>NC_072428.2:58705000-59330000 GCF_028878055.3 Symphalangus syndactylus
CCCTGCCACATGCAGATCACTTGGGCCAGCGGAAGTGCCCCTGGCTGCCCGCCCCTAGGTGGGGACACCGAGGCTCAAGGCGGGACGGGGCTGGGCCAGGCGTGGCTTGCAGTGAGACCGGGCCAAGTGCAGAAAGAAATGGACAGTCTGTCTATTTGGGGCTTCTAAAAGTTGTTAGGCCCTGAGGAGGGCTGACTTTGGAGACCGAGAAATGGAGCAGACCCCTTAAGGACTGACCTTTTGATATAGATTAATTTCCTTCCTTTTCTTTCTTTTTTTTTTTTTTTTTTCAGAGACAAGGTCTCACTCTGTCGCCCAGGCTGAAGTGCAGTGGCAGATCAGGCTCACTGCAACCTCAACCTCCTGGGCTCAAGTGATCATCCCACCTCAGCCTCCCAAAGTGGTGGGATTACAGGCCTGAGCCACGGCACCTTGCCTCTTCCTATATTTTCTTTTTCAGCTCAGATCAGATGGCACCTGAGATAGAAGACCCCATGATAGAGATAAAAGAGCCTTTGAATATTACATCTTAATGTGGAATGTTAAATGTACCTTTCTCAAACAGAAACACTGCCTATAACCAATCAAATTGCTGTAACTATACACTTAACTAATATGGAAAATGTTGAAATTCTGTTAAGCTTCCCCAGACCTTGCTTATTATTATTATTATTGCTTATTATTCCCCAGACCTTGCTTATATAAATGAATGACCCTCAAACCACTCTACTCAAGAGCACTGAACCCAGCTTATTGGAGCCTGTGTCCCCGCCATTGGCCATTCTCAAACTTTAAGCTTAAATAAATTATTTAAACATATTGCTTGAATCCCGTTATTAAAGTTGACATTAGTTAATACCCCTCTCTGGGCCTTGGAGTTCCCAGTAGTGAAATGGGGGAGGCAGAAGGAATTGACACTGACTGACATTGACAGCCAGAGACTTTCTATTCCCTACAGTCCTAGGGAATGAAAGATCCACAACACCCATTTTACAGATCAGAAAACTGGCGCTCTAGGAGGTAGGGTGGAGTTAAAATGTAAAATCTGAGGATCAACAAAACTTTTTTAAGAGTGCACTTGAGTAACAGGCAATTCTTGAATTGGGGAACACCAGATGGAAAGAGGTTGAATGTTCCCATGACAATGCATCAGAGGCAAATATTTATGGGGAGAATGTGGAAGCAAGATATTTTATTGGGGACAGGCACGGTGGCTCATGCCTGTAATCCTAGCACTTTGGGAGGCCAAAGCGGACAGATCATTTGAGGTCAGAAGTTCGAGACCAGCCTGACCAAAATGGTGAAACCCCATCTCTACTGAAAATACAAAAATTAGCTGGGTATGATGGCATGTGCCTGTAATCCCAGATACTCTGGATGCTGAGGCAGGAGAATCGCTGGAACCCGGGAGGCAGAGATTGCAGTAAGCCAAGATTGCACCACTAAACTCCAGCCTGGGCAACAAAGATTCCCTCTCAAAAAAAAAAATAATAATTTTATATATATATATATATAATTGGTTACAGTTACGAAATCTCCTTTTTTGGTTTCCTTTGTTGAAAAGTCCACAGTTACTTAATTATATGTTAGTTGGCTGCTTGTGGTTGGCTGATGTTAAGTTTCGTTTCTGTCTAACATTAGCATTTACCAGAAATGACTCTATTAGTCAGGGTTCTACAGAGGGACAGAAATAACGGAATAGGGTCAGGCACGGTTGCTCATACCTGTTATCTCAGCACTTTGGGAGGCCATGGCAGGTAGATCACCTGAGGTTAGGAGTTCAAGACTAGCCTGACTAACATGGTGAAACCCCATCTCTACAAAATACAAAAAATTAGCTGGGCATGGTGGTGGGCACTTGTAATCCCAGCTACTTGGGAGGCTGAGGCAGAAGAATCACTTGAACCTAGGAGGCGGAGGTTGCAGTGAGCCGAGATCAAGCCATTGCACTCCAGCCTGGGCAACAAGAGTGTAATCCCATCTCAAAAAAAAAAAATAATAATAAAATAAAACTAATGGTATATATATATTCCATTACTTTTTTAACTCCCATTTATATATATACTCCCCTTTATATATACATATGTGTATATATATACACACACACATATATATATATACATGTGTGTATATATATATAAAGGGGAGTTTATTAAGTATTAACTCACACAATCACAAGGTCCCACAACAGGCCATTGGCAGGCTGAGAAGCAAGGAGAGCCACTGCGAGTTCCAAAAGTGAAGAACTTGGAGTCTGATGTTCGAGGGCAGGAAGCATCCAGCACGGGAAAAAGAAGTAGGCTGGGGCCGGGCGCGGTGGCTCACGCCTGTAATCCCAGCACTTTGGGAGGCCGAGGCGGGCGGATCACGAGGTCAGGAGATCGAGACCATCCTGGCTAACACGGTGAAACCCCGTCTCTACTAAAAATACAAAAAAAATTAGCTGGGCGAGGTGGCGGGCGCCTGTAGTCCCAGCTACCTCGGAGGCTGAGGCAGGAGAATGGCGTGAACCCCGGGGGGCGGAGCCTGCAGTGAGCCGAGATCATGCCACTGCACTCTAGCCTGGGCGACAGTGAGACTCCGTCTCAAAAAACAAACAAACAAACAAACAAACAAAAAAGATGTAGGCTGGGAGGCTAGGCCAGTCTCTCTTTTCACATTTTTCTGCCTGCTTTATATTCTAGCCATGCTGGCAGCTGATTAGATTGTGCCCACCCAGATTAAGGGTGGGCCAGCCTTTCCCAGACCACTGACTCAAATGTTCATCTCCTTTGGGAACACCCTTACAGGCACACCCAGGATCAATACTTTGTGTCCTTCAATCCAATCAAGTTGACAGTCAGTATTAACCATCACAATGACCCAAGTTTTTTTTTTTTGAGACAGAATCTCACTCTGTCGCCCAGGCTGGAGTGCAGTGGCGCAATCTCGGCTCACTGCAAGCTCCGCCTCCCGGGTTCACGCCATTCTCCTGCCTCAGCCTCTCCGAGTAGCTGGGACTACAGGCGCCCGCCACCACGCCCGGCTAATTTTTTGTATTTTTAGTAGAGACGGGGTTTCACCGTGTTAGCCAGGATGGTCTCGATCTCCTGACCTCGTGATCCACCCGCCTTGGCCTCCCAAAGTGCTGGGATTACAAGCGTGAGCCACCTCACCCGGCCGACCCAAGTTAAGTTTTGCTTATGTTTGCAAATCAAGCAAGACTGAGTTCCCTTATGAGGCCTAACTAGCATTGTCTGGCCAGGGAATCTTCAGGCCTGATCTCCATTTTAATTTACTATAACAGTGGCCAGTATAGACTATTTAGCCAGCCCAGGGCAGCTGCTTGGAGTGCAAAGCATGCCCATTGGTGAAAAGAGTTAGGTATCTGTTTTGTGGGGTTGTTTTCCCAGAGTTAAAATATAACTCCAGAGGAGAGGGAGCATAATTTCCCACTCCTTAAGTGTGGGTTATGCACGGTGACTTCTTCCAACGAGTACAATATGGGAAGGAGGAAAAAGAGAAGAAACTTTACATTAGGGAAACTGATCAATACTACTCCAGCCAGGTGACCAGAGTCAGTTGCCAACAGTTATCGATCATGATGACAGTATGTGCTTGCTGTAAACCAAAAAGTATCTGAGACAAGTCTCAACCAATTTAGAAGTTTATTTTGCCAAGGTTAAGAACATGCCCACGATACAATCTCAGGATGTCCTCAGGTCATGTGCCCAAGGTGGTCAGGCTACAACTTGGTTTTATATATTCAAGGAGACATAAGACATTAGGGCCACGCATGGTGGCTCACGCCTGTAATCTCACCACTTTGGGAGGCCAAGGCAGGTGGACCATTTGAAGTCAGGAATTTGAGACCAGCCTGGCCAACATGGTGAAACCCCATCTCTACTAAAAATGTAAAAATTAGCCGGGCATGGTGGTGCGTGCCTGTAACTCCGGCTACGGCTACTCAGGAGGCTGAGGCAGGAAAATTACTTGAACCCGGGAGGCAGAGGTTGCAGTGAGCTGAGATTGCACCATTGCACTCCAGCCTGGGAGACAGAGTGAGAATCCATCTCAAAAAAAAAAAGAAAAGAAAAGACATCAATTGGCTAGGCATCAGTCTGTAATCCCAAGGGAGTGGATCTGGGAGGCCAAGATGGGAGGATCACTTGACCCCAGGAGTTCAAGTCCAGCCTGGGCAATATGGTGAGACCCTATGTCTACAAAAAATACAAAACTTAGTCAGGCATGGTGGCACGTGCCTGTAGTCTCAGCTACTTGGGAGGCTGAGGCAAGAGGATCTCTTGACCTAGGAGGTCAGGGCTGTAGTCACCTATGATCACGCCACTGCACCCCAGCTTGGGCAGCAGAATGAGATCCTGTCTCAAAAAATATATATCTCTGTTGGACTAGAGATTGTAAATAAATATATAAGGCCAGGTGTAGTGGTTCACGCCTGTAATCCCAGCACTTTGAGAGGCCAAGGTAAGCAGATCATTTGAGGTCAGGAGTTTGGCACTAGCCTCCAACATGGTAAAACCCCAACTCTACTAAAAGTACAAAAAATTAGCTGGTGTGGTGCCGTGCACCTGTAGTCCCAGCTACTCAGGAAGTTGAGGCAGGAGAATTGCTTGAACCTGGGAGGTGGAAGTTGCAGTGAGCCGAGATTAGATTATGCCACTGCACTCTAGCCTGGGCAACACAGCGAGGTTCCGTCTCAAAAAAAAAAAGTAATTAATTAATTAAAATATAATAAAAATGAAGATACCAATTAATACATGTATGACATACATTGGTTAGGTCCGAAAAGACTGGACAGCTGGAAGGGGTTGTGGGGGCTTCCAGGTCATAAGCAGATTCAACGATATTCCGATTCTGAGGCGTGGAAACTCATGCCTGTAATCGCAGCACTTGGGGAGGCTAAGGTAGGCAGATAGCTTGAGCCCAGGAGTTGGGGACCAACCTGGGCAGCATAGCACGACGCCGTCCCTATTTTCTTTTTTTTTTGAGGCGGAGTCTCGCTCTGTCACCAGGCTGAAGTGCAGCGGTGCAATCTTGGCTTACTGCAATCTCTGCCTCCCAAGTTCAAGCAATTCTCCTGCCTCAGCCTCCCGAGTAGCTGGGATTACAGGCATGTACCACCAAAACCAGCTAATTTTTGTATTTTTAGTAGAGACGGGGTTTCACCATATTGGCCAGGATGGTCTCGATCTCCTGACCTTGTGATCTGCCTGGCTCAGAGTCCCAAAGTGCTAGGATTACAGGCGTGAGCCACCACTCCCAGCCAGACCCTGTCTCTACTTTTAAAAAATAAAAATAAAAAAGCAAGGATTTTCTGCTTGCCAATGGGTTATTATCTAAAGACCTGAGATCAATAGAAAGGGATGTCTGGGTTACTATAAAGGGTTGTGTAGACCAAGGTTTTATCATGCGGATGAAGCCTCCAGGTAGCAGGCTTCAGAGAGAATAGACTGCAAATATTTCTTATCAGATGTAAAGACTGACAGACTTTGTGCATGACTGACAGACTGACAGACTTAAGACTGACAGACTGTTCTGTCAGTCTTAAGGTCTCTGTTTTGATGGTAATACTGGTCAGCTGTGCCTGAATTCCAAAAGGGGGAAGGGTATAATGAGGCATGTCTGACCCCCTTCCAGTCATGGCCTGAACTAGTTTTTTAGGTTAACTTTGGAATGCCCTTGGCCGGGAGGAGGGGTCCATTCAGATGGCTGAGGGGCTTAGACTTTTATATTTTGTTTATAGTACCGAGTATAAACCCTTGATGTGATGTGAGGAAAATGATCTTCCTCCCCAAAACTCATAACCTCAGTTCAATCATGAGAAAAACATCAGAGAAATTTCAATAGAGGGACATCCTATAACATAACTGACCAGTACTCCTCAAAACTATCAAGGTCACCCAAAAGAGGAAAAATCTGAGAAATGGTCACAGTCAAGAGCAGCCTAAGGGGCCAGGAGCAGTGGCTCACGCCTGTAATCCCAGCAGTTTGGGAGGCTGAGGCGGGTGGATCATGAGGTCAAGAGTTCAATACCAGCCTGACCAACATAGCGAAACCCCGTATCTACTAAAAATACAAAAATTAGCCGGGCATGGTGGCATGCGCCTATAGTCCCAGCTACTCGGGAGGCTGAAGCAGGAGAATTGCTTGAATCCAGGAGGCAGAGGTTGCAGTGAGCCCAGATCACACCACTGCATTCCAGCTTTGGCAATAGAGCAAGTGTCCATCTCAAAAAAAAAAAAAAATAGCATCCTAAGGGGACGTGACAAGTATATTGTTATGTGGAGTCAGGCGTGGTGACACACACCTGTGATCACAGCACTTTGAAAGACTGAGATCGGCAGATCAGTTGAGCCCAGGAGTTTGAGACTAGCCTGGGAAACATGGCAAAACCCCATCTCTGCAGAAAAGACAAAAATGAACTGGGTATGGTGGCACATGTGTGTAGTCACAGCTACTCGGGAGGGTAAAGTAAAAGGATCACTTGATCCTGGGAGGCAAGAAGAGACAAACCGGGTTATCCAAAAACATGCATAAAAATGAGGTCAGGCACAGTGACTCAGCACTTTGGGAGGCCGAGGCGGGCAGATCACTTCAGGTCAGGAGTTCAAGACCAGTCTGACCAATATGGTGAAACCCTATCTCTACTAAAAATACAAAAATTAGCTGGGTGTGGTCGTGCATGCCTGTAATCCTAGCTACTGGGGAGGCTTAGGCATGAGAATCGCTTGAACCCAGGAGGCGGAGGTTGCAGTGAGCCGAGATCATGCCACTGCACTCCAGCCTGAGCAACAGAGCAAGACTCCGTCTCAAAAAAAAAAAAAAAGAGATGTATAAAAACGAAACAAGGGGGTTAGGACGGCTTAGAAATCCTGAAGTCACTGACATGCCCAGAAGATAACTAGTGACTATAGTTACGCCTGCCAAGATTTGGGTGCATGGGGCTTGGCTTTGGTTAGCTCCCTTGGTCTTATTTTACCAAACAAAGAAACCTCCCGGTTATGGGCACCCTATTTACTGCTGTCACCTGACAGGATTTGCAGGGTAATTCCCCAGAACTAGTATATTGATCCAGATTTTCTGTTTTTACCCAGAGGTCACTGGTTGGTTCACAGGAATAAGCAGGGTTAATTTAAAATGTGGGCAAAACCTTAAAAACAACTAATGAAACTGGAATGTAATGTCAAGTGTATGATAAGTTTTGAAACTTAATTTTTCTCCCTCCAGTTCTCACTTTTGTCCAAAACAGATTATGATAGGACTGAGTTGTTTGCAAAATAAACTTTAGTCTTATGGTTGGCCTGATTATTTGCATAAAGTTCAGCCAGAATAATTATTTTTACTAGGGTTTTTTAATAGGTTTTGATGGAAATCAGTTCCACAAGGAATCTCAGACAAGACTTTTTTTCTTTTTTTTTTTGAGACGGAGTCTCGCTCTGTCCCCCAGGCTGGAGCGCAGTGGCGCAATCTCGGCTCACCGCAAGCTCTGCCTCCCAGGTTCACACCATTCTCCTGCCTCAGCCTCCCAAGTAGCTGGGACTACAGGCACCCGCCACCATGCCCAGCTCATTTTTTTTTGTATTTTTTAGTAGAGACGGGGTTTCACCGTATTAGCCAGGATGGTCTCAATCTCCTGACCTCATGATCCACCTGCCTCAGCCTCCCAAAGTGCTGGGATTACAGGTGTGAGCCACCGCGCCCGGCCCTTCTGTGAGAAAACTTCTTTAGAGCAAGAGCTCTCTCTGTCTCCATTCCTGGACAAGAATATAAAACCTGCTTGCTTCTTTTTCCGCCCACCCCCCGCCCCACAATTGCGTGTTCTTTCTTTGCCACCAATGCAAAGTAGGAAAAAAACTCAGTTTTCCAGTGACATTAGCACATTTGACCCTGGTCATTCAAAATAGGCATTAGCACCTCCATTTTCTATATGAGGACCCCAAGGCTCCCAGAGATTAAGCACCTCTTTCAGAGTGAGTCAGGCCAGGAGACAAGAGAGCAGGGTTCTAGTTTCGGCTCTGCCACCAGTTTGCAGTACTGCCTTAGACAAGTCCCTGCCCCTCTCTGGGCCTTGGTTCTCCACCTATAATATGGTGGGGGTTTGTGTATTTTCTGAGATGGTATCTGTGATCCTGCCTTGCTTGATGCTATGGCAACAAAAGAATTCAAACAGCCCCTTGCTATTGTCTATCACTGGATCTTGTTTCCCTTTGGCCTGACTCCAAGAGCAAGCACTGCTTCCTTCTGCCCTCCCCTCATTCACTCCCCTCTGTTCTTCAGGAGACAACTCGGCCAGCCCCTCTCCCCTCCAGGCGGCTGGGCTTCAGGCCAGCCAGCCAAATGGCAGCTGGGACTCAGATGAAAGGGCCCTCAGAAGGCTGCTTGTGGCAGAGTGCCCAGCCTAGTCCAGCCCAGGCTTGGCAGCCTGGGGCTCAGCTGTGCCACGAGGCATCCTGTCCACCCACTTCCATACAAGGCTCCCTTTGTAAGTCCTGCAGAGAGGGAGACGCCTGCCAACCCACAGGGACCCTCTTCCCCTCCCTCTGCTCCATACCTGTGCAAGTCTGTAAAGAATGGTCCAGGACTACATCAGATTGACCTGACTGTGCCAGGCACTTTGGAGAGCTTTATCCCATTGACTTTTCAGAATAACGCTGATAGCAAGTAATGCTTTTTTTTTTTTTTTTTGAGACAGAATCTCACTCTGTCACCCAGACTCTAGGCTAGAGTGCAGTGTCACTAACACAGCTCACTGCAGACTCGACATCCTAGACTCAAGCAACCCTCCTGCCTCAGCCTCCCAAGTAGCTGGGATTACAGCTAATGCCCAGCTAATTTTTTTTACTTTTTTGTAGAGATGGTGTCTCACTATGTTGCCCAGACTGGTCTCAAACCCCTGGGCTCAAGCAATCCTTCTACCTTGGCCTCCCAAAGTACTGAGATTACAGGTGTGAGCCACCATGCCTGCAATCTCTTTTTTTTATTTGTTTATTTTTTTAATTTTTTTTTTTTTTTTTAGACAGGGTCTTGCTCTGTTGCCCAGGCTGGAGTGCAGTGGTGTAATCTCGGCTCACTGCAACCTCCGCCTCCAGAGTTCAAGCAATTCTCCTGCCTCACCCTCTCGAGTAGCTGGGATTACAGGCACCAGCCATCATGCCTGGCTAATTTATTTATTTATTTATTTATTCTTAGTAGAAATGGGGTTTCACCATGTTGGTCAGGCTGGTCTCAAACTCCTGATCTCTAGTGATCTGCCCAACTCAGCCTCCCAAAGTGCTGGGATTATAGGCATGAGCCACAGCACCCAGCCTGTAATCCTTTTTTAGAGAAGGAGGAACATGTATTTGCCTACTGTGTGTCAATCATGGCACCAGGCACTGGGGAAAGAGCAGTGAACCAGGGGACAAGAGCTGACCTCCTGGGGCCCATTGTCAGCTGTAATTGAATAACCACAGAAATGAATATGTGGTTTCACGGTGTGAGCAGTGCTCTGAGAAGAAAGCGGAAGAAACTATAGATATGGATAGGTATGCTAAAGAGCCCATAGGTAATGGTGGATCACAGATAATGGTGAACCAATGTGTCCTCCGTTCCCTTTGGGAAGTCCCCCACTCCACCCAGGGAATTCTTTATTTAGAAGCAAGTCCCCTGAACTCTGGGAGCCTCATATTCTTCAGTTCAAAAATGGGAGTTGTGATGCCCCTACCATTTCTGGGAGGAAACTGGGAGGTCCTGTACCATCAGTGCCAGGCACAGGGAGGTACAGGGAGGAAGTATGGCTGGGCTTCCTTCAAACCGCTCCACTTGATTGGGTCCCAGCCCCAGCAAGCTCCTTTCTGGAGGAAGCAGGCAGCCAGAGCTTCTGGATAAGGTTAGAACCTGCTCAGTTTCAGCCTTGACTAGAAGAACAGAGAGCAAGGCTGGAAGCCAGGCATTTCCCTAGTTCACCAGCTCATGGGACTTTTAACCCCAAAAATTCCTCTTGCAAGGCGCAGGAGTCAAGATGCCCAGGCTAGGAAATGGTAGTAAAAGGTAACCTTTGTTTCACAGGCATTATCTCATTTAATCTTCACAACAACCCCATAAGGAAGACTAAAGGAAGGTTAAAATAACCCCCATTTTCCAGGTGATGAAATTGAAGCTTAGAAAGCCTATTTTGCTAAACCAGGATTCAAATCCAGGCAGCCTGGCTCCAGGAACTGCTCTGTCGTCCACACCCTGCCCTTCCAGGCCAGGACACAAGGCCAGCACTGCCCTACACCCAGCCTTGCCCTCTTTCCTCCACATCTTCTCTGGGAGAACATAAAGTGATCTAGTTTTGTTTTTTGTTTTTTGTTTGTTTGTTTGTTTTTTTGAGACAGGATCTCAATTTGTCACCCAGTCTGGAGTACAGTGGTGCAAAGATGGCTTAATGTAGCCTCAACCTCCCAGGCTCAACCATGCCGCCTCCAACAGGTACAGCACCATGCCCAGCTGATTTTTAAATTTTTTTATAGAGCTGGGGGTCTCACTATGTTGTCCAGGCTGGTCTCAAACTCCGAGGTTCAAATCATCCTCCCACCTTAGGCTCCCAAAGTGCTCGGATTATAGGCCTATCCCATGATGCCCAACCATAGTCTACTTCAAATCTACCACTAGGCTGCTGTCAGACCTGGGGCCTCAGCGTCCTCATCTGCAAAATGAGGAGGGAACGGTTGGGCTTGATTATGGTTAAGATCCCTTCCAGCACTATCAGTCTTTGTTCTTTCTAGCATAAGTGGTGTCAGCATAAGCCCTTGAAAGGCATGAGGTACCATTTCCATTCTTAGGATTAGCCCCTAGAGCACACATGTGCAAAGACACTACCTGCACAAGAATGTTCGTTGCACCATTGTTTGCAAAAGCAAAAGACCAGAAGCAGCCTACATGTCCATCATTTGGGGACTGGTTAAATAAGAGTATATCCATATAGTAGAACACTCTTCTATTATCGAAAATGAGGTGAATCTCTGTGGCTAATATAGGAAAGTCACCAAGATAACAAAGACAGGGGCAGGGCACGGTGGCTCGCGCCTATAATCCCAGCACTTTGGGAGGCTGAGGAGGGCAGATCACTTCAGGTCAGGAGTTCAAGACCAGCCTGGCCAACATGGTGAAACCCTGTCTCTACTAAAAATACAAAAATTAGCCGGGCATGGTGGCAGGCACCTGTAGTCCCAGCTACTCAGGAAGCTGAGGCAGGAGAATCACTTGAACCCGGGAGGCAGAGGTTGCAGTGAGCTGAGATTGTACCACTGTACTCAGCCCGGGCAACAGAGTGAGATTCCTTCTCAAAAAAAAAAAAAAAAAAAAAAATTAGCCAGGTGTTGTGGCACATGCCTGTAATCCTAGCTACTTGGGAGGCTGAGGCACGAGGATTGCTTGAACCAGAGGTAGAGGTTGCAGTGAGCCAAGATCACACCACTGTACTCCAGCCTGGGTGAAAGAGCGAGACTCCGTCTCAAAAAAAAAAAAAAAAAAAAAAAAAAAAAAAAAAAAAAGATAACAAAGACAATAATAGTGTGTATATATACATACACACATTATATGTATATTGTATATATGTATGTGTATATGTATATATATACACACACATTATATATAATATATATATGCACACCATTGCCTTTGCAATGGTAATTTCTGGAAGGATATAAAGGAGACTTAGCCATCATTATCTCTGGAAAGAGGACCAGGAATACGTCATGGGACAAAAATTACTTTTTTGTTGCTGAAACAGGGTCTTGCTCTGTCACCCAGGCTGGAGTGCAGTGGATGCCACACCCAGCTCTTTTATTTATTTATTTTTTTGAGACAGGGTCTCACTCTGTCACCCAGGCTGGAGTTCAGGGGCGCCACAATCACGGTTCACCACAGCCTCAACCTCCTGGACTCAAGAGATCCCCCGACCTCAGCCTCCTGAGTAGCTGGAACTACAGGTGCACAGCACCTGTAGTTTTTAAATTTTTTGTAGAGACAAGAACTTCCTATGTTGCCCAGGCTGAACTCCTGGGCTCAAGCAATTCTCCTTGGCTTTCCAAAATGCTGGAATTACAGGCGTGAGCCACTGTGCCTGGAGGAAAATTACTTTTCATTGTATATTATTTTATACTGTCTTAATCTTTCTCTCTCTCTCTCTCTGCCTCTCTCCTCTTTCTGTTTTTCACCCAAACACTCTGTATGGGTCTTTCTTTCTTTCTTTCTTTCTTTCTTTCTTTCTTTCTTAAGTCATGTGTAGAGGACAGATTGTGTGACCTGGGTTCAAGTCCTGGCCTTGACATTAACTACATGGTCTTGTACAAATCTCATCTTTTTGCTGGGCTAAGTAATCTTTCAGGTCCCTTCAGTGCAGAGGTGGGAACGGACAGCCCACGTGTTTTCAGGACAGTCTGAGTCATCCCCAAACAGACTATAGCCAAGCAGGGGACCCTGCTCACCACGGCCTCAGGGGTCTCAATCCCTCTCGCCTGAGTCTATGGGCCATGAGCACTCCGAGGTAAACTGTAGCGAACATGTGTAACATTTCCACCCTGCTTTTATTCATTCTCCTTTGTAAAGAACCATGGCTTTCCTTCGGGGGCCACCCCCTTCTTTACTCTCTACTGCCACCATCTTGCCACCATATGTAGCCTGAGATTGAAGTTAACCTATGAAGGAAAATAGAACTAAGAGTTGATGAGAACCTGATTGCTGGCTATCATTTGAGCACTGATGCAGCTCTGCCTAAGGCCCTACCCCTGGAGTTTCCAGTTAGGTGACCGAGGGTTTTCTTTTTTGACTTACACCACTTTACACTGGGTATATCTGTCACTTCTGGCATTCTAAAGAGGCCAGTGGGAGTGGAGAGCATGCTGTAACTCCTCTATCTGTCTCTCCAGATCCACTCCAGCCTTTTCTACTCTGGGAGGCTGATCTTTATGGGGTGCATCCACAGGGTCCCATGCACCCTGGCTTCCAACTGAGTTTGGCCAATGGGAGCTTAGCGGGAGATCAGAGGCAAGAGAAGGCAGAAGCCAGAATATTTCTTCCGGGGCCCTCTCCCTGTCGAGTTCCTATACATTGGCTGCATCCCTCTTCTGAAGGTCCCAGCCCGTGTCAGGGACCCTCTCCACACAGCTATCATCTCAGTTCTGCTAACTGCCCCCTTCCTCACCCTGTTACTAACCCTCAGGGTCTGCACTATCACTTGTTGCTCTCCCCAAACCCTGCCAAAGGGACTCTTTGTAAAGAGTCCCTTTATGGGCCAGGCACGGTGGCTCACATCTGTAATCCTAGCACTTTGGGAGGCCGAGGCGGGTGGATCACTTGAGGTCAGGAGTTCGAAACCAGCTCGGCCATCATGGTGAAACCCTGTCTCTACTAAAAACACAAAAAATTAGCTGGCCATTGTGGTGCGCACCTGTAATCCCAGCTACTTGGTAGGCTGAGGCAGGAGAATCATTTGAACGTGGGAGGCAGAGGTTGCAGTGAGCTGAGATCGTGTGACCACATTCTAGCCTGGGTGACAGAGGGAGACTCCATCTCAAAAAAAAAAAAAAAAAAAAAAGTCCCTTTATGGCTGGGCACAGTGTCTCACGCCTGTAATCTCAGCACTTTGGGAGGTCAAGGCAGGCAGATCACTTGAAGTCAGGAGTTTGAGACCAGCCTGGCCAACATGGTGAAACCACATCTCTACTAAAATACAAAAATTAGCTGGGTGTGGTGGTGGGTGCCTGTAATCCCAGCTACTTGGGAGGCTGAGGCAGGAGAATCACTTGAACCCAGGAGGAGGAGGTTGCACTGAGCAGAGATTGCACCAGTGCACTCCAGCCTGCATGACAGAATGAGACTGTCTCAAAAAAAAAAAAAAAAAGAGTCCCTTTATGAAAGTCTCCTGAAATACCAAGCTTGAGAGAGCTATCTATGTTCTGCCTGCATATCTATATGTGTTTTCGAGTGTGAGTGTGAGTGTGTGTGCACACATGTGCATGCATTGTGTCTATGCTGTACACTTGACAATCTCAAACTGGGACAAGAGGGGAGCTGATTTTCACAGGGGCTCACCATGTGCCACACTCCATGCAGGGCACTTTATACGCACGATTGAGTTTCATCCTCACAATTCTATAAAGTAGGTATTTTTAGCCACATTTCACAAAAGATAAAACCAAGGCCCAGAGAGGTGAAGACACTCACCTAAAGTCCCACAGCTAAATAAATAGAGGAAGCAGGATTCAAAATCCATATACATCTGGCTCTAAAGCCTGTGTCCTTTAGCTTCCTCCGGGCACTGCTTTCCCAAATGCCTGGCTCATTCTCATACTTTAGATCTCAGCTTAAATGTTACCTTTCCCAAGAGGCCTTCCGTGACCACTCTATTTGAAGGCTGTCATCAATGATTCTTTTTAGTAAGACATTACTTTTCCTTCAGGACATGCCTTTGTTTACTGAATGTCTGTCCCAAGCTCCGTGAGGGCAGCCAGTCTCCACATCTGTGGTTTTGGTCACCACTGTGATCCTGGTGCTGAGCACATGTGGCTGCTACATGCTAGGCCCCGGATAAATCGCTGCTAAGTGAAAACATGGCAAAGGAAAGGAACAGACATTTATTAAGTGCCTGCCCAATGCCAGGCATTTTACACAGTTTGTCTTAGGAAGTACATGCTGTTGTCCCATTTTGCTAATGAGGAAACGAAGGCCAAAGAAGGAATATGACTTTCCCAAAGTCACGGAGCCATCAGCCAGGGTTCAAAACCAGGTCCCTCTGATGCCACAGCTGGGCTCATTCCATGGTGCCCTCTGTCCCCTACTCAGGTGTCTACCACAGGGTGAGAGGCAGAGGGGCCAATCAGTAAAAATCATGTGAATCATTCCCGGACAAACAGAAACTGGGGAGCAAATAGTGTCTGCTGCAACCACTCCCCCGGGGCCAGCCACTCCCAGACCTCGTGGGCACACGCCCTCCCAGCCCAGCCAGGACACATTCTCTTCCCTGTTTGCCCTCAGGCTCTTGGCCCAGCTCCACCCATTCTGTGACCTCCACAAACACTGTTCCTGGGCTCTCTTTGCAGGGCTACTTATGGCTGATAACTTGCTCTCCAAGCTCCCAAGGGCCAGCTCCAAGGCCCTGAGCACCAGGGACTGGTGCACCCCTGAGCCCTGCAAGTAGGCCAGTTCACCAACTGGTGCCAATAAAGAAGGGGCCTCCTGCTGAGCCCCCAGAACTATACTCAGCCCTGGTGGCACATGGGAGGACCTTTTCCTACCTCCTCCCTTTGCTTTCAGACCCTACCCATGTTCCACTTTAAAATCATTGCCTCCAGCCAGCCTGGCCAAAATGGTGAAACCCCGTCTCTACTAAAAACACAAAAATTAGCCGGGTGTGGTGGTGGGTGCCTGTAATCCCAGCTGCTCGGGAGGCTGAGGCATGACAGTCACTTGAACCCGGGAGGCAGAGGTTGCAGTGAGCCAAGATCGCGCCACTGCACTCCAGCCTAGGCAACAAGAATGAAACTCTGTTTCAAAAATAAATAAATAAATAAATAAAATCATTGCCTCCCAATTGGGAGGCTTCTGGGATGTTGAATAAAGTTCTTTTTCTTGAGCTAGGTGCTGGTTCCACAGGTGTGCTCACTTTGTGAATATTAACTTAGGTGCATTCCTCTGTGTAGTTACATTTCAATAAAAAGTTGACCAAAAAAAAAAAAATCAGTGCTACCTGACTCTTGCCCCAGGCTTCCCCACCAGACCAGCATGGATTAAGGCACCCTGCCCCCCACACCATCCTTTCTCGCTACTTCCCCAAACATATCCAGAGGCCCTTCCCATCTAAGGGTTTCCGACTGAAAATTGGCCAGCAAAGAAGGACAGAACAAAGTAGCCAACATGGGCAGCGTCCCAAGTCTTGGGACCTCGGGCATCCTGCTCCTGGTGGACAGCTCCCCCTGCCTTCTCTGAGACATCTTTTGAAGCCCCGTAGGCCTTTCCATGGTCCAGTTCGAGTGAAAGGTTCTCGGATCCTCTCCCTATTCTTAGCCCAAACCTCTTTCTCAGGCCATGCTGATGGCCTCTGGCCTGCAGGGCCAATTTTCTGGTGCCCAGGACCATGTGCAAACAATTATTGTTTACCAACTGCCCACTGTCACTCAGAAGGGCATCTCCCACGGCCTGGACCCAGGACCTCTCCCAACTTGTCCTTCTTGGGTTCCTGGAGAGGAATCAACCACACCCCATCCAGCTCCCCGCTCACTGGCTCCCCAGCTCAAGTGCGTAGGCCCCAGCTGGTTACCCCAAGTGAACAGCTTCTCCACCATCTCACACAGCCCGGACACCTGGACCCAAGAGAAGGGGGCGACCTGCATACCTAATGGGTGATGGCAGCAGAACTCCCCACAGCAAACACAGCAGGGGTGTCAGACAGGGATCCTGGGGACAAGCAACAGAGGCCAATGTCACCCCCTGAAACAGAAAGAGAATTTCTTAGAAGACTATCAGTGTTCACAAAGGACGAGGACCAGGAGCTCAGAGGGCCCAGGCCAGGAGCCTGACTGGAGCCACACTGCAGAACTGGATGGCTACTGCTGCTGTGGTCACGGTCAGGCCCAGATGTACCAGGGGCTGCTAGCAGAAGAATCCCATCTCTTGCAAGGGATTCCGTAGTGGGAGCAAGGGCCAGGAATTGGCGCCCTGCCTAAAACTCATGGGAATTTCCCCAGAAGGGAGAATATGGGGCTAGGAGGGAAGGTGTAGAGTCTGGACTTTAGATTACAAAAAAAAAAACAAAACAAAACAAAAAAAAAACAGCTGTCTCTGACCACAGGGTTGGGCTGAACTGAATTTCAAGAGGACCTTGAACTGGGACAGGGTTGGTGCCACCCCTACTACATATACATCCACTAACAAAACTTCAATCATGCCATTTAAAATATTTGTTTAACCAGGCCAGGTGTGGCGGTTCATGCCTGTAATCCCAGCACTTTGAGAGGCCGAGACAGGCAGACCGCTTGAGCCCAGGAGTTCAAGACCAGCCTGGACAACGGGGAGAGATCCCATCTCTACAAAAAATACAAAAAAAAAAAAAAAATTAGCCAGGTGTGGTGGTGTGCTCCTGTAATCCCAGCTACTCAGGAGGCTCAGGAGGGAGGATTGCTTGAGCCCCAATAGTTGAGGCTGCAGTGAGCCATGATCTCACCACTGTACTCCAGCCTGAGTGACAGAGCAAGACTGTCTCAAAAAGAAAAAAAAAAAAAAAGAAAAGATTTATTTAAACATGTATGAGCCTGGGGCAACATGGTGAAACTTTGTCTCTACAAAAGAAAAAAAATAGCTAGGCATGTTGATGTGCGTCTGTAGCCTCAGTTAATCAGGAGACTGAGGTGAGAGGATCACTTGAGCCCAGGTGGTTGAGGCTGCAGTGATCCAGTCTGGGAGACAGAGTGAGACCCTGTCTCAAAAAAAAAAAAAAAGTATACTCATTTTTTCCATCTGGTGTCGTGAAGATTTCCCCCATATGAAGGGCTCTTCTGTACCACTTTTTTAAAATGGCAACAGAGCATTATGTTGTATGAATGTATCATAAATCTACTAAGCCACATTTTATTTCTTTCTTCTCTCCTTCCTTCTGTATTTTTTCTCTCTTCCTCTACTATAACAGTGCTGCAGTGGGCATCCTTGATAGCTAAGGCACTGTGCAAGGAGTAGGCAGTTTTTTGAGCTCTTATTCCGTGTTTCCAAATTACTAAGAAAGCTGTGCCCACCATCCAGGCACACAGAGTGTGGCTGCCCTGTTTATGTTTTTGCCCCATGTTCAGAGTCTGACCTCCAACAGATTTCTGGGGCTGCAGGCAAGGGCTGAAACCAGAGCTGGCTGCTACCCAGGAGCTGAGAACCAAGCCAAGGCTGCCCCCGTTTCCTGTGTCATGTCTTCTTGGAATCTGAAGCATGGACATTTTTTCTGGCTGATTCAGAGTACCCTCAGAAACTCACTTCCTGCTCCATGTTCTTTTTCCTTTCTCCTGTCTTCTCCTTCTCTCTTCCCTGTCTCTTTTCTTTATTTATTCTTTCTTTCCTGTTTCCTCTTTCTCCTTCCACTTCTTCCTGTGTCTCTTCTCTCTTTAACTCTGCTCCTCTTTCTCTCTGGCTCTTTTCTCTTTGTGTGTCTCTCTGCTGTTTTCTTCCTCTTTTGCCTTTTTTCTGCACCTTTTAATTTTCTCCCCCTGGAATCCAGCCTCATTTCTGTGTCTTTTCTCTGTCTCTTCAGTGGCTGTCTGTCCTCCATCCACCACTCCTGTTCTGTGAGTCATCCCTTCCCCAGGGAGAGAAGGCAACCAACATTCTCCTTGCTAGGCCTTGATTTTTTATTTTATTTTATTTTTTTTTTTGAGACGGAGTTTCACTCTTGGCCCCCAGTCTGCAGTGCAATGGCACGATCTTGGCTCACTGCAACCTCCACCTCCCAGATTCAAGCAATTCTTCTGCCTCAGCCTCCCCAGTAGCTAGGATTACAGGTGCACATCACCACGCCCGGCTGATTTTTGTATTTTTAATAGAAATGGGGTTTCACCATGTTGGCCAAGCTGGTCTCCAACTCCTGACCTCAGGTGACCCACCCGCCTCAGCCTCCCAAAGTGCTGGGATTATAGGCGTGAGCCACCGCACCCGGCCGCTAGGACTTAATTTGAATGGAAGGTGATTTTGCCTCTCACAAAGGACAAAGCTAACAGATCTCCAAAGTGGGAGCTGCCTGGTAAGCCAGGTTGACCCAGGCACTCCGGGCTTCAAGGATTGGGAGACACACAGTCTGTCAAGCTTCCATTAGAGGCTGTATCACCCCAGGGGCCAGCACACTGGGTCTGATGACTCACCAGGGCGGCATTGGCACAGTGGCAGCAGGAGGTAGGTAGGAGCACTGGAGTTTATGATGTTGCTGCAGGGAGCAAACCTGCTGTGTGTGGGTGGGCTCAGGGCTGGATGCTGGAGACCCAAGAACACAGCAGACCCAGTCTGCATGAAACTGAGAGGACTAGCTGGATTTCCTAGGCCGACTAAGAATCCCTAAGCCTAGCTGGGAAGGTGACTGCTTCCACCTTTAAACACGGGGCTTACAACTTAGCTCACACAGGACCAATCAGATAGTAAGGAGAGCTCACTAAAATGCTAATTAAGCAACAACAGGAGGTAAAGAAATAGCCAATCATCTGTTGCCTGAGAGCACAGCGGGAGGGACAATGATCAGGATATAAACCCAGGCACTGGAGCCGGCAAAGGCAACCACCTTCGGGTCCCCTCCCTTTGTATGGGAGCTCTGTTTTCATGCTATTTCACTCTATTAAATCTTGCAACTGCACTCTTCTGGTCTATGTTTGTTACAGCTCGAGCTGAGCTTTTGCTCACCATCCACCACTGCTGTTTGCCGCTGACTCCCATCCCTCGGGATCTGGCAGGGTGTCCGCTGTGCTCCTGATCCAGCGAGACTCCCGTTGCCACTCCCGATCATGCTAAAGGCTTGCCATTGTTCCTGCACAGCTAAGTGCCTGGGTTCGTCCTAATAGAGCTGAACACTAGTCACTGGGTTCCACAGTTCTCTTCCGTGACCCACGGCTTCTAATAGAGCTATAACACTCACCGCATGGCCCAAGATTCCATTCCTTGGAATCCGTGAGGCCAAGAAAGGCTTGCCACCATCTCGAAAGTGGCCCACCACCATCTTGGGAGCTCTGTGAGCAAGGAACACTGGTAACAAAACCACCTTCGCAAAATTATCACAGTGAGAGGAATCTGACATGGCTGACTCCATCTTGCTTCTAGTGTCACAGGCTGACTGTCTTTGCTCATTCCTGGGCATGTGCCAAGCTAACTTTGGGAGAAATTTAGTTCATAGTTTAAATGATAATGGCCAGGCACGGTGGCTCACTCCTGTAATCCTAGCACTTTGGGAGGCCAAGCGGGGTGGATCACTTGAGGTCAGGAATTCCAGATCAGCCTTGTCAACATGGTGAAACCCCGTCTCTACTGAAAATAAAAAATTAGCTGGGCATGGTGGCAGGTGCCTGTAATCCCCACCTACTTGGGAGGCTGAGGCAGGAGAATCACTTGAACCTGGGAGGCAGAGGTTGCAGTGAGCCAAGATTGCACCATTGCACACCAGCCTGGGATACAGACGGAGAGACTCTGTCTCAAAAAAGATAATAGCCCTTCTCCAAAACTAAACTGTGCTTGTAAAACTAATGAAAGGCCACCAACTTAGGAGGATGAGGGGGGCTTGAATTCTAAATAATTACCAGCCTTTATTCCAGAGAGCATAAGATTTGCAACTTCCCCAATTACTCTTGCAGAAGATATCACTGTTGTAGAGCCAGAGAAAGGTTGACCTGGCCGGATGTGGTGGCTCACACCTGCCATACGAGCACTTTGAGAGACTGAGGCAGGCAGATCACTTGAGGCCAGGAGTTCAAGACCAGCCTGGCCAACATGGTGAAACCTCATCTCTACTAAAAAATACAAAAATTAGCTGAATGTGGTGGCACACGCCTGTAATCCCAGCTATTCGGGAGGCTGAGGCAGGAGAATCTCTTGAGCCTGGGAAGCGGAGGTTGCAGTGAGCCGAGATCGTGCCACTGAACTCCAGCTTGGGCGACAGAGTGAGACTCTGTCTCAAAAAAAAACAAACAAAAAAAAAAAAAGAAGAAAGAAAGAAAGATTGGCCGGGTGCGGTGGCTCACACCTGTAATCCCAGCACTTTGGGAGGCTGAGGAGGGTGGGTCACGAGGTTAGGAGATCGAGACCATCCTGGCTAACACGGTGAAACTCTGTCTCTACTAAAAATACAAAAAATTAGCTGGGCATGGTGGCGGGTGCTTGTAGTCCCAGCTACTCCGGAGGCTGAGGCAGGAGAATGGTGTGAACCCAGGAGGCAGAGCTTGCAGTGAGCTGAAATCACACCACTGCACTTCAGCCTGGGCAACAGAGTGAGACTCCGTCTCAAAAAAAAAAAAGGAAAGAAAGATTTACCTTTTGAGATGCCTTTCCAGGTTTTGCCCCCACCCAGGAACTGACTCAGCACAAGAAGGCAGCTTCGATTCCCTGTGATTTAATCTCCAACCCAGCCAATCAGCATGCCCCCTACCTTATCCCTCTGCCCACCAAACTACCTTTGAAAAACCCCTAACCTGGGGCTGGGCATGGTGACTCACACCTGGAATCCCAGCACTTTGGGAGGCCAAGACAGACGGATCACTTGAAGTCAGGAGTTCAAGACCAGCCTGGCCAACATGGTGAAAACCCATCTCTATTAAAAATACAAAAATTAGCCAGGCGTGGTGGTGCATGTCTATAGTCCCAGCTACTCAAGAGCCTGAGGCACGAGAACTGCTTGAACCTGGGAGGCAGAGGTTGCAGTGAGCCAAGATCCCACCGCTACACTCCAGCCTAGGCAACAGAGCGAGACTATCTCAAAAAGAAAAAAAATAGAAGAAAGAGAAAAGAAAAATCCCTAACCTATGCGCTTTGGACAAGACTGATTTGAGCAATAACTCCGTCTCCTACATGGCATGGCCACCTTCGTGTTGAAGCAGTATCATTGTCTGGGGTAAATATCTGAGGTTCATTGCCTCATGCCAAGGAAATCAAGGACACAGACTCACACAAGGAGTGAGTTTAAGAGAGAAGTTTAATAGGCAAGAGAAAGGGAAAAGTTCTCTCTCCTGTAGAGAGAAAGGCTCCCGAGTGGGTCTTCTGGTTCTGTGGTGAAATGCATGGGGTTTTCTAGACGAGCTTGAGGAGGTGGTGTCTGATTACATAGGGCCCAAAAGATTGGTCAGACCCGGTGTGCCATTTATATAGCTTGCGAAGAAGCTGGCCACCCCACTCTAATTTTTCATTATGCAAATGATTTCCCTAACTGGTCGGTGCCATGTTGCCTGCTTCTTTACTGCACACATGGTTGACAAAGAAAAAGGAAGAGGGGCTGGGCACCGTGGCTCACACCTGTAATCCCAGCACGTTGGGAGGCCGAGGCGGGCAGATCACTTGAGGCCAGGAGTTTAAGACCAGCCTGGCCAACATGGCAAAACCCCATCTCTGCTAAAAATACAAAAATTAGCCAGGCATGGTGGCACATGCATGTAGTCCCAGCTCCTCAGGAGGCTGAGGATCGCTTGAACCCAGGAGGCAGAGGTTGCAGTGAGCCGGGATCGGGCAACTGCGCTCCAGCCTGGGCAACAGAGCAAGACTGTGTCTCAAAAAAAATCCATTTTGAATATACCTGGCTTTCAGGTATCCCTTTTCTATTGGCACAGCTGCCAGCATTTACCTATGCAAGCTTTTAGCTTGCTTATCTATGCTTGCAGCTTGATTTTTCAGCCTGCTTTTTGTTAGACAATAAATTATTTGGGGGCTGCTTTTTATTTAAAGGAAACCTTACCAAAGACTCTCTTACCCTCACTATCTGCCTAAATCATTTCTTTCTAGCTCCTGTATCAGTGTCAATTAAACCCTTTTTTTACTGCAATGCCATGGTCTTGGTGAGTCAATTTTGTTTGTTGAGCGGGCAGGAAGAACCCGCAATCATGTTTCTCATTGTGTGGGCTCACATTACAACGATCAGGTAAGGACATTTTAGAAATCCAGATTCCTGGGCCCCAATTCATCCCTATTAATCCAGAATATCTAAGATGGGGATCAACAATCATGTTAAATGTGATTGTGATGCACAGGCCCATAAATATCTGTTACACTTTTATTTATTTTTATGTATTTTTTTATTTTTTAGATAAGGTCTTACTCTGTTGCTCAGGCTGGAGTGCAGTGGTGTAATCATAGATCACTGCAGCCTCCAACTCCTGGCCTCAAGCGATCCTTCTACCTCAGCCTCCCAAGTAGCTAGGACTACAGGCATGCACCACCACCTATGGCTAATTTTTTTTTTTTTTTTTTTTTAATGGAGAGATGAGGGTCTCATTCTGCTGCACAGGCTGGTCTCAAACTCTTGGGCTCAAGGAATCCTCCTGCTTTGTTCTCCCAAAGTCCTGGGATTTTTTCTTTTTTTTTTCTTTTCTTTTCCTTTTTTTTTTTTTTTTTTGAGACAGGGTCTCACTCTGTCACCCAGGCTGGAGTTCAGTGACATGATCGTAGGTCATGGCAGCCTGGGCTCAAGTGATCTGTCTCAGCCTCCCTAGTAGCTTGGACTGTAGGTGAGCACCACCATGCCAGCTAATTTTAAAATTTTTTGTAGAGATGAGGTCTTGCCTTCTGGCCCAGGCTAGTCTTGAACTCCTGGGCTCAGGTGATCCTCCTGCCTTGGCCTCCCAAAGTGCTGGGATCACTGGCATAAGCCATGGCTCCAGGCCCTGTTACACTTTTGTTATTTATTATTTATTATTTTTTTGAGGCAGAGTCTCGCTCTGTTGCCCAGGCTGGAGTGCAGTGGTGCGATCTCAGCTCACTGCAACCTCCGCCTCCTGGGTTCAAGCGATTCTCACCCCTCAGCCTCCCGAGTAGCTGGGATTATAGGTGTGTGCCACCATGCCCAGCTAATTTTTCTATTTTTAGTAGAGATGGGGTTTCCCTGTGTTGGCCAGGCATGTCTCGAACTCCTGGCCTCAAGTGATCCACCTGCCTTGGCCTCCCAAATCGCTGGGATTACAGGAGTGAGCCACCGCACTTGGCCTCTGTTACACTTTTAAATGTACACACCCTATGTTCCAGCAGCCCAACCCCTGGCATTTTCTTCTACCAAAATACTCTCATGTGTATTATGTAGTAAGATATTTGTTGCAATGTTGCTTGTATTATCCACAAAATAGGAATATACTCAATATCCATTCATTAGAATGGTTAGATAAAATGATTATGTCTCTTGCTATGGAATAACCGTCATCACTAAAAAAGAATGAGGTATTCAGATAAACCAAAAGTAGATTAGTAGTGCTAGGATGACAGGTGTGAGCCACTGCACCCAGCCTGTGTGTGCTTTTCATATGAAACAATTAAACATACTCAATAAAACAAATACCATCCTTGCTTGCAAAGAGCTCAGAATCAAGTGAGGGGATAGATTGAGACAGAGGGAATGCCAACAGAACCCTGTGTGACAGGGCTGGCAGAAGCACAGTGGAGGGGCCCCCTGAACCAGCTCGTGGGGTGTCAGGGAAGGCCTCCTGGAGCAGGTGACATTTTGACTCGCGTCTTCTAAGACCAAAAGGTGTTGGTCAAGTGGAGAAGCAGGGGCAGGATTCTTCTGGTGGAAGGTGAGGCAAAGTGGTGCAGCCCACATGCAGCTGACCGAGAAGGAAGGGTTTCACTCAGGGAACTGATGGCAGCTTTGTCTTGGTTGGATCTTCTGAGGAGGTCTCTTCTGGCTCGAGGTGACAGACACCCTGAGTAGCTCTCAGGCAAAGTCTGGAAACTAATATGATGTAAACGAAGACTTAACAGTAGCCTCAGAATTTCAGCTGAGGCCCCAAAGGCAAAAACAAGGCCAGAGTTGCTGATCCTAAAGTGAGGCTGGACCACCCACCTAGGATTCCCCAGAAGGGAGAACAGAGTTAAAACCCACCTCTTCACCTACTTCCTGACCACAAAGAGAGGCGACATCCCCAGAAACTGGAGGGAAATTTCTCTGGACAGAGTTGTCAACATGCTCCCTCAGCCTGTTCCCCAGCCCACACCCCAAAACAGGGAGTAGAGGGCGCTGCTCTCCCTCACCTCTAACCAGGTGAGCAGGGCTTTAGGAGAACTATCTGGGGAGTCTTGGAGGTGGAGACTCTGGGGCGGGGAATCTGCCTGGCACCTAGCAGGGTGCAGAAGGGCTGGTAGGCAGGGGCTGCACTGCCAGCTGTGTGCTTCCTGTGACCCACATGTGGACCCCGCAGAAGAATCTTCCTGAAAAGGACCTGGTGAAAGAGAGCTTCCATCTAGGGGTGAGGGGACTCCAGCAGAATGAGACTGGAGGTGTGAGGAGGGATGCAGTAGCTGAGGGGCAGTAAGTGAGTATAACCCCCAGTAGGTTCTTCCACCCACTGCACAGACAAAACCAATTCACTGAGACCACGCAGCATTGTAATAAAGATATAGTTTAATTGCCACAAGGCCAGCCATGCCACACAGGAGACGGAGTTATTTCTCAAATTGTTAGCAGTAGTGAATCTGTACGGGTCTGTAGTAACCTCCATTCTTGCCTCCTCAGAGGAAAGAATTAGTCGGAGGGGCATAAGGCAGAGGGAGCGACCAACGCAAGTTTTAGAGCAGGAGTGAAAGTTTATTAAAAAGTTTTAGAGCAGGAACAAAAGGAAGTAAAGTACACTTGGAAGAGGACCAAGCAGGTGACTTGAGAGAGCAGGTGTCCTGTTTGACATTGGACGTGGGGCTTTATACCTTGGCATGCTTCCGGGGTTTTGCGCCTCCCCTCCCTTGATATTTCCTTGGTGTAGGCTGTCCACATGCACAGTGGCCTGCCAGCACTTGGGAGGGGCCCGCATGTGTACTGTGTTTACTGAAGTTGATCACATGCTCATTTCAGGCATTTTTCTCTTACCAGTCAAGTGTTCCTAGAGGAAGGTCACACACAAGTTAAGCTCTGCCATTTTGCCTTGTAGGTGTGAATGCTCAAGCCCACTCACCCAACTCCTGAGATCTTTTTTTGAGGGAGTCTCACTTTGTCACCCAGGCAGGAGGGCAATGACACAAACACAGCCCACTGCTGTCTTGACCTCCTGGGCTCAAGTGATCCTCTTGCCTCAGCCCTCAAGTAGCTGGGACTACCAGCACATGCCACCACGCCCAGGTAATTTTGTTGTATTTTTTGTAGAGACAAGGTTTGCCAAGTTGCCCAGAGTGGTCTTGAACTCCTGAGCTCAAGCAATTGCCTTCCTTGGCCTCCCAAAGTACCAATCTTAGGTTCTACGATAGTGATGTTATCTGCAGGAGTAATTGGGGAAGTTGCATATCTTCCCTCTGCCTCTGGAATAATGGCTGGCAATCATTTATGTCTGTACCTTAGCAGAACTCAGGCTCAACATCCTCCTGACCTGGTTGGTCTTTCATTAGCTTTACAAAGGCAGTTGAGTTTTGGAGAAGGGCTGCTATCATTTAAACTATAAACTAAATGTCTTCCAAAGTTAGCTTGGCCTAAACCCAGGAGTGACTAAAGGCAGTTTGGAGCTTAAAGGCAAGATGAGGTTTGGTTAGATCAGATGTCTTTTGCGGCCCTAATTTTCTCACTGTTATAGTTTTTGCAAAGGCAGTTTCATAAGCAGCCCTGGGGGAGACAGCCCCTCTTTATAAGGAGCTGTCTTATAAATATAAAAATATATAAATATATATATATATATATATATATATAAGTATATAAATACACTGAGCAGAGATGTGAGGGTTTTCATAGTGCCCGTCAAAGTGCTCCCAAAAGCCCAGAGTTCTCAGGTACTCCTCAGACGTTGCTGCCCCTACCGCTTCTCCCCCACCCCACCCAGGAAGAGTCCGAGGCAGCCCGCGTAAGGGCAGGAGGAGCAGAAGAGCTGGGTGAGGACGCAGGGAGACTGCCGGTCCTCTCCCCAGTCAGCAGGTGTCCCAGTTAGAGGCAGCCTCAGGAGGGGGCGTTTGCCAGAATACCGGCCTGCACATAGACACAAGCTAAAATTACCTGACAGTAAACGGGGAGGACTCCGAGAAAAGCGAGTGATCTGCCGAGATTTCCCCCAGAAACAGCAAAAAAGGAGTCCACAGAATCAGTTCGCAAGGGCAGGAGCAGGAAAGAAAGAGATCGGCTCAGTGCTTTTCCCTGCTAAGTCAAGCCCCTTTAGTAAGCCAGCTACAGAACATCGACGCTGTCTATGTGATGAGGGTGTCTTGGAAAGATGAGATGATTTGACAATTGTGAGCCGGAAAGCTCGCGTGTTGGCGGGAGGCCGGGGTCCCCGCAACTCCAGGCTTGGGCCTGCCCGGCAGCGCCCTCTGCTGGCCGGAGCCGCGACGGCGGGGGCCCCGCCTGAACCAGAGCCCTGAGCCTGGGGCTAGGAGTCCAACTTTCCCAGAGTCTGCAGTTCTTTGGGGACAGGCATACATGCATGGATTGAGCCACCCACGATAAGAGGCGCATCTTGCAATGAGAGGAGAGCCTATCCTAAAGGGGAAGGGGGCTGATCTGTCGAAAATGTCAGCGCGGGGGCTGAGGCCGGACTTAAGGGGGCGAGGTTAGGAAGAGGTAAGCAAAGATTTGGAAGTTATGGTGGAGTTTGGGACAGAGTGCGGGCATGCTGGAGAATCATCAGTATATATGTATGTATGTATCTTGCTATTTCATGCCTGTGAACTTTTGCTGAGGCTTGCATTTGTTCCTAGAAAACATTTCTCACTTTTCCTTTTCTGTTGTTATAAGTACTTAATCTATTCAAAAATATTAGATGATGAATATATAAATATTCATGTAGTCATTACTAAGCTTGGGAAATAAGACCTAATGAATATAAAGTACTCATGTACGCTTCCCTTTTTCCCCTCCCTCCACCCAGATGGCTCCTTTAATTTGGTTTTTCATTCCTACGTAAGTTTGTGTTTACTACCTATGTAGATATAAAGAATATATAGATACATGAAATCATAATTTTGGGTTTTTTTTTGTTTGTTTGTTTTTGAGACGGAGTCTTGCTCTGTCACCCAGGCTGGATTGCTCTGTCACCCAGGCTGGAGTGATCTCGGCTCACTGCAAGCTCCGCCTCCTGGGTTCACGCCATTCTCCTGCCTCAGCCTCTCCGAGTAGCTGGGACTACAGGCGCCCACCACCACGCCCGGCTAATTTTTTTTGTATTTTTAGTAGAGACGGGGTTTCACCGTGATCTCGATCTCCTGACCTTGTGATCCGCCCACCTCGGCCTCCCAAAGTGCTGGGATTACAGGCGTGAGCCACCGCACCCGGCCGATTTGGGGTTTTTTTTTGAGACAGCGCACTGCTTTGTAGCCCAGGCTGGAGTGCTGTGGCATGATCACAGCTCACTGCAGCCTTGACCTCCTGGGCACAAGCAATCCTCCTGCCTCAGCCTCTTGAGTAGCTGGGACCATAGATGCATTCCACCACACCCAGCTAAGTTACATTTTTTGTAGAGACGGGGGTCTCATTATGCTGCCCAGGTTGCAAAAATATTTTTTAATAGAGATGGGGCCTCTCACTATGTCATCCATCTTGGTGTCAGACTCGTGGCCTCAAGCAATCCTCCTACCTTGGCCTCCCAAAGTGCTAGGATTACAGCCCACCATACCCAGCCAGAAAAATTTTAATAGGTATATATTTTATTAAATATACTATATCCTGGCCAGGCACGGTGGCTCACAGCTGTAATCCCAGCACTTTTGGGGGCCGAGGTAGGGGCATCACTTGAGGCCAGGAGTTCAAGACCAGCCTGGCCAATGTGATGAAATTTATATTTCTTTTTTTTTTTTTTTGAGACAGAGTCTCGCTCCGTTGCCCAGGCTGGAGTGCAGTGGCGCAATCTCGGCTCACTGCAAGCTCCGCCTCCCGGGTTCACACCATTCTCCTGCCTCAACCTCCTGAGTAGCTGAGACTACAGGCGCCCGCCACCACGCCTGGCTAATTTTTTGTATTTTTAGTAGAGATGGGGTTTCACCACGTTAGCCAGGATGGTCTCGGTCTCCTGACCTCATGATCCGCCCGCCTCGGCCTCCCAAAGTGCTGGGATTACAGGCATGAGCCACCGCACCCAGCCAACTTATATTTCTTGTCTCTACAAGAAATACGAAAATTAGCTGGACTTGGTGGCACATGCCTGTAGTCCCAGCTACTCGGGAAGGCTAAGGTGGGAGAATCCTTTGAGCCTGGGAGGTTGAGGCTACAGCGAGCCGTGATTATGCCACTGTACTCCAGCCTGGGTGACAAAGTGAGATCTTGACTCAAAAAAACAAAACAGGCCAGGTGCAGTGGCTCACGTCTATAATCCCAACACTTTGGGAGGCCGAGGCAGGCGGATCACCTGAGGTCAGGAGTTCCAGACCAGCCTGGCCAACGTGGTGAAACCCTGTCTCTATTAAAAATACAAAAATTAGCTGGGTGTGATGGCTCACGCCTGTAATCCCAGCTACTCGGGAGGCTGAGGCAGGAGAATCATTTGAACTTAGGAGGCAGAGGTTGCAGTGAGCTGAGATTGCACCACTGCACTCCAGCCTGGGTGACAGAGTGAGACTCCGTTTCAAAACCAAAAACAAACAAAAAAATAAAATAGTAAAATAAAAACAAAACAAAAATACAAGGCACCAAAGCAAGGTAACAGGTGCCTGCAGTCTGACCTAATAAGGAAGCTTAAGTGGGAAGATGATTTGAGCCTTGGAGCTCGAGACCGGCCTAGGCAACATCGCGAGACTTCATCTCAAAAAAGAAAGAAAAAAATACCATGGCATGTAAAAACAAAATTGAAAGGGATGAATGTGGTAGGCACAATAATGGCCCCCAAAGATGTCCCCTTCCTAATTCTTGGAACCTGTAAATGTTAGGTTACATGGCAAAGGGAAATTAAGGGGACAGATGGAGTTAAGATTGCTAATCAGCTGACCTTAAGATGGAAAGATTATGCTGAATTATCCAGCAGTGCCCAATGTAACTGGAGGAGGGAGAACCAGAGAGGCGGCATGAAAAGGTGTTCCTGGCTTTGAACACAGAGGAAAAGATTACAAGCCAAAGAGTGCAGGCAGCCTCTAGGAGCCAGAAAAGACAAGGAACGAATTCTCCCCAGAGCCTCCAGAAAGGAGGGCAGCCCTGCTGACCCCTTGATTTTATGCTGGTGAGACCCATGTTGGACTTCTGACCTCCAGGATTATAGGGTAATAAGTGTCTGTTGCTTTAAGCCCCTAGGTTTGTGTTCATCTGTTACAACAGCAATACAAAATTAATACAAGGAGTGTCACCAGCGGCGAATCTGTATGGGTCTGCCGCAACCTCAGTTCTTGCCTCCTCAGCGGAAAGAATTTGACTGAGGCACATAAGGCAGAAGGAGAAACCGAGACAAGTCTTAGAGCAGGAGTGAAAGTTTATTAAAAGCTTTAGAGCAGGAAAGGAAAGAAAGTACACTTGGGGCCGAGTGTGGTTGCTCACGCCTGTAATCCCAGCACTTTGGGAGGCTGAAGGGGGTAGATTACGTGAGGTCAGGAGTTCAAGACCAACCTGGCCAACATAGTGAAACCCAGTCTCTACTAAAAACACAAAAATCAACCAGGTGTCACCGGTGGCATGTGCCTGTAATCCTAGCTACTCGGGAGGCTGAGGCAGGAGAATCGTCTGAACCTAGGAGGCAGAGGTTGCAGTGAGCTGAGATCATGCCACTGTACTCCAGCCTGGCTGACAGAGCGAAACTCCGTTGCAAAAAAAAAAAAAGAAAGTACACTTGGAAGAGGGTCAAGCCAATGACTTGAAAGCCAAGCCAAGTGCACTGTTTAACCTTTTGACTTGGGGTTTTATACACTGGCAAACTTCTGGGGTCTTGTGTCCCTTCTCCCCCTGTTCTTCCCTTGGGGCTGGCTATCAGCATGCGCAGAGGCCTGCTAGTGCTTGGGAGGGGAGCACGCGCAGTGTGTTTCCTGGAGTTGTGCACTGCTCACTCAAGGCATTCTTCCTTTACCAGTCAAATGTCCCTAGGAGGTGATTTACCAGCTAAACTCCACCATTTTGCCTCTTAGTGCATGTGGGGGCCCACTTGTCCAGTTCCTGAGAGCTTATCACCAGTTTCAGGTTTTTCCTGTCTACTGGGAGACTGCCAGTCCCTGATGCCAGATGCAACCAATTATCATTTTAGCATCACAGCTTAACAACCACTTGACCCTCACCTGACGGTCACCTGACCTTCCTGGTTGAGAGATGGGACCTCTCCTGCCCTGCTCATGTCTGACCAGCTACCTACTGTAATAGTCACAGAAGGTGTTTGAGTAAGGGATGGATGGAGGGGGTTCTTCTTGTACTGCAGAAGGATTGGTTGTGAAGGGAGGCACCATGGAGAAGCCAGAATGGGAGCCCGTCACTGTGAACCTGGCTGGAAAGGGGAAAAGGGGAAGACACCCCCAAAGGATGGCAGCAGGTGGATTGAGAGCTGGAACCTCAGAAGGCCGGGAAGAATGGCATTCACTGGCTGAGTTTTGTGGATGAACTCGTGGATCTTGACGCATGTCTCCTCCCTCTCTAGCAAAGCCCCCTCGCAGCACCTGTGCAGAGTGGGGAGTGGGTCCTCAAACACTTCCTGGACTCTGGCTTGAGTCCCAGACTGGGGGCCAGCACTGTAGGCAGACCAAGAGCTGGCCCGAGGGAGGGAGACTCTGGAGCTCCTCTGACAGGGCCTGGCTGTGGCAGAAGGAGGTAGCTGAGCTTGCTAGAGTCCAGGGGTTGGCATTGGCAGCCCTCTGTGGCCAGCACTTCCTTGGGGAAAACTCAGCAAAATGTATTGGCTGAGAAAATGGAGGCAGGAGAGAAGCACACCATGGGTAGACAGACCCCACAGTCTTCATTCATTCATCCTTTCAGTCAGCAAACTAAGGACACTTTCCTAAGCTCCTTGGGTACAGTAGTCAAACTGAAGATTCAAGGCTTGGTTCTTAGGCTGAGCACGGTGGCTCACTCCTGTAATCCTAGCACTTTGAGAGGCCGAGGAGGGAGGATTGCTTGAGATCAAGAGTTCAAGACCAACCCAGACAACATAGCGAGACGCCTGTCTCTAAAAAAAAATAAAATAAAAAAAGACCTGGTTCTTGCCCTCCAGGGGCTCCCAGATAGGAGAGAGAGAGAGAGAGAGAGAGAGAGAGAGAGAGAGACATGTTTTGGTATGAGTCTAGTCACAGAATTTTGGAGTCCATAGCCTTATAGTACATGATACCTGTGGATTGAGGGCCGGAGCCCCAAAAGGCCAGGAAGAATGGGAAGGCCGGGAAGAAGTCCTCCCAGGGGAAGGAACAAAGCATGACTGGAAATATAAGTTGGAGTCTCAGTTTCCTCACTGGTGAATTGTAGGGGTTGGGTTGCTGGATTACTATGGAGCCTTGGAGTTCTGACAACCCAGACATTTGAGATTGGCTGATGAGGGGGTGCTTTGTTGACATTGCCCCTCTCTGTACCTCTCAGCAAACCTAGAAGGCCTTAGGCTGGCCCCCAGGGCTAGTTGCATCAGCTAGAGGAAGGGCTGTGTTTTCCCAGAACTGGGGGAGGGGTGTGACAGGGGGGAAGCTGGGGTGGGGCTGGACGGGAAGACCTGCCCCTGCTCCTGGTCCACTCTGGTCAGCCCTTCACAAGGTGCCTTTGTAACAGTAGAGTTCGCAGCAGATTCTCCGAACAGCAGAGATACCCATATTCCAGAGTAAGCAGGAAAGGTCTGGGCCTCTTAGGACTCCAGAGAAGGGGCCCCACCACTCCCTCAAATAAATAGCTTTCCTTAGCTGGTTGTTTGGCTCATGATGCCTCAAAACCCTCCATTCAGAGGAATTGTGTTTTTTAGCTTGGAAGATCCTGCACTTTCCAGATAGGAGACTGAGGCCTACAAAGGCAGACTGACTTGCTTAAGATGATGTCCAAGTTAGTTGTGTCCTTTTATTTTTTATTTATTTTTTTGAGACAAGGTTTCACTCTGTCATCCAGGCTGGAATGCAGTGGCAAAATCATGACTCACTGAAGCCTCAACCTCCTGGGCTCAAGCAATCCTCCCACCTCAGGTTCCTGGGTAGCTGAGACTACATGCGAGTGCCACCATGCCTGGCTAATTTTTATTTTATTATTATTATTATTATTATTATTATTATTTGAGACAAGTCTTGTTCTGTCGCCCAGGCTGGAGTGCAGTAGTGCGATCTCAGCTCACTGCAGCCTCCACCTCCAGGGGTCAAGCAGTTCTCCTACTTCAGCCTCCCAAGTAGCTGGGACTACAGGCATGCACCTCCACCCTCAGTTAATTTTTGTATTTTTTGTAGAGACAGGGTTTCACCATGTTGCGCAGGCTGGTCTTGAACTCCTGGACTCAAGTGATCCACCTGCCTCAGCTTCTCAAAGCATTGGGATTACAGGCATAAGCCACTGCGCCTGGTTCAATTTTTTTTTTTTGTAGAGGCAAAGTCTCACTATGTTGCCCAGGCTGGTCTCAAACTCCTGGGCTCAAGCAATCCTCTTGCCTTGGCCTCCCAAAGTGCTGAGATTACAGGCGTGAGCCACTGTGCTGGCCAGTTGTTTTTTTGTTTGTTTGTTTTTTGAGACGAATTCTCTGTTGCCCAGACTGGAATTCAGTGGTGTGATCTCAGCTCACTGCAACCTCTGCCTCCCTGGTTCAAGTGATTCTCTTGCCTCAGCCTCCCAAGTAACTGGGATTACAGGCACGTGCCACCATGCCAGGCTAATTTTTGGATTTTTAGTAGAGATGGGGTTTCACCATGTTGGCCAGGCTGGTCTTGAACTCCTGGCCTCAAGTGATCTGCCCGCCTCAGCCTCCCAAAGTGTTGGGATTACAGGCGTGAGCCATTGTGCTGGCCAGTTGTATCTTTAAGGAGAATATTTTGTCATCAGTAGCACTTGCTCTTCCCTCTACCTGGATAGCAGATCTTCCAAAAGCTGAGAACATTCAGGTCTTAGCACAGCTGTTTCTTCTTCCTGGGCATAATAACCATGTTTGGCATTGGGCATCTTCAGAGGATCTTGTTGAAATGCAGTTCCAATTCAGTAGGTCCTGGCTGGGGCCTGAGAATCTGCATTCCTGATGAGCTCTGGGGTAACTTGATGGATGAGGCTGGTCTGCAGATAACAGTGAGTAGTAAGGTTTGTTACCTTCTTTTCTCCTTCTTCTTTTTTTTTTTTTGAGATATGGAGTCTTGCTCTGTCGCCCAGGCTGGAGTGCAGTGGTGCAATCTCAGCTCATTGTAACCTCTACTGGGTTCAAGTGATTCTCCTGCCTCAGCCTCCCGAGTAGCTGGGATTACAGGCGCCCACCACGATGCCCAGCTAATTTTTTTTTTTTTTTGTATTTTTAGTAGAGATGGGGTTTCACCATGTTGACCAGGCTGGTCTCGAACTCCTGACCTCAAGTGATCCGCCTGTGCTGGGTGTGAGCCACTGCACCCGGCCTCGTTACCTTATTTTCTTCCTAGTACAAGTCACGATGTGATGTTAACCATATTGATCTGTGCATTGTTGGTCATTGCTCTCTTCCAACTAGTTATAAGCTGCCCTGAGTGCAGGGACCATGCCTACCTCATGTCCTGTCATATCCCCAGGCCCAGCAGAGTGTTGGCACATAGTGCGCTCCCAATACAAGAACTCCCCTGAGGGACAAAGCAGCGGGTTGAAGCACACAACAGGGGCTGAGTGCCTGGGGACAGGAGTGGGGCAGATCATGAAAATAAGGCTCCTGTTTTTCTTTTCTTTTTTTTTTTTTTTGAGATGGAGTTTCGCTCTTGTTGCCCAGGCTGGAGGGTAATGGCACGATCGCGGCTCACCGCAACCTCTGCCTCCCAGGTTCAGGCGATTCTTCTGCCTCAGCCTCCCGAGTAGCTGGGATTACAGGCATGTGCCACCACGCCTGGCTAATTTTGTATTTTTAGTAGAGACGGGGTTTCTCCATGTTGGTCGCGAACTCCCGACCTCAGGTGATCTGCCTGCCACGGCCTCCTAAAGTGCTGGGATGACAGGCGTGAGCCACCGTGCCCGGCTTGTTCTTTTTTTTCTTAAGAGACAAAGTCTCACACTGTCACCCAGGCTGAGTGCAGTGGTGTGATCATAGCTCACAGCAGCCTCAACCTCCCGGACTCAAGTGATCCTCCTGCTTCAGCCTCCCAAATAGGTGGGACTACAGGCATATGCACCACACCTGGCAAATTGTGTTTATTTTTTGTAGGAAGGAGGTCTTGCCTATATTGCCCAAGCTGGTCTCAAACTCCTGGGCTCAAGCAGTCCTCCTGCCTCAGTCTCCCAAAGTACTTGGATTATAGGCGTGTGCCACTGCACCCAGCCAGCCCCTGATTCTTTAAAAATGTTTAAATATATATATATATATAATATATGTATAATATAGCTTATATATGTGTATTTTATATATATATAAAATACATACATATATATATAATTAATTTTTTTTAAGAGACAAGGTCTCACTATGTTGCTCAGGCTGGTCTCAAACTCTTGGGCTCAAGCAGTCCTCCCGCCTCAGCCTCCCAAAGTCTGAGATTACAGGTGTGAGCCACGGCACCTGGCCAGCTCCTGATGCTTGACCCTAGTAGTTCTGGACTGGTGTGACAAGGCAAAGAAAAACAGCCTGAAGCCCATAGATATCAGGTGATGTGTATATATATATAAATCATTTTTTAGGCCAGGCACGGTGGCTCATGCCTGTAATCCTAGCTTTGGGAGGCCAAGGTGGGCAGATCACCTGAGGTCAGGAGTTTGAGATGAGCCTGGCCAATATGGTGAAACCCCATCTCTACTAAAAACACAAACTTTAGCCGAGCACGTGGTGAATGCCTGTAATCCCAGCTACTAGGGAGGCTGAGGCATGAGAATTGCTTGAACCTAGGAGGCAGAGGTTGCAGTGAGCCAAGATCGCACCACTGCACTCCAGCCTGGGCAACAGAGTGAGACTCTGTCTCAAAAAAAAAAAAAAAAAAAAGAAGGATACTTTATTGGCTACATTTATGAAATTGTCTCCCAGGCAGGAGAATCACTTGAGCTCAGGAGTTCAAGACCAGCCTGGGCAACATGGTGAAACCCTATATCTACAAAACATACAAAAAATTAGCCAGGCATGGTGGTGGGCGCCTGTAGTCCCTGCTACTTGGGAGGCTGAGGTAGGAGAATCTCTTGAACCCAGGTGGCGGAGGTTGCAGTGAGCTGAGATCACACCACTGCACTCCAGCCTGTGCAACAGAGCAAGACTCTGTCTCAATAAAATTTTTTAAATCACTTTTTAAACTTGAAAGCTTTTCCCAACCTTGGCTGAATTCATTCTGTAGCTTCCTGGGGTCAAGCCCAGCCAGGGTTACTTAGGATCTGGCAGCCTCAGGCACCACTTGTTCATCTTGCCCCTTGCACCACATTCACACACTGTTCCTGGCCTGTCCCTTGAGAGCGTTGACCCCAGTCCATCTGCGGCCAGTTCAATTTGCCCAGCTTGGGGCATCCAGATCATCCAGATACTCTGGGGGTGAGTTCATAGGCAACGCTGCCAAGCCCATTCCAGTAAGCACCTCATTCAGCCTCAGTTTCCCTGCAAGAGGGCAGGAGGGAAGACTTAAGAAACTGAATGAAGCCTGAGGTCTAGTCCAGGCTACTTCCCTTCTACTACTTCCCTTTCCTACTTTGCTGGAATTTTCTCTTCTTTCTTTCTCTTTCTTTCTCTTTCTTTTCTTTCTTTCTTTCTTTCTTTCTTTCTTTCTTTCTTTCTTTCTTTCTTTCTTTCTTTCTTCCTTTTTCTTTCTTTCCTTCCTTGCTTCTTTCTTTTCTTTCTTTCTTTTTCTTTCTTTCTTTCTTTCTTTTTTTCTTTCTTTTCTTTCTTTTTTTTTTTTTTTTTTTTCTGAGACAGGGTCTTGCTCTGTCACCCAGGCTGGTGTGCAGTGGTGCAGTCTTGGCTCACTGAAACCTTCACCTCCTGGGTCCAAGCAATCCTCCCACCTCAGCCTCCTGAGTAGCTGGGATTACAGGCACGCACCACCACACTCAGCTAATTTTTTTTTTTTTTGAGACGGAGTCTCGCTCTGTCATGCCCAGGCTGGAGTGCACTGGCATCATCTTGGCGCACTGCAACCTCTGCCTCCTAGGTTCAAGCGATTCTCCTGCCTCAGCATCCCGAATAGCTGGGATTACAGGCGCCTGCCACCATGCCCGGCTTATTTTTTTCTATTTTTAGTAGAGACGGGGTTTCACCATGTTGGCCAGGCTGGTCTCAAGCTCCTGACCTTAGGTGATCCACCCACCTCAGCCTAATTTTTGTATTTTTAGTACAGAGGAGATTTTGCCATGTTGGCTAGGCTGGTCTCGAACTTCTGGCCTCAAGTGATCTACCTGCCTTGGCCTCCCAAAGTGCTGGGATTACAGGCATAAGCCACTGCACCCAGACCCTTTGCTGGAATTTTCTATCTGCAATGGCTTGAGTGGATCAGATAACCTGTCAACCCTTGGATGTGGCATTTTTGAGCAGGAAGAACTAAGTCCCTGTGGAACCACTGTCCCATTATATCTCTTAAAGAGACCCAATGTCTCCCCCTTTCTGCCTCCTGCCTCCCTCTATTCCTAGAACTTGCCTGCATCTATGCCTGTCCCCTTAGAACACTCTGTCTGTCTTCTAATCTGACACTTGGCTAGCAGCATTTTATCTGGGCCTTCTGTCTGCCAGGGAGACATGGAGGCAGCCTGGGTGCATAACCTGCTGGGAGGGAGGGAATGACAGAGGGAGGCCTCCTCTCGTGCTCTGCACTCAGTCACTCACACAGCTCTTTTTTTCACCCAATTATTATACTAATTCATTCACTCTCTCCGTTTTCCACCAACACACTCATGTTCCCCCTTCCTCTTTCTGTCATTCCCTCCAATTCAAGCCCAACAATATGTCTGGGAATAGACTTGCCTCAATAGGGGTTAAAATACACACATAGCCAGGCACAGTGGCTCATGCCTGTAATCCTAGCACTTTGGGAAGCTGAAGCAGGCAGATCACTTGAGGCCAGGAATTTGAGGCCCGCCCGGCCAACATGGCGAAACCCCATGTCTACTAAAAATATAAAAATTAAGGCTGGGCGTGGTGGCTCACGCCTGTAATCCCAGCACTTTAGGAGGCTGAGGCAGGTGGATCATTTGAGGTCAGGAGTTCAAGACCAGCCTGCCCAACACGGTGAGACCCTGTCTCTACTGAAAATACAAAAATTAGCTGGGCATGGTGGTGCTCGCCTGTAATCCTAGCTACTTGGGAGGGTGAGGTAGGAGAATCACTTGAATCTGGGAGGTGGAGTTGCAGTGAGCCAAGATCACAACACTGCACTCCAACCTGGGCAACAGAGCAAGACTCTATCTGAAAAAAATAAAATAAAATGCCTTGGCGCAGTGGCTCACGCCTGTAATCCCAACACTTTGGGAGGCCGAGGCAGGCAGATCACAAGGTCAGGAGATTGAGACCATTCTGGCTAGCACGGTGAAACCCTGTCTCTACTAAAAAAAATAAAAAAAATTAGCCGGGTGTGGTGGCGGGCGCCTGTAGTTCCAGCTGCTCTGGAGGCTGAAGCAGGAGAATGGCGTGAACCCGGGAGGCGGAGCTTGCAGTGAGCCGAGATCACGCCACTGCACTCCAGCCTGGGTGACAGAGTGAGACTCTGTCTCAAAAAAAAAAAAAAAAGTAGCCACGTGTGGTGGTGGGTACCATAATTGCAGCTACTCGGGAGGCTGAGGCAAGAGAATCACTTCAACCCAGGAGGCTGAGGTTGCAGTGAGCCAAGATCACACCACTGCACTCCAGCCTAGGTGACACAGCAAGACTCTGTCTCAAAACACACACACACACACACACACACACACACACACACACACACGCAGAATAACACAGAAAGGCACAAGGATGCTGCGCTCAGGAGTTTCCCAAAGTCTGAGCTGGAGAGGAATTAACAAAGGTCGCCCTCTTGGTTATCTAGATGGGGTCAATGAGGCCCAGGGGGCCCAGGTCTGCTCCATACCACTGGGCAAAAGAAGCAGGAGGCAGCTACTCTTGGGGCACCCTGGCCTGCCCACCACACCGGAGTCAGTGCTCCCAGCCCTGTCCACGCATGGAACATCATGTTTTCCAGTTCTGAGTTGGTGACCCTGAGGCTAAGTCCACAATGCAAGAATTAAGGCAGAGAGTAATGCCCGTGGGGACCTGGACCTGGATACAGGAGTTATACAATCAGGGCTGGAAGAGCCTTCGTACAGAAATCTCCAAGCTCCTCATTTGACAGCGTGGATGCTAGAGCCCAGGGAGCCTGCTTGCAAGTGGCCTGGAGGCAGCACCAGAACCCAGTTACAGTCTCCAGTTTTGTGGTCTTTGCCTGTGCCCACTGATCACCAATCCTGGATGTTTGAATACCAGGGAAGCCCCCACCATTTTTTAAAATAGAGATGGGGTCTTGCTGTGTTGCCCAGGCTGGTCTCAAACTTCTGGCCTCAAGTGATCTTCCCACGTTGGCCTCCAAAGTGGAAAACTCAGTTTCTTGAGGAGAAAAAATTCAACAAATTTTTCCCCAAATAAAGATTAGAAAAAAAACAAAACGAAAGTGTTATAGGGCTAGAAATGAATTAATCAGGCTGGGTGCAGCGGCTCACGCTTGTAATCCAGCACTTTGGGAGGCCGAGGTGGGAGGATCACCTGAGGTCAGGAGTTCGAGACCAGCTGGCCAACATGGTGAAACACTGTCTCTACTAAAAATACAAAAATTAGCCAGGTGTGGTGGTGCATGCCTGTAATCCAGTTACTTGGGAGGCTGAGGCAGAAGAATCGCTTGAACCCGGGAGGCAGGGGTTGCAGTGAGCCAAGACTCTTGTCTCAAAAAAAAAAAAATCAATTTTTTTTGTGTTTGAAACAGGGTCTCCCTCTGTCACCTAGGCTGGAGTGCAGTGGCATGATCATGGCTCACTGCAGCCTCCACCTTCTGGGCCCAAGCGATCCTCCCACCTCAGCCTCCTGAGTAGCTGGAACTACAGGCATGTGCCTGGCTAATTTTTTTGTATTTTTAGTGGAGACGGTTTCATCATGTTGGCCAGTCTGGCCTTGAACTCCTGATCTCTAGTGATCCACCTGCCTCGGCCTCCCAAAGTGCTGGGATTAGAGGTGTGAGCTACCACGTCCAGCCTGGGAACCTGCTTTTTGAGGTGACTGGACATTATAAACAAAGAACCTAGAATGTACTAGGAAGTGAATCTAGGCTGAGTGCAACGGCTCAGGCCTGTAATCCACTGCAATGCACTTCGGGAGGCCAAGGTGGGAGGATGGTTTGAGCTCAGGAGTTTGAGACCAGCCTGGGCAATGTAGGGAGACCCAGTCTCTGCAAAAATAATAATTTTTTAAAAACTAGGCCGGGTGTGGTGGCTCATGCCTGTAATCCCAGCACTTTGGGAGGCCGAGGCAGGTGGATCACAAGGTCAGGAGTTCAAGACCAGCCTGACCAATATGGTGAAACCCTATCTGTACTAAAAATACAAAAGTTAGCCGGGTGTGGTGGCATTCGCCTGTAATCCCAGCTACTCCAGAGGCTGAGGCAGGAGAATCGCTTGAACCCAGGAGGTGGAGGTTGTGGTGAGCCGAGATTGCACCACTACACTCCAACCTGGGTGACAGGCGAGACTCCGTCTCAAAAAAAACAAAAAACAAAAAACAAACAAAAAAAAAACTAGCCAGATGTGATGGCTATTTGTGGTCACAGTTACCTGGCAGGTTGAGGTGGAGGATTGCGTGGGCCCAGAAAGTGGAGATTGCAGTGAGCCATAATCATGCCACTGCACTCCAGCCTAGGTGACAGAGCCAGACCCTGTCTCAAAAAAAAAAAAAAAAAAGTAGTAAATCTAATGGTCATCATTCAGCCAATAGTTACTGGGCATTTGCAGTGATGAAATGTAGAGTGGCAAGTCCAGGCATGGAGAAATAAATGAGGAACGCAGGCAGCAGAGTCAGAAGGCAGAATCGGCTAGAAAGAAGGCAGTGCCTGCTTATTTTATTTTTTTATTTTATTTATTTTGTTGTTGTTGTTGAGACGGAATCGTGCTCTGTTGCCCAGGCTGGAGTGCAGTAGTGCGATCTAGGCCCACTGAAACCTCCACCTCCTGGGCTCAAGCATTTCTCCTGCCTCAGCTTCCCAAGTAGCTGGGATTACAGGCGCCCACCACCACACCCGGCTAATTTTTTGTATTTTTAGTAGAGACGGGGTTTCACCATGTTGGCCAGCTGGTGTTGAACTCCTGACCTCAGGTGATCCACCCGCCTCGGCCTCCTAAAGTGCTGGGATTACAGGCATGAGCTACCACACTTGGCTCAGTGTCTGCTTATTGAGTCCCGCAGTCTCCTAGGCATTTCATAAATATCATCTCTCACCCCATCACACCCATAGGGAAGAGTCAGGACACATTTCAGCTCCTCTTTGCCAAGGAATGAATAATGTGTGTTCCTTGGCTTATTGCTTTACCATCTCTGGCCTCAGTTTCCTCATCTGTAAATGGGGTCTACCTACCACATACAATTGTTGGGAGGATTGAGTTCTGCTCTAAGAACTTTGTATATTGACCGGCGTGGTGGCTCACACCTGTAATCCCAGCACTGGCCATCATGGTGAAACCCCATCTCCACTAAAAATACAAAAATTATCCAGGCGTGGTGGAGGGCACCTGTAGCCCCAGCTACTCGGAAGGCTGAGGCAGGAGACTCGCTTAAACCCAGGAGACAGAGGTTGCAGTGAGCCAAGATCATGCCACTGCACTCCAGCCTGAGCGACAGAGTGACACCTTGTCTCAATTAAAAAAAGAAAAAAAAAAAAGCTCAAGGTTAAAAAAAAAAAGAACTTTGCATATATAACTTAGCTTAGAATAATATGTCCTCAGTTAATGTTTGCCCTTATCATTATTACAACATATGAGGAAGCTGAGGCTCAGGGAGGCTGGTGCTCTCTTGTTTCCCTCCACTGCTTGCAGTACACAGAGGGTTAAGGCGGAAGCTTTGCCCTCTGCAGCTGGCCCAGGCCTGGATTTGGCTGCCTGTTCTGCCCTGGAGAAGCAAGGCCAACTGTCAACACAGGGTAACTTCAGGTCATCTGTGGCTATGCGTGGCCATCCTGCCAAGGGGACTTGACGAGAGGGACGATCGCTGCTTTCCTCTCAGGTCTGACGGAGCTAGGGCACGCCTACTCCTGTCATGTCCAAGATATGAGACCTTGGGCAAGTACCTCTCCCTTTCCGAGTCTCAGTTTGGTCTCAGTTTTATCTTGGGATACTTATGTTTTTCTGTCTCAGGGCCCCTGTGGAAACTGAGTTTGCACACCACTCTGCTGTGCCAACATAAGCGTAGTTAAGGCCAGTAACTCTGGGTGGGGTAAATATTACAATTTAAAGGGGAGGGGTTATAGGGAAGTAGAATATTTTTTTCTTTTTCTTTTTTTTTGAGACAGGGTCTTGCTCTGTCACCCAGGCCTGAGTGCAGTGGCGCCATCACAGTTCACTGCAGCCTTGACCTCCCGGGCTCAAGCAATCCTCCCACGTCAGTCACTTGAGTAGCTGAGACCTCAGATATGTGCCATCACACCCAGCTAATTTTTTAAAATTAATTTTTTGTAGAGATAGAGTCTCATATGTTGCCCATGCTGGTCTCAAACTTCTGGGTTCAAATGATCCTCCTGCCTCAGGCTTCCAAAGTACTGGGATTACAGGCATGAGCCACCATGCCGGGCTGGGAGGCGGAATTTTGTTCAGTCTAAAGATAAGCTTTTTCATAGCTCTGGCTGTAGTGGGAAGGAGCAAAGGAGTGAATGATTGTCAGTTGGGAGGGTGCAGAGTGGCCTCCTGCCCTAGGGTGGAGGTGAGGGTGGCTTAGGTGAGACAACACTGAGGCCCTGTTTAGCCCCACGTCCCCTCCCTGTGCTCCCTCCTCCTCTCTCCTCTCTTGCAGGCGTGGGAGGTATCATCATTCAGCAGATTTCACTGGAGGCAGTGGAGGAGGCAAGGTACCTGAGCCAGAACTCAGAAGGTCTTATTCTCCACTTGACTCTGCCACTAACTTGTTGTGCAACTTTGGGCCTTTCCCCAGGCCTTCATTTTCTTTTTTTTTTTTTTTTTTTTTGAGGCAGAGTCTCCCTCTGTTGCCCAGGCTGGAGTGCAGTGGCGCAGCACCATCTCGGCGCACTGCAAGCTCCACCTTCTGAGTTCACGCCATTCTACTGCCTCAGCCTCCCGAGTAGCCGGGACTACAGGCGCCCACCACCACGCCCGGCTTATTTTTTGTATTTTTAGTAGAGGTGGGGTTTCACCGTGTTAGCCAAGATGGTCTCAATCTCCTGACCTCGTGATCCACCCGCCTCGGCCTCCCAAAGTGCTGGGATTACAGGCATGAGCCACTGCGCCCGGCCATTTTCTTAAATATCTAATAAAAAATATATAGCAAATGCAGTTTGTAAACTATGACAATATGACCATGCAAAAGATTATTATCTTCCAAGACTGCTGGTCCAAGGAAAGGTCAATAATAAAGTGGAAGCATTGTAGCTTGTGGAATGACTGGTTAGATTTGGGAGAAGCCTTAGCAATAATCTAGAATCTACATAGATAATACATCTGAGGATTGGGCTTTGTGGTTTACAAAGCATTTTTTTCCTCTTTTGATCCCAGCTGCTTGTCTGGACTGATACAAGGCATTTTTATTAGTTTGTCTTATTCAATCCTCACACCACCTCAAATTTACAGAGGATATGGATCGGTTAACTTGTATTTGTAACCTCATGTCAGTCCAGAGCACTGCCTGGAGGTGGGTAGAGGTGGTCCTGGGCTGGAATCCCAGCCCCAATGGGACCTTGAGCAAGTTACTTTAGCTGTCTGCACCTAAATTTCCTCACTGGCAAAACAGGAATACTGGTGGTTCACACCTGCAACTCCAGCACTTTGGGAGGCTGAGGTGGGAGGATTGCTTGAGTCCAGGAGTTCAAAACCAGACTGGGCAACATAGCAAGACCATCTCTACAAAAATTAAATAAATAAAACATTTACAAGGGTTGTGGTGAAGATTAAATGAGATCACTCACGAAAAAGCTCAGCAGACCCTGATGTGCAGTAGGTGCTCAATAAATGTTAGCCAGCAAAAACAAAAAAAAAAATCAGCTAGGAAATTGCAGTACTGGACTTCTGACTCCAACCTCAATGTTCCTTGCCCCACATCAAGCTGTTTCACTTCAAATCCTCTCCATTTCGCAATGGAGTCATCCCGGGTTGAAGGAGTGAACTATGCGTTGGAGGGCTGCCCTAAGCAAGCAGCAAAGAGACAGCTTGGTCTCCAGTGACCTGAAAGAATTATTTATTGCCCTGAAGTCCAGTGTGCCAGTTGCCAAAGGGAAAAGCTTCCTTCCAACTGGCTCAGCAAGCTGACAGAGGAAGAGTCGGGTTCTTGCTGGGGCAGTCATGCAGAGCTGGGATGACAAGCAGAAGGCTGGCAGATCTGTCTCTGGGCAGATGGATCACCTGATACACATGCTGGGGCCTGAGCCCTGGGATTGGCCCAAAACAGGGCTGTGTTGACCCAACAGCTGGGCATTGGCATCCTGTCAATCTGCCGAGAGCCTAGAAATAGTGCGGGGACAGTCTGCTGGTCTCAGTGTGTCCGAGGAAGCAACCATGCAGGTGCTAACCAAGCGTTACCCCAAGAACTGCCTGCTGACCGTCATGGACCGGTATTCAGCCGAGGTGCACAACATGGAGCAGGTGGTGATGATCCCCAGCCTTCTGCGGGATGTGCAGCTGAGTGGGCATGGGGGCCAGGCCCAGGCTGAGGCCCCTGATCTCTACACCTACTTCACCATGCTCAAGGCCATCTGTGTGGATGTGGACCATGGGCTGCTGCCGCGGGAGGAGTGGCAGGCCAAGGTGGCAGGTGGGGAAGAGAATGGAACCGCAGAGACAGAGGAAGTCGAGGACGAGAGTGCCTCAGGAGAGCTGAACCTGGAAGCCCAGTTCCACCTGCACTTCTCCAGCCTCCATCACATCCTCACGCACCTCACCGAGAAAGCCCAGGAGGTGACAAGGAAATACCGGGAAATGACGGGACAAGTTTGGTAGACCTTGGACACTAGGGAAGGTAATGGTGGCCATGCTGGTGGGTGTGAGTCTACAAAGGGACATTCCAGGAGAGGACAGGGGGCAGTGGTGCAACCCAGTGGGAGAGGAACAGCCTGGCTCTCAGACAGAGCCACTCTTGGGTCAGGGTATTGGGACCACAACCTAGGAGGGCCTAAGACTAGGCCTGTGTTACTATCCTTCTGACCTCAAATTGGCAATTGCAATGAAGTGATATGGAAACAGAAGAAAAAGTGGCCTGTGAGGACATATCTCATATGCACATATATGTGTTTGTGCATGTGTGCATTTATTAGTATGTGAATGCTTGTGAATGTGTGAATTGAATGAGTGTGTTCTCATCATTGACTTTGTTAAGAATTTGATTAAAGAGGGGCCGGGCATGGCGGCTCACACCAAATCCCAGCATTTTGGGAGGCCGAGGCGGGCAGATCATGAGGCCAGGAGATGGAGACCATCCTGGCTAACATGGTGAAACCCAATCTCTACTAAAAATACAAAAAATTAGCTGGGCGTGGTGGTGGGTGCCTGTACTCAGGAGGCTGAGGCAGGAGAATGGCATGAACCTGGGAGGCGGAGGTTGCAGTGAGCCGAGATTGTGCCACTGCACTCCAGCCTAGGTGACAAAGGGAGACTCCATCTCCAAAAAAAAAAAAAAAAAAAAAAAGAAACTTACCTAAGGCATGCATATTGACTTCAGTGAACATTGTGAATTCCGTGTGTGTGACAGTGTTTCCCAACATTTTTTCAAGTCACAGAACATGGAAAATTATATGGCACATGGGGATACATAGGTGAGGCTGCTTGCAGTACTGCTACAACAGGCTGGGGGTACTCTGATCATCCCAGGTTGGAACCCACCAAACAGGAAGCCGAGGGACCACTGTCATGGCACTCTAATCCATTCCAGGCAAACCGGAGTGTGCGGACATGCCTGTTGGGAAGCCCTGTTGTATGTACATATGAATATGTGTTCCAGTCTGAGCCTACATGTCTATGCACAGAGGGGCTGGGGTGGTGAGTGTGGATGAGCAGCAAGCTAGACAAGCAGGTGGTGGCAGAGGGTAGGAGGTGGGAAGGGGCCCTAGCATGGTGACCACTAGTTTACTCATGGATAAAGACTAGTATTAATAGAAATTGGACCACAGCACCTGCCAGTTTTGATTCTGTGCCACCTGCCAGCCCTGCTCCCACAAACTGGTCTCATTAGTTGTAAACAACATCCACATCCATTGCAATCTCAAAACCACCTGATGCAGCTATGTAGGAAAAGATTCTCATCCCCAGTTTACTAGTATGGAAATTGAAGCCAGAGAGGTGAAGTGACTCACCCAAAGTCACACAGTAAGGAGACAAAAGTAAGACTGGCCTTAACTTTGAGCTGAGTGTTCTTTCCATCGTACCCACTGTCTGCCATATTGTGTTATCTTCATAATCTGTGTGAAGGCTGCTGTGTAATTATGGGGAATAAACACGGACCCCCAAACGCAGAGCCTATGGAGAACTCTGCTCCAGGCATTTGCTCAGCCGTTTTTCCTTCTCCCACTTCAAACCCAAACTGTCAACCTCAACCCTTCTTCCCTCTCCCCTTGAGGCTCCCCAAGTTGCCTCACAGAGGTTCTTCTTGAATTAGCCTGGGCTGTGTCAACAGCTCTGGGTTCACAGTTCTGATTCTATCACTAATGAGCTGTGTGGCCTTGGGCAAGCTAGTTCATTTCTCTGGGTTTCAGCTTCTTCACGGAATAATAACAGTGGTAGTAAAACTAACAACTGCCATTTGAATAGTTTTAAGATCACTTTGCATATCCATTATCTAATGGAATTATCATTCCCCAACCCCCAGGTTGGAGTACAATGTGCAATCTCAGCTCGCTGCCACCTCTGCCTCCCAGGTTCAAGAGATTTTCCTCAGCCTCCCAAGTAGCTAGGATTACAGGTGTGTGCCACCACACCCGGCTAATTTTTTAAAAATTAGTAGAGACAGGGTTTCACCGTGTTGGCCAGGCTGGTCTCGAACTCCTGACCTCGTGATCCACCTGTCTCAGCCTCCCAAAGTGCTGGGATTACAGGTATGAGCCACCGCGCCTAGCCTATCATTCCCTTTTGCAGATGAAAAAACTGGAGGCCTGAGAAGTAAAATGAGTCCAAGTTTGCTCAGTAAATAACAGCCAAGATGTGAACCCTGGCCTAATTAGTCTAATTCTTTTCCTCTACAGTGATGTTCCTTAGAGCCTTAGACATTTGCAGAGTGGGCTCAAAGTGGGAACTGGGCATGGCAGAGTGGGCAGAAACCACACTCTGACTCACCAAATAGCTTCAAAGGCCAGAGCAGCAACTCTACACCATAATGTTTCAACACACCCTAACCTGATTTTCATTCAGAGGCAATATGGTATAGCAACAGTTAAAAATCTGGGCTCTTGTTCTGGCTCTTCCATTGACTACTGTATTATCCTAGATAATTTTTTTTTTTTTTTTTGAGATGGAGTCTCACTCTATTGCCAGGCTAGAGTGCAGTGGCGCGATCTCAGCTCCCTGCAACCTCCACCTCCCGGATTCAAGCAATTCTCCTGCCTCGCCACTCGAGTAGTTGGGACTACAGGTGCACGCCACCACGCCCAGCTAATTTTTTGTATTTTTAGTAGAGATGGGGTTTCACCATGTTGGCCAAGATGGTCTTGATCTCCTCAGCTTGTGATCCTCCCCGCTCGGCTTCCCAAAGTGCTGGGATTACAGGCGTGAGCCACCGTGCCCAACCTTTTTTTTTTTTTTTTGAGATGGAGTCTTGCTCTTGTCACCCAGGCTGGAGTGCAATGGCGCGATCTTGGCTCACTACAACCTCTGCCTCCCAGATTCAAGCAAGTCTCCTGCCTCGGCCTCCCAAGTAGCTGGGATTACAGGCTCATGCCACCATGCCCGGCTAATTTTTGTACTTTTAGTAGAGACGGGGTTTCACCATGTTGGCCAGGCTGGCCTCGAACTCCTGACCTCAAGTGATCCACCCACCTTGGCCTCCCAAAGTGCTGGGATTACAGGTGTGAGCCACCACGCCCAGCCCTAGACAACTTATTTTACCTTTCTGTATCTGTTTCCCTGTTAGTAAAATACAGCAGAGAAATCAAATGAGTTATGCCAGCTCTGACAACCTAGGATTCTCCTTACAGTGCTGAGGCACTGCCAGTTTTCCAACAGCAACATCAGCATTGTTCTTCCTGCTTCAGTGGGCATGTGACAGTATCTTAGTTGTTTGAATTGATACTGACTTGGCCTTTTAAAAATTTCTTCACTCCACAGATCCCTTCACATGATAGAAGGCAGACTCTTTGATGAAGCTGACGGAGCAGTTCACTAGCCGATGATGAGAGAAGAAAGGCCTAGACCTGCCGCCAGAAGTGAAGGCGGCTCAGTTCTCCGGGATGCTTCTCTACCTGCTGAGCACCAATTCCTGGATTCCAGTCACTGGCGCACCTTTAGAATGTCTGTTGCTATTCACTGCTCCCCTCGCTCCTCTTACCAGCTTGGGGAGGTGACCAGTGGTTCAGGGGGGACTAGTCAGTTACCTGTCCAGTGTGGTATGGTAGGAAGAGTGTAGGTGTTGGCACGTGACCAAAATTCACATCCCCCCTTATGGCAGTCATTCAGTACATGTACTTGTACAAGTTATTTAATCCATTGGAGCCTAAATTCCCTCATCTATAAAATGGGGATAATATTATCTACCTCACAAGCTTATGAAAACTAAACATGATGAATCTAAAGCACTTGGCATGTGAGGGCTATTAAAATAGCCTGATTTTTTTTTTCTCCCCCTCTCCCCTATGTATTTGCTCTGGCCCTTGCTTTTTACCCTCCAGAGCTAAGAGGTAGCAGAGTCTCTTGGGATGAGTGGTTCACCCTCTTTTATTTGGCAACCACTGATGAGGCCAATGACAGGTGAACTATAAACCTATTTATTGCACAACTAATTAAAAAAGCCAAAGCCTTGTATTTGTACATCTTTATTATTTCTAAAGCACTTTCTCCAACCTAATTTCAGTTTTTACAATTGGTACTCAAGGAAATAGAGACAGAATTCATTTGATTTTGCCCAGAAACCATCTGCTTATATTTATAAGGCCACCTAATTTGAAATCATATATAGGCCAGGCGCGGTGGCTCACGCCTGTAACCCCAACACTTTGGAAGGCCAAGGCAGGTGGATCACAAGGTCAAGAGATCGAGACCATCTTGGCCAACATGGTGAAACCCCGTCTCTACTAAAAACACAAAAATCAGCTGGGCGTCATGGCATGCACCTGTAGTCCCAGCTACTCGGGAGGCTGAGGCAAGAGAACTGCTTGAACCCGGGAGGTGGAGGTTGCAGTGAGCCAAAATTACGCCACTGCACTCCAGCCTGACAGAGCAAGACTGTCTCAAAAAAAAAAAAAAAAAAAAAAATACCACATATACTTTATCTCCAAAACCTAATCTGACGATTATAAATTCTAAGCTAGGAAACAACAACTTTTGGGACAAGTACTTGTTTTCTGACAGGGTCTCCTTTGTCACCCAGGCTGGAGTGTCACCCAGGCTGCAGTGAACTGTGACACAATCACAGTTAATTGCATCCTCGAATTCCAGGGCTCAATAGATCCTCCCACCTCAGCCTCATGAGTAGCTGGGACTGCAGGAACGTGCCACCATGCCCAGCTAATTTTTGTATTTTATGTGGAGACAGTGTTTCGCCATGTTGCCCAGGTTGGTCTCGAACTCCTGGGCTCAAGCAATCTACCCTGCCTCAGCCTCTCAAAGTGCTGGGATTATAGGCATGAGTCACTGCATCGGGCCAGGACAAGCATTTCATAAGCCATAAAAAGTAACCGCATTCCAGTTAGGTACAGTCTTTTGTTTTTAATTGCACCAAGCTCCACTGTAGACAGTATTAGCTCCTGAGTCCACTTTCTCCAGGATAATCCACCTAAGAGCAAAGACAACTTGGCAGCATAAGATTTCTGTTTTCCTTGTCTGGAGTCTCCTCCTTCTAAACCACCTCCTGTATCATTACAGACAGAGCTCAGAAATACAAACATGACTGTATGATTTAAAACGCCTTAATGACTTAATACCTACAGGATGAAGTCAAAATTATTTGGCAAGAGTCACAGAATCCTCCATAATCTGGCTCACTCTAAATTCACTTTGCACTAGGACAGGGGCAGGCAAACCTTTTCTGAAAGGGCTACATATTAATTAGGCTTTGCAGGCCATAGGTCTCTATCACAACTACTCAATTCTGCTCTTGCAGCATGGTGGTCGCCATAAACAACATGTAAACAAATGAGCATGGCTGTGTTCCAATGAGACTTTATTGGCAGTGGGCCAGATTTAGGTAGTCTGCTAACTCTAAACTAGAATTCAACCTCATTTTAAAATCTTTCAGATGGGTGAATGGAAACTGACCATTCTCTGATGAACTATTTTTCTTACAACAATAAAAAGAGTCAGAGTACTCATGGTAACTATTTTAATTACAAGGTGTCAACATACAGATAGGCATAAGCTTCAACTGTCATTAGAAACATGTTCCATCAAATTCAGAAACAGCAGGTATCAGTGAAATTGGAGCAAGCATTTTGAAGACTTCAACGTACTGGATAGAATTTTTCAAACATTTCACCATATGTTTTCTTCTCTATAAAAGAAAAGATCATAAAATATTTATTTTAAAAAATGTTTTAAAAATTGTATTTCCTAAAGGAAAATTATCACTCAGTGATCTTACTGATTGAAATCCTGCTGTGGTCTGTTCATGTCCCCCAAAAGTTCATAAGTTGAAATGTAACCCCCAAGATGATGATATTAAGAGTTTAGGACTTTGGGAGGTGATTAGGTCACAAAGGCTCTGTCCTCATGAGTGGGATCGGCTTAGGGGACCTTGTTTGCCTCTTCTACCATGTGAGGACACAGCAAGACAGCATCATCTATGAAGCAGAGTGGGCCCTCAGCAGATACCAACTGTGTTGGTACCCTGATCTTGGACTTCCCAGCCTCCAGAATTGCAAGCAATAAATTTCTATTATTTATATATTACCCAGTCTATTCTGCAATTATACAGGTGGTAAGAAAAAGTTTAAAAAAATTTTTTTAATTACCCAGTTTAAGGCATTTTGTTATAGTAGGCCAAAGGGACTAAGGCAAACCCCTAAGAATTTCCTTATTTTCTTGTCCTTGACTATGGCTTGGTAATCACTGAAGGATTTTCTTTCATTGACTGAAGAATAACTTTGGAGGAATCTGTGATGACAACCAAATGGCTGCCAAGAGGGACAAGGTGTTGCCAGGAGTATCCTGACTGAAGAGGTGAAGGAAGAAATAAACAAAGAGGGGCACAGGTCAGCTAGGAGAGGCCAACAGCCAATGTGGTCAAGCTCTCCGGGCTCCCACTGTCCATGCATGAGGCTCTTGGCACAACTGCCAGTAATCTGCAGCTCAGAAACAGAATGAGCCCTGCAGCTATACACACTCCTGCAGACACAGGGAACTCATGGAACCATGTCTAGGCAAAGAGCCAGAGGTCTAAGACTGAAGACTGCTCAGCCACTGGGCCTCACTCCTAGTAATCAATATATCCAAGATGACTTCCAGCTCTAACATTTCACGGTTCTGAGTATTATGCATTCCCGATACATCCACTATTCATGGCTTTGTGCTAGTCTTTAAGCTCTTCTTTGGCAAAAAAAGAAGCTGTATCTTTCTGATCCACCATAAATATCATATATGTGACTGAAGGCTGTGGGAATATCAAAGAGTAATAAAATTTTAGAGCTAAATAAGACCTTAGAGATCATTCAGTGTTATGAAATTTAAATGTTTTATATTACATATTTACATTAATAGAAGAATCTTTTTTTTTTTTTTTTTTTTTTGAGACAGAGTCTCGCTCTGTCACCTAGGCTGGAATGCAGTGGTGTGATCACGGCTCATGGCACCTTGTTCTCCCAGGCTCAAGTAATCCTCCTGCCTCAGCCTCCCAAGTAGCTGGGTCTATAGGCATGTGCCACCACACCCAGCGAATTTTTTAATTTTCTGTAGAGATGAGGTCTCACTATGTTGCCGAGACTGGGGAAAATCTATTTATATGTTTACAAGTTCAAATTTTTTCTATACTCATTCATTTACACATTTAATAAGGCTATGTGTGCCAAAGCCCTGGGGAGACAAAAAAAACTGTCCTAGTAAGTTAAACTCCCAGCCTACAGAGACTCATATATGTGCACATCTGTGTTGTGTGTATGTGTGTAAAACACAGGTGAGAAAAGTTATATTACAACTATTAATAGATTCATAGCAGAATAGAGATAGAGCACAATGAGGGAATGCCTGACTGTAACTGGGTGAAAGCTTCACTGAGATAACAAAAGCAGAAATTTGCTAGGTGGATGAGGTGGAAACAGGGGCAAGAGGAAGAATAACATAGCAGGAAGAAGGTACAACATGTATAAAGCAATATAGGGCAGGTTCTGGACAAAGCATTTCACCAGGCAAATGATGAGTGATGAGGAATGAGGAAGTGTTCCATACAGTTCATATCCACTCTTATGTGTAAATGCCTGCTATGTGTAGGCTCTATGCAAGAAGCTGGGGAAACAAAGACGAAGCTACAATCCATGAAGAACACAGACATGTGTATATCATATGGTAGATAAGAATGTGGGTAAAGTGTTTCTACCAGAGGACAGGCAATTAGCTAAGCTGGAGGAAATAAGCCATCCTAAGGAGTCTGGATTTATCCACTAGGCAATGGATGACTTATTTATTTTATTTTAATTTAATTTAATTTTATTTTTTGAGACAGAGTCTTGCTGTGACGCCCAGGCTGGAGTGCAATGGTGCGATCTCAGCTCACTGCAACCTCCGCCTCCCAGGTCCAAGCGATTCTCCTGCCTCAGCCTCCCAAGTAGCTGGGATTACAGGCACCTGCCATCATGCCCGGCTAATTTTTGTATTTCTAGTAGAGACAGGGTTTCACCATGTTGGCCAGGCTGGTCTCAAACTCCTGACCTCAGGTAATCTGTCCCCGTTGGCCTCCCAAAGTGCTGGGATTACAGGCGTGAGCCACTGTGGCCGGCCAGATGACTATTTTAAACAGATGTGATCAGATTTGCTGTCATTGGAAATAAGACCAAAGCAAGTGGTGAGTTAAGAGGCAAGTGCAACAGTCCAAACAAGAAATTATCAAGGCCTGAACCAGGGTAGTGGTAGTGGGAGAGGAGAGTTCAAAGTCGAGAAATATTTAGGAAGTAGAACTGATAAGACCTGATGATTAATGGGAAGTGAAAGAGAAAGACTTGATGATTCTCAGGCTTCTGGCTTGAGTGTCCAGGTGGACAGTAGTGCCATTCCCTGAAGCAGGACACAGAGGAGCAGGAGGTTTGGGAACAGAGGTAGTCAGACAGAAACTGGATATATTAATTCAAGAGAATTTTGGTCTATAGACTAAGATGTGGGAGTCAACAGAATTTAGAAGGTATCTAAAGCCATAGACATGGATAAGATTAACCAGGGAAAATAATAATACAGTAAACACAGATTCTCTAAAACTAACTTGAAATACCTTCTTCAGGAAAATCCTCTGTATGTAATTTCATATATCCAAACATTTCACGGTCCCTCACAGCATACATGTAGTCTTCACGTTTTACAAGATAATATCCAGCAAAAAAAAAGGCCGTAATATATAGAAGCTGGCGATGCAAACCTGAAATTCAAATGACAAATCCCAAAGAAAGCAAAAATTAGTCAATGTGTATTAAGAGTTACATTTTTGGCTGGACGCAGTGGCTCACACCTGTAATCCCAGCACTTTGGGAGGCCGAGACAGGTGGATCACCTGAGGTCAGGAGTTTGAGACCAGCCTGGCCAACATGGTGAAACCCTGTCTCTACTAAAAATACAAAATTTGGCTGGGGGTGGTGGCGGGCGCCTGTAGTCCCAGCTACTTGGGAGGCTGAGGCAGGAGAATCATTGGAACCTGTGAGGCAGAGGTTGCAGTAAGCTGAGATTGCGCCATTGCACTCCAGCCTGGGTGACAAAGCGCCCGGCCTGTTATGGCATTTCTTAAAAAAATAAAAATAAAAAAGGCACTGGGCTCAGTGGCTCACGCCTGTAATCCCAGCACTTTGGGAGGCTGAGGCAGGTGGATCGCCTGAGGTCAGGAGTACAAGACCAGTTCACATGGTGAAACCCCATCTCTACTAAAAATACAAAAATCAGCCAGACGTGGTGGCGGGCGCCTGTAATCCCAACTACTCGAGTGGCTGAGGCAGGAGAATCGTTAGAACCCGGGAGGCAGAGGTTGTAGTGAGCCGAGATCACACCATCGCACTCCAGCCTGGGGGATGGAGTGAGGCTCTGTCTCAAAAAAAAAAAAAAAAAAAAAGCTATTCTGAACAAACATCCTTGATCCTTGACTTTGAGACATCCCATATATTCTTTTTTTTTTTTTTGAGACAGGGTCTAGCTCTGTTGCCCAGGCTGGAGTGCAGTGGCACAATCACAGCTCACTGCAGCCTCAACCTCCTAGGCTCAAGCAATCCTCTCACCTCAGCTTCCCAAGTAGCTGGGACCAAAAGTGTGCACCACCATGCCTTTTTTTTTCTTTTTTAAGAGGGATTTTGCTATGTTTCCCAGACTGGTCTTGAACTCCTGGGCTCAAGCGATCCTCCCGCCTCAGCCTCCCAAAGTGTTAGGATTACAGGAACGAGCCATCACACTCGGCCCACATTATCACTCTTTAAAGGTTAACAAATCTAAAATATTACATGCAATGTATATTTTAGCATATAGCACTTAATATTTATTTAATAAATGAATGAACAGCCTTGGGCAATTCAATTTACTACCTCTAAAACATAGACAAGACCTATCCTGGCTGGGCGTGGTGGCTCACAACTGTAATCCCAGCACTTTGGGAGGCTGAGGCACGTGGATCACCTGAGGTCAGGAGTTCAAGACCAGCCTGGCCAACATGGTGAAACCCCGTCTCTACTAAAAATACAAAAATTAGCCAGGCGTGGTAGCACGCACATGTAGTCCCAGCTGCTCAGGAGGCTGAGGCTGGAGAATCGCTTGAACCCGGGAGGTGGAGATTGCAGTGAGCCAAGATCGCACCACTGAACTCTAGCCTGGGTGACAGAATGAGACTCTGTCTCAAAAAAAAAAAAAAAATTAAAAAAAAGACCTATCCTATCTTTCTCATAGTAGTAGCATATAAAACAATACATATGCATGTAAAAGTATTTTCGAAGATGTATAAAACAATAAAAATGAAAAATATTCCTATGTTCTAGAACTGGACAGAGCACTCTCTCTTACCCCAAACAGCCACTGTTTTCTCTAATGGGCTACCCGCCATATAGCAAACCAAAGAGCGCATGTTCTCCCATGTGCCACTGGACTGCAGAGACACACAGAACCAGACTCTCTCTATGCTGACCCATGTTCCTCACAGAAAGACTCCATAAGCTTTCGAGATGATAATGTCGGCATCCTGGCCCTAAAGGCATGGTTTGGCCTCTTCCCAAGGCCCCATTTTCCTAACTTCTCTCCTCATTCTCTTAGTGGTCTACCTCTCACTACCTGCACACCCCATCTACAATCATTTTCCCATTGTTTACTCAGTGAGTCTAACCCTGGCAGCTTTGTGCTCTTTGCAGAACATCATAAATTACTGATATATTAAACTAGAGATCAATAAATATTTAATTTTGTGGGCTATACCTAGAATACCAACTAACTCTAAATTTAGGGCACATTAAGTGGTAACCAGCAAGAAGGGTAAGTTTAAAAAAACAGATGATGAGAGAAAAACTTATAAAAAAAATTCTGTTTATTGATAGTACAGTACGGTGACTACAGTTAACAATAATTTGTTGTATAGTTCAAAATTGCTGGAGGAGAGGAATTTGAATGTTCCAAACATAAAGAAGGGGTGAATGTTTGGGGTGATGGATGCCCCATTTGCCCCAGTTTCAACATTACACATTGTATGCATGTATCAAAATACCACATGTACCCCCAAAATATGTACAACTTATTTTTAAAATCTTATTCTTAAAAAATTCTTAACATTTCCTGCTAATTTGAAAAAGAGCTACACAATTTTATTTCATTGATAGAAATTCATTATTATGAGACATATTCATTATTATGAGACAGAATCTTGCTCTGTCATTTAGGCTGGAATACATGATCACACTCACTGCATGATCACACTCATTGCAGCCTCAACCTCCCAGGCTCAAGTGATCCTCTTACTTCAGTCTCCCAAGTAGGTGGGATCACAGGTGCATGCCACCACGTCCAGATAGCTTAAAAAAATGTCTTTTGTAGAGACAAAGTTTCCCTATGTTGCCAAGGCTGGTCTTGAAACCTGGGCTCAAGCAATCCTCCCACCTCAGTCTCCCAAAGTGTTGGGATTACAGGTGTGAGCCACGGTGTCCGGCCAGAATATCCCATTACTCACAGAATGCCAGGTACTCTCCAGGGCTGTAGTTTGAAAATCCACCATATCTCTTTCACCACTCCTCCAACTCTCTTAGCAACATCATTTATGTGACACACACCTTCACCCTACATGCACAATCTTATACCACAATTTGTCTTTTTAATGGATATGGCCATCTGGTCTGTAAACCTTTGGAGGATTGGGACCATGTTTTATATTCCTCGTAACCTACATATACTTATTCACTCAATACTACTTTTTTTTTTTTTTTTTTTTTTTAAGACAGAGTCTCAGTCTGTCGCCCAGACTGGAGTACAATGGCGCAATCTCGGCTCACTGCAATTTCCATCTCCCGGGTTCAAGCAATTCTCCAGCCTTAGCCTTCCAAGTAGCTGGGATTACAGGCATGTGCTACCACGCCTGGCTAATTTTTGTATTTTTAGTAAAGACAGGGTTTCACCACGTTGGTCAGGCTGGTCTTGAACTCTTGACCTCAGGTGATCCACCCGCGTCAGCCTCCCAAAGTGCTGGGATTACAGGCATGAGCCACCACACCTGGCCTCACTCAATACTTACTGAACACCTACTATAGATATTAGACACTGAGCTAGATAAACACAATATGCATTCAGTAAATGCTGTTGAGGACAACCATTTCAACAAAGTCCTAGGACCTAAATCTTCCAAAGCAATTTAGGGAAGCTCTGGGAACTCAGGAAGTCTGATCCCTACTCCTCGGCTAAGCAGTTTATATTCATTATCTCATCTAGTCCTCAGAGATAGGGAACTTCCTCAGAATCAAATTACTAGTAGGGTGGAGGTGGTGTCAAACCCCAAAGCATATGCTCTTAACTGCTGTACTCTTCTGTCTCCCAGAAAGGCACAAACGGCTAAACTAACAACGAGATTAAGTGGTACAAACGTCACATTTCAGCCAACCTTCACTTCCTCTAGAGCATTCTCCCTCCCATCTGTATCTCCTTTGTGCTCCTAAAGTGCTTTCTGCTCACCCACCTCTATCAAAACATGTATCTATCATACCAAGATCAGCAACAGATTGTTTACTTGTTTATCTCCCTGATTTCACTAGGAGCTCCATAGGGCACGTAACAGAGAAACAGTTAAGTAAGGCCAGGCACAGTGGCTCACACCTATAACCCCAGCACTCTGGGAGGCCGAGGTGGCAGGATCACTTGAGGCCAGAAGTTTGAGACCAGCCTGGCCAAGATGGCAAGACCCCATCTCTACAAAAAATTTAAAAATTGGCCAGGCCTGGTGTTATGTACCTGTAGTCCCAGCTCCTTGGAAGGCTAGGATAGGAGGATCGCTTGAGCCCAGGAGGTCGAGGCTGCAGTGAGCCATGACTGCATCACTGCCCTCTAGCCTGGGTGACAGAGTGAGACCCTGTCTCAAAAAAAAAGGGGAGGGTTCAGTAAATGAACAATTTACAAATATATGGTAAACTGTTTGCATAACAAGAGCTAAGGAAGGGGAACTCTGTCCAGCACCTTTTGCATGTCAGACATTTTACCTACAGAATCTCACTCAATTCTCACAACAAATATGCAAAAATTAATTATTCTTATTTTATAGATGAGGAAACTTTGGCTCTGATCGACCTGACCATGTAACTTGCCCAAAGTGACACAGCTGGAAAGCAGCAGAGCAAGTCTGTTTATTTATTTATTGGAGACAAGGTCTCAACTTTGTTGCCCAGGCTGGAGTGCTGTGGTACAATTGCGGCTCGCTGCAGCCTCAACCTCCTGGGCTCAAGTGATTCTCCTCCCTTAGCTTCCTGAGTACCTGGGACTACAAGAGCACATCACCACGCCTGGCTAATTTTTTAAATTTTTTGTAGAGACAGGGTCTCACTATGTTGCCCAGGCTGGTCTTGAACTCCTGGCCTCAAGAGATGTTCCTGCCTTGGTCTCCCAAAGTGCTGGGATTACAGGTGTGAACCACGGTGCCTGTGCCTGGTGAGCAAGTCTGTTTAGTTCCAAAGTGGAGCTCTTTTCATTACACCAAGTGACAGTCTTGGGCAAATGTGAAGTGGTGATGAAAAGGGAAAACCTCGAGTCCTCAGAGGCATAAATGGACAAAGATCACTACTTTCTGAAGTGAGGAGTCATGTCCAAGGGAGATAGGATTTCAATACTATTTGAGCACTGGAAATGCTGGGATTTGATGGGTTGGAGGCTGACCTTCAGGCATGACATACAGCTGTAAGAAGGCAAAAGAGGTACAAGTGTGTTGACTCCTAATTGCCTGAACCATTGCCTGAGCTTTTTTCCTGATTGTGCTTCTTGGCTCCAATCAACGCCTCACATTACTGACAAAGATGACTTTTTAAAATCCAGAGCTCATCACTGCACCCCTGCAGCTCTCAAAAGCTTACAAAGTTCCTGACTGCCTAGAAAATAAATTGCCATGCTCTGCTAAAATCTCCCTTGTAGTTTTATCACCCTAAACCTGAACACTCACTCAATCATCAAACACCCTCCATTCAGAGGTCCTTGCCCCCACTGGCTCCCACTAGCCCCATGGGCCTAGAAAGCTGTCTGTCTCTCAGTCCTGCCTGATAATCAAAGTTAACTTCAAAGACCCCCCTTCAAAGTTCCTCTTCCCTTTTCCCTCTGGAAATCCATAGAGCTTAGCAAAGCTACTGTGGTGGTTATTATCAGAATAGTCAGTGTCTCTGACAGCAGGCCAGTGACATACTACTGGGAAGTACAGCACACTGGTCAGAGCCTCCTATTCAAACCGTGGTCCTCAGACCAGCAGCAGCAGTGTTTGAGCGCTTGTTGTTAACATCAAGTTCCTCCCCAGACCTCATGAATCAGAATCCTTTTTTTTTTTTTTTTGACAGGGTCTCACTTTGTTGCCCAGGTTGGAGTGCAATGGTGCAATCTCGGCTTACTGCAACCTCTGCCTTCCAGGCTCAAACGACCCTCCAGCCTCAGCCTCCCTCAGCCTGGGACCACAGGCGTGCACCACCACGCCCGGCTAACTTTTGTATTTTTTTGTAGAGACGGGATTTCGCCCTGTTGCCCAGGCTGGTATCGAATTCCTGAGCTCAAGTGATCCGCCCGCCGCGGCCTCCCAAGGCGCTGGGATTACAGGTGTGAGCCACCGCGCGCAGCCCAGAATCCGAATTTTAACAAGACACCTATGCTATTCGTATGCACACTAAGTTTGAGAAGCACTGGTGTCCAATATCCATTCAGAGGTAAAAAAAAAAAAAAAAAAAAAAAAAAAAAAGCTCTGCTACTTAATAGCCATATGACCTTGAGCAAGCTGCTGTTAACCTGTTAGGCTCGGTTTCCTTGTTGTGAATAATACATCTCTAATAAAGTGTTTTAAGGCCTAAATGCTATCAATAATGCCCATAGTGTGAGTAGTGCATGGCATGGAGTCGTGGCTCATTTGTGCACACAGCACAACACGAACCGAGGAGAGTAGTCCTGGGTCCTTCACAGACTCAGTTCCTGCTTCACTGCACCTCAGTTTCTTCAAGTGCCAAATGACACTCTGGCTCTGCTCGATTCTAAAGAGCTAATGGGGCGCGGACTCCCCGGGAAGGCGAGCTGGGGCCAGTTAGGCAAAAAAGCACGGAAAAGCAGAGCACCTCAGGGGGGCCTACGGCGGGGCCGGTCTGCAGCCCTACGACCCCCTCTCCTCCCAGCCGATCCCAGCCGCGCAGCACTCACCAGCCGTGGCGACCGGCCTCCGCCGGATCAGGTTATCAATCAGGCCGGAGCAGTAGCCCAAGAAGCCGATGTAGAGGAGCCGCGGGTCGGTCAGCTTGGGCGGGGGCAGGCTCCGGGCCTCATCCGGCAGAAACCGTAAGGGCTCTGGGTTCCGCCGTGCGATCATGGTGTTGCCGTTTCCACTTGCGGCCTGGTCTCAGACCACGAACTACAAGGAAAACCACGACGACCACTACCCGGGCCTAAGCAGTCAGCTTTCTCCTCCTCCTCTGCGCGCCGGACTCACGGGCACGGCGCAGCGCGGTGCAGCGCGGTGCAGCGCCGTGCAGCGCCGAAACGCTTCCCGGTGCGTGCTGCTGCCAGAACCCCGCAAGCAAAGTTCCGGGCTACTAAGTTTCACTTTGCTCGTCCGCCCGCGCTGATTCTCTGGTGGGAGTGGGATTCACGGGCCTGGTAACGCGGGGTCGAGAAGTACCCCAAACGAGCCAAACTGGGCGAAGACTAGGAGATACTGATTTTCTTTTCTCCCAACTTCCCCACCCAGAATTGCCTCTCCCTCCCCTGCCCCTTCTGGAAAGATTTATCTTTTCATCCAATGCCCACAAATGGGCATGATGCATAGTTTTGAGAAACGTAATTAATTGAAATTCCATAAAAGCTAGTTTTCGTTTTCTGAGTTTTCAGTCGTTCATTCGCATAGACACACCCTCCAAAGCCTAAAATTAAGGTCTGGTCAGCAACAAAAGAATTTAGAGAAGCCCAGGACTGGATCATTTTAGTCTATTGTTGAAATTCAGATTCGGAGGCAGCACCCTAAAATGTTTCACCTCTGGGTCTTCACGTCCTTACACATGGCTGAGTGAGGAGGTGTTCCCTAAAGGTTTGAGTAATGAGGCCAGGTGCCATCACTCACACCTGTAATCCCATCACTTTGGGAGGCTGAGGTGGGTGGATCACCTGAAGGTCAGGAGTTCAAGACCAGCTTGGCCAACATGGTGAAACCCCATCTCTACGAAAAATACAAAAAATTAGCTGGGCGTGGTGGCGGGTGCCTGTAGTCCCAGCTACTGGGAAGGCTGAGGCAGCATAATTGGCTGCTCGGGAAGCTGAGGGAGGAGAATCACTTGAACCTGGGAGGCAGAGGTTGCAGTGAGCCGAGATCGCCCCATTGCATTCCAGCCTGGGCAACAAGAGTGAAACTTCGTCTCAAAAAGAAAAAAAAAAAAGGTGTGAGTAATGAAAGAAGGAATTTATAATTCTGTTAAGCAATTTTCCAGTCTCTGCCATCAGGCCTCTGAGCCGAAGCTCAGCCATTGTAACCCCTGTGACTTGCACATATGTGTCCAGATGGCCTGCAGGAGCCAAGAAGTCTGGGGCAGCCAAAAACCCACAAAAGAAGTAAAACAGCCAGTTCCTGCCTTACCTGATTAACCAACATTCCACCATTCTACCATTGTGACTGGTCCCTGCCCTACCTGAACTGATCAATCGTCCTTGTGACATTCTTCTTCTGGACAATAAGTCTTATGATCTCCCCATCATGTACCTTGTGACCCCCTCCCCTGCTAACAATAGATAACCACCTTTTACTGTAATTTTCCATTACCTACCCAAATCCTATAAAGCAATCCCTTCCCCATCTCCCTTTGCTGATTCTCTTTTCAGACTCAGCCCACTTGCACCCAAGTGAATCAACAGCCTTGTTGCTCACACAAAGCCTGTTGGTGGTCTCTTCACACGGATGCATTTGACATTTGGTGCTGTGACTTGGATCGGGGGACCTCCCTTGGGAAATCAATCCCCTGTCCTCCCCCTCTTTGCTCCGTGAGGAAGATCTACCTATGACCTCGGGTCCTCAGACCAGCCCAAGGAACATCTCACCAATTTTAAATCGGGTAAGTGGCCTCTTTTTACTCTCTTATTCAACCTCTCTTGCTATCCCTCAACCTCTTTCTCCTTTCAATTTTGGCGCCACCCTTCAGTCTCTCCCTTCCCTTAATTTCGGTTCCTTTCCCTGTCTGGTAGAGACAGAGGAGACGCGTTTTATCTGTGGACCCAAAACTCTGGCACTGGTCACGGACTCAGAAAAACAGTCTTCCCTTGTGTTTAATCACTGCAGGGACGCCTGCCTGATCATTCACCCACATTTCAGAGGTGTTCAATCACTGCGGGGACGCCTGCCTTGATCTTCCACCTTGGTGGCAAGTACAACCTCCCCTGCGTGGCAAGTACCACCCCCTCTCTCTCCATGTCTCTACCTCCTCCTTTCTCTAAACTTACCTTTTTACTATGGGCAACCTTCCACCCTCCATTCCTTCTTCTTCTCCTCTTAGCCTGTGTTCTTAAAAATTTAAAACCTCTTCAACTCTCACCTGACCTAAAACCTAAGTGTCTTATTTTCTTCTGCAACACCACTTGGTCCCAATACAAACTTGATAATGGCTCTAAATGGCCAGAAAAGAGCACTTTCAATTTCTCCATCCTACAAGATCTAGATAATTTTTGTCATAAAATGGGGAAATGGTCTGAGGTGCCCTACATCCAGGCATTTTTTACACTTCGTTCCTTCCCTAATCTCTGTTCCCAATGGGACTTGTCCCAAATCTTCCGTCTTTCCCTTCTGCCTGTCCCTTCAGTCCCAACCCGAAGCGCCAGTGAGTCTTTTTAATATTTCTTTTCTACCGACCCATCTGACTTCTTCCCTCCTCCCTAGACTGCTCCTCCTCAGGTCGCTCCCCACCAGGCTAAATCAGGCTCCAACTCTTCCTCAGCCTCCACTTCCCCACCCTACAACCCTTCTGTCATCTCCCCTCCCCACACGTGGTCCAGCTTACAATTTCGTTCTGCAGCAAATACTCCCCCACCTGCCCAATAATTTCCTCTTCGAGAAGTGCTGGAACTGAGGGCATCGTCAGAGTGCATGTACCATTTTCTCTATCAGACCTTTCCCAAATTAATCAACACTTAGGTTTCTTCTTGTCAGACCCCACCAAATATATACATGAATTCCAGTATTTCACCCAGTCTTACAATTTGACCTGGAGTGACTTAAATGTCATCCTAATTTCTACCCTCTCCCCAGATGAATGGGAAAGAGTTTTTTCTCTAGCCCAGTCCCACAGAGACACCTAGCGGCATCATGAGCCAGGCCTCCAGGAAGGCATTAGAGCAGTTCCCCGAGAAGATCCCCAGTGGCACTATCAGACAGGTTCCTCAGGTATAGCTAGGTGAGATTACATGATTTCCTGCCTAGTTGAAGGGCTTAAAAAGGCAGCATACAAATCTGTTAATTATGACAAACTTAAAGAAACTACCCAAGGTAAAGATGAAAACCCAGCCCAGTTCATGGCTTGTTTGGTGGCTACCCTTAGACGCTTTACAGCCCTAGACCCTGAAGGGCCAGAAGGCTGTCTTATTCTTGATATGCATTTTATCACCCAGTCAGCTCCTGACATTAGAAAAAAGCTTCAAAAATTTGAATCTGGCCCTCAAACCCCACAACAGGAATTAATCAACCTCGCCTTCAATGTGTACAATAATAGAGAAGAGGCAGCCAAGCAGAAACACATTTCTGAGTTACAATTACCTGCCTCTGCTGTGAGACAAAACCCAGCTGCACCCCCAGCACACAAGAACTTCAAAATGCCTAAGCTGCAGCAGTCAGGCTTTCCTGCAGGACTTCCTCCCTCAGGATCTTGCTTCAAGTGCCAGAAATCTGGCCAGTGGGCCAAGGAATGCCTGCAGCCCAGGATTCCTCCCAAGCCATGTCCCATCTGTGCAGGGACCCACTGGAAATCAGACTGCCCAGCTCACCCAGCAGCCACTTCCAGAGCCCAGCCCCTAAAGCTCTGGCCCAAGGGTCTCTGACTGACTCCTTACCAGACCTGCTCAGCTTAGTGGCTGAAGACTGACGCTGCCCAATCACCTTGGAAGCCCCCTGGACCATTATGGACGCCAAGCTTCGGGTAACTCACAGTGGAGGATAAATCTGTCCCCGTTTTAATTGATACGGGGGCCACCCACTCCATATTACCTTATTTTCAAGGACCTGTTTCTCTTGCCCACATAATCATTGTGGGTATTGACAGCCAGGCTTCTAAACCTCTTAAAACTCCCCAACTTTGGTGCCAACTTGGACAACATTATTTTATGCACTCCTTTTTAGTTATCCCCACCTGCCCAGTTCCCTTATTAGGTTGAGATGTTTTAACAAAATTATCCGCCACCCTGACTATTCCTGGATGACAGCCACATCTCATTGCCACCCTTCTTCCCAACCCATATACTTTCTGCCCCCCCAGCTCCTTCAGCTATACTCACTCTTTGTTGAGTCTCCCACAATTACCATTGTTCCTGGCCCAGACTTCAATCCGGCCTCCCACATTATTCCTGATACCACACCTGACCCCCATGACTGTATCTCTCTGATCTACCTGGCGTTTCAACTTCTGTCACAACCTTCCATAGTCTTTCTAATGACTTTCCTGCTAGCATTACAGATATATCACAGACTTTATCAGTCCTTCGGGCCCAGGTTGGTTCCTTAGCCGCAGCTGTCCTCCAAAATCACTGAGGCCTTGACCTATTCACTGCTGAAAAAGGAGAACTCTGCATATTTTTAAATGAAGAATGTTGTTTTTATCTAAATCAATCCAGCCTGGTATATGACAACATAAAAAAGCTTAAAGATATGGCCCCAAAACTCACCAGCCAGGCAAATAATTATGCTGGACCTACCTGGGCACTTTCTAACTGGGTGTCTTGGCTCCTTCCTATTCTTAGTCCCCTGGTACCTGTTTTTCTCCTTCTCTTATTTGGGCCTTTTGTCTTTCGTTTAGTCTCTCAATTCATACAAAACCGCATCCAGGCCATCACCAATCATTCCATATGGCAGTTGCTGCTTCTAACAACCCCATGGTACTATCCTGTGCCCCAAAATCTCCCCAAAGCCTAAACTTCTATTCCTCGTCCTATTATACTCCTTTTCACCTTTAGGAGTAAGCCAGTGATGAACTCTTGGCAACATCCAGACAAGACCAAGCTTCCATGCAACACCCCCTCCAAATGGCTGTCCAAACATGCTTCCAGGCCTGCTTCACCCGTTCCTATAAACCATAATCTCTGAGGACCTGCTGTCTATAAAAACAACTTCCTTCAGGCCTTGTCCTCCAAAATGTTCCCCACCGCCAAAATCAAAGACCTCTGAATTAAAAATCTAAAATGCCTGGGGTGGCAGCTGTCAAATCCTTGCCCACGGGGTCCTCAGGCCTACTCATATAGAAATGACCAGCAATATGCATATACAGGACGAGTTCCACATATCTGGCACTCAGGTCAACATCCAGGACAACACATGGTCTGTCGTTGGTTATTAGAAGGCCTAGGACATTTCTCTCTTTGCCAGCCCCAACTTATTCCAGGAGACAGGGACTATTGTACTTATTATCTTTCCTGTATAGGGTCTGCAATAAGGACTATTGAACTCCTCCATTCAAAATACCACTCACACCTTTGGGAAAAAGGTAATATAATAGACTTTTGGCTTGACGCCAGGGGATCCTATTCATATGATGGAAAATGGGGACAAAAGGCCTTGGTATATAAAACATTATTCCTACCTTGGCCTAAAAACTCACTGCCACCTACCTTAAAGCTATTATGCTTAATTGCTATTTTTAGATAATTTATTCTATTAGGAGAATTCCAAGCTCAAAAATATGCTAACTGGTGCCTTGTTAGCCACACAAAATTGTACCCAAAAACTTTCTAGACCAACTCACTATAAAATTAAATTTTCTTTAGGTGTCCATGCCACCCCTGAGTCATGCCTGAAGCAGCCCTGTAAAACATCGCCCCTGCCCCGATAATCCCCAGTAAAAACTTATATTTTCTTTATCTTTTCTTATAACTTTATATTTTATAGATAAAAAGACAGGAATGTCAGGCCTCTGAGCTGAAGCTCAGCCATTGTAACCCCTGTGACTTGCACATATGCATCCAGATGGTCTGCAGGAGCCAAGAAATCTGGGGCAGCTGAAAAACCACAAAAGTAAAACAGCCAGTTCCTGTCTTTTTTTTTTTTTTTTGAGACGGGGTCTCGCTCTGTCACCCAGGCTGGAGTGCAGTGGCGCAATCTTGGCTCACTGCAAGCTCCGCCTCCCAGGTTCACGCCATTCTCCTGCCTCAGCCTCTCCGAGTAGCTGGGACTACAGGCGCCCGCCACCACGCCCGGCTAATTTTTTCTATTTTTAGTAGAGATGGGGTTTCACCGTGATCTCGATCTTCTGACCTCGTGATCCGCCCCCCTCAGCCTCCCAAAGTGCTGGGATTACAAGCGTGAGCCACCGCGCCTGGCCTGCCAGTTCCTGTCTTAACTGATTAACCAACATTACACCATTCCACCATTGTGACTTGTCCTTGCCCTACCTTAACTGATCGATCGACCTTGTGACATTCTTCTTCTGGACAATGAGTCTTATGATCTCCCTACCATGTACCTTGTGACCCCCTCCTCTGCTAACAATAGATAACCACCTTTTACTGTAATTTTCCATCACCTACCCAACTCCTATAGGGCAACCCCTTCCGCATCTCCCTTCGCTGACTCTCTTTTCAGACTCAGCCCACTTGCACCCAAGTGAATAAACAGCCTTGTTGCTCACACAAAGCCTGTTGGTGGCCTCTTCATACAGACATGCGTGACATCTGCTCACCCACCTCTAATACTGCAGATTGAACAGTTCCCTTTGGAAAGCCCTTCTTGATGTTGAGCTAAAATGTCTTCCTGTCATGTCCATTCATTAGTAGAATCAACATTTTATCCAAACGAGGCTGATTAAACCAGAAGTTTATGCAAAGGTATATGCATCAAAGAGTGATTTCCTGAGTGGAAGAATTAAATACCAGCTAAGAGTGATTACATAAAGCATGGACCTTTTATCTCTACAGAAAAAACACTGCCTGACAATATTTCAAGTTAGAATTTTGCTTTTCTTTTTCTCAAGTCAGAGTCTCATTCTGTCACACAGACTGGAGTGCAGTGGTGCGATCATGCTGGCTAATTTTTAAATTTTTTGTAGAGACAAGGTCTTGCTATGTTGCCCAGGTCGGTCTGGAGCTCCTAGGCTCAAGGAATCCTCCTGCCTTGGCCTCCCAAAGTGCTGGGATTACAGGTGTGAGGCACCTTGCCCAGCCCAAATTAGGATTTTTCTGGAGTGTATATTAGAACTTTCCTGAAAGGCAGCAAATGTATCAAAAGTTCACACCCTTTAACTCAATAATTACACATCTAGGAATCTTATTCTCTGAAAATAGTATAGCATGGAAAATCTTTTTTGCACAAATTTTTGTTTTTTTAACCACAATGTTTCTTTTAAAATGTTATCAAAAGAATAAAAACAACCAAAAATGTTCCTCAGAAGCAATATGTAAATTCTGAATACCAGATAAACTACTAGACAAGCATCTAAAATGAAGTTTACAGATTTTCTTAAAACATGAAGAAATACTTGTGTATTCAATGGATATTCCAAGGCTCAGCTTCTATAAAAAAAAATCTAACTCTGAGTAAGGGGATCCATAACAGAAGCCTAGCCCACTGCTCCTCAACACATAACCCCCACAATCTTCTGGGCCTGTTTTTTGTTTGTCTGTTTTTTTTATGAGACAGAGGTTCACTCTGTTGCCCAGGTTGGAGTGCAGTGGCACGATCTCAGCTAACTGCAACTTCCACCTCCCTGGTTCAAGCAATTCTCCTGCTTCAACCTCCCCAGTAGCTGGGATTACAGGTGCGTGCCACCATGTCCTGCTAATTTTTGTTATTTTTAGTAAAGATGGGTTTTCGCCCTGTTGGCCAGGCTGGTCTCGAACTTCTGACCTCAAGCGATCTGCCCACCTCAGCTTCCCAAAGTGCTGGATTTACAGGCGTGAGCTACTGCAACTGGCCCTTTTTTGTTTTGTTTTGTGGGTTTTTTTTTTTTTTTTTTTTTTGAGACAGAGTCTCACTCTGTCACCCAGGCTGGAGTCCAGTGGCATGATATCGGCTCACTGCAAGCTCCACCTCAGGTTCACGCCAATCTCCGGGCTCAGGCTTCCGAGTAGCTGGGACTACAGGCGCCCGCCACCACACCCAGCTAATTTTGTTATTATATTTTTAGTACAGACGGGGTATCACCATGTGGCCAGGATGGTCTCGATCTCCTGACCTCATGATCTGCCCACGTTGGCCTCCCAAAGTGCTAGGATTACAGGCATGAGCCACCGCGCCCAGCTGTTTGTTTTTTTGAGACGGAGTTTCACTCTTGTTGCCTATGCTGGAGTGCAATGGTGCGATCTCGGCCCACCACAATCTCTACCTCCTGGGTTCAAGCGATTCTCCTGCCTCAGCCTCCCAAGTAGCTGGGATTACAGGCATGCGCCACCACGCCTGGCTACTTTTGTATTTTAGTAGAGATGGGGTTTCTCCATGTTGGTCAGGCTGGTCTCGAACTCCTGAACTCAAGTGATCCACCTGCCTTGGCCTCCCAAAGTGCTGGGATTACAGGTGTGAGCCACCACACTCAGCCCAGATCTATGATGTGCAAATATTTTCTTCCATTCTGTAAGCTGCGTTTTCACTCTCCTTCCTTTGATGTACAGGAGTTTTAAAGTTTGATGTATTCCCGGGCGGGCGCAGTGGCTCACGCTCCTAGCACTTTGGGAGGCTGAGGCAGGCGGATTGCCTGAGCTCAGGAGGTTGGGACCAGCCTGGGCAACATGGTGAAACACCGTCTCTACTAAAATACAAAAAATTAGCCAGGCGTGGTGGCGGGTGCCTGTAGTCCCAGCTACTCAGGAGGCTGAGGCAGGAGAATCACTTGAACCCAGGAGGCGGAGGTTGCAGTGAGCTGAGATCATGCCACTGCACTCCAACCTGGGTGACAGAGCAAGACTCCCATCTCCAAAAAAAAAAAAAAAAAAAAAATTTGATGTAGTCCCATTTGTCTAGTGTTGCTTTTGTTACCTATATTTTTGGTGTCATATCCAAGAAATCATTGCAAAATCCAATGTTCAGAAGCTATGTTTTCTCTTTTTTTCCTTTTTTTTTTTGAGACAGGGTCTCGCTGTTGCCCAAGCTGGAGTGCAATGGCACAATCTTGGCTGACTACAACATCTGCCTCCCGGGTTCAAGTGATTCTCCCACCTTAGCTTCCTAAGTAGTTGCGATTATAGTCGTGAGACATCACACCAGTTAATTTTTTTGTATTTTTAGTAGAGACAGGGTTTCGCCATGTTGGCCAGGCTGGTCTCAAACTCCTGGCCTCAAGTGATCCACCTGCCTCGGCCCCACAAAGTGCTGGGATTACAGGCATGAGCCACCACGCCTGGCCTGAAGTTATATTTTCTCCTAGGAGTTTTAGATCTTATAGTTAGGCCTTTAATCCATTTTGAGTTTTGTGTTTTTTTTTTGTTTTTTTTTTTTTTTTTGAGACGGAGTCTTACTCTGTCACCCAGGCTGGAGTGCAGTGGCGCAATCTTGGTTCACTGCAACCTCCACCTCCTGGGTTCAAGCAATTCTCCTGCCTCAGCCTCCCAAGTAGCTGAGATTACAGGTGCCTGCCACCATGCCTGGTTAATTTTTGTATTTTTAATACAGACAGGGTTTCACCATGTTGGCCAGGCTGATCACGAACTCCTGACCTCAGGGGATGCACCCACCTTGGCCTCCCAAAGTGCTGGGATTACAGGCATGAGCCACCGCGCTTGACCATTTTAATTTTTGTACGTGGTATAAGGTAAGGTTCCAACTTCATCTTTTGCATGTGGATATTCGGTTTTCCCAACACAGACTATCCTTTCCCTCGTGTATAGTCTTGGCAGTCTTGATGAAGATCACTTGGCCATATACACAATGGTTTATTTCTAGGCTCTCTATTCTGTACTATTGGGTCTATCTATGTGTGTATGCCAGTACCATACTATCTTTTTTTTTTTTTTTTTGAGATGGAGGCTTGCTCTGTTGCCCAGGCTGGGGTGCAGTGGCACGATCTCAGCTCACTGCAACCTCCACCTCCTGGGTTCAAGCGATCCTCCTGCCTCAGCCTCCCAAGTAGCTGGGACTACAGGTGCGTGCCACCACACCCGGCTATTTTTTTTTGTATTTTTAGTAGAGGTGGGGTTTCACCGTGTTAGCGAGGATGGTCTCGATCTCCTGACCTGGTGATCTGCTAAGTCTGTCCCACAGACTCTGGCTGAGCAATGGATGAAAGAAGTACGCTGACACAGGTATTCTGCCTGACAGCGCAGCTAGGGTACCGCATGGCTCAGCACCACTGACAAGAGTGCAGCAGCCACCGAGAGAGTGCAGTCCCAATAGGCTGGCCCTGCTCACATTTATTTAGTACATATTTAATGACAAAGGGTTGGAGCAAACACAATTTGTGGGTAATAAACATTGTTGACCCCCCAGGTAGAGAGCAGTCCTGTGCTCGAATGATCAAAGGTTGGTTTCTGGAGACAGGAGTAAACATATTTATCTAGATAAGTTTCTTTACATTCCCTTGTTATCTGCCCTTTGCTCTCAGGCTCCGGGTAAGAAAATTTGACTGCCTTCAGCCATAATTCCCTTCCGAAGCTTTTGGAAAACCTCCCTCAAGAAGGTTTGCGTCTTTCCCTATAACTTTTTCTTACAACTTTTCCCACCCCCGTGACCGAACTCCTACAGTGATCCACCCGCCTCAGCCTCCCAAAGTGCTAGGATTACAGGCATGAGCCACCACACCCGGCCCTTTTTTTTTTTTTTCGGAGTCAGTCTTACTCTTTGGCACAGGCTGGAGTCCAGTGGCATGATCATGGCTTACTGCAGCCTCAACCTCCTGGGCTCAAGAGATCCTCCCACCTCAGCCTCCTAAGTAGCTGGGGCTACAGGCCTACACCACCCCAGCTGCCTAATTTTTTTTTTTTTTTTTGAGACAGAGTCTCACTTTGTTGCCCAAGGAGTGCAGTGGCGCGATCTTGGCTCATTGCAAGCTCTGTCTCCCAAGTTCACACCATTCTCCTGCCTCAGCCTCCCCAAGTGCTGGGATTACAGGTGTGAGCCACCACGCCCGGCCTTCAGCTGGCTAATTTTTAAAATTTTTTGTAGAGATGGAGCCTCACTATGTTGTCCAGAATGGTCTTGAGCTCCTGGGCTCAAGCGATCCTTCCACCTCGGCCTCCCAAAGCGTTGGGATTACAGGTGTGAGCCACTGTGCTGGCCTTATATATACACTCTGATGCTAATCTTTTGTTAAATATATGGCAGATATCTTTTCCAACTATTCTGCTTGCCTTTGAATGTTATTTATGGAGTCTGGGGTGGTTGTCATAAAGTGTAAACTATTGGTTTAGTAAAATGTATCAATCTTTTTCTTTGTTGTCTATGTTTTTAATATTATTAAGAAGCCTTGTTTTTTCTAAGATCATAAAGATATGCTCAGATATTTTCTTCCCAAGTTTTAGCTTTGCATGTTTAATCCATTCGAATTTTTGTTTTTGTGTTGAGTGTCAGGAATATTACACATGAAAACTGGCCCAATATCATTTATTATTAAAGTCCATCTTTTCCCTACTAGTATTTAATGCCTCCTTTAATACACATCACGTTCTCACAAATGCCGTGGTCTATTTCTGAAATCTATTTTGTTCCACAGTTCTCTTTATCAATTACTATACTCATATCATACAATCTAATAACCATAGTGTTGAATCGTTCTTTAATATCTGATAGGGTGTATCATCTTTTTTCAAAGCTAATAAATGTTGGCAATTATTATTATTACTATTTGTACACCTTTAGACTTCCTTATGATTTTAAAATCACCTTGTCAAGTTATTTGAAAAATCTCATTAGGGTATTGATTAGAATTTCATTAAATTTATAGACTCCTATGGAAAGAACTGATATATTTAAAATGCTGAGTCTTCTGATCTATGAACATGGTATATATTTATGCATTTATTCAAATTTCCTTTTATATCCCTCAATAAACCATTAGCATTTTCTCTACAAAATTCTTGAACATTTTAACTAGCATGTCTCTAGGTATTTATAGTTTTTGTTACTGTTGCAAATATCTTTATATTCTATTACCTTTTCTTTTTTTTCTTTTTTTATTAATTTTTTTTTGCACACAAAACAATAAACATTTTCTAAAAATACATACAAACAAAAGGATGCATATCAAACATATTAGGAAGGTTGTACATGGGAAGATGGGGAATAGAAATGGGGTGTGGGAATTAAAGAAAATAAATGAGAGAGGGACTTTGTATGGATCAACGATAATAACTCAATCCTCTATTTGACAAAGAAGGAGAAGGAAGAGGAAGAAAAAGCAAGTGGGATAAAGGATCAGAAAGGGAGGAAAATAGAAAAAATTAGAGTATGATTCCAGGGTAGACCTGTTTTGTTGTCACTGGGTTGGTTGGTTGGTTTGTCTGTTGTATTTTTCATATGTTTCGCCATGTTGGCCAGGCTGGTCTCGAACTCCTAGCCTCAAGCGATCAACCCGCCTCAGCCTCCCAGAGTGCTGGGACTACAGGCGTGAGCCACCACATCCAGCCCCTACATTGCGTCTGGCCTCCGTGGTAGACCTCCCAGACGGGGCGGCCGGACAGAGGCGCTCCCCACATCCCAGACAGGGCGGCTGGGCAGAGACGCTCCTCACTTCCTAGACGGGGTGGCGGCAGGGCAGAGGCTCTCCTCACTTCCCAGTCGGGGCGGCCGGGCAGAGGCTCTCCTCACTTCCCAGACAGGGCGGCCGAGCAGAGACGCTCCCCACCTCCCTGACTGGGCGGCGGCCAGGCAGAGGCTGCAATCCCAGCACCCTGGGAGGCCAAGGCAGGCGGATGGGAGGCGGAGGCTTCAGCGCGCGAGCCAAGACCATGCCACTGCACTCCAGCCCGGGCAACACCGAGCACTGAGTGAGCGAGACTCCGTCTGCAGTCCCAGCACCTCGGGAGGCCGAGGCGGGCAGACCGCTCGAGGCCAGGAGCTGGAAACCAACCTGGCCAACATGGCGAAACCACGCTCCTGCCAAAGGACAAAAACCAGGGAGGGGTGGTGGCGCGCGCCCGCAATCCCAGGCAGCCCGCAGGCCGAGGCAGGAGAATCCCGTGAGCCGGAGGCAGGGAGTCTGCAGCGAGCCGACTATACTCCAGCATGGGCAACAGAGGGAAGAAAAGAAAGAACGAAAGAAGAAAGAAAGAGAAGAAAGAGAAGAGAAGAGAGAGAGAGAAAGAAAAGGAAAAGAAAGAAAGAAAGGAAAGAAAGAGGAAGGAAGGAAGGAAGGAAGCTACCTTTTCTAATTGGTTAATTAGAATGCTCCTCTTGCAGTCAGCAATTTTGCTACACTTTCCTATTAGTTCCAATAGTTTTCCACTTGATTCTGTTGGGTTTCCTCATATCCTTGGCAACCTTTGCCTGTTGTCTGTTGCCATTGCCAAACTTTAATTTTTGCCAGTCTTCTAGTAGAAATGTTATTTCACTATGGTTTTGCTTTTCCTTTATTATTAGCGAAGCTGAATATATTTTCATATTTATTGATTCTTCTATAGTTTCCTCTTCCATGAATGAATTGGTTGTTCATCTTTTACCCATTTTTTAAAAATGTTTTAATTTTTTTTGTAGAGATGGGATTTCACCATGTTGCCTAGGCTGGTCTCGAACTCCTGGGCTCAAGCAATTCAACTGCCTCGGTCTCCCAAAGTGCTGGGATTACAGGCATCAGCCACCACGCCCAGCCAATCTTTTTCTTTATGGTTTATAGTGTGTCTTTAAAAATTCTTTCTGGCTGGGCTTGGTGGCTCACACTTGTAACCCCCACACTTTGGGAGGACAAGGCAGGTGGATCACTTCAGGTCAGGAGTTCGAAACCAACCTGGCCAACATAGTGAAACTCTGTCTCTACTAAAAATACAAAAATTAGCTGGGTGTGGGGACTTGTGCCTGTAATCCCAGCAACTTGGGAGGCTGAGGCAGAATTGCTTGAACCCGGGAGGTAGAGGTTGCAGGGAGCTGAGATCGCGCCACTGCACTCCAGGCAGGCTGACAGAGTAAGACTCCATCTCAAAGAAAAAATGGCAAAGAATATCAACACAGTTCTCAGAAGAGAAAACACAAATGGCTACGCTGAGCACAGTGGCTCACACCTGTAATCCCAGCATTTTGGAAGGTGAGGTGAAAGGATTGCTTGAGCCCAGGAGTTCAAGACCAACCTCAGCAATCTAGTAAACCATTTCTATTTAAAAAATAATGAAAATAGGGCCAGGTGTGATAGCTCATGCCTATAATCCCAGCACTTTGGGAGGCCAAGGCAGGTGGATCACCAGAGATCAGGAGTTCAAGACCAGCCTAGGCAACATGGTGAAACCCTGTCTCTACTAAAAATACAAAAATGAGCCGGGCGTGATAGCGCACACCTATAGTTCCAGCTACTCAGGTGGCTAAGGCAGGAGAATCTTTTGAATCTGGGAGGTGGAGGTTGCAGTGTGCCGAGATCGTGCCACCGCACTCCAGCCTGGGCGAGGAGCAAGACTCCGTCTCAATCAATCAATAAAATACAAATGGCTCTGAAACATATAAGAAGTTTCTAACCTCTCTCATAAGAGAAACACAAATGAAGATAACAGATGTCACTGGCAAAGCTTGATGACACAGTAAGTTGGCAAATGTGTGAATAGGCATCCTTATACATTGCCTGTGAAACAAACTGATGCAACTTCTATCACCAATTTGGCAACATCTATCGAAATTACAACTGAGCACAGCCTTCAACATCTAGTTCTATTAAGCATATTCTGAGAGTGAAAAAAAAAGAGAAATTCTAGTTCTAGAAATTTAATTCAACAACATGTGCAGTCCTAGCACACATGCAGAATGGAATACTGATATTGATATTGATTGCAGTGTTATTCATACTGTCAAAAATGGAAACAACTTAAATGTCCACTAAGAGAAATCTTGTTAAATAAATTCTGGTCCACCTACACAATAGACACTGTAATGAACAGACTCTAAGATGGCCCCAATTATCTCTGCTTCCTAGAACTCATGCTAGTAATCCCCTCCCATTAGGTGTGGGTTGGACATGTAACTTCTTCTAACACAGAATGTGGCAAAGGTGACAGGATGTCACTTTCATGATTACATTACACAAGATCATGACATATTATTATTTTTTAAGACAAGGTCTGGCTCTATTGCCAAGGCTGGAGTGCAGTGGTGCGATCTTGGCTCACTGTAACCTCCCCTTCCCAGGTTCAAGCCATCCTCTCACCTCAGCCTCCTGAGTAGCTGGGACTACCATGACTGGCTAATTTTTGTATATTTTGTAGCAACAGTGTTTTGCCATGTTGCCCATGCTGGTCTCAAACTCATGAGCTCAAGGGATCCATCTGCCTCAGTCTCCCAAAGTGCTGGGATTATAGGCGTTAGTCACCATGCCTGGCCAAGATCATGACAGCTATCTCGATAGCCAACTTCCTTCCTTGATGTCTTTGTTGTGATGCCATGTTGTGACAACCCCATGAAGAGGGTCAATTGACAAGGAATTGAGGGTTGGCTTCCACCCAAAAGCCAACAAGAAACTGAGGCCCTCAGTCCTACAACCCACAGAGAATTGAATTCTGCCAACAACCATGTGAACATGGAAGCAGATCTTTTCTCAGTCAAACCTTCGGATGAGACCACAACTCTGGGTGGCACCTTGATTGCAGCCTTGTGAGAGATCCTGAAGCAGAGGACCCAGATAAGCTGTGCCTAGACTCCTGACTTACAGAAACTGTGAGACAGTAAATGTGTTTTTTTCAGCCACTATGTTGTTACACAGCAATAGATAACTAATACAGATAATATGCCGCTCTTAAAAGAATGATGCAGTTCTATATGTACTGATAACAGAATAAACTCCAAAATATTACTAAGCATGCACACACACACACACACACACAAGTGAGGTCAGCGGGCACAGTGGCTCACACCTGTAATCCCAGCACTTTGGGAGGCCGAGGTTGGGGGACTGCTTGAGCCAGGAGCTCAAGACCAGCCTGGGCAAAATGGTGAAACCCCATCTCTACGAAAATTACAAAAATTATCTGGTCCTGTAATCCCAGCTACTTGGGAGGCTGAGGTGGAGGCTGCAGTGAACCGAGACAACTGCACTCCAGCCTGGGCAACAAAGCAGGACCCTGTCAAAAAATAAAGAATAAAAAATGTGAGGTCAAAAGTGTGTATAATGTTTTCATTTATGTACATAAAAATACTTGTCTATGCATAGAATATCTCTGGCATCTCTGGAATGATACATTAAAAAATTGGTAACAATGGTTGCCTCTTGGTAGGGGAACTGTGTAGCTGGGGACCTTACGAATTTTGCTCCATCTACATGAAAGTATAACTCAGAAAATCTGAAACCCATTTGTTCCCATTTGACTTAAAATCAAATTCCCACATGATTTGGGCGCTGCCTACTTCTTCAACTTCAATTTATACCACTCTTCTTTGCTCTTAGGACCCTCTAGCCACTAGAATATAAATTCCTTGTGGGCAGGAATATGGCTTTCTCGTCCACTTTTTGATCTCCAGCACTGAGCACAATGCATAACACTCAATAGAAATTCATTAAATATTTTTGTGAAGTGATAATGGATTTCATTTGCAGTTTCAGTAGGGATTAAGAGATGTAATGTCTAGCACCGTACTTGGCACATAACAGTGTGATACACAGAAGGAAAACTATTTAAATGTGAGTAGACCCTCAGTATGTTCTGCTCCAGAAACCAATAGGAGAAAGTCAAGAGAAGGAAAAATATTAATTCATCATTAAAAATGCCCTAACAAATAGCTGCACATATGGGAGGGGCTGCTTTGAGAGGTGAACACTCCCATCCTGCTTTAATCAGCTATCTTTGTCAGAAAATCACTTAAAAAATTAATAAATCTGGTCGGGTGCGGTGACTCATGCCTGTAATCCCAGCACTTTGGGAGGCTGAGGCAGGTGGATTGCCTGAGCTCAGGAGTTCAAGACCAGCTTGGGCAACACGGTGAAACCCCGTCTTTACTAAAATATAAAAAATTAGCTGGGCGTGGCAGCATGCTACTCGGGAGGCTGAGGCAGGAAACGCTTGAACCCGGGAGGCGGAGGTTGCAGTGAGCCGAGATTGCCTGGGCGACAGAGCGAGACTCCATCTTCAAACAATAATAATAATAATAATAATAATAATAATAATAAATATGTGGAATGTTCTTCTGAAAGCCTTTCTAGGACTCTGAAATTTTTATAGACAAACAGTCTCTTTTCAGAGCATTGTACAGAGGTATACTGAGTCTTGTCCCTTTCATAGTCACTTTATCAGTACAAATATTTTTGTTGTTTTTCTTTTTAAAGACAGAGTCTAGCTCTGTTACCCAGGATGGAGTGCAGTGGTGCAATCTCAGTTCACTCCAACCTCTGCCTTCCAGGTTCAAGCAGTTCTCCTGCCTCAGCCTCCTGAATAGCTGGGATTACAGGCACCCACTACCCCGCCTGGCTAATTTTTGTGTTTTTAGTAGAGATGGAGTTTCACCATGTTGGCCAGGCTGGTCTTAAACTCCTGACCTCAAGTGATTCACCTGCCTCAGCCTCCCAAAGTACTGGGATTACAGGCGTGAGCCGCCACATGCAACACATATTGTTTTTGTTTCTGACTCCATAGTTTGAAAAAAAAATTAGTACCTTTATTGACCTTTGTATAAAATGGAGATGATGAATATGGGACTTCATTGTGAGAAATGAATGGCCATACTGCTTCAAGCTTTTAAGGTTTATATGATCATTCCAATCTTAACTGCCATTAGCACAGTAGCCAATTTCTTTGGAGAACAAACAAAGGGATAGATGGATTTTTTAAAAAACCAGTATCATGCTATAAGTGTAATTTCATCAAACTCTTGAAGAGAAATATATCTAAAAACAAACGCTCAAACTCTTTTTAACAGATGACGCACGATGCAATTAAAATCAAAATATGTGCATAAAATTGACATTTTAATAAAAAATAAATACATATTTTTCAAAGGTCATTATTTTATTGGCATGTTTTCTTTCCTATTAACTGCAAACAGAAGCCACATGGGCTATACCTAGGGGGCAATTCTGATACTGAGTGCTTCCTTCACAAAGTTTCAGGGTGGAAGTCATTAACAAGAAACACTATACCAGAGTTGGGCTAGAAAGACAGCACATCTTCCTAGTAGTTCCCGCCCAGTTCTGGCTCTATGCCTCCACCTGGGGAAAGATACAGTGACCAAGAACACGAAGTCCCACCACCTATTCTTTTATCTTCTTAAATTGTGGCACACTGCATATACATTAAGTAGTAAGAAATGAGTTATGTATCTTATTTGTTTACGTTTTGATAATATTATCTTGTTCTTAAACTTTGCTTAATTCCAGATTTCAAAATATTTTGAAACAGCATTTCTTTCTTTTTTTAAGATAGGGTCTTGCTCTGTCACCCAGGCTGGAGTGCATTGGCAGGATCATGGCTCACTGCAGCCTCAACTGCCTGGGCTCAAGTGATTCTCCCACTTCAGCTTCCTGAGTAGCTGAGACAACAGGCGCAGGCCACCACGCCTGGCTAATTTTTATTTTTGTAGAGACAGGTCTCACTATGTTGCCCAGGCTGGTCTTGAACTCCTGGACTCCAGTGATCCTCCTGCCTTGGTGTCCCAAAGTGCTATGAGCCACCACACGCCACCAGCACTTCATTTATTGACTGCTGAAATTTAGGAATTTGTTGTTGAAAACCACCCATATCTCTGTAAAGTTTTAAAACATGATTACAAAGTATAGTGCTTGGAAAAGAATAAAAGAATCCTGGGCTCTAGACAAGAAGTCTAGATTCTAGTCTATGTTGGCACCATCAAGGTATTCTTCAGAGTCTGGAGCAATTTCCCTCCCGGTAATATAAGACATTGAATTTCTTTTTTTTTTTTTTTTTGAGACAGGGTCTTGCTTACTTCCCCAGGCTGGAATACAGTAGTGTGATCACAGCTCACTTAGCCTCGACTTCCAGGACTCAAGTGATCCTCCCACCTCAGTCTCTTGAGTAGCTGGGACTACAGCGCTTGTCACCATGCTTGGCTAATTTTTTGATTTTTTGTAGACAAAGGGTCTCACTATGTTGCCCAGGCTGGTCTTGAACTTCTGGGCTCAAGTGATCCACCTGCCTCAGGCTCCCAAAGTGCTGGGATTACAAGTGTGGGTCACTGTGCTCAGCTGAACTGTTTTAAGACTATATTTGGACTTTGAAGTCAAATGAAAATGTATATGAAGCCATGTGAATATATGAAAGAGATCAAAGCTATTTACTATAGACAGAGCCCAGGGCCTCTGAGGCAACACTGAAGAACCTCCAGTGCTCTACAGAACATTCTGGAAATCCCTACACTAGATGAGCTCTTCCCATTCTGACATCACATCACTTTCACAATAACAACCAACAAAGTAAATTTGGTCACGTTGAAATGCATCCAAATTCATCTTCTACTTTTTTTTTTTTTTTTTTGGCTTGGACAACAGCAAAGACGTGAGGAACTACACTGGTCCTTTGTGTTAATGCTTGTACTAGTAAAACATTTAGGTTTTAATCATGGCTTGTTTGGTGTGCTTCATTCATTCATTCAACTGTGCTAAAAACTGGGGCTATGAAGACAAGTGTGGTCTTCTGTGCTCAAACTGCTAGTCTCCTGGGGAAAAGAAGTAAACAAGCATAATACAGTATTACAGCAGTTAATGGTATCAGCTCAATTCTGGGGGAGGAGGGAAGAAGGTAGAGGGACAGGAAAAGATTCACATAAATAGCAATGCTATTGACCGAGCACTTAAAATGCATCAGGCAGTGTTCTAAATCTTTTATGTAATCATTTTAGAGATGAGAACATTCAGATAAAAGATGGTTAAATAACCTGCCTACAGATTAAAAAAAAAATGATGGAGGCAATATTTACAACCAGGCCATACGACTTTAAGGCCCCTACTCTTAATCACTACACCATTCTGCCTTTATATTCATAGACATGGCAGCAGTTAAGCTGAATCTTGAAGAGGTTCATATAATCAGATGACAGGGTAGAAAAGTCAGCAGAGAGGAGAGGAAGCAGCATAAATGAAAGGGAACAGAGGTACAAGACAGCATGGCACACGGGGAGTTTGAAGTTGTTAGGTCAGTTGGAACACAGGGTGGAAGAGAGACTGTGGGGAGGAAAACAGGTTAGAGGGGCTACGCTTCCCTCCCCCTTTGGCAAGATCCTCATCTTTGTCTCTGCAATAACAGACCCAAAATAAGTCTTAGAAAATGGAGTAGATGGAAGAGATGAAATAGCTGGATTCCATCTCAGAATGCCAATGACCTTGGAGTCTCTCTGATCTTAGGGGATAATGGGTAAATAAAACGTACGAATTCTGCCTGAGGGCTGAAAAATAAAGTAAAATGTGTGAAAGTTCCTACTGTTGGCTAGATAAATGTTGGCTGAATCTGAATGTGCGGCAGATATTACGCAAATTGGGGCCCTGGATAAAAAGCGTATATGAAGTACTCTTTAGGAAGGAAAAGGATAAGAACCAGACTGCAAAAACCACTTCAGTTCCTGCAAATGATGAAAGGTTTAAGTGGCCGCCTTATAAAAACTGCAGTGCTTGCTGTTAGAATAAATGAGCTGCACGAGATATCCTTAAATCAATGTAAAGTAGCTGTGGTTTGTAGTTTCTGCTGCCTGGCCAAACCAGTACCTTAACTACTCCTCTTGGCTTTGTGAGTATTGTCACTGTATAATTTCAAAGAAAAAAAATCTGGAACAAGGTGTACAGAATGGGGACAGTACACCATCTGCCTGTGTACATGCCAAGAGGAAAATGTAGGAGCTGGTAACGATCCAGAAGTTTTTTTGTGTACACAAAATGGCATTTCATTTATATTTCCTTAGCACAGGATTCTAATTATGCTTTATATCCTCACAATGGTTAGCATAGGCTACAAATAATTATGTGGTTAATCAGACTCCCTGTTTGGCTTGAGCAAGCACAGCAGTCTGAATGATCTCAGATAATTTTAATAGGGAAAGGTGAGATTTTTTTTCAGATGTGTTTCAGTGCTTATGGAGGGCCAGTGGCTTCTCACCATGGTGACAATCCGGTTGCTAGGCTGGGCAAGACCAAGTGTGGAAGAATGGTGCTCTAAACAGTTCCACTGAAACAAATGGCTGATGCCACTGGCAACTTCCTTCAAGTTCTGGTTAATTTCCCATGAAATAATTGCTTGGCACACATCTAAGCAGTTCCTTTATTCATTGTTTCTTTGTCTTGCCAATAGGAGGGTCAATCAATATTGAAACATACAGTTTGAACCAAGCATATGTGATGCCTACTGCACAATACACTGAGGTTAGTAACAAAGGGATGAAGGGGTACTTCACCTTCCAGGAGGTGAAAGGGAATACAAATTCACAGCAGACTTCCAGAGGCCCCAGGCCAAGCAGGTAGAAAGTTTCCATCCAATTAAAAAGAGGTTTTTCTTTTCTGAAGGAAAAAAGGAGAGAAAAGTCTGATTTTAGATGAGTCGTCCTGGTTTAGCAAACATTTCCTAGCTAAAGCTTCCCCATCTGCACTGTCTTGCTGTCAATTATTATAGCCAAGGCCAGAGTCAAGAGTATATTAAATTTCACATTTAGGGCCAAGTGCAGAGGCTCATGCCTGTAATCCCAGCACTTTGGGAGGCCAAGGCAGTTGGATCACCTGAGATCAGGAGTTCTAGACTAACCTGGCCAACATGGAGAAACCCCATCTCTACTAAAAATACAAAAATTAGCTGACCAGGGTGGCACAGGCCTGTAATCCCAGCTACTTGGGAGGCTGAGGCAGGAGAACTGCTTTAACTGGGTTGCAGTGAGTCGATATGGCACCACCACACTCCAGCCTGGGCGACAGAGTGAGACTCTATCTCAAAAAATAAATAAAAATAAAAAATAAGTTTCACATTTAGAAAAAATGGTAATTATATACATTATATTATCTCAATACAAATTTACTCCATCGTCAACCTTTGCTGTTATTTAGCTCAAGCTGCTCAGAGAGAATTAGTTCTGCATTTGAAAGAGGTAAAGGGGTTGGATGCTGTGACATTGGAATAAGAACATGGGAAACAATATAGAATTGAAGATTAAAAAAATTTTTTCTTTTTGAGATGGCGCCTTGCTCTGTCACCCAGGCTGGAGTGCAGTGGTGCAATCTCAGCTCACTGCAACCTCCACCTCCTGGGTTCAAGCGATTCTCTTGCCTCAGCCTCCCAAGTAGCTGGGATTATAGGCACCCGCCACCATGCCCAGCTAATTTTTGTATTTTCTGTAGAGACAAGGTTTCACTAGATTTTTAAAATATTTTTTATTTTGGTAAAATATATATAACATAAAATTTGCCATCTGTTTAACCATTTCTAAATATACAGTTCGATGGTATTAAGCAGATCGATAATGTGCGCCCATCGCCACTATCCATCTCCAAAATATTTTCATGACCCCAGACAGAAACTCTGGAACCATTAACAATAACTCCCCATCCCCCTGTTCCCTCAACCTCTAATCTACTTTCTGTCTCTATAAGTTTGTTTATTCTAGAATTTCCTATCAGTGGAATGATATTTGTTCTATTGTGTCTGGTTTCTTTCACTTAGCATGTTTTCAAGATTCATTCATGTAGCATGTATTGGAACTTCATTCCTTTCTTTGGCTGAATAATCCACTATATGTATATATCACACTTTATCATGTATTTGTTGATGGACATTTGGGTTGTTTCCATCTTTTAGCTGGTATGAATAATGCTACAATGAATACTGATTTACAAGTACCTGTTGAGTCCCTGTTTTCCATTCTTTTGGGTATATATCTAGGAGTGGAATTGCTGGGTCATATGGCTATAACTGCATTTTAACATAGTTAATTATGTAAGTTTTTTATGGACACAGTTATGAACGATAAGCAAGCTTTAAAAAATTACAGTTGGCCGGGCATGGTGGCTCACACCTGTAATGCCGGCAGTTTGGAAGGCGAGGCGGGCAGATCACCTGAGGTCAGGAGTTCGAGACCAGCCTGACCAACGTGGAGAAACCCATCTCTACTAAAAATACAAAATTAGCTGGGCGTGGTGGTGCATGCTTGTAATCCCAGCTACTAGGGAGGCTGAGGCAGGAGAATCGCTTGAACCTGGGAGGCGGAGGTTTCAGTCAGCTGAGATCGTGCCATTGCACTCCAGCCTGGGCAACAAGAGTGAAACTCCGTCTCAAAAAAAAAAAAAATTATAGTTAACATTACATACAGTTTAGAAGAGAAAAAGTTTCCACCTATAATTCTGTAGTAAAAATTTGTACATAGTCGGGCACGGTGGCTCATGCCTGTAATCCCAGCACTTTGGGAGGCCGAGGTGGGTAGATCACCTGAGGCTGGGAGTTGAAGACCAGCCTGACCAACATAGAGAAACCCCGTCTCTACTAAAAATACGAAATTAGCCGGGCACGGCAGCTCACGCCTGTACTCTCAGCACTTTGGGAGGCCGAGGTGGGGGGATCACCTGACGTCAGGAGCTCGAGAGCAGCCTGGCCAACATGGTGAAACCCCATCTCTACTAAAAACACAAAAAATTAGCCAGGTGTGGTGGTGGTGCATGCCTATAATCTCAGCTACTCAGGAGGCTGAGGCTGGGGAATTGCTTGAACCCAGGAGGCGGAAGTTGCAGTGAGTGGAGATCGCGCCATTGCACTTCAGCCTGGGCGACAAGAGTGAAACCCCGTCTCCAAAAAAAAAAAAAAAAAAAAAAATTAGCTGGGCATGGTGGCGCATGCCTGTAATCCCAGTAACTCGGGAGGCTGAGGCAGGAGAATAGCTTGAACCTGGTAGGTGGAGGGTGTGGTGAAACGAGATCACACCATTGCCCTCCAGCCTGGGCAACAAGAGCAAAACTCCATCTCAAAAAAACAAACAAAAAATATTTGTACATAGTGTCTTTTAGTTTTTTCCATATGTATCTGGATTTAATAGTTTTATTCATAAAGCATATTTTACATCCAGTTTTTGAGTTTTCATATAAGATTTTAATTTAAGTAGTCCTCCTCAAATACTCCCCCAAACTAAAGACACAAACTATGTTGTCTTGCCTGAGTGATGGGATTGAGTGATTTCTCCCTCTATTTACCAATTTTTTTTTTGTAATGTTGTCATATTACTGTTATAACTTAAAAATAAAATTTAAAAAGCTTATTTGACCATTTAGGTGTAAACATTTCACAAGAGTAAGTATAATTTTAAACTTTTGTTTTTGATTACCTGAATAAAGTCTTCAGTGACGAAACACTATATATGGTGAATAGTAACATGAGTAAGATTTTAATGGGAAGTTCTGTTAAAAGAATAGAAAAAAAAGACAATTTAGCTGATGACAGAAAGACATGATGCTGAAAGTAATATAAGCACAATGACACAGCTATATAGTGCTAATAATGCTTTTTAAGTTTAATTTTACATTTTTGTGACATCTAGAGATGCTGAGAATTACAGGAAATTGGAGGTTTTATTTAAGAGGATGAATGATCTCTCTCCTTCCAAGAGATTTTAGGGTTGTTTACATTAGATGTATTAATATCTTTCTCAGAAGAAGCTGTTTACCTGGTGTAGTGAAGAGCAGAGGGAAGAGGGAATAATGTCCTGTTGTGGTCAGAATCAGAAAAATTGAAGCGTCTCCTGCTTTTCCCACAGACAAAAGGCTAAAAATAAAAATAATTTCTTAAAACAACAACTGATATTACACTTGCAAATAGCTTAAATAAACTGCATCTCTTATTACATTAGAACTGGCTGAGGCATAAAAGAACGTGCTGATTTTGCCACAAGTTCAATTTAGTTAAGAATATTAATTTTTTAGTAGGAAAGTTTAAGCAATCAATAGCATGTATCAAACTGAATCAGGGGCATCATAAAAGAATCTTGCTTCTGGCCGGGCACAGTGGCTCATGCCTTTAATCCCAGCATTTTGGGAGGCCGAGGCGGGAGGATCACCTGAGGTCAGGAGTTCAAGACCAGCCTGACCAACATGGTGAAACCCTGTCTCTGCTAAAAATACAAAAATTAGCCGGGCATGGTGGTGGGTACTTGTAATCCCAGCTACTCAGGAGGCTGAGGCAGGAGAATCGCTTGAACCTGGGAGGCAGAGGTTGCAGTGAGCCAAGATCGTGCCACTGCACTCCAGCCTAGGCGACAGAGCAAGACTCTGTCTCAAAAAAAAAAAAAAAAAAAAAAGAATCTTGCTTCCCTGAGTAATCGCCTTTTCCAAAGACAGGAATGTTGTGGGATTGGGAGCTGCCTAGTGGTGGTAGTCAGGGAAACAGGACTTGGGAGTTTCATTTCCAACCCTATAGCTCATCTCTTGGACAATGCCCTTCACCTGCTGGTGTTTGGTGTGAATTCAGACTAAAGACATTAAAAGTTTTTGCTTTACTTTTTAATTTGGAAACTCCAAGCTGCTAAATGAACCCAGACAAGCCATATACTGGCCTGACAAATTTGCTTAATATACGTTCAGAGCTTAAATGACTTCTCAAGATTTAAGAAAAATCTCAAGAAAAAGGCTATTATTACCATTTATCTATCTATTGGGTTTCAACTATGCCTAAATTCGACACTTACATTTAAAATGGTTCCTTTAGCATGGCATAGTGAAAAGATCATAGATTCAACATCATAAGATTCAGGTCCTAACTCTAATTCTTGCGACCTGTATGACTTTGGACAAGTCACAAACATTTTGAGCCCTAGATTCTTCAGATGTTAAGACAGGGAATAAGCCTGTTTTGTTGGTTCACATCTGCAATCCCAGCACTTTGGGAGGCTGAGGTAGGAAGACTGCTTGAGCCCAGTAGTTTGAGACCAGCCTAGGCAACAGGGCAAGACCCTGTCTCTACCAAAAAGAAAAAAAAAAGAAAGGAAAAAAAGGGAATAATACCGATTTATTTTAACTATCTTTTTTTTTTAAATTTTTTTGAGACAGGGTCTCACTCTGTTGCCCCAGGCTGGAGTGCAGTGGCGCCATCTTGGCTCACTGCAACCTTCACCTCCCAGGTTCAAAAGATCTTCATGCCTCAGCCTCCCAAGTAGCTGGGATTACAGGCATGCACCACCATGCCTGGCTAGTTTTTGTATTTTTAGTAGACATGGGGTTTTGCCATGTTGGCCAGGCTGATCTCAAACTCCTGGCATCAAGTGAACCACCGCTTCAGCCTCCCAAAGTACTGGGATTGCAGATGTGAGCCACTATGCCTGGCCAATTATCTTAAAGATTATTGTGAGGCTCAAAAGAAAGAATGCAAAACAAAAACAGTTCTGGAAAATCTGCAATGTAGTATAGTATCAGATATTATTCCAGAATAGACTAAATCCTTACTTTGACTAACAACACTTAACAAGGAACCATGGGACCTTATTTTCAGACCGGATGACGCCAAAGCCCAAGTTTTTTCTTTTTTTCATTTTTGAGACGGAGTCTCGCTCAGTCACCCAGAATGGAATGCGGTGGCGTGATCTCGGCTCACTGCAACCTCCTCCTCCCGGGTTCAAGCGATTCTCCTGCCTCAGCCTCCCAAGTAGCTGGGACTACAGGCATGTGCCACTATGCCCGGCTAATTTTTTGTATTTTTAGTAGAGATGGGGTTTCACCATGTTAGCCAGGATGGTCTCGATCTCCTGACCTCGTGATCTGCCTGCCTTGGCCTCCCTAAGTGCTGGGATTACAGGCGTGAGCTACTGCGCCCGGCCAGCCCAGGCTTTTTCTATAACATACTACCCCTCAATGATCAGATTTAAAAGCCAGCTTTCATGGTACTTAATCACCACAGTGCTTCTTTCCAAAAACACAGAAACAGAAATAGTACATGCATTTTTGCATACCTTCATGGGTCCAAGAATCCCAAGTTAAACATCCCTGTCCTGTCCTAGTGGACATCTGTTCCTATACATCTTTGTTTTTGCCTATCCTGGTGAACATGACAAGAAGGGACAGAACAAATAGAAAATAGGATCACTGTGAAATATGCCGAAATGCTCACTGGCTGAGCTATCTTCTTACCTCATTGGGAGAATTGCTAGAAGTATGGCTTTTTCATGAACATGCCACCCAAACATAAAGGAGCTCAAGGCACAAAGAGTTAGACATCGGAGAAAGCCTCTGGGCCCTTGGGGTTTAAGCCAAAGACAGAAAATAGAGGGCTAGAAACAATAGGCAAAGATAAACTTCAGTATCGTTTGAAATAGACTTTACAGAAACAGAGTTCAGGTGAATACAATTTGCATCATCTCTGAAAGACAGTCGATCTTAAACAATTCTTCATGAAACCGAATCATTCATCACTTTGTGCACAGTCTAACAAAAGTTAACATAAAAGCAACAACTCAGAAAAAATTGGCATTTGATGTGTATATATATATATTTTTATATGTAAATAAATATATAATATAATTATTTTTGGTTTTTTTGAGATGGAGTCTTGCTCTGCCACCCAGGCTGGAGTGCAGTGGTGCGATCTTGGCTCACTGCAACCTCCACCTCCCGGGTTCAAGCGATTTTCCTGCCTCAGCCTCCTGAGTAGCTGGGATTACAGGTGCCTGCCCACCACGCCCAGCTAATTTTTGTATTTTTAATAGAGACAGGGTTTCACCATGTTGGCCAGGCTGGTCTCGAAATCCTGACCTTGTGATCTGCCCGCCTTGGCCTCCCAAAGTGCTGGGATTACAGGTTTGAGCCACCGCGCCTGGCCTTGATGTATATATTTAACTCATTAAAATTAATTCTACTGGCTGGGCATGGTGGCTCATGCCTATAATCCCAGCACTTTGGGAGGCCAAGGCAGGCAGATCACTTGAGGTTAGGAGTTCAAGAACAGCCTGACCAACATAGTGAAACCCCATCTCTACTAAAAATACAAAAAAAATTAGCTGGGCGTGGTGGTACATACCTGTATTCCCAGGTACTCTGGAGGCTGAGGCAGGAGAATTGCTTGAACCCAGGAGGCAGAGGTTGCGGTGAGCTGAAATTGCGCCACTGCACTCCAGCCTAGGTGACAGAGCGAGACTTGACTCAAAAAAAAAAAAAAAAAAAAAAAATTGGCCAGGCACAGTGACTCACGCCTGTAATCCCAGAACTTTGGGAGGCTGATGAGAGTCGATCACAAGCTCAGGAGTTCAAGACCAGCCTGGCCAAGATGGTGAAACCCCATCTCTACTAAAAACTACAAAAAAGGCCGGGTGTGGTGGCTCAGGCCTACAATCCCAGCACTTTGGGAGGCTGAGGTGGGCGGATCACGAGGTCAGGAGATCAAGACCATCCTGGCCAACATGGTAAAACCCTGTCTCTACTAAAATACAAAAAAAATTAGCTAGGCGTGGTGATGCATGCCTGTAGTTCCAGCTACTCAGGAGGCTGAAGCAGGGGAACCGCTTGAACCCAGGAGGTGGGGGTTGCAGTGAGCTGAGATCGTACCACGACACTCTAGCCTGGCAACAGAGCAAGACTCTGTCTCAAAAAACAAAAAAACTGCAAAAAAAATTAGCCAGGTGCGGTGGCAGGCGCCTGTAATCCCAGCTACTCAGGAGGCTGAGGCAGGAGAATCACCACTGCACTCCAGCCTGGATAACAGAGTGAGACTCTGTCTCAAAAAAAAAAAAAAATTATACTATCAAAATTAATAATTAAGTTCTGGGATATACAGTCTAATAACTTATTACATCTTCATAATTAGTTTACTAATAGTTCACTTATTAATGAACCTAATAGGTCAAACTACGGAAGTCCATAGATGCTTTTGAGCCAATAAATTAGATTTACCATATTAATAAATACCTAGTTTTATTGGCTAGAAGGCCATAGAAACTATATGTACCTCATAAGGCTAAAATTTTAGGAAAAACGTTTTACCTCAATTAAAATATGTGAACAAACAGCCCAACAGAGCTTAATGATCTACATACCTGTACTGTCATGTAATTAAGTGGAGTCAGGTGGTTGCTAGCAGGTTTGAAACATTCAGAAACCAAAATTAAAGATGAGTGTAATTATCGATAGGATTGAGTTGTTTATACTGAATTCTACTAAAATTATACCATGAAATTGAGGTCACTGCAATCACTAATGAAATTTTAGAAATTAAAGTTTCTAAAGTACTTAGAATGAGGCCTCTAACAGCATCTTACTCGTATTAGGCTCATCTTAGGCTCAAAAAGCCTTTGTCGACTCTCTCAACTCACTATCACCATCAAGACAAAACATCCACGCCGTGCAGATACATTTGGAATTTTGATGATTTAGCTAAGGATGAGAAAAACAAACCAAATCTGGATGTCCCTGCCACAAACATTTCCTTCTTTCTCCGCAGCATGATCCATGCCTCTTCCTCCCTGGGCTTTTCTTTTTCCCTTCCCCCAGGGTGAACAGATGGTCTAACAGCCACTGGCAAGAATCTCTCACAAAGGCTTTACTGGTAATCCTTCCTCATGGTATTCAAAGTTACCCTAAGAATTGCTAGCAAATGCTTCAATCTGCAGAAGGATTACAGGCATGAAATTTATTCTACAGTTGGAAGAGCTAGAAAGTTGAAATTTAATCAGCCAGACAAAAGAAAAACAGAGAAAACTCAAGAAATGAGCACCATCTGTTGAGTTCTTACCAATATGGCAATCAGTGTGCAGATGAGAGTTGCCAAGGGAGTCACTGAGGGAAGGACAGTGTGCTGGAACTGCTGAACCAAACCACTTGTCATTGAGGCCTTGGGAATATTGTTGGGATCAAGAAATTTCAATTTCAAACCTATTAAACAGACATTTTGTTTTATTTTTATCTTTATCAGCAAGATACCATATATTAACAATCAATTCCTTGAGGAATAAAAAGTAAGCTACTAAATCTTACTGCTGCTTAAAGGCTAAGATTTCATGAATTTAATCCTATACTATTCTACCCAAAATGCCTCTGGTCTTAAGATTATAATATATAAAGCAGCTCTTTGCATTGGAACAGGGAATTTGTGCAGCTTATAGGAAACTTGCCAGCAGGCAGCACAAATGGTAATCTGCTCTCACTTCTGAAAGCAAGCTTCTAGAACAGTCTGAGCATGTCATGAAGGAGCTCTGAATCCTTCATCTCCTATAGGAGAAACCCTGTATTCCTAAACATAGTATCCAGTGTCTTCCATGATCTCGTCGCCCCTTCCCACCTGTCCAATCTCATCTCTACTTTGTTAAATGAGGCTTGGCCACAATGAAATAACCGTGGGTCCTCAATATACCACTCTCAACACCTGTGTCCCTCTGCTCAGGCAACTCCCTTTGCCAAATTAACTTCTAATTCAATCACCTGAGAAAGCTCCTAAATCAATAAGCAGAACTGATTTTCTTGTGAGCTCACTTTTTTTTTTTTGAGATGGAGTCTTACTCTGTCGCCCAGAGACAGAGGCTGGAATGCAGTGGCGCGATCTCAGCTCACTGCAGCCTCTGCCTCCCAGGTTCCAGTGATTCTCCTGCCTCAGCCTCCCCATTAACTGGGATTACAGGCATGCGCCACCATGCCCGGCTAGTTTTTGTATTTTTAGTAGAGACAGGGTGTCACCATGTTGGCCAGGCTGGTCTCGAACTCCTGACTTCAGGTGATCCACCCATCTCAGCCTCCCAAAGTGCTAGGATTACAGGCCTGAGCCAACGTGCCCAGCTGAGTGAGCTCACTCTAACAGTGCTCACCACAAGGCACTGCACTTGTTTATGTGCTTATTTCCTCTACTATACTGTATTCCTTGAAGGCAGGAATGATGATGAGTTCATTTCTATCCCCAGTACAAAGGAGTTCAATAAATACTTGGCTATTACATAAATCAATTCAGAGAATGACAATCCAAGCCCCAACAAGCTCTGGATAATAGGACAGTCAAGGACAGTCTGAGCACCTATAGGGCCTGTCAAATGCCAGTGAAAATGAGTACAATGTGGGAAAGATGTACCAAAATATTTTCTACTTACTAACCTCTTCCCCTTTCCCCCTTGGCCTGCTGATTCTCTTACAGCTAATAACTATCTCCCTAAAACAAAGTTCTCTAACTGACACTGACTTTCCATGTAAAACATCTTCAAAGAGACAAACATACAAGTGAGGGTACAGTACAGCTTCCTGACTCAGACAAGGCAACTGGCCCTTGTACCTCATACTATGCTGCCTGTTTAAAGCTTTTTTTGAAATATGAATGTTAGGAATTACTCTGTAAGAATGCCATGTACATCAAGGCTAGATTCACAGTGAGCAACACGGTGACACAATGTATAAGTCATCACATAGGCAGTGTATGATTTCCTCCAAGTACTTATCAAAAACAGCAATAGTGGCCACCATGCATGGAGCGTCTTATCATGTGCCCAGGGCTCTGCACTTACTATTTTTAGCCCCCTGAGGTACAGAGATGGAGTAACCTGCCCAACGTCACACAACTAATAGGTGGTAAAACTGAACTCAGGTTTGTCTGGCTCCAAAGTCTCTGCTACTGGTAACCTAGTACTTTTTAAATTTTGCTTCTGTTCCCCACAACACACTGTATAGGTACAGGTAAAGTACTAGTATGCCTTTCGTATTGTGAGGAAAGTAAGACGAAAGGAAGCAAATGACTTGTCAATGCCACACATTGCAATAGCAATTTACGCAGGTGAGCCTCGAAACCAAGTCATCAGACTCTAGATCTGGAGTCCACAAACTATAGCCCAACAGCCAAATGTAGTCTGTGCCGTTTTTGCACAGCACTGAAGCTATGAATGGTTTTTACTTTTATAAGGTTTTAAACAAATCTGTGCAGACACAGACACACATACACACACACACTGTGTGTGGCCTGCATAGCTTAAAATATTATCTGGCCAGTTACAGAAAAAGTTTGCTGACCACCACTCTTGATCATGCCATTTTCCCACCAAGCTAGATTGTATTCACAAATGAGAGACTGTGTTATCCAGAGTGAGTTATTTTTAGTAGAACCATCTCAAAGCATAACTTATGTTTCATTACAACCCAATTTTAAAAACCATAGCCTGGGTTTTTGATTTCTTCTCATCTCATGTTAAAATGCAGGGTTATTTTCCTTACTGGTTTAATACCCAGAGTCACAACTTACATATTCTTCTTTCTTGTTTCTCGTATGTTTAGGTTAAAAAATGGGGTGGGCCAGGCATGGTGGCTTGTGCTGGTAATCCCAGCACTTTGGGAAGCCAAGGTGGGAGGATCATTTGAGACTAGAAGTTTGATCCCATTCTGGACAAAATAGTGAGACCCTCATCTCTAAAAAACAAAAATTTAAAATCAGCCAGGTGTGGTGGTATGCACCTGTGGTCCCAGCAACTCAGGGGGCTGAGACAAGAGGATTGTTTGAGCCCAGGAATTTAAGGCTGCAGTGCACTATGCTGTCAACACCATTGCACTCCATCCTGGGTGACCATGAGACTCTGTCTCTAAAAATAAGTAGGGGTTTGAATAGGAATGGTGAGAAGGGGGGAAAAAAGCAGGGTTAACTGCTGCTGCCGAATAATTTTTTAATTAAGGCAAAAATTACCTTTATAGAGTGTCTACATATTTTATTTTTTCCCCAGGAAAGGATCAATAACCTCATTACCACAAGGAGCTTTTATAAGGAAAACAGTCTGTTTACTGCACTAAAGCCTCAGTCCCAAGAACTGCTCCCCCCATTCATCCTGAAAGCTGAAATGCAGGACTGGAGAACAAACAATTCAGCCACATTCAAAACACAAAGGTTTTTCCATTTCTCCATGTGCCGAGTCCTTTCAATATTCAGAGTCGGAGTAAAAAGTGCTCGCTACCATACCGATGACAGACAGCACTTTGTCCAAAGCATTGTACAAAGCCCAGAAGTTTGGAGCCCAATATGCATGACAGAGGCCCCTCTTGAAAGGAAAGAGTCGGGAAAAAACTTGAGGCAGCTGATTCTGTTGAAAAGAGAAATGAAACTGATTAAACAGTCATCAATCTTTTTTCAAATTCAAAAAGAGAACTACGGAACTCTCTATGGTATAGTGTGTAGAAAGTTATGGGGTCAGGGTTCTAGTCTCTATTCCTTCAAGTAAGTGGTTATATGCTCACCACAATGTAAGTTCACAGAACCTTCTTTTGGTCTCACTTTGTCCACTGTTCAGTGGGACAATATACATAAAAATACTTTGAATACCAGTCCATACTATTATAAGTATAATAATAAAAGAATTTACAAGCTACAAAGCAGAACACAGACTGCAGCTTATCCATGTCTACTAGGATGAAGGGGAGAGCTGGGAAGACTACAAAAGATGTGACGCATTTCAGTTTTAGTAAGAATTAAAATTAATTAGTTGATTTCAGGGCGGGGAAGAAGAGGAAGAAAGAAAACATCTGAACATCTGTTAAATTCTATGCACTTTAGAATGTTTGCTGTCCATGTAAGACTGCAAAATTATTGATTTTGTTACAAATACATTTTATCAAGTAGGTAAACTTACAAGTACAGAATACACAAATAATGAAGATCAATTCTGTGTTTGTGTATGTGTAACGTACACTTAAACATACATGTGTATATATGTATATATACATATTTGAATGTGCACAAAAATGTCTGAAAGAATACTACCTTATCGGGCCAAGAGTGGTGGCTCACGCCTTTAATCCCAGCACTTTGGGAGGCTGAGGCAAGTGGATCACCTGAGGTCAGGAGTTCGAGACCAGCCTGACCAACATGTTGAAACCCTGTCTCTACTAAAAATACAAAAATTAGCCAGGCATGGTGGCATCGCCTGTAATCCCAGCTACTCAGGAGGCTGAGACAGGAGAATCGCTTGAATCCGGGAGGTGGAGGTTGCAGTGAGCCAAGATCATGCCACTGCATTCCAGCCTGGGTGACAGAGCGAGACTCCACCTTAAAAAAAAAAAAAAAAAAAAAAGGAATACTGCCCTATCTTTGGGGAGTCACATTGGGTAAGGAGTAAGAAAAACGTAGCTTTTACTTATTTTACATATTCCTGGCTTTATTATGTTTTCTAAACACCAACAAAGAACATGTATTAATTAAAAAAAAAAAAAAAGGCTTACCAAGGCCAGGAAAGGACCCAATGAAAGAGCAGAAACTACGAAAACAACCAGTCCCAGGGAAATAACACGAACAAAGCTGAAACTCTTCCATCGAATAGACCCATCTACAGAAATGGAACATTATCAGTAACCAGGAAGATGGAAAGGAACGTTAACCATAACCTATATCATGTGCTAAAACTAGAAATATCCCACAATAGTACATCAATCTATTCATGATATGGCAAGAGCATAGAAAAGCAAGAATGGGTAAAGGGCTTACAGGATCAGCAGCTGAGATATCTGCTGTGCTTCATAAAACCTTCTTATCAAGCAAGCCACCAAGTCAACACAGTTAAGGAAAAAAATCGAAAATGTTTTTGCTATTATTACCAAAACTTGCCTGGTTTATTTGCAGTGAAACAGTAGGATCGCAGCAGATATACACCATAAGCTGGTGCTACATAGAGGTAGATATGCTTGAAATGTAGGAGAACAGCAAAGAGAAATGCTCCTTCCATATGCCTTTTCTAGGAGATTTAAAAGGGAAATATCACTTTAAAATTCAGGGTAAATGAAATGCAATAATGTGGTATCCTGGATTGAATCCTGGAACAGAAAAAGGACATTAAAGGAAAAACGGGTGAAATTCAAATGCATCAATATTGCTTTCTTAGTCTTGATGAATGTACTATGGTTATGTAAGGTGGTAATGGGGGGAAATGGGTGAGGGGTATATAGAACTCTCTGTACTATTTCTACAATTTTTCTGGAAAGCTAAAATTATTCTACAAAAAGGTTATTAAAAAAACTAAAATTAGGCTGAGTGTGGTGGCTTACACCTGTAATCCCAGCACTTTGGTAAGCCGACGTGGAAGGATTGCTTGACCCCAGGAGTTCAAGACCAGCCTGGACAAAATAGGGAGGCCCTGTCTCTACAAAAAAATAAAAAATGAAAAAAGTTAGCTAGGCGTGATGGCTTGCACCTGTAGCACCAGCTACTCTGGAGGCTGAGGTGAGAGAATCTGCTTCAGCCCAGGAGGTGGAGGCTGCAATGAGCCATGATGACGCCACTGCACTCCAACTTGGGTGACAGAGTGAGACCCTGTCTCCAAAATGAATAAATAAATAATAAAAATAAACAATACCTACTTTTTAAAAATTTTTATTTTATTTTTTTTGAGATGGAGCCTCGCTCTGTCTTGCCCAGGCTGAAGTGCAGTGGCACAATCCTGACTCACTGCAGCCTCCGCCTCCTCGATTCAAGCAATTCTCCTGTTTCAGCCTCTCGAGTAGCTGGGACTACAGGCGTGTGCCAACACACCCAGCTAATTTTTGTATTTTTTAGTAGAGACAGGGTTTCACCATGTTGGCCAGGCTGGTCTCAAACTCCTGACCTCAGGTGATCCACCTGCCTTGGCCTCCCAGAGTGCTGGGATTACAGGCGTGAACCGCCATGCCTGGCCCAAGGTAAATATTCTATAACCAGTATAAGAAAAACATAGGCAAGTGATTCCAGCTAGCTTTTTTTTTGAGACGGAGTTTTGTTCTTGTTGCCCAGGCTGGAGTGCAATGGCACGGTCTCGTCTTACTGCAACCTCCACTTCCCAGGTTCAAGTAATTCTCCTGCCTCAGCCTCCCAAGTAGGTGGGATTACAAGTGCCCACCACCACGCCTGGCTAATGTTTTTGTATTTTTAGTAGAGACGGGGTTTCACCATGTTGGCCAGGCTGGTCTCAAACTCCTGGCCTCAACTGATCCACCTGTCTCAGCCTCCCAAAGTACTGGGATTACAGGCATGAGCCACTGCGACCAGCCCAGCTAGCTTTTATACTGAGTCTAATGTGTTCATAAATTCATTATTCCAACAAAGATTTATCACGTACTAAGCCTTATGCTGAGATCATATCCTACATGTCATCAGTAATAACATACTGCAAATTCTCCCTTAGGAATTAGAGCCCAGAGAATTAAATTACCGTCACCCCTCAGTTTCAGAATAGCTGGAGTTGATTTCCAAAGAAGGGCTGGGAATGAGAACATGAACAAATATATAGGATGCTATGCTACCAAAAATATCAATTACATTTTATATTGTAGATTAGGTAACTTATATAGCACTATCAGGCTGAAGGCACCAGTCACTGCACTTGATCCTAACACTACTTAGGAAAACTAAAGGTATTCTGATGTAAAAAGAACAAACAATGGCCAGGCGTGGTGGCTCATGCCTGCAATCCCAGCACTTTGGGAGGCCAAGGCGGGTGGATCACTTGAGGTCAGGAGTTTGAGACCAGCCTGGCCAACATAGTGAAACCCTGTCTCTACTAAAAATACAAAAAATTAGCCGGGCATGGTGGTGGGTGCCTGTAATCCCAGCTACTCGGGAGGCTGAGACAGGAGAATCACGTGAGGTGGAGGTTGCAGTGAGCTGAGATCACGCCACTGCACTCCAGCCTGGGCGACAATGCAAGACGCTATCTCAAAAAAAAAAAAAAACAAAAAAAACAAAACAGAACAAAACAAAACAAAACGAGCTTACTATAACTACGACGTTATAGTAAGAATTTGGCTGAGTGCAGTGGCTGACGCCTCCAATCCCAGCACTTTGGGAGGCTGAGGTGGGTGGATCACGAAGTCAGGAAATCGAGACCATCCTGGCTAACATGGTGAAACCCCGTCTCTACTAAAAATACAAAAAATTAGCTGGGCGTAGTGGTGTACACCTGTGGTCCCAGCTAACTGGAGGCTGAGGCAGGAGGACTGTTTGAGCCCAGGAGATTGAGGTTACAGTGTGCTGTGACTGCACCACTGCATTTTCCAGCCTGGGTGACACAGCATGACATTGTCTCCAAAAAAAAAAGAAAGTCTGAAATCTGTCTACCTCACAGGAATTTCAGAAGGATTAAATGAGATAACAGTCCTGATGTTCTGCAGGGGAAACTGCCACAGGGACCATGAAAGGCCAGGTTCCTTCTCTCATCAGGTGCGGTCTAGAATAGGTAGCTTTAGGAGTAATAACAAAAAAGAGTGGGAATGCTTCCAGGTATCTCTTCAATTTTATAACTTACTTAAGATCTGCATAAGGTCTAGCTGATTCCATAGTCAAATTTTATTTGTTCAATAAGCATCCAACAAATATTCATTGAACACCAATTATATTCTAATTACTATGTAGCTTTTTATGGTTAAAAGAGAAAAGTTTATCCAGACATTTATAGTTAACAAAGAACTTTAGATTATCAAATTTGATCTTTCCAATGTCCCTGTGAGGTAAGTAGCCCCATTTTACAACCAAGAATGTAGTGGTAAATTTCATTTTATGGGGAAAATGAGGCTAGGAGGGTTAAATAACTTGCCTTCAGTTAATGGTTCTCAAGCCTGATGGTGTATCAAAATTCCTTAGAGAGTCTTAAGCCCCATTCCCAGAGACTTTGATTCCATGTACAAAGGGATGGCCCCAAAATCTGAATTTCTGATTTCCTCCTCTATAGGAGGAATAATAATTCTAACAACTTCACAGAATGGTTCTGAAGTTTACTCAATAAGATATATGTAAGCCAGGTGTGGTGGCACACATCTGTAATCCCATAGACTCAGGAAGCAGAGGTAGGAGGATTGTTCAAGGCCAGGAGTTCAAGACCTGCCTCTAATCCCAGCACTTTGGGAGGCCAGAATGGGAAGGATCACTTGTGTTCAGGAGTTTAAGACCAGCCTGGACAACATAGTGAAACCCCCTTCTCTACAAAAAAAAAAAAAAAAAAATTAGCCAGGTATGGTGGCGTGCACCTGTAGTTCTAGCTACTCAAGAGGCTGAGGTGAGAGAATTGCTTGAGCCCAGGAGTTTGAAGAGGCATTGAGCCATGATTGCGCCAGTGCACTCCAGCCTGGGTGACAGAGCAAGACTCCAACTCTTAAGAAAAAAAAAAGGCCGGGCGCGGTGGCTCACGCCTGTAATCCCAGCACTTTGGGAGGCCGAGGCAGGAGGATCACGAGGTCAGGAGATCGAGACCATCCTGTGAATGGTGAAACCCCATCTCTACTAAAAATACAAAAAATTAGCTGGGCGTGGTGGCAGGCGCCTGTAGTCCCAGCTACTCGGGAGGCTGAGGCGGGAGAATGGCGTGAACCCAGGGGGCGGAGCTTGCAGTGAGCCAAGATCGCGCCACCACACTGCAGCCTGGGAGACAGGGCGAGACTCCGTCTGAAAAAAAAAAAAAAAAGGAAAAAAATACATGGAATGTATGTAATCTTAGTAGCCATGTATTCGAGTAAGCCCTGAGTTGCATAGCTCATTAACATCAGTCAGGATTACAAACAGTTCTTCTGATTCCAAATCCCCTTCTATTACATTAAAGTATCACCATCATAGTTATTATATTGTAAAGACTGCTGCTAGAGACTTCATTCGTACATAAATTATCCCAACCAGGCAAAATGTAATTTAGGGGCTGGGTGCGGTGGCTCATTCCTGTAATTCCAGCACTTTGGGAGGCTGAGGCGGGCGGATCACTTGAGGTCAGGAGTTTGAGACCAGCCTGCCCAACATGGTGAAACCCTATCTCTAATAAGAATACAAAAATTAGCTGGGCATGGTGGTGGGTGCCTGTAATCCCAGCCACTTGGGAGGCTGAGGCACAAGAATTGCTTGAACCTGGGAGGAAGAGGTTGCAGTGAGCTGAGATCGTGCCACCGCACTCCAGCCTGGGCGATAGAGCGAGATTCATTCTCAAAAAAAAAAAAAAAAAGAAAGAAAAGAAAGAAAATGTAATTTAGGGCAGCCACAGGGGCTCATGCCTATAATTCTAGCACTTTGGGAGGCCAAGGCAGGAGGATCACTTGAGGTCAGGAGTTCCGGCCAACATGGCAAGACCCTGTCTCTGCTAAAAAAGCAAAAATTAGCCAGGTGTGGTAGTGTGCACCTGTAATCCCAGCTACTCATGAGGCTTGAACCCAAGAGGCAGAGGTTGCAGTGAGCTGAGATTGCGCCACTGTGCTCCAGTCTGGGTGACAGAGTGAGACTGTCTCAAAACACAAACAAACAAAAACTCAATTTAATTCAGGCCTGCCGCATGCTAACAAGCTTTTGGAGTATAATTGTCTCATCTGTTAAATGAAGAAAATTATGGTCAAAAGAGAAGATGGAATTTGTGAGAAATACCCAATAAAAGTGTCTATCGCACTTGGCAACTCAAAACAGTCAAATAAATTTACCCATCACCCACTACACTGTTCCCTTTACAATCTAAAAACTAATCTAAAAGGGAAAAAATCTAATTAAACAATTATGTTTACCTGAAATAATCGTGCAATGGAGAGTAGCATTAATCCAAATAAAAAGCCATTGTACTGAAAATGAATATCTGGACTTAGGTCAAGGAAAGACAACAGAGGACACCAAATTCATAACGAACTATACCAGCTGATGGAGTATAGAAATTCCAAATGCTTTAATAGCAAAATTAAAGACAAAAAATACTACTACTAATGTGGACTGCTCGTAAATTTGTTTTCTATAAACAGATTCAAATCTTTTTTTAAAATACATTTTTTTTTTTTTTTAGATAGAGTCTCAATCTGTCATCCAGGCTGGAGTGCAATGGCGCAGTCTTAGCTCACTGCAGCCTCTGCCTCCTGGGTCCAAGCGATTCTCATGCCTCAGCCTCCCAAGTAGCTGGGACTACAGGCGCATACCACCACACCCAGCTAATTTTTTTGTATTTTTAGTAGAGACGGGGTTTCACTATGTTGGCCAGGCTGGTTTTGAACTCCTGACCTCATGATTCCCCAACCTTGGACTCCCAAAGTACTGGGATTACAGGCGTCAGCCACTACACCCGGCCAAAACACATATTTTTATTTTTGCTAATCCCTGTATCATTCCAATTTTGCCGAAGCAAACACCATAGTCAAATCTTTAATTGAAACTTACATTTGGGGGTGTGGTGGCTCACACCCGTAATCCCAGCACTCTGGGAGGCTGACATGGGCAGATTACTTGGGACCAGGCGTTCAAGACCAGCCTGGCTAACATGGCAAACCTCTGTCTCCACCAAAAATACAAAACTTAGTCAGATATGGTGGCACACACCTATAGTCCCAGCTACTTGGGAGGCTGAAGCACGAGAATCACTTGAACCCAAGAGGCAGACATTGCAGTGAGCTGAGATTGTGCCACTGCACTCCAGTCTGGGTGACAGAGCAAGACTGTCTCAAATTAAAAAAAAAAGAAAAGGAAAGAAACTTATGTTTAATGACATCTTAGACTAGATAATTTAAAATATATAAATTTGTTTTAAAAACAAATTTATGTTTAAGAAGAAAAACTTTCTCAGGTTTTTCCTACCTTTTCTACCTTAAAGGCCTGGCAGTTAAGGGGCAAGAAGTTTTTTATTTGTTTTTTAGAATTAGGGATGAGAAAGGAAGGGACCTAACTGCTACTAAGGCCACCAGCATGCAGCATTGCGTTGTTTATAGGACATACACAATCTTATGTATTAAGCCTCACAATGAAGCTGTGAGGTATTTAGAATTATCCTTTTTAGAGATACTTTAGAGATTAAGAAATTAAGCCTCAGAGACATTCATTTACTCATGGTTCTAAAGCTGCTAATGGCAACTAAGATTTGGGTCCAGGTTACACTAAAACCAGAGTCTGGGTGCTTTCCTCCACACCAGGCTACCTTTATGAAAATTGCAACTATTAGCTGCCATTACAAGGATTTTAATTGCATTCAGAAGCCTTGAATTTAAAAACTTTGCCTTTTAATATGTGGTAAGCCAAGATGGTAGAAAAGCACAAATGCCTGACCATGCCCACACTCACACTGTGATATGCCTTTTTGAATTAAAGGTATTTGGAATAAGGTGTTACAAAACTATTTAATATATATGTATCAGATTAATCTAAAAATAGTTCACAATCTCAGTACATTGTTTTACTGATGATTTAGCTGGTTCTCACATATCCCACTGATTTTTCAGAAATGAAATACTCTAACCTCAGAGTCCAGTGAAGTTGGGCAGAGACCACAGTTAAGTGAGCCTACTAATCCACCCCACACCCATTTTCAGAAGGAGCTCACATCTCCAATCATTATTATAGAAAACATTAATCTTGTATTAGTATACATCAGAATAAGTAAGGGAGTAGTACATAGAATATCAAGGATACGGTCCACAATTAATAACCCGAAGTTCCACAGAAGTAATACCGATAGAATAAATTTTGGCTTTTCTGTAAGTTCTTTACCCACTTTTTTTCCATCAATGCATTTACAGCACCTACATTGAAACATTAGGAAAGCAACAGAAACAACTTTGATCTTCATTGGAACATCACTTCTGCAGAGTAAACTATGATACCTTAGTCATTCCTGACAGACTACATGCCATTCTTTTTTTGGTTTTTTTTTTTTTCCAATTTTTATTTTTTTTAGAAGGGATGGGGTATCACTATGTTGCCCAGGCTGATCTCGAACTCCTGGGCTCAAGCGATCCTCTTGCCCTGGCATACCAAAGTCCATGCCATTCTTGATTTCTTTTTTTTTTTTTTTTTTGAGACGGAGTCTCGCTCTGTCACCCAGGCTGGAGTGCAGTGGCGCGATCTCGGCTCACTGCAGGCTCCGCCCCCCGGGGTTCACGCCATTCTCCTGCCTCAGCCTCCCGAGTAGCTGGGACTACAGGAGCCCGCCACCTCGCCTGGCTAATTTTTTGTATTTTTAGTAGAGACGGGGTTTCACTGTGTTAGCCAGGATGGTCTCGATCTCCTGACCTCCTGATCCGCCCGCCTCGGCCTCCCAAAGTGCTGGGATTACAGGCGTGAGCCACCGCGCCCGGCCCATTCTTGATTTCTTAAAAAGGTCACAGCAAGCCGAGCAGGGTGGCAGGTGCCTGGCTACTCAGGAGGCTGAAGTGAGAGGACCACTTGAGCTTGGGAGTCTGAGGCCAGCCTGGGCGACATAGTAAGACCTTGTCACTAGGAAAAAAAAAAAAAGAAAAAGTGGTAGCACAAACAAGGACCTCGGGGCCTGTTCTACGTCTTTTTCTAAGTTATGCTGATCTAAAACAAAGTCTTCATTTAACAAAATTAAAAATAAAAAGCCACGTAAACCCCAAAGTAAGGATTTTGAAAACTGAGAGAGCATACATTATTTCAGTCCTTAAGAGTAAAAACTGCAGACCACGCTGATTTAGCACTCTAAATTATATACCATAATACCAGCCAAATTAAGAACAGAACTGCAAATGTGCACCTCCTGACTGTCCAAATAATAATTTAAAAACCTTTATGTAAACATGTATGTCATTTAAATGTTGATGTATATTACTAAGTGACAATAGCAGGTGACAAAACAGTAAGATCCTATTTTTATTTTATGAAAATTATATTCGAACACAGAAAAGAGACTGAAGTAACATACACCAAAATGTTAATAGTGATTAGTATAGGTGGGGGAGTATGAATCATTTTTACTTTGCATGTATGTGTGCTTTTCCAAAGCTTTTACAATGGGGATGTATGATTCTACAAAAAGACGACATTGAAAATGTGTTACATTTGAAGAGTGGCAAATTCTAACAATAAATCTAAAACAAATAATAGACGCAATTAAAGGAGGACTAGCAAAGGTACCCTCCTTTTTCCCTATGGAGCCTCAGTTCCCTCATGAATAGAGGCAGTAAACTTACAGGGTCACTGAGAAAATTAAATAAGTTAATAATCTGTATATCGTGCTTGGTTCTGGGAACTGACATATAGATTTCAATTTTTTTTTTTTTTTTTGAGACAAGGTCTCAGTCTGTCACCTAGGATGGAGTGTAGTGGCTCACTGCAGCCTTGACCTCCCAGGTTCAAGAGATCCTCTGCCTTAGCCTCCCAAGTAGCTGGGACAACAGTCCCCGGCAACCACAGCCGGCTAATTTTTGTATTTTCAGTAGAGGCAGGGTTTCACCATGTTACCCAGGCTGGTCTCAAACTCCTGAGCTCAAGCAATACACCAGCCTTGGCCTCCCAAAGTGCTGGGATTACGGGCATGAGACACCATGCCTGGCCTTTCAACAATCTTTTTAACTATTCCCTCTACTTTGCAGATGGAAATGAATTCTATTTCCTCTCCCTTTGTGCTTGTATACTCTTTCCCTGGAAGCTTGAAATCAAACATTTTGAGTTAAAAAGAGTATACTAAAAATTACCTTCCCTTTCAACTCTTGCCAGGTCATAAACAGATTGAAAGGAAGGGTTTCAAACAGGATTATTCAATGAGAATGCTCAAGGGTTAAGACATTCCCAAGGGACTCTTTACTGACTGGGGCAAGGGTTCAGTGTAGAGGGCCTCACAAACAGAACAATCCATTTATGACAAGGGTCACTGAATGAACACCAGTCACTGTTCTGTCACAATCACACCAGCAAGCTTAAGAGTTAGGAAAGAATGAGGTCGGTGCGGCGGCTCATGCCTGTAATCCCAGCACTTTGGGAGGCCGAGGTGGGTGGATCACGAGGTCAAGAGTTCAAGACCAGCCTGACCAACATGGTGAAACCCTGTCTCTACTAAAAATAAAAAAATTAGCCTACCATGGTGGTGTGCACCTGTAATCCAAGCTACCCGGGAGGCTGAGGCAGGAGAACTGCTTGAACCGGAGAGGCAGTTACATTGAGCCCAGATCGTGCCACAACACTCCAGCCTGGGCGACAGAGCAAGATTCCATCTCGGAAAAAAAAAAAAAGCATTAGGAAAGAATGGAAACTGACATTAACTGAAACTTAGTACTTGGAAGTCACTGTGCAAGACATTCTATATATGTGTATTCAATACTTAAAATTAACTTATAAGTAAAAGTTGTAAAACATAAAAATTTAAAATATAAGCATAACTTAAAATAACAAAGAGTCTTCATGAAGGAAAGCATACGGAAACAACTAAAAGCACTCAGTGAAATTTCTTGAGTTTACTAGAACGAAAGCTCCGTAACAGCAGACTTTGGTGGTTAGCACAATGCATACGTGTGTGCTATTGTGCATGTACCGTGTGCATCCCCCAAGATAGGGTAGGTGATGGAAGCCTCTGGCGGCCTGCTGCAAGGAAGCAAAGAAAAACATATGGAGCTATTCTGGGTGGGAGAAATGGCCCTAGAATTATACTTGGGACTACCTCTTTTCACAACATTCATAATCTCTTGTTCCACCTCTGTCTTGTAACTCCACCTTATCCCCACTTCTTCCACAAGATTCAGCTAGAGTGCTTTAAACATGTAGTTTAAAGCACAATTTTTCATTGTTCTAGTATTTGCTATCATATAAACTTTGTTCCACCTAAATTGGGAGTAAGTTAATACTACTTAACACTGTACTATTTCTTCAATACCTTCCATACAAAATGACATGCTCCAGACTTACTCATGGACAGCATACACAAAGAGTACATCCATAAAGATGACGGAAAATCTCTGGAAAAGTAAGGTCCTTGAGCTGGAGTAATTCAAATTATGGACATTCAGCATCTCTTGATCAAAATATTTGGCGACATGTGACAGGATATACTCAAACCATGCAAAAAAAGGGGGGTAATCCAACGTCCACTCTGAAGTTGCCTGTGATAAAAATAGAAGATCAAATATATCCTAAGTAACTGAATAAATGAAGATGGTGCAACGATTTAAAATTTTTCATTCTCTGGTCTTTAAAACAGCCCAATGAGGCTGGGCGTGGTAGCTCACGCCTGTAATCCCAGCACTTTGGGAGGACAAGGCAGGCAGATCGCTTGAGCCCAGGAGTTCAAGACCAGTCTGGGCAACATGGTGAAACCCTGTCTCTATTGTTAATTAAAAACAAACAAGAAATAATCATAGTGAAATGCTGTTGCACTTAAAATGTGCCCTAAATTCATAGAACAATTCCTACATAAGACTGAACACTAAAACCTGTCTTGTAAATTATTTAACGTGGTCTTCAATTTCCTTAAATAGAGTCAACTATACTTAAAGGAAATTAATTTGAAACCTGGAGATTATAAACTTGGTTATGACATGGTTCTACTCATCTAAATAACAAATAATTCACTAACTTAGGTTCAAATTGTGTCTTAGAGATACAATTTCCCTATTTGTAAAATGAGGTATTACGAAGATTAAATGAGATAATACATATGAAATATATTTATAAACAACAAAATAATACACAAATGCTATTATATTTTGTTCCACTAAGTTATATGATCCTGGAGAATAGAAACTATCCTTTATCATTTTGTATCCTCAGCATTTAGTAAGTGCCTGACATATTGTTTGGGATCAAATAACCATTAGTTAAAGGAACAGTTGCTAATGAGTAAATGAAAATAGAAATCATATGAAAATATACAAGCTTTAGAATAGTATATTTTGTTAGATTTCTCTAAGTCTCAATCTTCTTTTTTTTTTTTTTTTTTGAGACGGAGTCTTGCTCTGTCACCCAGGCTGGAGTGCAGTGGCGCCATCTTGGCTCACTGTAAGCTCCGCCTCCCGGGTTCACACCATTCTCCTGCTTCAGCCTCCTGAGTAGCTGAGACTACAGAAGCCCGCCACCACACCCGGCTAATTTTTTGTATTTTTAGTAGAGATGGGGTTTCACCATGTTAGCCAGGATGGTCTCGATCTCCTGACTTCATGATCCACCCACTTCGGCCTCCCAAAGTGCTGGGATTACAGGTGTGAGCCACCGTGCCTGGCCTAAGTCTCAGTTTTTGCACCTATATAACAGGGATAGTAGCATCTACCTCATGGGTTATGGTATTACATTTTATATATACATATAAAATACTATATACATGGTATTGAAACTCATAGGAAACTTGCAAAAATTTGCCTTAAAAAAAACTCCCTGGGCCGGGCACAGTGGTTCACACCTGTAATCCCAGCACTTTGGAAGGCCGAGGCAGGTGGATCACCTGAGGTCAGGAGTTCAAAACCAGCTTGACCAACACGGTGAAACCCTGTCTCTACTAAAAATACAAAAAAAAAAAAAAAACAAAAAATTACCTGGGCATGGTAGTGGGTGCCTGTAATCCCAGCTACTCAGGAAGCTAAGGCAGGAGAATCACTTACTCAGGAGGCCAAGGCAGGAGAATTGCTTGAACCCAGGAGGCAGAGGTCGCAGTGAGCCGAGATCATGCCATTGCACTCCGGCCTCGGTGAGAGTGAGACTTCATCTCAAAAGAAAAGAAAAGAAAAGAAAACAAAATCCAGCTCCCTGTCAGCAGAGTACTGCTTTTCATCAAGAAATTTCTGGGCCGGGTGTGGCAGTTCACGCCTATAATCCCAGCACTTTGGGAGGCCGAGGTGGGCAGATCACAAGGTCAGGAGATCGAGACCATCCTGGCTAACATGGCGAAACCCTGTCTCTACTAAAAATACAAAAATTGGCTGGGTGTGGTGGCAGGCGCCTATAGTCCCAGCTACTCAGGAGGCTGAGGCAGGAGAATGGTGTGAACCTGGGAGGCAGAACTTGTAGTGAGCACAGATTGCGCCACTGCACTCCCGCCTGGGCGACAGAGCGAGACTCTGTCTCAAAAAAAAAAAAAGAAATTTCTGGAGTTATGTCTGTTTTTCATAAAGTATTACACACAGTTTAGTAATTCATACCAGAAACAAAAATACAAGCTGGGTGCAGTGGCTCATGCCTGTAATCCCAGCACTTTGGGAGGCCAAGGTGGGTGGATCACCTGAGGTCCGGAGTTCGAGACCAGCCTGGTCAACATGGTAAAAACCCCCTCTTTACTAAAAATACAAAAATTAACTGGGGCATGGTGGCAGGCGCCTGTAATCCCAGCTACTTGGGAGGCTGAGGCAGGAGAATCGCTTGAACCCGGGAGGCGGAGGTTGCAGTGAGCTGAGATTGTGCCACTGCACTCCAGCCTGGGTGACAGAGCGAGACTCTGTCTCAAAAAAAAAAAAAAGAAAAGAAAAGAAAAAGAAATCAAAATACAGACGTAGTTTTTATAAACCATATGAGAGAATGGTTTGTATATTACCTGATGTCTACACATCACATTTGATTATTCCTTTCCTCATAAAATCACAAAACATTAGGAACAGACAGGATCTTAGAAATAATTCACTCCAAATCCTTACGTGCCAGATGAGACACTAAGGCCCAGAGACATGAAGTATCTTTTCTCTACGTAACTAGATAGTGGCAGAGCCAGGCCTAAGAATCCAGTTCTTCCTCTTTCAAAAAGTGTGGTAGATATTATACCTCCCAATTTATAGACTGGGAAACTCATTTTGAAGTAAGGGGATTCCCTAGTAGTGCAAGAGGACAGAACTGAGAAGAGATCACAATTTTTATAAAGATTAATTAGATCTACGATTGCAGGAAAAACTTTTTTTTTTTTTGAGACAGAGTCTAACTCTGTCACCCAGGCTGGAGTGCAGTGGCGTGATCTCAGCTCATTGCAACCTCCGCCTCCCAGGTTCAAGTGATTTTCCTGCCTCAGCCTCCTGAGTAGCTGGGATTACAGGTGCCCACCACCACACCCAGCTAATTTTTGTATTTTTAGTAGAGACAGGGTTTCACTGTGTTGGCCAGGCTGGTCTCCAATCCCTGACCTCATGATCTGCCCGCCTCGGCCTCCCAAAGTGCTGGGATTACAAGCATGAGCCACCACACCCAGCCAGAAAACATTTTTAATATCAGTAATATTTACCTAGTTTATATATGAATCTTAAAAAAAAAAAAAGGTGAAAATTAAAACTTACCTCATAATACCACTGTGATATTGGCAAACTGTGAGTGATAGCAAGCCAGTTTCGGTGTACTTCAAAATCTGTGGAATGGCTATTCAAAACAATTAGATGAATAAAATGAGATTTTGCAATATTTATTGATTTCTAATTCCCATAGTTATGCTTTTAAATGGACTGACATTCCCTAAGCAGTCACAGCTCACTGTCCTATAGAGACACAAATAAGATATTACATAATCCTAAAACACCTCATTTATCTGGAGGTCAGATCTTCTGGAAAGTTGTTGAGCAATCTACAAGTCAGTGAAAAGGGTCTCAGAACTACTTAGAGTGCTGACAAGAAGCCCAGACTTTTTCTTTTTCTTTTCTTTTTTTTTTTGAGGCGGAATCTCCTGTTGCCCAGGCTGGAGTGTAGTGGACCCATCTCAGCTCACTGCAACCGCCGCCTCCCAGGTTCGCGCGAGTCTCCTGTCTCAGCCTCCCGAGCAGCTGAGACTACAGGCATGTACCACCAATCCTGGCTAATTTTTAGTAGAGATGGGGTTTCGCCATGTTGGCCAGGCTGGTCTCAAACTCCTGACCTCAGGTGATCCACCTGCCTCAGTCTCCCAAAGTGCTGGGATTACAGGCATGGGCCACTGTGCCCGGCCTAGCCCAAACTTTCTCTTACAGGCAGCCCTCAGGCCTTTGCTCAGAAGTGACTTCCTCTTGCTCACAAACAATTCTAACAAAATCATTACCTGAAAAAGGCCTCATATACCAAGATGTAACGACGAGTAGGAGTTCATCTGACAGAGAAGGTGGGAAAAGATTCTTGCCTTGCCTTTTCCATGTCTCGAAATTCTCCCTCTTCCCATCACTATATATATATATATATATATCTAAGGATCATCCATCTTTAGAAAAAATCTTTTCCTGTTTGTCCACTGCTGTACCTCCCCTCCACATTTAGAACAGCACCTGACACATGGACAGGCTCAATACATTCTTGCTGAATATCCACTCACCAAAGTCAACAATGACAGCAAAAGCCCAATTTACACTTTCCAATGTTTTACACCTTTCCACAATGACAACTTTCTCCTACCTCCAGCCAACCCCTTCTGTCTCAATCATGGCTTTCCCTTCCTATATTCATCAGGGACATGTTCATATTCCCCTAGGTTCAGTTCTTGGTCCCCTTTTTATGCAACTTATTCTGCTCTGGACAATCTTATGCAAACTTTCTGGTTCCACTGCCAATTGTATAAGGATGACTCCCAAATTTCCTTTTTTTTTTTTGGAGACGGAGTCTCGCTCTGTCCCCAGGCTGGAGTGCAGTAGTACGATCTTGGCTCACTGCAACCTCCGTCTCCCAGGTTCAAGCGACCCCCTGCCTCAGCCTCCCGAGTAGCTGGGACTACAGGTGCACGGCACCATGCCCGGCTAAGTTTTTTTTTTTTTTTTTTTTTGTATTTTAGTAGAGATGGGGTTTCACTGTGTTGGCCAGGATGGTCTTGATATCCTGACCTCGTGATCAGCCTGCCTCGGCCTCCCAAAGTGCTGGGATTACAGGTATGAGCCACCACGCCTGGCCTACTCCCAAATTTCAATATGCAACATTGGCTTCTTTCCTAAGTTGTAGACACAGACGCCTTCAATTTCCTGTTAACAATCTCATTTGAATCTCCTACAGATTTTTTTTTTTTTTTTTTTTTGAGACGGAGTCCTGCTCTGTCGCCCAGGCTGGAGTGCAGTGGCGCAATCTCGGCTCACTGCAAGCTCCGCCTCCCAGGTTCACGCCATTCTCCTGCCTCAGCCTCTCCGAGTAGCTGGGACTACAGGCGCCCGCCACCACGCCCGGCTAACTTTGTGTATTTTTAGTAGAGTCGGGGTTTCACCGTGGTCTCGATCTCCTGACCTCGTGATCCGCCTGCCTCGGCCTCCCAAAGTGCTGGGATTACAACCGTGAGCCATCACGCCCGGCCTCCTACCGATTTTTCAAAATCTCCACTCAAAATTGAATTGATGACCCATCAATCCCAAGTCTAAGTACGTATACCCAACAGAAATGCATAGTATGTTCACTAAAAGACATGTACTATAAGAATGTGCAAAGTGGGGCCTGGCACGGTGGCTCACACCTGTAATTTCAGCACTTTGGGAGGCCGAGGCAGGCGGATCACGAGGTCAGGAGATTGACACCATCCTGGCTAACATGATGAAACCCCATCTCTACTAAAAACACAAAAAATTAGCCGGGCGTGGTGATGGGCGCCTGTAGTCCCAGCTACTCAGGAGGCTGAGGCAGGAGAATGGCATGAACCCGGGAGGCGGAGCTTGCAGTGAGCTGAGATCGTGCCACTGCACTCCAGCCTGGGCGACAGAGCAAGACTCCATCTCAAAAAAAACAAAAAAAATGTGCAAAGTAAAACTACTTGCAACAGGCAAAAAGTGGAGATAAATGTCCATGAACAGCAGAATGGACACCATAAATAAATTGTGGTGTTTTCACACAATGGAATACTGTAGGGCAGCAGTTCTCAAAAGTGTGATTCAGGGACTCACAGGGAGACCCTTTCAAGGAGTTTGAAATATGTACTATTTTCATAATAATATTCAGATGTAATTCGTTCTACTTTCACTCATTCTCTCACAAGTATACAGTGACGTTCTAGAGGCTACATAATGTGATGTCATCACTCTTAAGGCCAGTGAAATTTGTGTTTGTATATTCTTGTGCTTGAACAATTTGTTTTGATTTCTAAAATGGTAATTATCTATTATACAGCCCACATAAACCTATAGCTCTTTGTGACCCTCAATTATTTTTAAGAAGTGATTCTGACTAAAAAGTTTGAGAACCAGTGCTATCTAGTGATAAGAATGAAAAAACAGTAATTACACAACAACGCACAAACTTAATGTTGAGTGAAAGCCAGACCCAAGAGAATAGATTGTATGATTACAGTTGTATAAAATTCAAAAACAAACAAAAAAACCCAAACAAAAATTCAAAAACAGGCAAAATTTAACCTATGCAGTTAACAGTCAGAATATCAGAGGCCAGGCATGATGGCTCACACCTGTAATCCCAACACTTTGGGAGGCCAAGGCAGGGGGATCACTTAAGCTCAGGAGTTCGAGACCAGCCTGGGTAACATAATGAGACCTCATCTCTAGAAAAAATTTAAAAATTAGCCACGCATGGCGGCACACCTCTGTAGTCCCAAATACTCAAGAGGTTGAGGTGGGAGGACAGCTTGAGTCCAAGAGGCTGAGGCTACAGCGAGCCAAGTTTGTATCACTGCACTCCAGTATGGGAGACAGAGCAAGACCCAGTCTCAAAAAAAAAAAAAAAAAAAAAAAAAGAAAAGAAAGAAAAAAAGGTGAGAATATCAATACCTTTAGTGGGGTGGGGGTGTGGGGAGTGGCTGGAAAGACGAGGGATAATATTCTGCTTACTGATTTATATGCTATTTACAGATGTATTCACTTTGCAAAAATTCAGTGAGCTGTACATTTATGATTTGTACTGGATTTTTTATGGAATTCTAGGTTGAAATTTACTTCCACTGAACTTTGGAAGCTTATTCCATGGTTTTTAGTATAAAATGTTGATGTTGGTAAGTCTCTTTCCTTTATGGTTTTCCCTTCATCTCTGGAAGTTTCCTGTTTCTCCTTTTTATCCATAGCAGTCTGAAATGCCTAGTGATTAATGTCTTCGTGAGGGTCTTTTTTCATTAATTATGCTGAGTATGTAGTGCCTTCAGCTCTGGGAAATTTATTATTTGTTAATCTCCTCCCCTGTTTTTTTTTCTGAATTTTTTTTAGATGGATGCTAGACACCCTAGATTGAACTTATAATTTTTATCTTTTCTCTCATATTTTTGAAAGATTTACTCAATTTGTCCTTAATTTTGGCAAAAACGTTTTCTATTAACTACTGTTTCTCTGATAATTCCTGTTTCATAGCATCAGTTCTTGTTTTATAGATATGTCTTTTTTACTTTCCTTGGAGACAGCATTTACAAAATCTGAGTGAGTCTGGGGACACTTTTTTTTCCTATACAGTTGTACTATATAGATTTTTTCCACTCTCTTTTTTGGTTGCTTTAGTTATTTTGTTGTTTCCTATTCAAAACTGTTGGAGACTTCACTTTTGTTGGAATGCTGGGATTACAGGCGTGAGCCACTGCACCCATCAGTAAAAGTAACCTTAACTGCTGAAATGACACTTGAAAAAAAAAGCAAAACTAAGACTAGAGACATAATGATAAATAGTAAACAACTACTTTTTTAAATTGCATTAACAAAATCTACCATCAGCCAAGCACAGTGGTTCATGCCTATAATCCCAGTACTTTGGGAGGCCATGGTGGGAGGATAGCTTGAGGTTGGAAGTTCAAGACCAGCCTGGGCAACATAATGAGACCCCCATCTCTACAAAAAACTTAATAATTAGCTGGTGTGGTGGTGTGCACCTGGAGACCCAGCTACTCAGGAGGCTGAGGCCAGAGGATGGCTTGAGCCCAGGAATTTGAGGCTTCAGTGAGCTATGATTGTGCCACTGTACTCTAGCCTGAACAACAGAGTTAGACTCTGTCTCTAAAATTTTTGACCACCATCTCCAGCTAATTCTTTGTATTTCTTATAGAGATGGGGTTTCACTACGTTGCCCAGGCTGGTCTCAAACTCCCGAGCTCAAGCAATCTGCCTGCCTTGGCCTTCCAAAGTGCTGGGATTACAGGTGTGAGCCACTGTGCCCAGCCCTGTCTCTAAAAATTAAAACAAACAAAAACCTACCATCTCTTACTTGTCCTATGATAGCTTCTTAAATTGAACTCCCCATCTTCACTCAGGCCCTTCATTAATCTAGCTTTCACATTGCAGCCAAAATATTTCTAAATCACGAATGTCATATTTCCCTTTTAATTGGCCTCTGCCCTCTGGATAAAATCCAAAGTACTTAACATAGCCTAAAAGATCTTTTTGGATCTCGCTTATTCACCTTTTCAGCCCATTTCTCACTATCCTCCCACTTGTTTTTGTCTCACTCTACATTCACCTTTTCCCTCTGCCTGCAACACTCTGTATGAGGTAGGTTCTTTAACTCTTACCATTTCACCAGTGGCTTAGAGAAGCAGCTTGCCCTGTCACATAGCCAGTATGTAGCAGAGCCAGATTCTAATCAGGGCAGTCTGACTCCCTAGCTATGGCTCTTAAACCACCGAATACTTCCAAAGTTACTTGTTATTTTCTCTGCAAATCCTTCCTGACCTCAAGGCAAAATAAATCTTTAATTTGTCCATTTCTATCTCTAATGCCACCATGCCAATTCAAGTCACCATCTTCTCTCATGTAGACTTTCTCAAAGGGTACCTAGCATTCCTGACTCTACTTCTCCCTCCTCCAATCATTTATGTGGGAGCCAAAAAATATTTTATAAACGCAAATCATTTCCACTGAGCTTATAAAATCAAAATCTAAATTTTTCATCCTGGCTTTATAAGCTCCGGCATGATTTGGTGCCTATCTTTCCAATTTTACTGTGCATGTTTCTGCCTCTGTTGCTTATTCCATGCCAGCTACACTGGCCTTATCATACTTGCCCAAATAGGCCAATACTTTCACACCACAGGGCCTATATTTATACAGTGTGCTCTTTCAGGTAAGTTCTACACACCTGCACACAACACATACTCTGCATGGATGGCCCTCTCACTCACACTTTAGTCCTCCAATTATGTCAGTTCCTCAGAGACATTCTCCGACACCCAATCGAAAGTACGTCTTCCTTCTTGGTCCCCTGATAGGATCCTGTTGTTCTTCTTCCTTTTTTTTTAGATGGAGTCTCGCTCTGTCACCCAGGTTGGAGTGTAGTGGCGCTATCTCAGCTCACTGCAAGCTCTGCCTTCTGGGTTCATGCCATTCTCCTGCCTCAGCCTCCCCAATAGCTGGGACTACACGCACCCACCACCACACCCGGCTAATTTTTTGTATTTTCAGTAGAGACGGGGTTTCACCATGTTAACCAGGATGGTCTCGATCTCCTGACCTCGTGATCCGCCCACCTCAGCCTCCCAAAGTGCTGGGATTACAGGCATGAGCCACCACGCCCAGCCTCTTCTTCCTAATACTTAATCTAAATTGTGGTTATGTAACTACATATTTGCATTGATTTGTTTCTTGTACTGTTACACTTACTGAACTACATACTTCACAGGGCTAGGGATCATATCTATTTTTTCCTCCCTTCTAGCCTAGCAACAGTACCTGGTACATAATAAAGCAATTAGTAAATGTTTTGTTGAATATATCTGCATTTATCCTGTAACTTCCCTCTCACATCCCAGGGGTTTCCGGTTTCAGAAGCAGAGCATTAACTACAACTAAAAACATTCCTTTTTAAATATATGAAGTGTTTCATAAATTTGCATACTATCCTTGTGCGTGGACCATGCTAAGCTTCCTGTATCATTCAATTTTAGTGCAGGCATACCTTAGAGATATTGTGGGTTTAGACCACCATAACGAAGTGAAAATCTCAATAAAGTGAGTCACATGAATTTTTTGATTTCCCAGAGCATGTAAAAGTTATGTTTACACTGGCCAGGCACAGTGGCTCACACCTGTAATCCCGGCACTTTGGAGGCCGAGGTGGGTGGATCACAAGGTCAGGAGATCGAGACCATCCTGGTTAACATGGTGAAACCCCGTCTCTACTGAAAATACAAAAAAAATTAGCCGGGCTTGGTGACAAGCGCCTGTAGTCCCAGCTACTTGGGAGGCTGAGGCAGGAGAATGGCATGAACCTGGAAGGTGGAGCTTGCAGTGAGCCGAGACAGCGCCACTGCCCTCCAGCCTGGGCGACAGAGCGAGACTCCGTCTCAAAAAAAAAAAAAAAAGGTATGTTTACACTACATTATAAAGTATGCAATATTATGTCTAAAAAGACAGTGTACAACTTCCTCTTAAAATACTTTATTGCTAAAACAAAGCTAATGATCACCTGCGCCTTCGGCAAGTCCTAATCTTTTTGGTGGTGGAGGATTTTGCTTCAATGTTGATGGCTGTTGATTGATCAGGGTTATGGGTGCTGAAGATTGGGGTGACTGTGGCAAACTGTTTTTTTTTTTTTTTTTGAGATGGAGTCTCACTCTTGTCACCCAGGCTGGAATGCAATGGCGTGATCTCGGCTCACTGCAACCTCCACCTCCTGGGTTTAAGTGATTCTCCTGCCTCAGCCTCCTAAATGGCTGGGATTACAGATGACCACCACCACACCTGGCTAATTTTTGTTTATTTAGTAGAGACGGGGTTTCACCATGTTGGCCAGGCTGGTCTTGAACTCCTGACCTCAGGTGACCCGCCCGCCTCAGCCTCCCAAAATGCTGGGATTACAGGCATGAGCCACCGCGCCTGGCAAGACTATGGCAATTTCTTAAAATAAAACAACAGTGAAGCTTGCCACACCGATGGGCTCTTCCTTTCACGAAAGATTCCTCTAGTACGCAACGCTGTTTGATAGCATTTAACCCACAGTAAAACTTTCAAAATTGGAGTCAATCCTTCTTCTCAAACCCTGCCACTGATTATTAACTAAGTTTATATAATATTCAAAATCCTTTGTTGTCATTTCAACAATATTTACAGCATCTTCATTAGCAGAGTGCATCTCAAAAGAAACCACTTTCTCTGCTCATCTATGAGAAGTAACTCCTCATCCACTCAAGTTTTATCATGAGATGTCATGCAGCAATTCAATCACATGCTCAGGCTCCACTTCTAGTTCTCTTGCTACTTCCATGACATCTGCAGTTACTTCTTCCAATGAAGTCTTGAACCCCCTCAAAGTCATCCATTGGAGTTGGAATCTAATTCTTCCAAACTCTTGTTAATGTTGATATCTTGACCTCCTCCCATGAATCATGAATGTTCTTAATAGCATCTAGAATGGTGCACCGTTTCCAGGTTTCAATTTACTTTGCCCAGATACATCAGAGGAATCACTATCTATGGCAGATACAGCCTTATGAAATGTATTTCTTAAATAACAAGACTTAAAAGTCGAAACTGATTGGACATGGTGGCTCACGCCTATAATCCCAGCACTTTGGGAAGCCAAGGCAGGCAGATTGCTTGAGCAAAGGAGTTCAAGGACAGCCTGGGCAATGCAGCGAAAACCCATCTCTACTAAAAATACAAAAATTAGCAGAGTATGGTAGCACACACCTTAAGTCCCAGCTACTTGGCAGGTTGAGGTAGGAGGATTGCTTGAGCCCGAAAGGTGGAGGTTGCAGTGAGCTGAGATCATGCTACTGCAATCCAGCCTGAGAGGCAGAGTGAGACCCTGTTTCAAAAAAAAAAAATAAACTACTCAACTGGCTGCAGAATAGATGTTACATCAGCAGGCATGAAAACAACATTAAGGTTGGGCACAGTGGCTCATGTCTGTAATCCCAGAACTTTGGGGGGCAAAGGTAGGAGGATTGCTTGAGCCTAGGAATTCCAGGCCGGCCTGGGCAACACAGTGACCCCATCTCTCCAAAAATAAATTTTAAAAAAAGGCTGGGCATGGTGCTCATGCCTGTAATCCCAGCACTTTGGGAGGCCAAAGAGAGCAGATCACTTGAGGCCAGTAGTTCAAGACCAGCCTGGCCAATGTGGCAAAACCCCATCTCTACTAAAAATATAAAAATAAGCAGGGCATGATGGTGTGCACCTGTAATCCCAGCTAATCGGGTGGCTGAGGCAGGAGAATCGCTTGAACTCGGGAAGCTGAGGTTGCAGTGAGCTGAGAGAGTGCCACTATATTCCAGCGTGGGAGACAAAGCGAAACTCCGTCTCAAAAATAAATAAATAAGGAAAAAAAAAAGAAAAATAATGGCTGGGTACGGTGGCTTGTGTCTGTAATCCTAGCACTTTGGGAGACCAAGACAGGTGGATTGCTTGAGGTCAGGAATTTGAGACCAGCCTGGGCAACCTGGTGAAACCCCATCTCTGCAAAAAATACAAAAAGTTAGCTGGGCATAGTGGTGTGCACCTGTAGTTCAAGCTACTTGGGGAGCTGAGATGGGAGGACTGTTTGAGCCCAGGAGGTAGAAGCAGCAGTGAGCTGAGATCATACCAGTGCACTCCAACCTGACAAAGTGAAACACTGTCTCGAAAAAGAAAAGAGAAAGGAAAAATATTGACCAACGAGGTGGCTCAGGCCTGTAATCCCAGCACTTTGGAAGGGCTCACTTGAGCCCAGGAGTTCGAGATCAGCCTGAGCAACACAGTGACACCTCATCTCTACCAAAAAGAAAGAAAGAAAAAAAACCAAAACACACACACATACATAGATAGATGACAGACAGATAATAGAGAGAGAGAGAGAGAAAATATTAGCTGGGCATGGTGGCATCTGTCTTTGTCCCAGCTATTCGGGAGGCTGAGGGAGGAGGATTGCTCAAGTACAGGAGATTAAGGCTGCAGTGAGCCATGATGGTGCCACTGTACTTCACCCTGGGAGATAGAGCGAGACCCTGCCTCTAGAAAAAAAAAATGTTTCTGAGCAGTAGGTCTCAACAGTGGGCTTATTCAGTAAACCATGCTGTAAATAGATGTGCTGTCATCCAGGGCTTTGTTGTTCCATTTATAGATCACAGGCAGAGTAGATTTAGCATAAATCTTAAGGGCCATCGGATTTTTAGAATAGTAAGTGAGAAATGGCTTCAACTAGATGTCCTAGATGGCATCTTTCAAGATAAGTCTGTTTCTTCTACCTTGAAAACCTATTGTTTAGTGTAGCCACCTTAATCAGTGAGCTTAGCTAGATCTTCTAGAAAACTTACTGCAGCTTCTACATCAGCACTTGCTGCTTCACCTTGTACTTTATTACGGAGATGGCTTTTTTTTTTTTTTTTTTTTTTGAGACGGAGTTTCACTCTTGTTGCCCAGGCTGGAGTGCAATAGTGCGATCTCAGCTCACTGCAACCTACACCTCCCAGGTTCAAGTGATTCTCCTGCCTCAGCCTCCCGAGTAACTGGGATTACAGGCATGCTCCATCACACCCAGCTAATTTTGTATTTTTAGTAGAGACGGGATTTCTCCATGTTGGTCCTCAGGTGATCCAACCGTCTTGGCCTACCAAAGTGCTGGGATTATAGGCATGAGCCACCGCACCCGGCCGATGACTTCTTTTCTTAAAAGAACCTCTGCTAGCTCCCAAATTTTCTTCTGCAACTTCCTCACCTCTCTTAGGCTTCAAAGAATTGAAGAGTTAGGGCCTTGCTCTGGATAAGGTTTTGGCTTAAGGGAATGTTATGGCTGGTTTGATCTATCCAGAGCACTAAAACATTCTCCATATCATCAAGGTTGTTTCACTTTCTTATCACTTGTGTATTCACTGGAGTAGCATTTTTAGTTTTCTTCAAGAACTTTTCCTCTGCACTCACAACTTGGCTGTTTGGCACAATGGGCCTAGCTTTCAGCCTGTCTTGGCTTTCAGGATGCCTTCCTCATCAAGCTCAATCATTTCTAGCTTTTGATTTAAAGTCAGAGATTTCTAGCTTTTGATTTAAAGTTAGAGATATGTGACTCTTCCTCTCACTTGAACACTTAGAGGCCACTGTAGGGCTATTAATTGGCCTAACTTTATTATTGTAACTCAGTCAATAGGGAGACCTGAGGAGAGGGAGAGAGATGATGGAACAGCTGGTTGGTAGAGCAGTCGGAACACACAGCATTTATTAAGTTCACCATAGTGTTGCCCCAAAGCAATCAGAATAGTAATATCAAAGATCACTGATTACAGATCATCATAACAAATAGAATAGTAATGAAAAAAGTGTGAAATATTTCAAGATTTACCAAAATGTAACAGACACAAAATGAGCACGATGTTAGAAAAATGGCATTGATAGAGTTGCTCAATGGAGAGTTACTGCAGCCTTCAATTTGTAAAAAAAAATGAAAATGCAGTATCTGTGAAGTGCAATAAAGCAAAGTACAAAAAATGAGGTATTCCTGTACATGTGCTGCCAAAGTGAGCGCTATACACATTCTTAACCTGGACCAAGAGCAGGTATTCAAAATAACAGCTCTGGCCAGGCATGGTGGCTCATGCCTGTAATCCCAACATTATGGGAGGCCGAGGCAGGTGGACCACTTGAGGTCAGGAGATTGAGATCAGCCCCCGGCCATCATGGTGAAACCCCGTCTCTACTAAAAATACAAAAATTAGCCTGGCGCGGTGGTGCAAGCCTGTAATCTCAGCTACTCCGGAGGCTGAGGCAGGAGAATCATTTGAACCCAGGAGGCAGAGGTTGCAGTAAGCCGAGATCGTGCCACTGTACTCCAGCCTGGGTGACAGAGTGGGACAAGACTGTCTCAAAAAAAAAATAATAACAAACAAAAAAAACAACTCTGAGGATACATTTCTAGCCTGAGGCAACTAAAGCAAGAAATATCTTCTTATGCACAGACCTACAGTTAATCATTTTACTGAATCTACATACACATTCCACTTATATGATTACATATACACATCAGTATGGACTTATATATGACTCTCCCATATTCAACAAGAGATAACTAAGAGCCTGAATCAAAGCATACCAATAAAACAAACTCTAAACTGGGAAGTGGGAGGGAAAGGAAAAAACGGATGAGGGAGAAAAAGAAAAAAGAGGAAGGATGAAGGGAAGGAGGAAGCTAATATTAATAAATATTGAGTACCTACTGTATACGCACCACCATTTGATGGTTGCTTCTTGGTTTCCACGCTTTCAGTCTTGGCCCATTTTTTACACAGCAGTCTAACTGTGGTCTTCGAAACCCTGTGTTATCTGTCCCCTGTGCACCCCATCCTGTGCCACTCCTCTCCCTCAATGCTCCGCAGCCACAAGGGGCACTTTCTGTTCCTAGAATGCTCTGACTTCTTTCCTGCCGCAGGGCCTTTGAACTTACTCTTTCCTATGCCTGAACTGCTTTCCACATCACTTATTCTTTTTCATTTTTTGAATTTCAACTCAAACATCACCTTCTAAAGGAATAGCGCACAGCCACTTAGTAACCCTCTATTTCCTTTACCACAATCTGAAACGTTCCTGTTTGTCTAGGTCCACCCACCAACTTCGAGGGCAAGGACCAGCAATGTCTTGCTCACCACCGCATCTCCCAGGAGTTAAAACGGTACCCGGCGCCTCAGGCGTCTGATAATACTGGCTGAATGGCTGTTGGAGGCAGAGGTTCTTAAATGCCTATTAAGGATGAGGACCCTGAGGTTCAGAAACGTTAAAGTGATTTGTTCCAAATCAGACAGCGCCAGGTCTGAACCTAGCTAGCTGGGGCTAAGTCAAGTAACAACTGGCGAAACGGAAAGCTTAGCGAAGGCAGGGTAGCGACAAACACGACCTAAAGTTCCTTCTGTTCATACCCAGGGATATCCACACCTTTCTCTCCCGCCCTGACCGACCGCGGGGCCTCCCCGCCCAGCCCCTGGCCGTGCGAGTCCCTTACTATGTGGGGATGAGAAGGCATTTGAGGAGAGTCACCCCGAGCGCCAAAGCCGAAAACCAATTGCCAGTACCCGTGGCAATTGTGAGCGCCGCCATCGCTGCGGCACCCCACGCTTCCTACCAACTTGATCCACATCCGGGATTCCGCGCATGCGGAGAAAGCCCTCTGAAGCGGTGCCCGCGAGCTGCGCGCATGCGGCGAGCCGCGCAGCCAGTCCGAGGACGGCAATCAGCTATTTAAACTTCCCGCCCACCTTTTCTTTATAGCTGCGTCTCCCCTGGGGCCGGAAGGGCTCCTGCGCAGGCCTTTTGTAGCCACTTTTAAGTTTTATCAGCTAGTTCATACTTGCGTTGAAAAAGTGGTCGTTTGCGCTGGGTCATCACTGTGTAGTATTGGGGATACTTAAGTGAGAAAAAAACTTAACGGTAGAGACGTTCACGCACTAGTGGAGAAGCCAGGATTGTTGCCCTAGAGTTACAGCAGATAAAAGTACCTGAGAGAACTGCGGGGCTCCCAACCTGGACGCCTGCACCAGAGTATTAAATCCAACTAGAGAATGGCATGTGCAAAGATACAGAGGTGAGAAACACTGTGTTTTTAGAACTCTGAGCGAGGCTCTTGGCTCAGCTCCTGCTTGAGCGGAACCCTTTCTGGAAGCAGGGTGGAGGCTAGTCCTAACGCTTAATGTACAAATAACCTACAGTTCATGTTAAAATTCGGATTCTGATTCATTAGGCCCAACAAACTCGCAGATTGCGTAAAGACTGAGGCACATGCAATTTAATTAGGCTTGTCTCATTATTTTACTGTATGATCTTGGACAAACTAAACTCTAAACCTCAGTTTTTATTTATTTATTGAAAATAGGAGATTAAAATGGTTTCTGGCCGGACACGGTGGCTCGCACCTGTAATCCCAACACTGGGAGGCCGAGGTGGGCGAATCACCTGAGTTCAGGAGTTTGAGATCAGCCTGGCCAATATGGTGAAACCCCGTCTCTACTAAAAATTAAAAAAAAATTAGCTGAGCATGGTGGCGGGCGCTTGTAATTCCACCTACTCGGGAGGCTGAAGCTAGAGAATCGCGTGAACCTGGGAGGCGGAGGTTGCAGTGAGCCAAGATCGCGCCATTGCACTCCAGCCTGGTCAAGCCTCAGGCCTGTTTATCCAAGATGCTTTTAGTCTCAAAAAAAAAAAAAAAAGTTTCAGCCTCATAAAGTGGTCGTGAGGATTAAATAAGAATGCATGTAAATTGCTTGATATGATTCCAGGACAGAATAAATGCTCAATAATGTGTCAGATCAGTTAATTATCTTGCTGAAAGATGCACAGCAAGTAGGTGACAGTGTCACTTCCTTAATATGAGTTTATGCCCTCCCACAGCTTCAACTGCCACCCATGTGAATATGATTCACAGATTTCTAGCTCAGCACTCTTCTCTCACTTTCAAACCCTGATCTCCAGTTGGCTATCTGACCTCACGTAGATGTTTTTGTCTTGTTTTTGAGAGACAGGGTCTCATTCTGTGGCCCAGGCTGGAGGGCAATAGTGCAAACACAGCTCACTGCAGCCTCGATCTCCTGGGCTCAAGCAGTCCTTCCCACCTCAGCCTCCTGAGTAACCGGGACCACAGGGATGTGGCAACGTGTGTGTGTGTGTGTGTGTGTGTGTGTGTGCGTGTGTGTGTGTGTATGTGTGTAGAGATGGGATCTCCCTATGTTGTCCATGCTGGTCTCAAACTCCTGGGCTCAAGTGATCTTCCTGCCTCAGCCTCCCAAAGTATTGGGATTACAGTTGTGTGCCACCATGCCCAGCTACTTAGATGTTTTAAAGGCATTTTGCATTAATTTTCTGTTTCTGCTGTAACAAATTACCATAAACTTAGTAGTTTAAAACAACACAAATTTATTCTCGTACAGTTCTGTAAACCAGAAATCTAAAATCAGCCTCACTGGACTAAAGTCAAGGTGTAATTTGGATTGGTTGCTTCCAGAGGCTCTGCAGGGAGATTTTCTTGTCTTTTTCAGCTTTTAGAAGTTGCCTGCATTCCTTGGCCCCTTCCTCACATCATTCCAGCCAACTTCCATCCTTACAATCGATTACTTTCCTGTAATAGCTATGGTCAAATGGGCAGCTGAAGATGATGATGAAGATGATCTTGACACCGAGAAGCAGAAGACCAATGAAGATGACCAGACAGCAAAAAAGGATAAGTTAAAAGAAAGTAAAAGAAGGCCACTCGTACTTGCTGTCTCAGTATCTAAAGGTGGTCACCTTCCAGTAGAGAGGCCCACCCACTGCAGACAGTGCCACCGAAAGTGACATGCAGTTTCTACCACCCATCCAAAACTGTAACGTGAATCTGCAACAGGAGAGGAAAGAAGAACCAAAACTTCCAAGGCCTTGCATTTTTTCTTAAAAGCATTTTTTTTTTTTTTTTGAGATGGAGTCTCACTCTATTGCCTGGAGTGCAGTGGCACAATCTCGGCTCACTGCAGCCTCTGACTCCCGGGTTTAAGCAATTCTCTGCCTCAGCCTCCCAAGTAGCTGGGATTACAGGCGCATGCCACCACATTAGCTAATTTTTGTATTTTTAGGAGAGACAGGGTTTCACCATGTTGGCCAGGCTGGTCTTGAACTCCTGACCTCGTGATCCACCTGCCTCGGCCTCCCAAAGTGTTGGGATTACAGGCGTGAGCCACTGCACCCAGCCAAAAGCATTTTTTTAAAGAAAAATTGGTCCGTATTTTTTGTTTCTACTTTATATCTTTGTACATATTTTTAGAGTTCAGGCATTTTTAATAATCTTGGATGACCAAAGCAGCTTTCAGAGTGTTCTTTGCCCAACTTCTGACTTTACTTATAGTGTGACCATGTTCATTAGAATCTCAAAGGAGGAAGAAAAGAAAAAACAAACATGTAAAAAATGTAAAAATAGATCAGGCGAGGTGGTTCACAGCTGTAAGCCCAGCAGTTTGAGAGGCTGAGGCAGGTGGATCACCTGAGGTCAGGAGCTCAAGACCAGCCTGGCCAACATGGTGAAACCCTATCTCTACTAAATATACAAAAATTAGCCAGGTGTGGTGGCGGGTGCCTGTAGTCCCAGCTACTCAGGAGGCTGAGGCAGGAGAATTGCTGGAACCTGGGAGGCAGAGGTTGCAGTGAGCCGAGATCGCACCACTGCACTCCAGCCTGGGTGACAGAGTGAGACTATCTGAAAAAAAGCAAAAACAGGCCAGGCATGGTGGCTCATGCCTGTGATCCCAGCACTTTGGTAGGCCTGGGCAGGTGGATCACTTGAGGTCAGGGGTTCGAGACCAGCCTAGCCAACATGGTGAAAACCCGTCTCTACTGAAAATACAAAAATTAGCCAGGCGTGGTGGCGGGTGCCTGTAATCCCAGCTAGGCGGGAGGCTGAGGCATGAGAATTGCTTGAACTCAGGAGGCGGAGGTTGCAGTGAGCAGAGGTCATGCCATTGCACTCCAGCCTGGGTGACAGAGTAAGACTTTGTCTCGAAAATAAATAAATGCAAAAACAACAAATCTTATTTTTTCAGCCCGTTTATGTGTGAAACAATGTTGTCCAACAATAAACAGGAATCTTATTTTTTTGAGGTTTTTTCCCCTAACTTCATTTCTAGTGAATTTTCTGAGTTCTAACAAAAAATGGTAGAGACAGTTGTCATGAATTGTACCCCTTTTCTCATTCTTTCTGCTTTAGACTTGAACATGAGGCATAAAGTTAGACTCAGTTGTAAGGAAAAACTGCCTCATGCTGGCCCTGACATCACTGAGCTAATAAACAAATCCCTCTACCTCCAGACTTATTATGTGAGGAAACACACACACACACACACACACACACACACACACACACGTGTTACCAAAACACCACAGGTTCCGATCTAGTTCCTGTTGCTTGCTTCACAGAAAGCCAATCACTGAGATGATTATTGCCAAGGAATAAGGCTTTAATCAGGTGCTGCAGAGAAACAGATGGGAGATCAATCTCAAACTTGGGTCCCTGACTGACTAAAACTAGGTTTATATAGCAGGAAAGAAATGTAATAATGTGTTAAAAAAAAAAAAAAAAAAAGGAACTAGGGAGGAATAAGGAACCGATCATGAGGAATGAGGGGCCTGGCATCTCATTGTTTGGATGCTGTGATCCAGTGAGTTTCAGTTCTTTGATACTTTTTTTGAGAGACCTGAAGGTCATTTCCTGAGGAAGGAACTCAGATAAATATAACTTTCCAGCTTTAAGACCAGAAGGGTTAATTTCTATGTTTGCTCAAAAAAAACTAAGGTACTATTGGGTCAGGTTCACACACGCCCACACCACCCTTAGGTGTTTAAGCCACAGTTGGTCAGGTTACCTGTTCTTCCAGCAAAAGCACTTCTCACTGCTCTTGCCAGGTCCTGTCTATTTAACCTCCTAGATGTCTCTCACATTCATGCATTCCTCTTCACCCACCTTTGCCACTCTAGGCACAATGACCTGCTTTCAGCCTTTGGTACATGCCATGTTCCCTCCTGTCACTGCCCTTTATACACGCCCTTCCTTCTGTCTGGAATGTTCTTCCTTCTCCCCTTAGGCTAGTTAGCTCTTCATCCTTTGGCTCTTATAGCAAGCACTGCTTCCCCAAGACAACCTTCCCCAACCTCCCCTTATCCTACCCTGGGCACCTGTCAGCTGGATGCAATTTTACACTATGTGTGTGATTATCTAATTATCTCACTAGTTATTCACTCCATGAGGACAGGGACCTTTTCTGTTTTATTCATTATTGTAGCAGCAGCAACCCACATAGCAGCTGACACAACAGATACGCTCTATATTTGTTGAGTGACATGAATGTCTAAAATAGGATTCCAACCCAGTCTCTCCTACCTGAGTCTCTGCTTATCCCCAGTAGCTGGGACTACAGGCATGGCATGTGCCACCATGCCTCTTTGGTTCAGCTTTAAAAAATAAAAGAATTGACCGCATGTGGTGGCTCACACCTGTAATCCCAGCACTTTGGGAGGCTGAGGCAGGTGGATCACAAGGTCAGGAGTTCGAGACCAGCTTGGCCAACATGGCAAAACCCCATCTCTACTAAAAATACAAAAATTAGCAAGACATGGTGGCAGGCACCTGCAATCCCAGCTACTTAGGAGGCTGAGGCAGGAGAATTGCTTGAAACCGGAAGGCAGAAGTTTCAGTGAGCCAAGATCATGCCACTGGACTCCAGCCTAGGTGAAAGAGCAAAACTGTCTCAAAAAAAAAAAAAGAAGAATGAAAACAAGTCTCTAGGCAATCAGAACCCACAGAGCAGCTGCAGTTTGTGAGATCCTCAAAATCTGGACACTCTCCCTTTCAAAGAAACTTATAGTGGTCAGGAAAGCTTTCCAGTCACCAGCAATGGCCAGGAACTGGAGTAGAATGGACTGATTTCGTAGAAAGAAAAGAGGCCAGGTCACATGGTTTATGAAACACTTCAACAATCTGCTCAGATTTTTCAGCTTGAAGACCCCTGTGAAACTGACATTGGCCCTTTTCTGCAATGAGTATATTTAAGACGGGGAGAAATTGCAGAAAGGGGCCGATGTCAGTTTTATAGGGTCTTCAAGATTATGATTAGTTGAATAAGTTATATGTTTTTAGACTTCGGGATGATTGTTTATATTGTCACTTGGAGGGTAATTAAATTCAGAAAGAAACAGGTCAGGTGTGGTGGCTCATCCCTGTAATCCCAGCATTTTGGGAGGCTGAGGTGGGAGGATCGCTTGAGCTCAGGAGTTCCACACCAGTCTGGCCAACATAGCAAAAACTTGTCTCTACTAAAAATAAAAATTAAAACATTAGCCAGGCATGATGATGCCTGAGTAGCTGGGACCACAGGTACGTGCCACCACACCTGGCTAATTTTTAAATTTTTTTTGTAGAGATGGGTCTTGCCACGTTGCCCAGGCTGGTCTTGAACTCCCAGCCTCAAGCGATCCTCCCTCCTTGGCCTCCCAAAGTGCTGGGATTACAAGTGTGAGCCACTGTGCCTAGCCAACATCTAAGATCTTTTTTTTTTTTTTTTTTTTGAGACAGTCTCACTTTGTAGCCCAGGCTGGAGTTCAGTGGCACGAGCTCCGCTCACTGCAACCTTTGCCTCCCGGGTTCAAGTGATTCTCCTGCCTCAGCCTCCCGAGTAGCTGGATTACAGATGTGCACCACCACACACCACGCCCAGCTAATTTTTTGTATTTTTAGTAGAGATGTTTCACCATGTTGGCCAGGCTGGGCTTGAACTCATGACCTCAAGTGATCTGCCCGCCTCAGCCTCCCAAAGTGCTGAGATTATAGGCGTGAGCCACCACACCCGGCACAACAACTAAGATCTTTCTTCCCCCCTCCCTCCGGAGTAGCTAGGACTATAGGTGCACCAACACACCTGGCTAATTTTTGTATTTTTTGTAGAATCGAGGTTTCGCCATGTTGCCCAGGCTGGTCTCAAGCTCCTGGGCTCAAGCAATCTGCCCGCCTCAGCCTCCCAAAGTGCTGAGATTACAGTCTTGAGCTACTGCTCCCAGCCCGAATCCCTCTTTATCAGCATCAGATCATGTCAATATCAATTTTATATAGACCATTAATATCAACCAGGAGAAGGATGAAAGCAAAATGTTCTAAGAGCAAAGTCTAAGAGTCTCGCTCTGTCAACCAGGCTGGAGTGCAGTGGCGCGATCTTGGCTCACTGCAACCTCCGCCTCCCGGGTTCAAGCGATTCTCCCGCCTCAGCCTCCCAAGTAGCTGGGATTACAGGCGAGTGCCACCACGCCCAGCTAATTTTTGTATTCTTTTTAGAGACAGGGTTTCACCATGTTGGCCAGGCTGGAAAACTAAGATCTTAATTTGAGTGCCAAAGGATGTCCCACAGCTCCTTTCCTATATTTTGTTATTGGGGTGGGGCCAAGACACATAGTTCAGTAATCTTTGCTTTTAAGGGTTCTGAGGTAACTTAAAAGATGGCAAAAAAAAAAAAAAAAAGCCAGGTATAACACACAGAACCTTCAATTTCATTGTTGCCAAGCTCCATGTGAACTAGGATATGAATAGTAACAATGATTCAATTATTATTAATAGCATACACTTACTATACCAAACACTGGGTGAAGTGTGATACATAAGTCATCTCATTTATGTAAACATTATGAGGAAATAGAGCACTGGAGAGTTAAGGAACTCATTCGGGTACTCACTGCTGGTGAGTGATGCAGCCAGGATTCAACCTAGCCCATCGGATGCCAGCATCTGCATCTATAACCATTACACTGTTTCTTTCTTCAAGCTCCCAATTTGTGTTCTGAGGAGAGACTAAATAAGGAAAAGAAAAAAATCTCTTCCCCTATTTAGCCACTAGACCTTTGTCCATGACTTGGAAGTGTTTGCTGTGGAGTTTCCTATCTCGTCTTTTTTTTTTTTTTGAGATGGAGTCTCGCTCTGTCTCCCAGGCTGGAGTGCAGTGGCATGATCTCGGCTCACTGCAATCTCCTTCTGGGCCCAAGCGATTCTCCTGCCTCAGTCTTCCCGGTAGCTAGGATTACAGGCTCCCGCCCGCCACGCCTGGCTAATTTTTGTATTTTTAGTAGAGACAAGGTTTCACTATGTTGGTCAGGCTGGTCTGGAACTCCTGACCTCAAGTGATCCTCCCCCCTCGGTGTCCCAAAGTGCTGGGATTACAGGCATGAGCCACTGCACCCGGCCTCCTATCTTGTCTTCATGAGTGTTCACAATTTTGTGGTGCACTGATCAGAAGCCCAGAGGAATCTAGACTTTATTGAGGTGCACCTTGGTATTTGAATCCCCCTCTCTCTCTTTTTATTTTTATTTTTTGGTGGGCTGGGAGGGTGGGGGAAGACAGAGTCTCACTCTGTTACCCAGGCCAAAGTGCAGTGGGCACAGCTCACTGCAGCCTTGACCTCACAGGCTTAAATCGTCCTCCCACCTCAGCCTCCGGAGTAGCTAGGACTATAGGTGCACCACCACACCTGGCTAATTTTTGTATTTTTTGTAGAATTGAGGTTTCGCCATGTTGCCCAGGCTGGTCTCAAACTCCTGGGCTCAAGCAATCTGCCCGCCTCGGCCTCCTAAAGTGCTGAGATTACAGTCATGAGCTACTGTGCCCAGCCCGAATCCCTCTTTATCAGCATCAGATCATGTCAATTCCAATTTTATATAGACCATTAATATCAACCAGGAGAAGGATGAAAGCAAAATGTTCTAAGAGCAAAGGGACTGCTGATTATCATCAAGTGACCCTGTTTCACAGGAAGAAAATGTGGATGACATTTTATGACCAACAGCATTGTTTATTTAACCTTGGAGCACAATATAGAAAAACTTTTGACTCCAACCCCCAGTCCCTGAAGGCAGAAGTCTGAAATACCCTCTCAATTCTGTTTATGGCCTTAAAGCATTTGTCTTAGCCTATATTCTCCCCAAAGCAGGGCCTGAGACAAAGGCTTATGTGTGAGTCGTTTAATTTTCTGTGGTGATCTCAGGAAGCAGGAGCTATACTTGCAGAGAATGAAATAGGGAGTTCAAATATAAGGATAAGATATTAACCACCACTGAGGACAACTGATTACTCAAGCGTGGGAGACCTTCTGAGAGACCATATAAAATGCATTTAAGGACTGTCTTGCTCAGGGGAAGAGAGGGAGAAAAGGTTATTTATCAGTTTCCCTCTCCCATTGGTCAAGACTGGCCCTAGGGAACATTTATGTTTTCTGTAAATGAGTGCTAAGTGGACTCCCACAGACATCAGGCATGGCAGCTCAAAGAGACTGGAAGGCAGAAAATGAAAGAAATGAGACGGGCCTGAGGCCAGGCATTTTCAGGTTACATCTTCATGAAGATGGTCATTGCTGCACAATGGCTGGAATAAGAGGTGAGACTGACAAGATATGAAGTGGGACATGAGAGGTGTTTGACATAGTCCAACCCTTGCACCATTCAAGCCCACTTATGCCTTCGTGTAAATTTAATTTGTTGTACGGTAGTCTTCAGTACGGCAGCTGGCTGCATTCTCTGCAAACACTTGATAATCCAAGCAAATTAGTGAAACAAGTTATAATACCTGCTGCTAGAGTTGATCCCAAAGCTGTAATTGGTATTCGTTATCTGCTTCTTCTGCCACTCAATCTAGATTTCTCTTATTCTCATCCAGCACTTTGGCTGGCCTGGATTTCTTGCTTGGTGGTAGGACTATGACTGTCCCTGAAATCCTTATGATTGCCTTACCCTTGATATGATCATGATTACTACAAATAGCCTGTTCATCATTACCACTGGATTTGTTCCTGAGCTGACACTTAACTGAACCTTACCAGAACATTCCATCATCATCTGCCGGGTTCCGTTTTATTGCGGAAGCCATAGAGGTGATTTGAATAGAGATATAATGGGCATAAACAGGCTTGCGTCCTCTAAGTCTGTTCTGTTGGTGTTAATCTCTGCAGTTCTTTCCAGGATGCAATATTGCTTCTACTGATAGGGGCGGTGAAGTGTCTGGGTAACTTCAAGGGCTTCTACTTGTCCCTTTCTGCTACAGACTCTTACTCGGCCGGACGTGGTGGCTCACACCTGTAATTCCAGCACTTTGGGAGGCCAAGGCGGGCAGATCACTTGAGGTCAGGAGTTCGAGACCAGCCTGGCCAACGTGGTGAAACCCCATCTCTACTAACATTAGAGATTACAAAAATTAGCCGTGCGTGGTGGTGGCATGCCTATAATTCCAGCTACTTGGGAGGCTGAGGCAGGAGAATTGCTTGAACCCAGGAGGCGGAGGTTGCAGTGAGCCAGGATCAAGCCATTGTACTCCAGCCTGGGTTACAGAGCAAGACTGTCTCCAAAAAAAAAAAAAAAAAAAAGATTCTTACTCCTCAGGTCAGAAAAACAACACAAGAATTCTAATATCTGCTAAATATATATCTGCCGATCTCTACTTCCAGAAACTGGGGGAATTAACCACAGGGTGGGTCCGTGAATGCATAGAACCAATGTCAAATGCACTTGGGCTAGAAGTCATTTTATCACTTGGCTTTCATCATTCAAATTCATCATCTAAAAATGGGGGGCTGCGTGCGGTGCCTCACACCTGTAATTCCAGCATTTTGGGAGGCTGAGGTGGGTGGATCATCTGAGGTGAGGAGTTCAAGACTCATCCTGGCCAGCAATGCAAAACCCTGTCTGCACTAAAAATACAAACATTAGCCAGTCGTGGTGGCGGGCATTTGTAGTCCCAGCTACTCGGGAGGCTGAGGCAGGAGAATCACTTGAACCTGGGAGACGGAGGTTGCAGTGAGCCGAGATTGTGCCACTTCACTCCAGCCTGGGCAACAGAGCGAGACTCCCTGTCAATAAATAAATAAATAAATAAAAATGGGGGTGACAGTTCTTATCACATAGGGTTTTTGTGAGGATTAAATGGTATGTGTAAACACCGAAACAGCTGTTGACACACAGGTGTTCAAGAAATAGTACTGTGATAGGACATTTTTCTACAGAAATCCTGACTCCCACTTTGGATGATTTCCTTGAATCTTGAATTTTTTGAATTCCCCAAATTGTCCTCCATGGTACTACATAGTCATTAAGAACAAAGATTTAGGAGCCAGATCACTGGGGTTTTGAATCTTGGCTCTACCAGTCACTAGCTCTTGGATGTTGGGCAAGTGGTTTAATCTATCTGTGATTCAATTTATCTATAAAATGAGAAAAATTATATATCTCACAGTATTGTTTTGATAATTGAGTTATTATATGGAAAACATCTAGAATTGCCTGGCACATAGTAAGCAGAATGTAACTGTTAGCTATTATTATTATTATTTTATTGTTATTTTTTGAGACGCGGTCTCACTCTGTTGCCCAGACTGGAGTGCAGTGGTGAGATCATGGCTTGCTGTAGCCTCAACCTCCCACGCTCAAGTGATCCTCCCACCTCAGCCTCCCAAGTAGCTGGGACTACAGGTGCATGCCACCACACCCAGCTAATTTTTGTATATTTGTAGAGACAGGGTTTCACCATGTTGCCCAGGCTGGTCTTGAATCCTGGGCTCAAACAATCCACACACTTTGGCCTCCCAAAGTGCTGGGATTACAGGTGTAAGCCACCATGCCTGGCCTATTATTATTATTAATTGGCCAACACTACCACCTAGAATTTCTTACTAGCTGGCTTTTTTTCCCCCATCTGTTGCTTAGCTACATATATCTCCCCTCTCTTCTCTTTCTCCTTCCAAATCATAAAAGGTTACAGCCTGCTGGTGGCCATTTTGACAGGCTGGGAAGCGGAGGCTCCAGTTAGAAGCCAGAAACAGGCTCTTCCTGTCCTTCCAAATCATACCTGGGGACTCAGCTTTTCTGGGAAACATAATAATAGAAACATTTACCCAGCACTTAGTGCATTGTGCTAAATTCTTTCCATGGATGAACTCTTAATTTTCACAACAATCTTATGAGGTAGATATAAACATTATGCCCACTTTATAGATAGGGAAAATTGCAGTTTCAGAGAGACATAACAACTTACCTAAGGTCACATTCTAGAAATTGGTAGAGTTGGGATTTGAGCCCAGGTGCGTGAGATTCCCTAGCCTATTCTAACCATAAGAATATGGCGTTCGTAGTAGTAAATTTGTGCACTCTAGCATCAGACTGTGTTCACATTGCTGGACTCACAGCTGTGACTTACTACTGCCTTGCCTTCCTAAGTGGCTCCTGAAAATATTTGGCCTTTCCATTGGAGATGGAGACAAATGTGGGCAGTAATGTTTTTAAATAGAGTTTTCCCCAGTACCCAACATAGAACCTGCCACAGAGCAGATGCCTCATAAACATTGGCTCAAAAAATAAATATATTCAAGACACTATTGTAGGCACTGTGTGGGTTACAAAGGCAGTTGATTGATTGAATGTCCCTTCCTTCAAGGAACTTGCAGACACGGAGAAGCTAACAGGTGCTTTAAATCACTATAATAGGAGGAATGTGCTAAAAGCTTCTATATAGAAACAAAAATACCTCTATAAAAACAAAGAAGAGAGAGAGAGTAATTAAGTTGGAGGGGTTCTCTAAGGTTTTCCGGATAAATTATTATTTGAGATGGTCTTAAAGGAAATGTTACAGAGCCGAACTGGGTCTACTTGCCTGGTGCCGTAAAACCAGATGCAGACATCGAGGTTTTTGCAATGATAGAAAGGATGGCATTTATTGTAGGGCACCAAGCAGGGAGAAATGGGTCAGCTTATGCTTAAGACCTGAATTCCCTCATGGCTTGCAGGTAAGAGTTTTGTTTTGTTTTGTTTTGTTTTTTAGATGGAATCTCACTCTGTCACCCAGGCTGGAGTGCAGTGGCGCCATCTGGGCTCACTGCAAGCTCCGCCTCCCGGGTTCATGCCATTCTCCTGCCTCAGCCTCCCGAGTAGCTGGGACTACGGGCACCTGCCACCACGCCCAGCTAATTTTTGTATTTTTAGTAGAGACGGGGTTTCACTGCGTTGGCCAGGATGGTCTCGATCTCCTAACCCTGTGATCTGCCTGCCTCGGCCTCCCAAAGTGCTGGAATTACAGGCGTGAGCCACCGCGCCTGGCTGCAGGTAAGAGTTTTTAAAGGCAGGGGGTAAATTTCAGGAAAGTAGGAGCTACAGGCAAAATCATAGCAGGATATCTTGAAACAAAGCAGGATGTCTGGGTCATAGGTAGGTTTAAAGATCTGATTTGCAATTGGTTAAGGAAGAGAAGCTTTGTTTAAAAAAATTTGGGGTCGGCCAGGTGCTGTGGCTCATGCCTGTAATCCCAGCACTTTGGAAGGCCAAGGCGGGCAGATCACCTGAGATCAGGAGTTCAAGACCAGCCTGGCCAACATGGTGAAACCCCGTCTCTACTAAAAATACAAAAATTAGCCAGGCATGGTGGCAGCACGCCTATAATTCCAGCTACTCAAGAGGCCGAGGCAGGAGAATCGCTTGAACCCAGTATGCAGAGGTTGCAGTTAGCCAAGACCATGCCATTGCACTCCAGCCTGGGTGATAAGAGAGAAACTCCATCTCAAAAAAAAAAAAAAAAAAAAAAATTGAGATCATGGCTGGGCGCGGTGGCTCATGCCTGTAGTCCTAGCACTTTGAGAGGTCAAGGCAGGAAGATCACTTGAGGCCAGGAGTTCAAGGCCAGCCAGCCTGGGCAACAATTTAGTGAGACCTCCATCTCTACAAAAAGTAAAAAAAAAATTAGCCAGGTATGGTGGTGCAGGCCTATAGTCCCAGCTACTCAGGAGGCTGAGGTGAGAGGATAGCTTGAGCCCAGGAATTGGAAGCTGTAGTGAGCTATGTTTATGCCACTGTACTCCAGTCTGGGCAAAACAGCAAGACCCTATCTTTAAAACAAAACAAAAAAATTGAGGTCAGTAGAAAAATGTTAACTGGGCTGGGCGCGGTGGCTCATGCCTGTAATCCTAGCACTTTGGGAGGCCAAGGTGGGTGGATCACCTGAGGTCAGAAGTTTGAGACCAGGATGGCCAACATGGTGAAACCCCATCTCTACTAAAAATATTAAAAAATTAGCCGGCATGATGGTAGGAGCCTGTAATCCTGGCTACTTGGGAGGCCGAGGCAGGAGAATTGCTTGAACCCAGGAGATGGAGGTTGCAGTGAGCTGACACAGTGCCCCTGCACTCCAGCCTGGGCAAAAGAATAAGACTCTGTCTCCAAAAAAATAAAAAAGAAGAAAAATGTTAACTGGTTAGGGGAGTGACTTTCTCCAAGCCTCTCAGGAAGAAAGAACGAAGGGCAACAGTTTTGCCTTCACTTCTCCCTTACCTGGGGTACCTGTTTGGTGGGGATCCCCAGTGGGGGTCTGAGCCTGTGAAAGAGAACTCAGGGACGTAAGATATGATCTTTAGTTTCTATAGAGAAAGCAAACATTTTGGGACAGTAACTTCTTTAGCTATTGTTTTCAGCCATTATTACTTTCTTAAAAAAAAATTTTTTTTTTTTTTAATTTTAAAATAAAGACGAGTTCTTGAACTACTATGTTGCCCCAACTGGTCTTGAACTCCTGGGCTTAAGTGAGCCTTGGCCTCCCATAGTGCTGGGATCACAGGTGTGAGCCACTGCACCAGGCCTATTACCTTCTTGTTTAACAAGTTACTTATTTACTGCCCATGGCTAGCTAGGTGCTTAGAATTTCTCTTGAAGGAACTCAGGATTTTATTTCCATGCCTGGAATAGTCTGCAGGCCCCTAAAAAAGGGGATCCCTGCTCCATCTCAGAAAGGTGACATTTTTAGGATGGAGCAACTAAAAGAGATTTAAAAAATACAGTCATGCTGGGAATTTTTACTTTCTGCTGCAGGTGTTGGATTCGATGAAGGGATTCACATGGGGGGAGGTGTGTTTTATCAGGCTCACTCTGGCACCTGATAGAGAGACCAGTCCTCTGAAGCCAGATGGCCTTAGATTCAAACCCCACCAGCGTAATTTATTCAAAAATCTGCAGGCCAGGCCAGCAGCCTGGGTGACAGAACGAGACTCTGTCTCTTAAAATTTATTTACCCTGTGATCTCAGGAATGTGTCAGTCAGGATTCTACCCGAGAAAAAGGACTGGTACTATATATGTAGATATTTACTTATTTAGTGCAAGGAATTGGCTTTTGTGCTTGCCAGGGCTGGTTTGGCAAGTAAAAAATCTGCAAGGGCAGGCCAGCAGGCTGGAAACTCAGGCAGGAGTGGAAGCAGCAATCCACAGTAAGTTTCTTCCCCAAGGAAGACTTCAGTTTGCTCTTTAGGCCTTTACACTGATTGGATGAGGCACACCCAGATTATTGAAGATAGTCTCTTATTCAAAAGTCAACTGACTGTACATGTTAATCACATCTACAAAATACCTTCACAGCAACACCTAGATTCATGTTTGATTAATAAGGTGGGTACTATATCCTAGCCATATTGGCACATAAAACTAAACTTCACGGCCGGACTTGGTGGCTCACGCCTGTAATCCCAGCACTTTGGGAGGCCAAGACAGCCGGATTGCTTGAGTCTAGGAGTTGGAGACCAGCCTGAGCAACATGGCAAAACGCTATCACTACAAAAAATTTAAAAAACTAGCCAGGTGAGGTGGCGGGAGCCTGTAATCCCAGCTACCCAGGAAGCTTGAGCCCTGGCTGCCGAGGTTGCAGTGAGCCAAGATCGCGTCACTGCACTCCAGCCTGAGTAAAAGAGTGAGGCCCTGTCTCAAAAACAGACAATCAAAAAACTAAACTAAACTAACCTTCACTTAATTTCTTCAAGTTTGTTTCCTCAGCTATAAAATTGAGATACTGATCCTTACCTCCTATATGAAAATGCACATTAGGTAGCAGAACTTTCCATGAAGCAGAGCAACAGGGCTTAACAGGTCTTAGCGCTCAGTCTACAGGAATCAGTGGGGAGGCCTTTGCAACACTTTAGAGGAGCAGGGTTTGGTTTGAATAAGAATATATTTTTCCAGGCCGGGCGCGGTGGCTCACGCTTGTAATCCCAGCACTTTGGGAGGCCGAGGCGGGCGGATCATGAGGTCAGGAGATCGAGACCACGGTGAAACCCCGTCTCTACTAAAAATACAAAAAAATTAGCCGGGCGTGGTGGCGGGTGCCTGTAGTCCCAGCTACTCGGAGAGGCTGAGGCAGGAGAATGGCGTGAACCTGGTAGGCAGAGCTTGCAGTGAGCCGAGATTGCGCCACTGCACTCCAGCCTGGGCGACAGAGCGAGACTCCGTCTGAAAAAAAAGAATATATTTTTCCAACCCGGATACTTTGTAATATAAGCACATGGGGGGCGGGGAAACAGTTCAAACTGGCAATCAATGAAGAGGTAGTCTGTCTTACTCTAGGCCTTTGCCTCAGAAGTAATCATTGCTGATAGTTTCTATTTTTCCAGAATTTTGTTCTATATGCATGCATGCTCAGTGCCTAATCACACTCAGCATTCTGTCCCTTTGCACTTTGCTTTTTAAATTTAACAGTATGTCCTGGAGAATGTTCCATTTCAGCATGTACAAATCTACTTCTTTTAAAAAATGGCTGCAAAGGGCTGGGCGTGGTGGCTCACGCCTGTAATCCTGGCACTTTGGGAGGCCAAGGCAGGCGGATTGCCTGAGCTCAGGAGTTTGAGACCAGTCTGGGCAACACAGTGAAACCCCATCTCTACTAAAATACGACAACAACAACAACAAAATTAGCCGGGTGTGGCAGCGTGTGCCTGTAGTCCCATCTACTCGAGAGGCTGAGGCAGGAGAATTACTTGAACCCAAGAGGCGGAGGTTGTAGCGAGCTGAGATCACGCCACTGCACTCCAGCCTGGGCAACAGAGCGAGACTCTGTCTCTTAAAAAAAAAATGGCTGCAAAGTATTCCATTGTGTCGTTAAATACTAATTTACTTATTTAATAAGTTCTCAACTGATGGTAATTTAGGTTACCAACTTCTTTGCTATTATAAATAATACAAGGGTAAACATCTTTGTACATACATGTTTGCATAATGTGTAAGAAGAGATGTAAGATAAATTTCGAGAACTGGAAATACTGCATTAAAGGGTTTGCAGATTTAAAATGTCAATGTATAGTGCCAATTTGTCTTTCAAAGAGATTGCATTAGTTTATACCCAACCAATAGTATACGAGAGTGCTGTTTCCCCATGCCCTTATCAACACTGCCACTTTGGATTTAAACCTACTTGTTTTCCTTTAAAATACCAAAATGGGCATCTGAAAAAAATAGGCATGATTTTTTCCTTGGCAAGAGCTGCATTTTGTTTGAGTTTGATCTTTCTGATAGCAGACCTAGGCCTCGTGTCCTGTCCTGTGGTCCCACCTCTGAGGAGCTGGGCAGATGACCTGACCACAGGATTCAATTAGAATAGCTCCAGGTCACCAGGCAAAAGGGTAGGCCAGACCCGGGCCTGTGCCCAGCCTGATGATGGAAATGCAAACAAGCTAAGTTCTATAATAGAACACAGAGCCATTGCCGGGAAACCACAAATTGCTGACTTGCTCCTGCAAACAATCAATATTCAGAAGCTGAGTCCAGGAATTCTAACGATGCATCCTGCACAAAGGGCTGAGTGGGGGAGGATGTGCTTTTAGAAGAAAACTCAGCACCAGAAGCCCTGGTGCTGCTTCTTAGAGAGCCACCAAGAAGGCCCTTGGTCCCATCACCATGCCCTCTGACAATCCCAGAACCCTAGGCTCTCGGAGCCAGAGTAGATCTGGGAAATTATCCTGCCCTGAGAGAGTCCAGGCAAAGAATCAAGGGAGTTCCAAGGAGCAAGTGCTCACTTTGGTGGCATAGTGCAGGGCAGTGTAGTGGCTACACTTGGGCTCAAATCCTGACTCAGTCATCAGTTCTCTGACCTTGGACGCATTGCTTCACATCTCTCAGCCTCAGTTTTCTCATCTACAGAATGAAGATAATAACACCTATCTCAGAAGGTCATTGTGAAGATTCAACTGAATAATTATGTTTGTAAATAATTTAGCATGGCAACTGGCTTTTTGTAAGGTCGTAATAAATTATTATTAATATTCTTTTTTTTTTTGAGACAGAGTCTCCGTCTGTCACCCAGGTTGAAGTGCAGTGGCGCTATCTAGGCTTGAATCCTTCTGGGTTCAAGTGATTCTTTGGTCTCAGCCTCCCAAGTAGCTGGGACTACAGGCATACACTAGCACGCCCAGCAATTTTTTTGTATTTTTAGTAGAGATGTGGTTTCGCCATGCTGGCCAGGCTGGTCTCAAACTCCTGAGCTCAAGTGATCCACTGACCTTGGCCTCTCAAAGTGCTGAGATTACAGGTGTGAGCCACCACGCCTGGCCTATATTGTTATTAATAAACAATATGATATCAGGAGTGGGGACTAAGGAGAGGCCATTCGCACTAGACCTTGAAGAATTTGGAAGATTTGGTAATTAGGATGATTAAAGGGATGAAGTTCCTGTGCAAAGGTTCTCTTCTCGTGTCTCTCCTGGCCTGACCAGGAGGCATGCTGGGGTCTCAGCAGTAGACCACTGCAGAGGAGGGTGGGTATAGGTAGGGGATAATTCCACTGCAGAACATGTCAAATAGTCCTTGCTTGAATGGTATCTACAGTGAAATTTGCATCTGGGTTCCAAATTCATCCCCATATCCTCCCGTCTCAGCCTCCCAAAGTTCTGAGATTACAGGCATGAGCCACTGTGCCTAGCCTCCATCCACATTTGAATGCAGGCTCCATCAGGGCAGGCCCCTTTACTGTTAAAATTCTGCATGATGATGAAGGGCACATGCCTGCACGGATTTGCTCCACTCTGTTCCACCTCGGCTTCTTCCCTCCCTCAACAACGCCTGGCATCCCTACTCTGGGGCCATTACCTAGAGGCAGGATATGGCTCCAATTTAGCACCATTATCCCCAGGGCCAGATAGACAATAATTGGATTGAATCAATATAACATACCAAACTCTTCATAATCTGGGTTCAGTATATTTTTTTAGCCATTCTCTTAGCCTAGACTCCAGCTAGTCTCTAGCATAGACTACATAGAATATTGGTAACATTGGGCTGGGGGTGGTGGCTCATGCCTGTAATCTCAGCACTTTGGGAGGCTGAGGTGGGTGGATCACTTGAGGCCAGGAGTTCAAGACAAGCCTGGCCAACATGGTGAAACCCTGTCTCTACTAAAAATACAAAAAGTAGCCAGGCATGGTGGTGCACGCCTGTAGTCTCAGCTACTTGGGAGGCTGGGGCAGGAGAATAGCTTGAACCCAGGAGGCGGAGGTTGCAATGAGCCAAGATCGTACCACTGCACTCCAGCCTGGGCAACAGAGCAAGACTCTGTCTCACAAAATAAAAACACAGCAAACAAAAGAATAATGGTAATATTGATCATCATCATTCACTGAGTGTGTCCCAGGGTCTTCTAGCACTTTACTTGCATTAATTCACTGAATCCTTACAGCACCCTATCAGTTAAGTATTATTATTATCTCCATTGATCTGGTGAGAAAATTAGACCCAGAAAGGTGAAACAAATTCCTGATAGAGCAAGGACTTGAAGCTAGGTGGTCTGCCTGGACTCTGAACTATTCCCAGCCACTCCTCTGTGTTGCCTCTGTTGCAGAGTGGCTTTGCTCTTTCAAGTCGCTGAGCCTCTGCTCTGCTGCAATGCCCTTCCCCAACTTCTGGCTCTAGCAAACTCTACTTGCCCTTTGAAGCATAGCCCAGATACTGCATCCCTGACCCCACCTGCTTCTCCAACCAGGGGAAGGAGGTTGTCCCTATCTCCACTTTGTTCCCCTTACAAGTTGCTCCCAGCCCTGGATGGGAAGGTCATCTGAAAGAGGACCCTGACTCACGCCTCAGTATCCCCAGCCCTCAGCAGAGTGCTTGTCTGTGGGTCTTTCATTCGTGTTTTCAACAAACATGAACGAGTTGAATGAGTAACTCCACTGCTTCACACACAAGGAAACAAATCCAAAGAGGCAGAGGGACCTGTCCATATCACACAGCCAGTGAGAGAAAGAGCTGAGGCCAGATTCCAGGGCTCCTGACACCCAGCCCTGCTCTCTCTCACACCATCCCAACTGTGTGTGGAATGTTTGGAAAAGCTTTCATGCATCTTTGAGCCTTTCTTAATTCTGTCTTACATTTATTTCATCCCAAAGAGGACTTCTTTGAGTCCTCTCCCGGGGTGCTGGTGGGAGAGTGAATTTTGGCTCATCTTGTCTGAAGTCATGAGGCAACAGGGAAAAACAGACAAACAATCCTGAGATGTGTTTTACTGACCTGGTCCTCAAAACAGCAGAACAAAACACTCCACACTCAAGCTGGGGCTGCTAGCCAGCAGGGCACTGAGTGAAGCTGGACAGAATTCACCAGGGATCCTCCTCCCTTTGCTTAAAATGGTGGGGCCTTTAGAGAGGAAGTGTTTTCTGGTTTGTCTGAATTTTCGTTTTTTTTTTCCCTTTTTTTTTTTGAGATGGAGTCCCACTCTGCTCCCCAGACTAGAGTGCAGTGGTGTGATCTCAGCTCACTGCAATCTCTGCCTCCTGGGTTCAAGTGATTCTTCTGCCTCAGCCTCCCGAGTAGCTGGGATTACAGGCGTGCACTACCACACCTGGCTAATTTTCATTTTTTTAGTAGAGATGGGGTTTTACCATGTTGGCCAGGCTGGTCTCGAACTCTTGACCTCAGGTGATCCACCCGCCTCAGCCTTCCAAAGTGCTGGGATTACAGGCTTGAGCCACTGTGCCTGGCCCTTTTTTTTCTTTTTCTTTCTTTTTGACGGTCTCGCTCTATCACCCAGGCTGGAGTGCAGTGGCACAATCACGGCTCATTCCCACCTCAGCCTCCTGGGCCCAAACGATCCTCCCACCTCACCCGTGTAGCTGGGACCACAGGTGTGCACCACCATGCCTGGATAATTTTTAAATTTTTTGTAGAGATGAGGTCTCCCTATGTCACCCGGGCTGATCTCAAACTCCTAAGCTCAAAGAATCCTCCTGCCTCTACCTCCCAAAATGCTGGGATTACAGGCCTGAGCCACCACACCTGGCCAATGATGATTACTTGTTCATAATGTCCTTTATGGCTGGAATGGCCTTCCTAACCTTGTCTGCCTAGGAAACTTTATCTTATCCATCATAAGGGTGTTCTCCTTGGCAACGCATCTCTGACCATCCTGTTTCCCCTCAATGTGGTCCCTGGTTCTCTCAGCTCTCTCACCCCTTTTACCTTTGCCCCTCTAACACAACCTGGTCTATGCTGAAATTGTTTACTTGCCCATCTTCCCTAGTAGGTGATGCCAGCTAAGAGGATAGGCTCAAGTCTGTGCCTATCATTGCCTGTGCCATGGAGACTCAGGAACTGGCTTCTACATCCCTAGATTAGGAGCACTAGGAGGTTAGGAGAAGAGGAGCTTTGCAGGGCTGGGGGCTGCACAGCTCCTGGGAGCACCAATCATATCATATGCTATTACTTTGTTTGAATGGAGCCCCTGGAGCTGTGCAGCTTGGTAGCTCTGGGCCTCTGCATGAGACAGACTTGGTCTTGAATCTTAGCTCTGCCACATTCTGGCTTCACTCCTTGGACCATTTAATCTGTTTAGGCCTCAGTGTCTTCACTTGTCATTGACTGTTATGATTGTGACCTCTCAGATTGTTGTCAAGATTAAATGAGATGATGCACACAACGATCCCGATGGTGCCTGGCCAGTGGTAGTTGTAACCCAGTACCGGATTTTTAATGACAAAATTCATACTAGGGCTGAGCATCAGACTATGGGGTTGCCTTGGTAGTGTAAGAGGCAGAAAGGTGATGTGAAGAGGCAGAAAGAACAGTGCTCTAGGAGACAAGAACCCTGGATACAAGGGCTGTGTGTGTGTGTGCACGTGTGTGTGGTGTGTGTGCATGTGTGTGTGTGTTTTGTCTGCCTTACCATTGTGGTCCATCTTCCCCTCTGTCCCAGGCCCATCCTGGTTTTGTACTCCATACTCAGCTGGAAAAATTTGAGGCAGAGGAGCAGCTAGGAACCCATCTAGGGTGGCCAGGCCTACCCGGGTGCTGGGAAGCAGGAGTGCCCTTGAGCAGTGGCACTGCTTTGGGCTGGAGCCGTGAGGCCTTCTCTGTGGTGGGGGTCATGGTTTGGAGCATGGGCTCTGGAGCCAACAGCCTGGGTGCAAAATCCCTCTTAGCCCCTTCCTCACTGTTCTACCTGTCTGTGCCTCAGCTTCCTCACTGGATTAGTTCGCTAGGGCTGCTGTAACAAAGTGCCACAGCCTGGGTGGCTCAAACAGCAGAAGTCATTTCACGTAGTTCTGGAGGCTAGGAGTGTGAGATCAAGGTGTTGGCAGGATTGGTGTCTAGTGAGGGCGTCTCTCCTCGGCTTGCAGATGGCTGGCTTTGTGGTTCTATTTTCACTATCAGTGAAATAAGGGACAGTGAGCTCAGAAGGAAGTGAACTTCTAGGGTCTAAATAGCCCAGGTGGAACAGTGCACAGACCTGCAGTGACACTGCCCAGCTGGCCAGTAGTGGACTGTGTTTCATCCTAGACAATTTCAAGACACAAGGTTGTTTTATGTTCTATTAATGCCATATAAGAATAAATGCTATAAATTGTAATTGTAAGACACCATCAAAAATTGTTAAGTCTCACCCTGGTCTCAGAGATGCTGAAATTTGAAAAAAATATATGTTGTGTCTTAGAATTGATGAAAGACAATAGGTCCTGTTTCTTAGCTTTTGGCAGTGAGGATCCACTGAGGTGGAGGGGCGGGCAGGCCGTGTGCCTGGGGCCGCAGATGCTGGCTGCTCTCCAGTATCAGCGTCCACGCAGGAAGTGGAATGGTGAAGCACCATCCCAGTCAAGGCTCCTCACTTGAAAACTGGCTAAATCCACGGCTGGGAAACAGATCCCAAAAGCTGCACAGGTCCCACTTGAGCTTTTTGGTGGGCCTTGTAAAATTAGCCCATCGCATGGGTGTCTGACAGACCTGGGTTCTTGCTCTAAAGCTGCTACTCACCAACCAAGAAATTGAAAGAAGAAAGGCTCCAAAGTGCAAAGAGGGGCCAGGCATGGTGGCTTATGCCTGTAATCCCTCCGAGGTGTGTGGATCACTGGAGCCCAGGAGTTCGAGACCAGCCTGGGCAATATGGTGAAACCTCATCTCTACAATAAAAAAAAAAAAAAAAAAAAAAAAAAAAAAAAGAAGAAGAAAATTAGCCAGGTGTGGTGGCACACACCAGTAGTCCCAGCTACTCTGGAGGCTGAGGTGGGAGGATCACTTGAGCCCAGGAGGTCGAGGCTTCAGTGAGCCATGATCATGATGCCACTGCACTCCAGCCTGGGTGACAGAATGAGGCCCTGTCTCAATAAGTAAATAGAAGTGCAAAGAGGGCTTTGCCAAACATTGCATGCACAAGATGGTGTGTGTCAGAGAGAGGGCTGGGAGTCAGGGGTCCTGGGGTTCAGTTTTGGCTTTTCCCTCCCTGGCTGTGGACTGGGCCGGGTCCCTCTGCCTCTCTGGACCTGTTTCCTCATGGGTAAAGCAATTGAGTTCAGTCACTCATCCAACAAATGTGAACTGGGGGCCCCTTCTAGGTGGTGTGCTGAGTGCTGGGGGTATACAGGATGAGATGTGGTCCCCGTTCCAGGAGATCTCCGTCCAGTGTGGAGAGCAAGGAGTAAAGAGACCAGAGAGGAGGCAGCCAGGCATTCTCCATGCACTGTGTCCTTTAATCCTCATCACCACCTTATGTGATGGGTAACACAGGCATTTTTATCCCCATTTCAGAGATGCAGTCAGGGGGACTGAGAAAGATGGTGCTGCTTACCAAGGCAGGGCCAGGGTTTGGACCTGTTCTGCCTGACCTAAAGCCAGTTCTCTTTCCTCTTCACCTTGGATGGTCAGTCAGAAGTTTCCTTCTAGCACAGCATTCTCAGATTCTATGCCAAAAAACAGCCTGTGAATGTCACATTCTGACAGACTTCTACAAGATCCCCCTCACTTAGCAACCAAGTAAGGGAGAGCCTCTCTCTGCTCGGGAATGGTGGGGCCAGGGGTGGGGGTGCAGGGTGGCTCAGCTTGTCTAACCTGGCTTGTCTTCTAAGACGGTGGTAAGCACCATGTTTCAGGGGAGTGAGCCTCCCCCTCACAAAAGCTTTCCATCTACACTCATGGGCATGTCAGTGGCGTGACATGCCATCTGAGTGACTCCACTTTGCCTGGTCATTTTATGCCCAGCAGCTCTTAATGCAGTCCAGCAGTTCATACTGGAAAATACAGAAATCAAGGGACTGCTCCGTCAGTGAGATTATGTTCACAGGTTCGTGTCACAGGAAGAAGGGGCGGGAGAAGATGCTGGGGGCCAGTCCTTAGTCTGAAGCCTCCATGGCAGCCCCATCAAGGGATTTTTTGGTCTCTGTTTGCATATTTCCCCGATAGGAAGATCATGCTTCCTTTCAGCTCTGGCTAGAAGAGACTTCTAGCTGGTAGAGCCCAACAATACCTTGCACATTTTGCCGAGGAAGCACTCAGGCTAAGGACAGTGAAGTGATTTGCTCAGGGTTGCCTGGTGTGACAGTGGAAAGCCTGGGTCAGAGTCTTGGCACTGGGAAGCCTGGTTCTGTCCTTGACCTCACAGTTGAGTGGAAATAATCCCAAGGGAGGATTTAGGCTGGGTTCTTGCCTCAACCACCAATTAAATTGATATTTAATTCAATTTAATATTAGCCAAGGCCTACTATGTGCCAGGCACTATACTTACACCTAATGTGACCACCTCCCTGAACCCTAGTTTCTCATCTATGAAAAAAAATACCTCCTGTGCATCTTCTCTCAGAGCCCTGTTATGAGGATGAAATGAAGACAAGGAAGTAAAGTGCTTTGTAAACTGTAAAGTGCTGTGTCCATTGAGGCACTGTTGCTAAGGCTGGTCATCCTATCTCTGTGGTCCACTCTGCCTGGAGCGGACTTCCCACTTAGCACTGGCCACCATATTTGAATTTGTTTATCTGCTCCTCACCCCCACCAGAGTTCCCAGGAGAGGAATGTTCGGGGTTTGTATTTGATTTCCCAGAGCCTCGCCCTGGGCCTGGCACATGGCAGGTGCTTAACAGCATTTATGAATGTCTTAGTCCATTCAGGCTGCTATAACAAAATGCCATAAACTGGGTAGCAGAAATGTATTTCCCACAGTTCTGGAGGCTGGGAAGTCCAAGTCCAAGATCAGGGACAGGCAGATTTGGTGTCTGGTGAAGCCTTGTTTCCTGCTTCATACATAGCTGTCTGTCTTCCGTGTGTCCTCATGGGGTAGAAAGGGCAAGGGAACCCTCTGGGGTCCCTTTTTTTTGAGATGGAGTTTCACTCTTGTGCAATGGTGTGATCTTAGCTCACCCCAACCTCTGCCTCCCAGATTCTAGCGATTCTCCCGCCTCATCCTCCTGAGTAGCTGGCATTACAGGCATGCGCCACCACGCCTGGCTAATTTTGTATTTTTAGTAGAGATGGGGTTTCTCCATGTTGGTCAGGCTGGTCTTGAACTCCCGACCTCAGGTGATCTGCCCAACTCGGCCTCCCAAAGTGCTGGGATTACAGGCGTGAGCCGCTATGCCCATTTTTTTTTTTTTTTGTTTGTTTTGTTTTTGAGACGGATTCTGACTCTGTTGCCCAGGCTGGAGTGCAATGGCACGATCTTGGCTCACTGCAACCTCTGTCTCCTGGATTCAAGCAATTCTCCTGCCTCAGCCTTCCGAGTAGCTGGGATTACAGGCATGTGCCGCCATGCTCAGCTAATTTTCTTTTTTTTTTTGTATTTAGTAGAGATGGGGTTTCACCATGTTAGGCTGGTCTCGAACTCCTGACCTCAGGTGATCCAGCTGCCTCGGCCTCCCAAAGTGCTGGGATTACAGATGTGCACCACTGTGGCCAGCCCTGGGGTCCCTTTTATAGGAACAAATCCCATTCATGAGGGTTCCACTCTCACGACCTACCTACCTCTCAAAGCCTATGCCTCCAAATATCACATTGGGGTTAGGTTTCAACTCAGGGATATTATAGGGACACAAAGCATTCAGTCTAAACAGAACATGTGATGAGCTCTGTTTCTCAGACCCAAGGACATGCCAACCTGTGGGCACTGGAAGACCCCTGGGGGAAGGGCTAGGGAGAGGGCAGGTGGGAAGGGTGACCACTGTGGCGAAGTAGCTACGTTGTCTAGGGTACATACCTTTGGGTGCGTCGTCTTGCGCCAGGAAAATTTAGGACACGGGCACACACGAGGAGTTTAAGAGCGGAGTTTTAATAGGCAGAAGAGAAAGAGAAACAGCTCTTTCTATAGAGAGAGAGGGGTCTCTGAGTGGAAAAGATCGGCTGGTGGTAGATGCACCAGACTTTATAGTCCAGCTTGAGGAGGCAGTGTCTGATTTATGTAGAGATCACAGATTGTTTTGATCAGGTGTGATGTTTACATAGCACAAAGAAGGCTTGGTGCCCCACCCTAATCTTATGATGCAAATGAACGCTCCTTGGCCGGTGCCATCTTGTCTGCTCCTTACTGTACACGTGGCTGGCAAAGAAGGGATGATGGAGCCACCATCTTGAACATGGCTAGTCCCTAGTCCCTAGTTCCTGCTGACATTCAGCCGTGCAAGCTCCCAGCTTGTTTGTCTGTATCCGCAGCTTGACTTTATAGGCTGCTGTTTGGTAGAAAATGATTTGGGGCTGCTTTTCATTAAAAAGAAAAGCCTTACCGAGGACTCCCATACCCTTACTATCTGCCTAAGTGATTTCTTCTTAACTCCTATTATCAGTGGGGCACTCTAAGCAGCGGGAGTGGCTTTGTTATCCCGGCTTGGACCTCCAGTTTTTGGCTGTCATGTAAATAGAAATGAACACTGGCTGGGTGCGGAGGCTCACGCTTGTAATATCAGCACTTTGGGAGGCTGAGGCGGGCAGATCACGAGGTCAAGAGATCAAGACGATCCTGGCCAACATGGTGAAACCCTGTCTCTACTAAAAATACAAAAATTAGCTGGGCGTGTTGGCACGCGACTGTAGTCCCAGCTACTCTGGAGGCTGAGGCAGGAGAATCACCTGAACCCGGGAGGTGGAGGTTGCAGTGAATTGAGATCACGCCACTGCACTCCAGCTGGGCGACAGAGTAAGACTCCATCCCCGCCGCACAAAAAAAGAAAAGAAAGAAATTAACATTAGGCAGAACAGAACTTTTACTCAGGCAAGGTTTCATAGGCCTGCGGCTGGAGCAACTGCACGGGAGCATTGTATGGGAAAGGGATGCTGGTGCTAGCTCCTGGAAGGACTTGGCTCTTGTCATTTTAAGGAAGCTGAGGCGAGAAAAAGGAGTGACCTGTAGACATGTAGAGATGGGGAACTTTTAGCACCTGCGCAGTTTGACCATGTGTTTCTCATGCATCATGTCTCATTAGCGCGTTAAATCTCCAGCCCTGGGTGTGATTTTTAGTATTATGATGTGATTATTATAAGGAAAACTTGGTGAAAGGTCGGTGCTGGAGTCCATCTTGTCTTCAGCCAACTACATCTGGTCTGGTTCTTATCGGGAATGCCAGAGGCCTGCTTTTAGCAACTTTGGGAGACAGCACTCAAGGACATAAATGGTTAGTTTCTTATTTTTATGGTTACAAACTCAGCCTGGTCAGCTAACTTAGGAGAGAGATCCCCCTTTGCTATGTGACGTGGGTCAGCTTGTTAAGGGATACAAGAAGGCAGCGGAGGGAATATGCCTGGACATGTGAGGCCCAGGGGGTCTTGGTGACCTAGTCTCGTCTTCTCTATACTGTCTTAGCTTGGCTTAGCTCAGGACATGGGGCTGTCATGGAGAGCCTCACTCTGCTCAGGAATGGTGGGGCTGGGGTTTGGGGGCAGAGTGGCTCGGTTTGTCTAACCTGGCTTGTCTTCTAAGAAGGTGGTAAGCACCATGTTTCAGGGAAGTGAGCCTCCCCCTCACAAAAGTTTTCCATCTACATTCATGGGCATGTCAGTGGTGTGACATGCCATCTGAGTGACTCCACTTTGCTGGTCATTTTATGCCCGGCAGTGCTTATACAGTCCAGCAGTTCACACTGGAAAATACAGAAATCACAGGACTGCTCCATCTGTAAGCATTATGTTCACAGGATGAAGGGGCAGGAGAAGATGCTAGGGGCCAGTCCCAAGTATGGCACGAGACAGCCCCTGCCCTTACCAGCATGTGGATCAGCCAGAAAGATGGTGGGGGACTAGAGTTGCTCACCCTGGCTCTCCAGAGCTTCTTGTGTGCCTGTCTTCCAGCTTGATGGTGACATCCCATTAGTGGCTTGAAACTGACCATGGTGACAGTATTTATTTTATTTTATTTATTTATTTTTTGAGACGGAGTTTTGCTCTTGTTGCCCAGGTAGGAGTGCAATGGCATGATCTCAGCTTACTACAACCTCCACCTCCCAGGTTCAAGTGATTCTCCTGCCTCAGCCTCCCGAGTAGCTGGAATTACAGGCATGTGCCACCACACCTGGCTTTTTTTTTTTTTTTTTTGTATTTTTAGTAGAGACAGGGTTTCTCCATGTTGGTCAGGCTGGTCTTGAACTTCTGACCTCAGGTGATCCGCCTGCCTTGGCCTCCCAAAGTGCTGGGATTACAGGCGTGAGCCACTGCACCTGGCCGGCAGTATTTAGTTGAAACTGACAATGGTGACGGTATTTAATGGGAAACTGGCCCACACTACAGATCAGGGCTTTGTTTACCAGTACAGCACTAGCTGTGAACAAGTGTGGTGTGATGACAAAAGTGCTCACCAGGTATAGGGTGGCACAGCAGGGGCTGGGACTGACTTTATTGGGTGGAGCTAAGGAGGCAGGGCTTACACAGTATTGAAGGATGAGCTGTGAAGACAGAGTGGTAAAGGGAGGCCCAGACAAGTGTGGGATGGCAAGACATATCCTGTGGTTCCGTGAAAGGAAACTGTGGATGTGAAGGCACTTGGCAACTTAATACAAGGTGTCAAGCGAAAGGGTGTAGAGTAAGCAAATCCAACATAGGATATATAAAGTGAACTAACTAGGGCTGGGGAAGGGTATCCATGTCATAACACATTAACCTTTGCTCTTTAGCTGGTAGGATCCCTAGGGATTTCAAATGTGGTTCAACAAGGCCTTTGCCCAACTCTTTGGTAAAGGGGAACCCAGGCTTTGGAGAGGGACTTGGCGTAAGGAAGTGAATGGGCTAGAACACTCCGGGGCTGCCAGCTAACTGGGAAATGTTGACAAAGGCTGTGCAATGCCCTGTGTTTTGGTGGTGGGGCGGTGGGAGTGGCAGGGAAGTTGGCAGGAAACAGGACTAGGAAAACAAGTGGGGAGGGGTCAGATAGAACAGGCTGAGCGTGCACTTCTTCATGAGCCTCAGAGCCAAGCAGCCCCGCCTCAAAGCTTGTTTTGCTGTCCTTTGTGTCAGGTGGGGTTGCTCTGTGAGCCCCTGTTGGTCCCTGTGCCCCAGACTGGGGCGAGTGTGTCACTGGACTGTTTCCACAGCTTGGTTGGTGCCACACTGTCCCGAAGGTTCTGAAGGAGACTGAGGTCACCAGGCTGTCTGGGCAGACAGAGCTGCCGGAGTCCCGTCCCTCCCTTTGATGGGCCTGTTATCAAGGTTGTTTTGCTCCTGGAGCTGATCACAGGCCTCATTTCCCAGCCAGCCACCCCTATCAGCCCAGAGCCCCCTGGGACACAGGCAGACGTAGGCGGTCAGTGTGGAGAGACTGCAATTCAGGAAAGGGATGGGCTGAAATTTCTTGGGCCAAGAAATTGGCCCAGGACTGACCTTGGCTAAGCCCCACTGATGACAGACTGATTTTTTTTTTTAAATTATTTTCTTTAGACATTCTTGCTCTGTCACCCAGGCTGGAGTGAAGTGGTGTGATCTTGACTCACTGCAATCTTTGCTTCCTAGGTTCAAGCAATTCTTGTGCCTCAGCCTCCTGAGTAGCTGGGATTACAGGCATGCTCCACTATGCCTGGCTTATTTTTGTATTTTTAGTAGAGACAGGGTTTCACTATGTTCATCAGGCTGGTCTCGAACTCCTGACCTAAAGTGATCCGCCTACCCTGGCCTCCCAACATGCTGGGATTACAGGTCTGAGCGACCACACCTAGCCCGATGACTATTTTGTTGTTGTTGTTGTTTTGATACGGAGTCTCACTCTGTTGCCAGGCTGGAGTGCAGTGGTGCGATCTGGGCTCACCACAACCTCCGCCTCCCAGGTTCAAGCCATTCTCCTGCCTCAGCCTCCCAAGTTGCTGGGACTACAGGCATGAGCCACCACGCCCAGCTAATTTTTTGTATTTTTAGTAGAGATGGGGTTTCACCATGTTGGCTAGGATGGTCTTGATCTCTTGACCTCGTGATCCGCCCACCTTGGCCTCCCAAAGTCAGACTGTTTTAAGAGTAATTTGTAAAAGGAAGCTGGAAGTTTGGGGTGAATAAATGGGTAGTTACACAAATGCTGTGTGATTTAGGGTGCAGTTTACAAAACAGTGGCTGTGTCCTAGGCTGCAAATTCTGAGGTGTGGGCAAGTGGGGTCCTTGGCCACCGCTGCACAGGGAGATCTGGCCCAAAGGCAGACCAGGGTCATGAGGCTAGGTCCTTCTTAAGAGGGTGGAGGGCTTTTGGAGGTGCTGAGGGCATGAGGTCACAGAGTGGTGCCTGCTGCCGGGCTTTAAGCATGCAGGGTCCTTGTTTGGTGGTGGGCCTCATGAAGTAGTCACACCAAGGTGGGTGCTTAGGGTTCCCTCAAGCACCCATTCTAACTGTCCCTCTGCATGCAGGGGACCACACCTAGGGGCAGGAACTGAGAGCTGACGAGTGTTGTGTTCCCGGCGTTGCTCCTTCAGCTGGGATGGGGCCCTCGGTGGGATAAAAGGCTAAACTGGATGCAGGTGAGATCACCACAGGGTCTCACCCAGGGCAATGAAGGGCTCACAAGCAGCACATCCCTGCTCAGTTTGCACTCAGACTCACCCGTCCGCCGATGGTGCTGCCATCACTGCTGAAAGTTTGTTCTCTGTCTTTCTCACATTTTTGCCAAGCAGAAGGCTGAGCTCACCTAACCTGGATGCGGGCAATGAGATGCACTGCGTGCCCCCCTGCCCCTTGTGCAGCCGTGGTGTGAACGTACAGCCTCCCTTGCTTGCTCTCCCTGCCTGGCTGCCAGCTCTGCTCCTGCTGTTCCCTGTGCCCATGGCACTCTCTTGCTTATTCTGTCAAGCCTGACCTACCCTCAGAGGCCCACCTTGGCCATCCACAAGGCTCCTTCTGAGAACTGAACCCTTTCCCTGAGTTCCCAAAGCACGTTGTGTGAAGCTCTAAACTTTCTCCAGGCTGAAACTTAGCTTATTTGTGGCTGTTCCCGTCCTCAGGGCCCACACAGCAAGTGCTCTGTAAGGGCTTGTTAAACTCTACTCTCCTGGGACTCCTAGTCCCCCACCAGAGTCCACCATGACTACCTCCTGCAAAAGCACTGAGCTCCTGGGTGCCAGGCCCAGCTCAGAATTTTCACAGACACCGACTCGTTTAAGTTGCATAACCCTGGGAGGAAGGGGTTGTTAACTGATGAGGAAACAAATCAGAGAAGTTCAGTGACTTGTCCAAGGTTACAGAGCCTTGGAGCTCTGGATTCAAACCCAAGTCACCGTGACTCAAGACCAGTGTTTTTCCCCGTTACAAGCAGACACAAAAGAATAACAATCCTTTATACTGTATTCTCACGTACATTATTTCATTTGATCCTCACAACAGCCCTGTGAGGTAGGTAGGGTTATGTATTACTGTTATGCCCATTTCACAGATGAAGAAATGGAGGTGGCTCAGTGAGGTGAGTGACTTGCATAAAGTCACACAGCATGTTAGTGGCTTCACTGCTTCTGCAACTTCTCTAAAGTCAAGCTGCTTGGATTAGGGAGCACCGAAAAGATGGACAGTTTTATGGAAAACGAAAAAGGGCAGTGGTGATTTGTAAGATTTCTTCCTCAAATTTTGTTGTGACCACAGGTTCTGCTACTTGGTCTAAACTAGGTTCTCCATGAGGGGCTCTCCCAAGTACTCTTGGCCTGGGACAGCTGTCTTTTTTTGGGATGGAGTCTTACTCTGCAATGGCACACTCTCAGCTCACTGCAACCTCTGCTATCTGGGTTCAAGCGATTCTACTGCCTCAGCCTCCCAAATAGCTGGGGTTATAGGCGCCTGTCACCACACCCAGCTAATTTTTGTATTTTTAGCAGAGATGATGTTTCACCATGTTGGCCAGGCTGGTCTTGAACTCCTGACCTCAGGTGATCTTCCTGCCTCGGCCTCCCAGAGTGTTGGGATTACAGGCATGAGCCACTGCGCCTGGCAGAAAAGCTGTCAGAGAGACTACTGGGTCCCACTGTAGGGGGAAAAGGGCCTTTACTGCTCAAGGGAGCTGGCTCTGCCCATGGCCCAGTGTACAAGCTCCCTACTCACAGGGCCTATCTATGGGAAGCCCCTTTCTGGGCCCCCTTCCCATGGGTGCCTGTGTCACCAGGCTTCCTTGGCTTTGAGGACCTCTGCCCAGTGGGGAGGACCCTGGGACTCTCAAGGCCAAAGTCAATTTAGGGATGAATCATGACGTGCAGTTTGGAAGCCTGCACGGCTCATCACCCGGTGGGAAGCAGTGCTTGGGTTGCTTGCCCTGGATGGCACCCCACAGAGACCCAGGTGTAGGACACAGGACTGCAGGGGAAGGCCGCCTTCCTGAGGGCAAGGTCTTAGGGGCCGCACATTTACTCTTAAGGGCACTGTTACAGTTCATACCGCTCCTGGGCTCCTTGCTGCACAGCACCCTCGGAGACCGTCTCTTTCCTCTGGATCTCCTCAGGGGCCGTGAATCTTCCTCTTCCAACAGAAAATGGTCGAAAGGCAATATGGAGCCACAGATGGTGGGGAAGGTGGGTGAAGTCGGGGTCACAAACGAGGTAAAGCTATAACAAAAGGGGACTGACTGACAGGGGATAGAAAAGAGCTAACTTTGATTCTGAAGACAGATCCCAAAGGGGAATCTGAATTCTGAGTAACGATGTTTTCAGAAAAATGTCTGGTCTCTCAAGGTGACTATTTTGAAAGCAAAGATATATAACTGGGTGAATGGGAAGGTCTGCAACCAAGATCCAGCAAGTGGCAGGACAGATTTTGGCTCAATATAGGGAAGAATTGTCTGCCAGTACCGTCCAACCACAGCGGGAGCTGCCTTGGGGATGGCACGCTTCCTATCAGCTAAGGCATGCAAGCAGGCCAAGGTGATCACTTGCAGGTACCCAGGGAGAGGTGCGTATCTTCAGATGTGCTGGGGTGTTCTAGGGGTGGGGGAGGACTAAGCAATCATTGCATTATTTCCAACCCCGAGAATCCATAATATATTTGTTTAAAATGACCTGTTTCAATGATACCTCAAATTTGTGGGACAACAATGACAAAAGTCAGGCAACAGGCTGGATTTGGAAGTGATTTCATCACACTGGCTGCAGATACTTGCACATCTTTGCAAAGATAGCAGACCCTTTCTGAAGCCAGGAATCCCTTGATTCAGCCCCATCAAGAGGGACATTCCTACCTTCTGAACCCTGCCTGGACACTCATTCCTCTAGACCCTGCCACACCTCATCTCTGTCCCCCAAGAGGGGACACTAACAGGGCTCTGAGAATGCACAGCATTCCAAGCCAGCCAAACATGGTCACCCCTGAGCAAACATCCACAATCATGGATGCACCCTGGGGAGGGAGAAGCAGGTGTGACAGGAACCACTGGGGACTTTATGTCCTGGTTAACTGGAGGTAGCCTCTTGTTCTCATCCCATCCTCTCCACCAGGGCCTTCTTACAGATGGATAAATGTGGCACTGGCTAGTGGTACAGAGAGATGGAGCCCAGGAGAAAACTGCCGCTCCTTTGTCCTGGCTGGAAAATCCTATGGCCTCCTTTAGTACACATCAGCTGACTCTTCACTTGTCATAATAAACTGCCTGTCTGCAGCTCAAAATGGCAAGAAAAAAGGTGGTTCTGTTCAGAGGACACTGGATTCCAAAAGGTGGACTTCATCATGGGGGGAATCAAGTCCTGCTACACAATTAATACAGATTAGTATAATCCCCTGCCTCGCACCACTGGCGAGATGCCCTCCAAGACCTGGCTGACATGAGCTTCTTGGGACTCCCCGTCTCCAATGTTGTTGGGGTCCTTTTACCTGTACCGTATTAATCGAATAATCTTATTGTTCATAAAATCCAGAGCATGTGGGTGAGAAGAATCGATGCAGAAGCCATCGCTCAGAGCGATTTTCAGTACCTCTTCCACGAAGACCTGGAAGCTGTTGATCTGCTTGTTGGCGGGCACCACCCAGAGCCTCTTGAGGTTCTGCTTGGTGTACTCCTCCTCTGGCAGGCCCTCCACATTGGCCACCCAGTCCAGAGTCAGGTGGTTGGGGTCCTGCAAGTGGCTGGTGATGGAGGAGAGATTGCCGTTGGAGCAGTAGAAGAGCTTAGAGCCAAGGAGCTTGAGGAAGAGGCAGGAGGTGCTGAAGATGTTGGCGTTGAAGACCTCCATGCTGGAGGAGGAGAGGCTGTAGATCTGGGGCGCCTCGCGCACAGTGAAGTGGACCGTCTGCACATGCTGGTTCAGTGTGATGTTGAGCATGGCATTCTTCTCGGCCTTGGAGAGCTCCACTTCCTTCTCCTGCAGGGCCTCAATCAGGGGCTGCACCTGGTAGAAGTCGGCCTCCCTGCGGAGCAGCCCCATCTCCTGGAAGTCCTCGGGCAGGTCAAGGTGGGAGGTCCGCAGGAAGTTGAGGATATAGCGGAACACTTTGCCGTCACGGTCAATGAAGCAGTTGCCCTGGCTGTCCCTCTTGGTGGGCATCTTCCCGCTGAACATGGCTCCTAGCATGGAGTCAGGGAAGCTGGTCAGGGTCGCCAGTGAGGTTGTATAGAGCTTCCCCCCGACGTTCAGCGTGATGGGGTCGGACATGGCAGGAGACTGGGTTGCTGGAAGTAGTCCTGGAGAGGGTGACAAGTGAGAAATGACTATAACCAAACCTTATCAGAGAACTCACAGTCCTTAACTCCTTATTGTACATCAAGCCTATGCCCTTGGGATCGAAATGAATTAATACCTTATGAATGGGTGATAATTGCTAACACTGTGCAAAGTACATTAGCTTCACTAGGAAGAGGGAAAGGAGAAAGGGAAAAGGAAAGGAAAAAGGAAACAGGGAAAGAAACGAAAGGACCCCTAAAGCCTGGGTCCCCCCTCACCCCCTCTGCCGCCGATATTCTATTTTAATTGGTCTGGAATACTGCCCCAGCACTGGTATTTTGAAAGAGTTCCCTTAGTGATTCTAAATGTTCAGTTAGAATAGAGAACCACTGGTCTAAAGAAAGAAAGGAAAATGTGCCTGGACTGAAAGCTATGCTACGTGTTTATACATATATTTGCTTACATAATAGTTGTATCAGCCAGGTGCGGTGGCTCACACCTGTAATCCCAGCACTTAGGGAGGCCGAGGTGGGCAGATCACCTGAGATCAGGAGTTCAAGATCAGACTGGCCAACATGGTGAAACCCCATCTCTACTAAAACTACAAAAATTAGCTGGGCATGATGGCGGGTGCCTGTAATCCCAGCTGTTCAGGAGGCTGAGGCAGGAGAATCATTTGAACTCAGGAGGTGGAGGTTGCAGTGAGCTGAGACTGCGCCACTGCCCTCCAGCCTGGACAACAAGAGTGAAACTCCATTTCAAAAAAAAAAGTTGTATCATCTTTTGACACAGACAATATAATCATCCATTCCTGTTGTGCAGATGAGGAAAACTGTGCCAGGATTCATTCCTCAAGCTCAGAAAGGTGAAGTGCCTTGCCAGGATTCAAACTCAGGTTCTTTCATATGAAAGAAAAATGTGTACATGCTTACTAGCCAAAGATCGGTATGTTCTAAGTATTCAACAAATGGTCTGAGATTTATGACTCCAGGCTCAGTGCTCCTCCTTCTGTACCAATGACACTGCTGAATTTAATTATTTTTCTCTCTCAAAGGTTTGACAATGAATGGCCATGATTAGTGTCATTTCCATCTATCTTGAAGGCCCACAGTGGGTCACTCAGCTGTCCAGACTGCAAATGACAATCCTTTCTAGACTTTCCCTGCTCCCATGCTGACTTGCCTTGCCATGAAGATGCTCTTGGCTCCTGGTGGCCTGTCCTTTGCTGTCATAACACCCCAAGCTTCTCTGAAACTGGCTGCAAGGTCAGTGCAAATGCAGGACTCTGTCAGAGCACCCTCCTGAAGGCACCCTATCCACTCCTTAACAAAGCCCCCCTGATCTCTCAGCTGTCAGCATCTACGGCTGGCAAGTCTCCTTCACCACATGTTCTAGAAAACAGGAGATCTCAGCTCCAGCTTCCAACACTATACTTTCCCCAGAGCCAACCTGTGGACCAGATTCAGCAATCCTTCCCTGACATGGCAGGTAGGGATGCCAAGAGGAAATGGCCCCAGTATTACCCCCAGAGGAGCCTGTGCTGGTAGAGGAGACAAGAGAGAGTAAAGGCACAGTGACAAGACAGGTAGAAGATGTGGGAGACGGTCTGGAATGAACCTTGGCACATCAAAAACTATCTGGCTGGCAGACACAGTGGCTCATGCCTGTAATTCCAGCACTTTGGGAGGCGGAGGTGGGCAGATCGTTTGAGCTCAGGAGTTCAAGACCAGCCTGGCCAACATGACGAAACCCTGTCTCTACAACAACAACAACAACAACAAAGCAGGGTGTGGTGGCGAGCACCTGTAGTCCCAGCTACTTGGGAGGCTGAGGTGGGAGGATCACTTGAGTCTGGGAGGTCGAGGCTGCAGTGAGCCGTGATTATGCCACAGAACTCCAGCCTGGAAGACAGAGTGAGACCTGGTCTCAAAAAACAAACAAAAACCCATCCTTTCAAGCATGCTTACTGTCCAGATGGAGAAACAGAGGTCTGAGGAGACACCTCCCCAAAGTCACCCAGCAGGGGTGGCAAGAACTTCTCAACATTTCTGCCTCCTGAAGAGGCTGACTGCACTGAGGCCTCCTTTTTCCAGAGGATGGGGGCCATGCCAGTGTGAGAGATACTCAGCTGCCATATAGATATATGCATGAGAGATACTCGACTCTCTTGCAGGGGCAGAGGTATGCCCCCTCATGATTCCTCCCCAGTCTAATGGGGCATTTTGATATTGCAGAAAGGCATTCCCCATCTGGAGTGTCTGGAGAAATAAGCCCATGTGAAATACAAAATCGTCAGTAGAAGCCTGGAGCAGATGGGCTGTGAGACAGTGGGGAGGTCCCACAGAGGTGTGGGCGAGCTGCCGTTGGGGGCATGGCTGCTGGTGTGGAGACGGCTGCGAGGCAGCAACTGGGGAGGGTGCTGTGACTCAGGGCTGAATCTGGCCAATTCTCTCTCCAGAGGGCCCAGGCAGGAGGTGGACCCAGGAGTGGGTCCCCTTTACTCAGTCCAGAATCTTCTTCCCTGTTGCCCTCTTTGCAGGACTCTAGTCTACTCCAACTGTTTTCTTCTGGATAGAAATGTGCATGTTCTAGTTTCAGTCTCTCTTTCTCCTTGAAAACAAACACTCTCTCCCAACATTGGGTTTCAGGCCCAGGCTCTGTAAAGTGGCTTAACTTCACGGCAGGAAAAGGAGTAGGCATCAGAGAGGACATGGACAGTTCCATGGACCACGGACCCTTATCTCTTCCACGAATTAGTGCTGAAGTGCTCAGAGCATTACAGGCGGGGGAGGTCAGGAGCCACAGGGCATTCCCTGGGACCCCTGGATAGGTGCCCAAACTCTTATTTCTCTGCTTGCAAAAGCAGCAGAGCACCTGCTTTCCTGAGCCCCCGATGACGTCATGGCTCCCGGTCATTTGTCTGGGGAGAGCAGCACAGTTGCACAGGCAGTCAGGGCAGAGGCTGGCTAGCAGGCAGGTCTCCTGCTCCGAGTCTAGGGTGCTCTCTGTGGTGATCTCCCCTTACCTATCGAGTCACAGAGCTCAGTCCTCTAAGCCCTTCTTTTCTTTTTTTTTTTTTGAGATGGAGTCTTGCTCTGTCACCAGGCTAGAGTGCAGTGACGCAATCTCAGCTCACTGCAACCTCTGCCTCCCAGATTCAAGCGACACTCCTGCCTCAGCCTCCTGAGTAGCTGCAATTACAGGTGCGCGCCACCACTCCCGGCTAATTTATTTTGTATTTTTAGTAGAGATGGGATTTCACCATGTTGGCCAGGATGGTCTCGATCTCTTGACCTTGTGATCTGCCCGCCTCGGCCTCCCAAAGTGCTGGGATTACAGGCGTGAGCCACCGCGCCTGGTCTAAGCCCCTATTTTCTAGTCACAAGGCCACAGTGTCCATCATCACAAATCCACGGCCCTGCTACAAAAGGCACAATGGCATGACACGAGGGGAGTTTCATGAGTCGGCGGAGGTTTGCAGTCACGTAGTAATGCACTAACACCACTGAGCCTCAGTCCCCTATGTGTTCCCAGATGCCTCCTGGCCACCTCCACCTGGATATTCTGCAAGTGAGGCAGGAGAACAGGGTCTGGAGACACAGAACTTAAGGCCAATTTGTGCTAACTTCATAAAAGAAAAAACACCAAGGTTTGGGGGCAAAAAATCTTGAGGCCAATTCTGCTGACTTCCCAAAGCTGGATCAAAAGGAAAATCCTGGGACTGGGGGCAGGGACCCTAAGGCCAATTAACACCGAATTCCTAAAGCTGAACCAAGAGGAAAAATGCCATCTCCCCAGCTGGGTGACAAAGGATCAAACGCTCCTCTCTCTGCAACCCTCCCACTCCACCATGTCTCAGGTGGAAAGGGAGGGGGGCCTTGGATTGGGACCATCCCTTTATCTGCATAGGGTGCCCATTCACCTCAGCCTTTAATTAGCCACAGACTAAATCCTTCGTCCAGATAAGGGGTAGCTGATAAGAACCTCAAATGGGGTACTTAAAGCCCAGAGAACTTTGTAACTGGGCCTTTGAGTTTCTTGCTCCGGCCCACTCCCATCCTGAGGAGTGCTTTCTCACTTTAATTCCTGCTTTCGTTGCTTCATTCCTGCATTTCATTCCCCTGCTACTCTTTTTATTTTTATTTTTATTTTTTTAGTAGAGACGGGTTTCACCATGTTGGTCAGGCTGGTCTCGGACTGACCTCAAGTGATCTGCCCATCCAGGCCTCCCAAAGTGTGGGGATTACCACATCTGGCCCCTCTGCTACTTTGTTCAAAACGCCAAGGACCTGGACAATTCGTAGTCAAGACCCTCCACCAGTACCACAGGTACCAGAAGCCTCACCTGTGCCTTCCTCTGCCCATAACTCTGCTGTGAACTCTTCTCAGCCACCCAACTGCCTGAGGGAGGCAGCCCCGACTCTTCAGCCCTACGGTTTGTCTTGACTGTCTCCTTGAACCCATCCCTATAGCTACTCCCAGAGCTTAGGCCTCATCCCTGCCCCCTGCACCCCTACATCCTCACTTGACTCCCTGCCTTCTGTCCACCTTCCTTTCTGGTCTGCAGACTCACCTTCCTGAAGCACTGTCCCTGCTCAAACCACCTTCCTCTTTCCCTCTCCTGTCAAACCCTGCCCTCCATACACTCTAGACACCACTGAGTCAGTCTCCTTCACGCTGTCACCTGCCCTGCCTTTGCTGTCCCTAGACCACCCCGGTCTACCTTCTCTACCCTCTCTGCTGTCTACCTTTCAGGCCCAGCCTATGAGTCATCACCTCTGTACTGCTGTCCCCAGATCTCCACTAGGTTAACAGCTCTCCTCTCAGGGCCTCCTAGTGCCTTGCACAACCCCCTCTGGCAGCACTCACCATTCCATCTTCAGTGATCTGCTTTGCACATGGCCCTCTTCCCTGGCTATATCAAAATGCAGATCAGTGGACATCCACATGGGGAAAAAAAGAACCTTGGTCCATCTCTCATGCCGTTTATGAAAAATAAACTCAGAACAGATCATAGACCTAAATATAAAAACTAAAACTACACAACTTCTAGGAGAAAATCTTTGCAACTGTGGATTAGGCAAAGATTTCTTGGATAGGACCTAAAAGGGACAAACCATTAAAAACATCAATAAACTAGACTTCATCCACGTAAAAAACTTCTGCTATTCAAAAGACACTTAAGAAAATGAAAGAATAAGACACAGATGGAGAAAATATTTGCAAAACACCTATCTGACAAAGGATTGTTAACCAGAATATATAAAGAACTCTCAAAATTCAGTAAGAAAACAACCCAATTAAAAAACACACAAAGCTGGGTGCAGTGGCACATGCCTGTAATCCCAGCACTTTGGGAGGCTGAGGCGGGCAGATCACTTGAGGCCAGGAGTTCAAGAACAGCCTGGCCGACATGGCGAAACCCTATCTCTACTTAAAAAAAAAACAAAAAACAACTAGACAAAAGATCTAACAAATATTCCAGCAAAGAAGATATGTAGATGACTGACAATCACATGAAAAGATGGTATCATTAGTCATGAGAGTATGAAAACTGAAACCACAATTATATGCTACTATATACCTATTACAGTGGCTCATATAAAAACTGACAATGCCAAATGAAGGTGAGTACACAGAACAATGGAAACCTCATACACTGCTGGCAAATGGTAACCCTGTTGAAAATAGTTTGACATATGGTATGGTTTGGCTCTGTGTCCCCACCCAAATCTCACCTTGAATTGTAATAATCCCCATGTGTCAAGGGCAGGACTAGGTGGAGATGATTGAATCATTGAGGCGGTTTTCCTCATGCTGTTCTTGTGATAGTGAGTGAGTTCTTAAGAGATCTGATGGTTTTATAAGGGGTTTCTCCCTTCACTTGGCACTTCTCCTTGCTGCTGCCACGTGAAGAAGGACATGTTTGCTTCCCCTTCCGCCATTATTTTAAGTTTCCTGAGGACTCCCTAGTCCTGTGGAACTATGAGTCAATTAAACCTCTTTCCTTTGTAAATTACCCAGTCTCGGGTATGTCGTTATTAGCAGTGTGAGAATGGACCAATACAGCATACAATTATCACGTGACCCAATGACCCTATTCCTAGATATTTATGGCAGAGAAATGGAGACATATGTCCATGCAAAGACTCATGTGAATGTTTATGGCAGCTTATTCATAATTGCCCAAACTCAGAAACAACTAAAATGTGAACAGATAAATTGCAGTACATCCATACAATAGAATATGACTCAGCAATATATAGGAACTACTAAAAGACATTACCGCATACATGAAAATTTCAAAAGCATTATGTCAAGTGAAAGAAGCCAGCCTCAGAAGGTTACATGGTGCATGATTCTATCTGTATAATGTTCTGGCAAAGGCAAAACTATAAAGACAGAAATCAGATTAAGTGAATTCCCGGGGTTGGGTTGGAGAGAAAAGACTGGTTACAAAGAAACACAAAGCACATTGTGGAGTGATGGGAATATTCTATTAGGTTGGCACAAAAATAATATGATGTGGCGGTGGTCAAATATCTTTATAAAGACTGTCAAAATTCATGTAACTATATACATCTAAAAGGATGAATTTTGGCCACCTGTAGTGGTTCATGCCTATAATCCCAGTACTTTGAGAGGCCAAGGCAGGAGGGTCACTTGAGCCCAGGAGTTCAAGACCAGCCTAGAAAACATAGTAAGACCCCTGTCTCAATTAAAAAAAAAGTGTAAATTTTACCATACTTAAGTTTTACCTCAATAAACAGGAAAAAAATGAAGGTTGTGACCTATTGGCAAGTCATGACATCAATACAGTTAAGTGGGTTGTGACCAATTATATATTGTTGTGAAACTTTTGTTTCAGTTGTATGTCTATGAACTGGATCATGGTATCTTCATACTGTGGGTGACAAAACAATTTTTTTTGGAAACCACTGCCTAGTTTGTGAGCTGAGAGCAACTGCATGTCTCACGTCTGCATAGTCACCGCCTCGCACTCGGGGGAGCGGTTGTGTGATACTGTGATATAATAAGCAATATACACTTTAGATTTGTCCCCAGCTGTTGGCCAGGGCTAAAAACTGTGTAATTTCCCAAGTGATAATAGCTATAGGAACTTCTTCTATTTTAATAATTGGTTTTGTCCCAGTAGGTGGAGGCTGCAGCGAGCCAAGACCGTGCACTCTGGTTTGGGTGACAGAGCCAGGCCTTATCCCAAAGCACCCCCCCGCCCCGCCCACACCAAAATTAATTATAGTTGTTATGCTGTCCTAATCCAAATCCCAATAGTATTTTTCAAAAAAGATTTAAATAATTTTAAATAATTAAAATTTTAATCTGGAAGCACTGATGACTGATAACCTGAAAGAGTATTTGAATAAGACATCTTAGCGCAAGGTATTAAACCAGATTATAAAGCAATGACATTTCACTCCGTGGTTTTAAAACAATGAGAAGAGAAGGAATTTGGTAATAAATGTGAAGAGACACAACTAGCAATGTTTAAACATAAACATATTGATAAATATATTGATCCTTACAATTCTGGGACCCAGGCAGGACCAATCACATTGTCTTTGTTTCAAAGACAACCTAAAGCAGACCCAAAGAGCGTGAATCCCTCGCCCAGGGCTTCATGTGGATTCTTGACCTCAGAGTCATGGCCTCTGGGCAGTTCTGGTTTGGACACCCTTCAGAGAACCAGTCCTTTAGACGTCTTCGGCAGGAAGCTGAACCCAGTCACAGAGGTCCTAGCCAGCAGCCTGTATACTCATGGAGACCTGGAGTAGGCAAGGGCTCTTTTCTGTGCAATTTCCTTTTTTCCTACATTACTGTCCACTTCCATAATGAGCATTACTTCTATAGTGAAATGACTTACCATGCAATCCTGTCAGTGGGGACTAGCTGTTGTAACAATAAACGTACTGAGTAATGAAAATTGTCCATCTATCATCTATCAATCACCTATCCATCATTTCCTAGCTCTGCTCACTCATAGAGCCTAGAAATGACACCCAGTAGCAATAAACACACCTAGCCCTGGATCTTTGTTTCTGAATGTCATCATCTCTTCTAAAAGAAACCAGGACTTCCTGGAGAAACTGATGATTCCTGGACTTTTACAGGAAAAGTTCAAGGTGAGTTCATACAGCCCAGTGAATTAAAAAAACAACAACAACAAAAACAAGAGTCCAGGCTGGGTGTGGTAGCTCATACCGGTAATCTCAGCACTTTGGGAGGCCGAGGCAGGTGGATCACCTGAGGTCAGGAGTTCAAGACCAGCCTGGCTAACATGGCAAAACCCCATCTCTACTAAAAATACAAAAAATAGCTGAGCGGGGTGGCATGCGCCTGTTATTCCAGCTACTTGGGAGGCTGAGGCAGAAGAATTGCTTGAATCTGGGAAGCGGAGGTTGCAGTGAGCCAAGATCGTGCCACTGCACTCCAGCCAGGGCAACAGAGTGAGACTCTGTCTCAAAAACAAACAACAAAAAACAAAAGAGTCCATAATGTTATTCCCAAAAGAAAAAAGAGGGCGAGAAGAAAGGAGTGAGAAAGATAGAGGAAAAATTAATTCTATAAAAAAGAACACTAGCTAATAAACACAGAAGGAATGGCAGAATTAGAAAATTACCAATTTGCAACCCTCAGCATTGTAATTCAAGCAAGGATCATCCAAGGATGTGGTGTGAAAGGTTATCAGGAACACATAATTAGAGAATCACTTCACAGATTACTTATTAATTGTAAGAGAGAAAAATTTACCCTTACGACAGAGAGATCAGGTTGCCATGACCTTAACTAATAATCAAATTTAGCATTCATGGATAGTAAGACCCTGACATCATATCCTCCTGACATGCAGTAAGTACACAGATTGCCCAAAACTCAAATCTAACCCGAATCTAATCATTGATAAACCAATCAAACATATTTAAATAGGTGGAGAAGCTCTATTTATTTATTTGAGATAGAGTCACACTCTATTGTCCAGGCTGGAGTGCAGTGGCACAATCTCGGCTCACTGCAACCTCCGCCTCCTGGGTTCAAGCAATTCTCTTGCCTCAGCCTCCTGAGTAGCTGGGAGTATAGGCACGCACCACCATGTCCGGCTAATTTTTGTATTTTTAGTTGAGATAGGGTATCACCATGTTGGCCAGGCTGGTCTGGAACTCCTGACCTCAAGTGATCTGCCCGTCTTGGCCTCCCAAAATGTTGGGTTTACAGACATGAGCTACCATGCCAAGGGGCTCTATTTAGATTAAATGAGTTGATAAAAGAGATATAATAGAATGCAATACGTACATCTTGACTGGATCTGATTTTAAAAACCAGAAACTAAGGTATTTTTGGGCAATTAGAATTTTGTTTCTTTTTTGAGACAGGGTCTCACTCTGTCGCCCAGGCTGTCGTGCAGTGGCACGATCATGGTTCATTGCAGCCTTGACATCCCCAGGCTCAGGTGATTTTCCCAAGTAGCTGCGACTACAGGTGCACGCTACCACACCTTGCTAAATTTTGTAGTTTTTGTAGAGATGGGGTTTCACTATGTTGCCCAGGCTGGCCTTGAACTCCTGGGCTCAAGCAATCTGTCTGCCTTTGCCTCCCAAAGTGCTGGGGTTACAGGCATGACCCATTGCACCCGGCAGAAAACTTTGAATAACTATTACATTGGGTAATACTGACTTCTTGCTTATTACATATAATGTATTATGGCTATGTAGTAGAATGTCCTTATTAGGGGATACATGTTGAAGAATTTAGGGGTCAAACGTCAATCAACTTATCTGTAACTTACTTTTTTTTTTTGAGATGGAGTCTTGCCCTCTCACCCAGGCTGGAGTGCAGTGGCGTGATCTTGGCTCGCTGCAAGCTCCGTCTCCCAGGTTCACGCCATTCTCCTGCCTCAGCCTCTCCGAGTAGCTGGGACTACAGGCGCCCGCCACCACGCCCGGCTAATTTTTTGTATTTTTAGTAGAGACGGGGTTTCACCGTGGTCTCGATCTCCTGACCTCGTGATCCGTCCGCCTCGGCTTCCCAAAGTGCTGGGATTACAAGCGTGAGCCACCGCGCCCAGCCCTGTAACTTACTTTTAAATAATTTGGCCAAAAAAGTGTGTGTGTGTGTGTGTGTGTGTGTGTGTGTAAAAGCACAATTGGCAAATTGTGATTTGGCGTATCTAGGTTAAGGGTTGTACTTTAAGCTTTTATGTAAGCTTGAAAATTTTTAAAATATTTGTATTTTAAAAGAAGGGGGAAGAACACTTCCTTCACAGGGCCAATAGATGTAAAGTTACAGTCATAGTGGCAGACCCCAATAAATAGCCAGATTTAATAAGTTACAGGTTTACTACTACTACTTAGAAGTGTGAAAAGCTTGTCATTTTCCTTCCCAAGTGTTTCTGAATTTTGAAGGGTGAGGATGCCAACCAGGGCTAAGTGGTGGAGGAGTTAGAATCTGAGCCTGGGTGAGCAGTTTGGATAGAGCCACCACCCACAGAAACCACACCACTAGGCCTATTTTTTTTTTTTTTTTTTTTTTTTTTTTGAGACGGAGTCTCGCTCTGTCACCCAGTTTGGAGTGCAGTGGTGTGATCTTGGCTCACTGCGACCTTCGCCTCCCAGGTTCAAGTGATTCTCCTGCCTCAGCCTCCTGAGTAGCTGGGATTTCAGATGCGTGCCACCATGCCCGGCTAATTTTTGTATTTTTAGTAGTGACGGGGTTTCACCATGTTGGCCAGGCTGGTCTCAAGCTCCGGACCTCAAGTGATCCACCCACCTCGGCCTCCCAAAGTGCTGAGATTACAGGCGTGAGCCACCGCGCCCGGCCAGGTCTGCCTATCTTCTGTGCTGTGATTCTGCCTGGGAGAAGACTGCTGTTCAGGCCTTGTTTTTCCTGCCTCATCATGAACCCAGAATCTCTGTACCCTGGCAGGAAAGAAACTCCTGTCATGATTCACTGTGAATGCCGACAAAGAGAGGCCACTCCTGGGCCTCAGAAATGTCAAGGATGGGCAGAAAGAACTGGAGACAGGCCAGGCTCAGTGACTCCTGCCTGTAATCCCAGCACTTGGAAGGCCCAGGTGGGAGGATCACTTGAGTTCAGGAGTTTGAGACCACCCTGGACAACATAATGAGACCTTGTTACTATAGAGAATAAAACAAAATTAGCTGGGCATGGTAACACGTGCCTGTAATCCCAGCTGCACAGGCTGAGGTAAGAGGATCGCTTGAGCCTGGGAGGTCAGGCTGCAGCAAGCTGAGATCACACCACTGCATTCCAGCTGGGGCAATAGAGCAAGACCCTGTCTCAAAAGAAAAAAAAAAGAAAAGAACTGGAGAGGCTGTGTGGGGAAGGGGCAGACCATGCATGGTATTCGGTATTACCTGGGTTTGCATTTGAATCATCCCCTGCCACTTACTAGCTGTGCAGCCCTAGGCACGTTCCTGGGCAGATGATGATGATCATAACAATAACAAACACTACAGCAATAATAATGGCTAACGTTTATTGAGCAGTTATTACCGTGCTAGGCACTTTATACATGTTAATCTCTTTCAATCTCACAGATGAAGTAGATACTATTATATACCTACTTTACAGACCAACCATACCGGGCCCTCTTCGACTTCTGCAATTTGGCATCTGCCATCCCCTCTGCCTGGACCTTGAAGACAAATCCCATGCATCGGCCAGGTCTCTCAGCTGGAATTCATTCCTTCTCCTCTGCATCTCCGGAGAATTTTATTCTAACCCCTTACCACAGCCAACTTTAAAGTAGATGGATGCCTGGCTCCCTTGCTGGGGCTGGGGGTGCCCCTTTCTATATCCACAGAAGCATGTAGAATAGGGGAAGAGGAAGAAATTTCTCTCCTGTTTAGTCAGATCCATTTTCCCCACCTGGATTTTTCAAACTTTTTAATTTTGAAATGCTCTGTTGAATTTTCAATCTGGAATCTAAAGGGATGTGACAAGGCCGAGGTGATTACTTGGGAGTAAATGCAAGGAGAGTTTCCACTGCGTAAGGGAATGGACAGCGCGTGGCTGGGTAAATTTCAAGAAAGACAATGCTCAGAGTGAGTACTGTGTCTTCCAGTAAGTGGGAGACTTCCCCACCTTACCCCACCGGAGAAAGGACTCTTTGCCTTGAAGACCCTAGGACGACTACCCTTTCTTCACCTCCCCTTCCTGACCACCCCACATCAAAGTGCTGCGTCTATAATTCTGTCTTGCCCAGTCCGTATCTCTAAGAAGCCCGAAGGCTGCTCTATTACCATCACAACCCATAGGTAGGAGAGAAAAGGTGCTTCCTAGACACAGGGACCCCAGAATGAGCTGCGCAAAAGGCAGGAGCAGAGAGAGATGGGCTGGAAGGACACCACGGAATCTGGCACGGCAAGGTATTCTTTCATCTGGCGTAGACCTCCAACAACCACTACCATCCCCCCAGCTCCTTCCAGAACTTTCCTTCACCTTCTCGGCTTACTCTCACGCTTCACCTTGTGCTTTTCCTCCCGCACCAGCACCCCATTTCAAACCGCTCTCTTCCTACGTCTCCTCCAAACAGTAACTTATAAACACCGTGCTTTCAAATCCATCTCATTTCATCCTCACAGTACTATAGGAGGGCTGCCTTACAGGCTGCCATTCGGAAGGGTTGGGGGGACTGGTCCTGCCAGACAATTTGCGAAGGTCAGGGCATCAAAACTTTCCTTCTTTCCTGCCTCCCACGCCAAGCTAAACCTCTGCCTCCCGGAGTGCAGGGAAAAAAGCAAGGTCTGTGAAGTAGGAAGTCCTGAGTGGTTTTTGGCAAGTCCCTTCGCTTTTCTGAGCCTCACATTCCTCACCTGTCAACCGCTATGGTGACGCCTCTACTTTCCAGGGCGTGAGAGGTCAATGAGATCACGGGTGTGCCGCACTGAGCTCGGGGATGGATTCTTTATTTCCAGTCAGAGGTGTTCTATGCATCACAGGCTGTTGCCCACGCCGCCGCAGCGTTGCCGGCCCAGGGCTCTCCAGAGCTGGGCGAGTTCCCTGTCATCTGTGTCTCCGCCATTCCTTCCCCAATCTCACTCAGGCTGGCCTCATCGGCTTGTTCCGCACCCACTCCCCAGCCCTAAAGCCCCAACTCCGATCTGACAAGTGCCCCACCCCCACCTAGAAACCCCGCCCCTCCTTGCCCCAGCCACCAAGGACTCCTCCCACAGTCCCGACCCTCCTTATCCGGGCTTTTCCGACTATCACCATCCGCCCTTGCTCCTCCCACCAGCCCCACCCCTCTAAGAGGTCTGCCCACTTCGGCTGCTCTCGCCCCGAAACGCGCCCCCTCCCCCGCAGCCACGGGCGCTGCCATCCCCATTTCACAGATGGGAATGGCGAGGCTAGGACAGATTAGTCTCATGGTAAGACAGGTGCTCAATGGGCCCACGTACCCTCGGCGGTAGTCCCCGAGCCCCGCGACCCCGGCCGTGCCGCACCCACCTCCTGCCCTCGCTCTGCAGCCTCTCCCTCCGCGAGCGGCCAGCGTAGCTTTGCAAGGAGGGTGGAGGGTCGGAGCCCAGCCCAGGGGCGTGGCGGTCCGGGGTCCGCGCGCTACCCTCCGGGACTGGTAGTTCTCTCTGGGCTTCTCGCAGCTCGGTGCGTCGAGAGCGAACTCCATCTCCCAGGAGGCATTGCGGCGAGCTGCTCTGCGTCCCGCCTCGTTCCCGCCGGTGTCCGGCCGGCTGGCCTTAAAGGGGACGCGGTCAGAGTGGCAGCTGGCGGGGTGGCCCCCGCTCCGGCTCCGCCCTATTCACGCACCTCGCCCCTCCCCATGCTTCGTCCTGCAGCTGCGGGGCCGCGCCGCAGAGTCGGGCTCTCTGGATACATAGAGGCTTGTGCCAGGCGGGGTGGGAAGACTGGATTTTGCAGTGGAAGCAGCATCTCTTCCGTCTGGGACCTGGCTGAGGGCGTCTCCACCCTGGGGGGAGCAGAGGACCAGCCCTGACCTAGCCGGGCCCAGCTTCGTTCTGCCCGGCCTGAGCGCCCCGCCCAGCAGCCGGCTCTGGCCCACCGGGGTCCGGGAGGTAAGGGGGTTGGGGGCGTGTGTCTGGCTTTGGGGGGCGGTGTCTGCACCCTGGCGTTTCGAGAACCCTGGACTTGCGAGCCCAGGGCTGGAAGTCGGGAGATCTGGGTGCATCCTGGGCCTCACTGTGTGACCTTGGGCGAGTAGCTACTCCTCTCTGGGCATTAAACCCCTCCCTTCATCAATTGTATGTCGAAGTGATCCTGCTCCCTCCCCTTTCGGGTAAGAGGGCATTCGCACCCAGTACCCAGTACATTCGCTCGCTGGCTTTTCGTGGGGCCCTCCAGCTCAAGCGTGGGCTGGGCGCGGGTGCACTAGAGGGAGGGAGGTGGCACAAACTGGGGGGCCCGAGGCCACCATTGCTTGGAATGGGCTTTTCCTATTCTCAGTATGCTGGGCCCTGGGATACCCTCCCCAACCCCCTCTTACGGCCCTGGCCCTTGCAAACCGGAGACCCTGATGTGTCAGCTTGGTGCCCTTCCTTCCAGAAAGCTTGGGGTGGAGTGCGGCCCTCACAGGTTTGTGAGGGGTGGCTCCGCAGGGATAGGTGTGTGTGGTGGGTTCCTGAGGAGGAATAGCTGCTCCTGCTTTCTTCCCTTCTCTCTCCTCCTTATCCTTTGAGGAAGAGCAGTTGCTTTTTACCAGTGAAACCCTTTTTTCTTTTTCTTTCCAGGAGACAGTTTGGTGGCCCAGACATGGGCCTCCTGGAGTAGGGTGAAGCACTTCTTCCCAGGGTTGCCTTGGGTAGAAGTTCAGTTAAAAAATACCTAGAGAGATGCTGCCATTCAGACACCTGAGGGGCCAGAGATGGAGGGCACCACCTGGTGTCGGGAGGGGCAGCCTGGTACCCCCAGGCAGCTCTGGCTTCCAGGGGAGTCAAAGGAGGGAGGCTGGCTTCCAGGGTCAGAGAGGGGAGGAAATGTGCTCCTCAGCTCTTAGGTGCTGAGCAGGGGCTGGGAGGGGCTGCTCTGATCTGGAGCAGGGAGAGGTTGACTAACACCATGAAGCCTTCTTCTCAGGTCCTAGGAGATTCTGTGAGCTTTTGACCTGAAGGCTAACCAGGAACAGATTTTTTTTTTTTTGGTTTTGGTTTTTTGTTTTGTGCTTTTTCTTTTGCTTTGGTTGTTTGAACGATTTCTAGAATGGCTAAAGCCTCAGTCCAGTCCAGTGACCTCTGTAGGGGCTTTCTTGACTGATGTTTAAGATTTTCAGGGTTTTTGATATGCAAGACCAGGCCTGGGCAAAGGAGGGGGCGGTGACTGGACCAAAGGTTAGGCCAGTTTCTGGAAGGTACTTTTGTGGTCACATCTTTGGTTTTTTCTCATCTTGCTGTCACATGTCTCTCATGACTCGCTTGACGCACCTTCACTGACACCTCAGTCCTTGGTTCTGTACTGGGCACTGGGCTCAGAGACAGGGATTGGACCTCTGCCAAGGGAGGTCCCAGCCTGGTGGGAGACAGAGACATGGACTCCAGTTACACTGCAGAGGGATGAGAATAGCTAAGAGGGCCTTGGAGGCCAGAACTTGAGACACTTGAATTGTGGAGGGAAAAGGAAAGGCTTCCCAGAGGAGAGGGCATGTGAGCTGGGCATTGAAGGGTGAGTCAGAACTTTCCAGGAGAGAAGAGGGAGAGGCCCTTTTTCAGTAGAGGGGACATTGTGCAAAGTAGCAGTCAGGAAAAAGCCCCCTGCTCCAATGTCTGTAGAGTCTCCACTGAACAATGTTGCTTGAGTTCATCTCCACCCCTGCCCCACATCAGCTGAGTGTCACAGAAAGGGCTTGCATGCCCGCCTCGGCCTCCCAAAGTGCTGGGATTACAAGCGTGAGGTCAGGAGATCGAGACCACGGTGAAACCCCGTCTCTACTAAAAATACAAAAAAATCAGCCGGGCGTGGTGGCGGGCGCCTGTAGTCCCAGCTACTCGGAGAGGCTGAGGCAGGAGAATGGCGTGAACCCAGGAGGCGGAGCTTGCAGTGAGCCGAGATTGTGCCACTGCACTCCAGCCTGGGCGACAGAGCGAGACTCCGTCTCAAAAAAAAAAAAAAAAAAAAAAAAGAAAGGGCTTGCATGTCTGGCTCAGGAGTTCAGGAGTTTGGACCTTATTCCGGGTCCAAGGGGCTGGAGAGTGTTGAGAGTTTTGAGAAGCGGCATGGGACGGAATGGTGCTTACCGTGTAATAAGCTCCATCTGACGATGCTGCAGGGTGGGTTGGAGAGACCGAGGAGGGATGATGAAGCCTTAGTGGGGGCCGAGGGCGTGGCAGTGGGGCTGAGCATGGTTGTGTACACACACATACACACACACACTGGGTGCTTCGGGGCGATGGAGGTAAGTCAGGCTCCACTATGCAGGAGCAGAGATCAGTCAACACTCAGCAGAAATGCTGAGGGTCATCCGAGAGGAACAGGTGAAGGGATCTGGGCCTTTTGGCAGAGGGATTGGGATTTTCCTGAGTGCTCACTGCATGCCTTGGAGTGTGCTGGTGTTGCTGGGATGCCCCTCAGGCTGGCATGCCAGTAGGGCAAGGGGTATGAGGCAAGGGCTTGGGAGGAGCAGCAGCGCTGGCTGGGAAAGGCTAAAGGATGGGCAGGTAGTCACCTTCTATTTGGGCATTCCGAGGATCACAGAGGTGAAAGAACACCTACCTCCATGGTGGCTGGGCTAGACTCGAAGCTTGGACTCTGTCCTCCTCCAGGACACATGCCTCTGTTGGAGGATGGATTGAGGGAGGGAATTGGGAGATGGGTTAGGAGGCTACTGCGCTAGTCCAGGCAAGAAGTCAAGGGGACTGATCCTGGGTGGGACTGATCCTGGGTGGGGCTGGGAACACCGAGGTGGCAACGAGGGCTAATGGAGCAAACGCCTTGGAGAATCAGCAGGATCAGCAGTGCATGTCTCCTTGTCTCCTTTCCCTGACAGTGTCTGTGTCTCCCATCAGTGCCAGGTGGCCCAAAAATAGACTTATGACAGCCCGGCCCTCATCTTTTATTTTTTTGTTTGAGACGGAGTCTTGCTCTGTCGCCCAGGCTGGAGTGCAGTGGCACGATCTCGGCTCACTGCAAGCTCCACCTCCTGGGTTCACGCCGTTCTCCTGCCTCAGCCTCCTGAGTAGCTGGGACTACAGGCGCCCACCACCACGCCCGGCTAATTTTTTGTGTTTTTAGTAGAGATGGGGTTTCATCATGTTAGCCAGGACCTCATCTTTTTTATACCTTGTCTCAACCCTGTGAATGGCAGGCTTGAAATGGTCCCCATTTTCTAGATGAGAAGGCTAAGAAGCCAGGCAAGGGCTCGCCCAAGGTCACCTGATGACTTTGAAACAGAAAACCTGTGTCTTCTGCTTTTAACACAGGCTCTCCTGGGGGAGGACACGGCTGCTGTTTGCTGCTGCGGTTGGCGCGGGGCAGCTGTCTCTTGAGTCAAAGCCGGCATGGACAGGTCATCTCCTCACCCAGGGCTTAGCAGGCTAATTAGCAGGCTAATCCAGCCCTCCTGAGGGAGGCAGATTGCAGGTTCCAATCCTGCCTTGCCAAGGCCACGTTCCTCTACCTCTCTGAGCCTCACTTTCCCCATTCCTGCCAGTGGGATAGCTCGCCTTGTCCTCCCTTCCCTGGCCTGATGGGGCCAGGTGAGGTGCAAGCCTCTAAAACCCTTTTATGTGAGTGCATCCAAGATATTGAGTGGGTTTGCTGGTGACCATGGTGACAGCTGTCCTCAGATTGCCTGCGTGGGAGTTGGGGCAGGTGGGCAGGGCTTGCTTGCTGTGGCCAGGCTACAGACTGAGCAGAGGCTGCCGGCTGGCCTTGGAGATCAGAGATCTCATGGAGCAGCTCTATTTGAACTGTCAGCTGCCAGGCTTATGTGGTATTAGGTAGAACAACATGAAATTGCCAACATTTGATCATTCGGTTTCATGTGGTTCAGTCTAATAGCATTTGTTCCCATGTTACAGAAAAGAGGCTCATGGGTATGATTTACTGAGGGTCACACAATGAGTCAGGGCTAGAATGCAGGACTCCTCATTCCTAGTCTGATACTCTTTCTACTCTTTCTGGTACTCTTTCTACTACCAGGGTCTTCCCTGTCCCCAGAACTCCATTTCTGCCTGCCCCCATGCCCTCTTGCTTCACACATGATGCCAATGCCTCATGGATTAGGGTTTCTTCTTGGCTGCCTGAGTACCAGGATTTCTTGGCATCCTGGGTTGAAAGCATATGAAATCCACTAGCCATCCCAGGGGTCTGGGAGGATGGACTGTTTGTGTGAGGGAGGTTGGCCACAGCAACTGCCTTGTCACAGGCACTACCTAGAAAGGGGACCAGGGCTGAAGGGAGAGTTAAAAAAATTTTTTTTCTTTTTTCTTTTTTGAAACAGGAACTCACTTTGTCACCCAGGCTGGAGTGCAGTGGCGTGATCTCAGCTCACTCCAACCTTCGCCTCCCAAGCTCAGATGATCCTCCTGTCTCAGCCCCAACTAGTTGGGACTGCAGGTGTGAGACACTGCGCCTGGCTAATTGATGTAATTTTTTTTTTTTTTTTTTTTTTTTTTGTAGAGATGGGGTTTTGCCATGTTGCCCAGGCTGGTCTCAACCTCCTGAGCTCAAGCCATCTGCCCACCTCGGCCTCCCAGAGTGCTAAGATTACAGACATGAACCACTGTGCCCAGCTGGGAGACCAGTTTTTAAAGACACTTTATAGGCCTTTTGAGATTATGCCTTGCAGGGCCACCCTTACAAACATTTCTGCCTCCCCCATCAGACTAGAAGCTCCTTCAAGGCAAGGACTTTGCTTCTGAAGCAACAGGAGTTGACATTTTCTGAGAACTTCCTTGTGCCCAGCTCAGAGAGCCTAAGTAACCTTTATGGGAACTAGAATGTATCTCAGATGAGCCGCATTCAAAGAGTCAAAAAAAAAAATAACAAAAAAACCCCAGAATCGAACACATCATTTCCCTCATTTCCTCATTCAGGAAGCTTAGGGTGGACCCTGAACTTTTTCTTTTCTTTTTTTGAGACAGGGTCTCACTCTGTTACTTAGGCTGGAGTGCAGTGGCACGATCTTGCCTTACTTTACCCTTGACCTCCTGGGCTCGCCACCACCCCTGGCTGGTCTTGAACTCCTGGGCTCAAGCGATCTGCCTGCCTTGGCCTCCCAAAGTGTTGGGACTACAAGCGTGAGCCACCGCGCCCGGCCGCATCTGAACTTGTAGCAGGTGCCCAGGTGCTTCTGAGGCATCCAGGCCAGGATTTGGGAACCACTGATGTCTGCCATGGTTACAACCTGTAACCAACAGTGAACTCTTAAGAGGCACACACTCTTGGCATGAGAGATGCTAGCCACAGACTAATAAGCCCTGGCCCTTTCCTGGTGGAGCTCAGCCTGGTGAGAGAGACAGATATTTAAACAAATAGGCCCTTTGCATCATAACGTGTAGCAATGGAGGTTAGGTCACAGCTGAGAACTAGAACAGAGCAGGGAGCTCACTGGGTCTAGTACATAGTTGGGGTTTCAGAATATCTGTGATTCTGAATAAAACTTTCCAGCTTATTATCCCAGAAATTTAAGGCTTGTCCACACTCTAGCTCCAGTTCTCAGGCATAAGAGTAGTTTTTACTGAGCCCATACGTTTAAACACCTACTGTGTGCTGAGTCCTATATCAGATCCTGCCTAGATTGGGGTCATACATCAAAGCAAAGAAATGGTTCTGTGCTCCAGGAGAGGCATTAAGTGTTAGATGTTAAAAGAGCAAGCTGTGCCCATGTGAACCTGCATGAGAGGGCTCAAAGTGGGTTGGTGTGGGACAAAGGCTTCAGGAAACAGGCCAGGTGAAGGAGAAGGGCAGAAGGAAGGCTATTATGGCTCAGAGGAGTAAGGTAGAGATAACTCACACTGTACCCTGCATTTGCTCATCCAGCAAATGCCTGTGTGCTGGGCACTGTGCTAGGTGCTGGGGATACTGTGGTGAATAAAACCTGAAGCTGCCCTCAAGAACCATATACAGCATTGGAGGGGAGCCTGACCCCAATCAAGAAATAATGACAAGTGCTACCAAGGAGAAGGACAAGATGTTCTAATTTTTAATAAGAGAGATTGACCCAGGCAGGGAGATCAGGTGAGGCTTCCTTGATGAAGTGACTTTCAGCTGAGGTCTGCAGGGGGAGGGAAGAGCATACACAAAGGCCCAGGGGCAGAGGGCACATGGTGAGCCAAGGGTGACAGGCTGGTGTGGGCTGAGGCAGGCAGACCCCTAGGTGTGCAGCGCTGGAGCACGGAGATGAGATGCTATGCTTCGGTGGAGGGGACTGGGACCCATACCATGCCAGCACTAACTGATTCCAGCTGTAATGGAAGAGGCCACAGGTGATTGTAGGAATTAAGGGTGGGGGATGGATTCCGGCCTGGAGGACCAGGGCTAGTCTCACTGAGGACAGGTGCTTTAGATAGGATTTGAAGGAAAAGACGCTTGCTTGGTTGTGTGAGAGCATGGTGGTCGTGGAGGCCTCAGGAGATAAGGACGTGTCAGGCAGAAGGCACAGCACACACATGAAGTGGAGTCTAGCCGAGGAGTAGGGGAAGGAGCAGGGACTTGAGGCAGAAAGAGTGTGAGGCATTCTGGGACCTCTGTCGGTTCTCCCTTGGGGCCTCTCGCCCTTTCTCCACAGAGGTGTGATTTTTTGTGTGTTCCCCATCTCATCTCCCCCATGGACATGACTTGGCTGAGACTCTGGACAGCAGCTTCTAGATCCTGCTCTTACCTGCCTTGAGAGTGGACAGGGTCACCAGGGAGGTCTGGGGAGAGAGGAGCAAAGGGGTAAGGATGGGGAGGAGGCTCACGTAGCCTTTGTGCGATTAAAGGCGCTTAGCAACCATAGCTACAAGTCCCTGGGGTTAATTTATTTTGAGACAGGGTCTCTTTTGCTCAGGCTGGAGTGCAGTGGGATGATCTCCACTCGCTGCAGCCTCGAACTCCCAGGCCCAAGCGAGCCTCCCACTTCAGCCTCCAGAGTAGCTGGCATTACAGGTGTGTGTCACCACTCCTGGGTAATGTTTGTATTTTTTGTAGAGACGGGCCTCGCTGTTGCTGAGGCTGGTCTCGAACTCCTGGGCTCCAGGGATCCTGCTGCCTGGGCCTCCCAAAATGCTGGGATTACAGGTGTGAGCCATCACGCAGGCCCCTGGCGTTTATTATGTGCCAAGTGTTGTGCTTTGCTTCATCAGGATAGCTCGCAGTGAAATGACACCCTTGCCCCATTTCACAGATGAGAAAACTGAGGCCCAGAAAGTTTGAGTTGCTTGCCCTAAGTCTCAGCACTCGGGGACTGCACTGGGAACTCTTGAGCCCCGCGGTTGTCGGGCTGTGACCTCGCTCCCTGTCCTCCGCAGCGCGGGCGCCATGGACAAGATCTTGGAGGCGGTGGTGACGTCGTCATACCCGGTCAGCGTGAAGCAGGGGCTGGTTCGGCGGGTACTGGAGGCGGCGCGGCAGCCGCTGGAGCGTGAGCAGTGCCTGGCGCTGCTGGCGCTGGGCGCGCGCCTCTACGTGGGCGGCGCGGAGGAGCTGCCGCGCCGCGTGGGCTGCCAGCTGCTGCACGTGGCCGGCCGCCACCACCCCGACGTCTTCGCCGAGTTCTTCAGCGCGCGCCGCGTGCTGCGCCTGCTGCAGGGTGGCGCCGGCCCCCCGGGCCCCCGCGCGCTTGCCTGCGTGCAGCTGGGTCTGCAGCTGCTGCCCGAGGGGCCTGCGGCCGACGAGGTGTTCGCGCTGCTGCGGCGCGAGGTGCTGCGCACGGTGTGCGAGCGCCCGGGGCCCGCGGCCTGCGCGCAGGTGGCACGGCTGCTGGCTCGCCACCCGCGCTGTGTGCCCGACGGACCCCACCGCCTGCTCTTCTGCCAGCAGCTGGTGCGTTGCCTCGGCCGCTTCCGCTGCCCAGCCGAAGGCGAGGAGGGCGCCGTGGAGTTCCTGGAGCAGGCCCAGCAGGTGAGCGGGCTCCTGGCACAGCTGTGGCGCGCACAGCCCGCCGCCATCCTGCCCTGCCTCAAAGAGCTGTTCGCAGTCATTTCCTGCACAGGTGCGTGTGCGGCCGGGGCAGGAGCGCGGGCATGCGGAGGTCCTGGGTGGGCGCTTGGGCAGGTGGCTGTACGTGTGGATTTCTGCATGCGGGCGCCCGTGTGGCACGAGCGTGCCAGGCGGCGAATGCTCAGGTGGAGGGCTGCAGCCTGCCTTCATATAGGTGGCACAACTGTCTAGAGCACCTGCTGTGGGTCCTCTCCTGCAGTGGGTGTTGGAAACGCAGGGAGGAGCACGCTGGTGTGAGAAGGATACGGGTCAGCCTGGCCAGAGGGAGGAACGGGAAGTTGAGGAAGCCACAGGATTTGGGGCAGGGGAGGTGGGGGGGGGGGGTCATTATGGTCTTCGGGTCAGGTGAGTTTGATAGAAGCTATCACTTTAGAGCCAGGAGTTGACAGATTGGTGGCACCTGGCAGCAGGGGCAAGGTTCCCTGGGCAGGCAGAGGTGAGGGTCTGGAGAGGTGATGGAATCTGCTATGCAGACTCAGAAACGTAAAATCTTGATCCTCCGTTGACAACAGTGGAACTTAGACTGCAGTGCAAGTGAGTGAAAGCAGATGTGTGCCTTCCCTGGTGATGAGGCTCTCCAGGGGAAGGGAAGGGAATGCACCTGGCAGGGTGAAGAATTGAGGACAACAGACTTCGAGAAGGAAATGCTCTTTCTCATCTAGGCCTCTGTGTGGCTCCACTTGGAGTATCTCCTTCCTCCAGTCCACACAGCCCTCCCACCTTCTCTAGCGCCAGCGTTTCCCCTTCTAAAGGCCTTGCCCTTACACCCACTGTTGATCAGTGCTTCGTCTGTGCCCAGCACAGGAATAGCCCCAAGGCTGTGCTAGTGAAGGTTTATTGAGTGAGTTTAGGTGGAACCAGAGACTTTGCTTGCTATAGGAGAGGAGGTGGTCTCTGCTGTGCTCTTCCTAGAGGCCCAGCCCGGTTTGTTGGCTCCTGCAGGGCATGGTGTGCTGGGAGAAGGGAGGGGCCTGCCTCCCTGCTAAGCTCAGCCCTGTCCCCTGTCCCCTGTTCCAGAGGAGGAGCCACCATCTAGCGCCCTGGCCAGCGTGGTCCAGCACCTCCCATTGGAGCTCATGGATGGTGTTGTACGGAACCTCAGCAATGATGACAGTGTGACAGACTCGCAGATGCTGACTGCCATTAGCAGGTGGGACGCTGAGGCATGATCAGGGCTGGGGCCCCTCCCTCTCTTCCTCTCAGAAGCCCCTTCTCCTGGGTGGGACGCTGGGCTAGATTTGGAGTCAGAGGGCCCAGGCCCTCATGTGTGTTCCATCATCCATCCTTTCTTGAGACCTGCTCTGTGCCTTGCCTGGGGCTGGATGTGGGGGACACAGAGAGCCTGCCCTAGTGATGCTGTCAGGCCAGGTACCAGCAGTGTGACCCTGGACATGCCAGTGAGCTCTCAGCCTCAGTTTCCCCCTCTGTGAAAGCAGAGGTGGGTGGTGGCGTAAGAAGCTGTCAGGCGTCCTTGGGGTTGGGTAAGAGGGTGAGAGTGCTTCACGAGGTGCTTTCTGAGTGGGGCAAACATGAGAAGCAGAGTTTGGGTGCTTTTCAGCTCACAGAGTCTTTGCATATCCCCCACCTCATCTGAACATCCTCCTCCCTGTGATCTAGACGCACCTGCCTGTCCAGTTGTCCCAGAATATGCCGCTCCCCTCCTCCCTGCAGGCCTTTGCCTATGCAGACCCCGTCCACCTGGCATGCCTCCCTCTGCCATTCTTTCCATCCCGTGTGCAGATCCACCGTCTCCATAGGGCCTTCCTGGATTCCTTGCCTTTAGTGGGTAAGAGTGTGGGCTCTGGAGGTAAGTTGCTGGAGGTCAAATTGCGCCTCTACCACTTCTTGCCTGTGTGACTTTGGACAAGTTACTCAACCTCTCTGTTTGAGTTTCCTCAACTGTAAAATGGAGTATAGTCAAACCCATCATCTAGGGTTGTTGTGAGGATTAAATTGGGTAAAACAAGATAATACATGTAATGTGTCTAGAACTGTGCTGTGGGAGACGCCGTTATCATCGTTGTTATGACTTTGCTCTCATGGCTCTGTCCCTTTCTAGCGCAGTCCGCTGAGTCTAGGCTGTTTTCCTGAGCACTGACTGCATGGCAGCTGTGTGCTCAGCCCACACAGGCAGGCTGTGTTGTGGGGTCCAGAGGGGCTGATACATGTAAAGCTGATGGAATATCCTGCTCAATGGTGAATACGACCTAAGTGTTAGCTGCTGTTATCTCCTTTAATCCATACAAGAACCCTCTGAGGGAGGTATTATCCCCATTTTACAGAGGAAGAAACTGAGGCCCAGAGCGGGGAAGTGGCTTGCTCTGGGTCACACAGCAAGGACTTTCTGGAGCCAGAGCTTCTGGCCCAGGGGCAGTGCCCTTCCAGGCAGAAGCAGCTGAAAGCCTTGTTCTGGCGCTGCAGCCCAGTGTGGAGGGGCGAGGCTTGGGGTGCCGAGAGGGCCTGGCTCCCTTCCTGGTGGGCTGGGAGCCTCAGTGTCTGGCAGGTGGCTATGCTGGGCCCATGCATTTCCCAGCCATGTCTGGTTCAGCCCACAGACCCCGGGGCTGCCCTTTGCAGGCGTGAGTCAATGTGGGAACCCAGGACATTACGAATGGCCCCTGGGCTGCCCTCACCCCAGCATTTTGGGTGTTCCTTGTCCCTGTGTCACTGTCACTCCCCTCACCAGGATGATTGACTGGGTGTCCTGGCCCCTGGGGAAGAACATTGACAAGTGGATCATTGCACTGCTGAAGGGCCTGGCCGCTGTTAAGAAGTTCAGCATCTTGATCGAGGTTTCGCTCACCAAAATTGAGAAGGTTGGTGCCCCTGTCCTAGCCCAGACTTACAGCCTTTTGCACTAGGCCCTTGCCAGGGGCGGTGCAGGTCTGGGAGGTCAGAGCAATGGGCCTCCCCACCAAGCTCGCTGTGTGACTTGGGCGAATTCACTGCCCCTCTCTGGGCCTCAGATTCTCCCCATTAGTTTCCCTGACTACTCATCCAAGTATGTGTGTGTGACTTTTGGTCTGTCCATCCATTCCTCAGAAATCTATCTTGCTGTCCATCTCACCATCTGTCTGTCTATCTGGGTCTGTGAGCACCTCGGTGTTTATCCCTCTGCATGGGTTTGAACTCTAGGGTGTCTCTGAGCCCCCTCTCAGGCCTGTGATTGCACTTGGCCTTGGCAGCTCAAGCCCGGGGACTCCTGACCAAGGACTCTCTTCTAGGTTTTCTCTAAGCTGCTGTACCCCATCGTCCGGGGAGCTGCCTTGTCTGTGCTCAAGTACATGCTCCTGACCTTCCAGCACTCCCACGAAGCCTTCCACCTGGTAAGGGCCCTGCCTGCTGCCCCTGGTAAGGGCCCCTGCCTGCTGCCCCTGGTAAGGCCCCTGCCTGCTGCCCCGGTAAGGCCCCTGCCTGCTGCCCCTGGTAAGGCCCCTGCCTGCTGCCCCTGGTAAGGGCCCTGCCTGCTGCCCCTGGTAAGGCCCCTGCCTGCTGCCCCTGGTAAGGCCCCTGCCTGCTGCCCCTGGTAAGGCCCTGCCTGCTGCCCCTGGTAAGGCCCCTGCCTGCTGCCCCTGGCAAGGGCCCTGCCTGCTGCCCCTGGCAAGGCCCCTGCCTGCTGCCCCTGGCAAGGCCCCTGCCTGCTGCCCCTGGCAAGGCCCCTGCCTGCTGCCCCTGGCAAGGCCCCTGCCTGCTGCCCCTGGTAAGGCCCCTGCCTGCTGCCCCTGGTAAGGGTCCTGCCTGCTGCCCCTGGTAAGGGTCCTGCCTGCTGCCCCTGGTAAGGGTCCTGCCTGCTGCCCCTGGGCTCTTGGGTCAGGTCACTTGGCTGAGGCCAAGCAGCTGGATCGTGGGCTCTGGCCTCCCTTTGGCTGTGAGGCGAGGAGTAGTCATCCTATTTCGCAGATGAAGAAACTGAGGCAGGGTGTCTTAGATCATATTGTTGGGAAAAGGAGTCACCTGCCTGCAGAGCTCAGAGCCCCATCTGGGTCAGGGGACAGTGGTCAGGTGGGCAAGCCTCCCTACCTCAGAGAGTGCTGCGTGCTGTCAGCAGGGACCAGAGCTCCGTGTCTCAGGTGGGTGGGTTGGTGCTGATCCTGACCCAGCTCTGCACCCACAGCTCCTCCCTCACATCCCCCGCATGGTGGCTTCTCTGGTCAAGGAGGACTCGAACTCGGGGACCAGCTGCCTGGAGCAGCTGGCGGAGCTGGTCCACTGCATGGTGTTCCGGTTCCCGGGCTTCCCGGATCTGTATGAGCCTGTCATGGAGGCCATCAAGGTGAGTGACAGCCCCCTACTTGGGCCTTGCCCCACTCTGACAAAGGTACCAGTGTGGGCCTTCCCATGGGCCATACCATGGCTTGGTGGCAGTCCCCGTCGTTTGGTGCCTGGCTGTCTCCCATCACCTCCGCAGGTCCATCATGTGCCTCAGGCACACTGAGCCACCCACGTTCCCCAAGTGGGCGGGGCTGCCTCATGGCTGCTCTGGGCTTTTGCACACACTGTGCTCTCTAACCGTAAACCCTTCTCTGTCAGTGTAGTGTGGAAATTAAAACACTTTCTCTGCTCTGCCTGGACAGCTCCTGCTTACCTTGTAAGTCTCTGTTCTAGTGTTACTTCCCTCAGGATGCCTTTCCTGATCACTCAGTACTCCCGTGCCCTCCACCAGGCTGGGCTAGGGCCTCGCTGGGCTCCCACAGTCTTGGTACATCCCTCTGTCACATGTTGTCACTGTCTGTCTGCCTCCCTTGCCAGACTGTGAGCACTCCAGACCAGGGATAATTTACAGTCGTTCACATGCCTTTACTGATGTCCTGCTCTGCACCAAGCCTAGGCTGGGAACTGAAGGCATGGGCATGAAGCAAATGGAGTCTCCTCCATTGAGGGGATCGCAGCCTAGTGAGGGTGACAGACTTGGATACAAGAAACTCTGGTCGGAGCAGCTTTTGAAAATGTCTACAAGGTTTAGCTTGAGAGCAGTGAGAAACCAGAGGAAGGAAAGATCTTCTCTAGTTAGAGAAGACAGATGAGGCCTCTAAGAAGAAAGGGTTTCTTAGAGGCTTCATCAAGCTGGGCTTGACAGGTTGCTAGGATCTGACAATGACTGACATCTGTGGCTACTGCTACACTTGACATTGTTTTCCTGTATGTTTTGTCTTCCGATGCTCACAAGAAACCTACAAAGATGATATGGTTCATTTCAATCTCATAGATGAGGAAAGGGAGACTTGGAGAAGTTTGGTTACTTGTGCAAAGTCACAGAGGTAGTGAGACATGTAGTTGGAGTCTGGATGGCAGAGCCCTTTCCCATTGCCTGATAGAGAAGGCAGGTTAGGTGGGGTGAAGGGGGTCTAGGTAGGTGGCCCTTGCAGAACCTTTGATCTGACTTTCACATCTGCAGCACAGCAGACGAGATAACCTGAAAAGTGTCCTGCTACAAAACAGCTAGAAATGCTTGTTAAAATACAACAGACATCACTTTAAGTACATCGCTGAGCTTGCAAGAAAGTAAGGGGGAGTCCCCAGGGGCCAAAAAGGAAGAGAGAACTGAATTTCAGAGTGGTAGGTGAGAAACAATGCTCTTTTTCCTCTGGGGTGAGGCAAGTGCGTGGCTGAGATGGCCAATCTCAGTCACAAAGGGGCTTGAGTTGGTAGGGACAGGAGGTCAGACTTAGGGCCCATCCCCAGCAGGGAGTTAGCACTAAGAAGCCCACTAAAAGCCAGGACCCAAGAAAGGTTGTAACATTAGCAAAAGAATGGTCTAGGAAAAAATATGCACATGGTCTGGTCTCTGGATTTGGGGAAAAATATAATTGGTGGCCTGCTCTCATGTGGATTCAGGGGTTCAAATTCATATCATTTTGGGGGTTGTGGCCCTTCCCCACATTAAAAGTAGTCATAAACTTGTAGTACCCAAGGGTAACGTGGTAGAAAGACATAAATCAGGCCATAAAGGTAAAGTTCTACTGAAAATGACTTTATAGTCCCAAAATTATAAAACACACAAAGGAACAATCCTGCATGAATGACAGTTGGTAGATACAACAAACAAAACTTGCGTTATTTACTTGGATCTTCTCAGTTTTTCAAACTTAACATGAGAAAGGACTTTTTGATAATCAGAGCTGACTTACAATGGAAGGGGCTGCCATGATAGGTCATGAGCCCCCGACAGTGGAGGTGGATGAGGAGGACTTTCCTGTGTCAGATGTGTTGCCCAAGGGTTTCTACATCGAAAGGGAGGAAGGAGGAAAGCTTGGAGATTCTGTGGCTGGGTCTGTCTGTTTCCTGCTAGACTGTGAGCTCCTGTGGGCAGGAACCCTGTCCTTTTGATCTTTGTGCCTAGTGGATGTCTGTGAGCAAATGAGTGGGTTATTGTTTGAGCAGCACCGTAGGAGAATGCTGTTAATGAAGGTACAGGCAGAGAGGAGGGACCCTGCCCTGGGCACTGAGGAAAACCCATGATGAGTGAGATGCAGGCTTTGCACAATAGGGGCCCACGGATTGTCTGATCCAGGGGACAAGGGGAGTCTGCACATACCTGTACCAGTAGGGGCAGGGAGTTAGGCTTTATAAGATGATACAGTCCTTCTCAAGGACCCCGCGCCTTGAGAAGATCCTGGGAAGCTTCATAGAGAAAGGGATACAGGAGTTTGATCTCACTGGATGGGGACTGGAAAAGGACACTCTGGATGCATCGGAGGGAGAGGCATGGAAGTGGGAATGTGTGAGGTTAGTTTGGTGGTAGTGTGTGAGGGGGAAGGGAGATCAGAAAAATCAGCAGAGCAGTGCTTTGAAAACTAGGTTGCACCACTCGGCTAGATCTGGGCTTCTCGAACGTTTCCACCCAAGTACTTGATGTCAGAGAGGGGAACTCACCCAAAGTAGCCTGACATGAGCTCTGAGTTTGTCTACAACCCCACTTTATCTCAAAGACTCAAATATGTATGTTGTAATTATAAACCTGTTTACATGTTTTAATATTACATATTTTTTTTTTTTTTTTGAGACGGAGTCTTGCTCTGTCGCCCCAGCTGGAGTGCAGTGGCGTGATCTCAGCTCATTGCAAGCTCTGCCTCCCAGGTTCACACCATTCTCCTGCCTCAGCCTCACGCCATTCTCCTGCCTCAGCCTCTTGAGTAGCTGGGACTACAGGCACCCACCACCATGCCTGGCTAATTTTTTGTATTTTTAGTAGAGATGGGGTTTCACCGTGTTAGCCAGGATGGTCTCGATGTTCTGATCTCGTGATCCACCCACCTCAGCCTCCCAAAGTACTGGGATTACAGGTGTGAGCCACCACAGCCGGCCCATATTTTTCTTTGAATGTTAGAAAAGATGGCTTCACACTTGTTCTGTGGCTTCGAACACTCCTTGGTGCAAGCCAGTTTGAGAGGCGAGGCAGCAATTTATAGGATTTTACTGCTTATAAAATTGTTTCGCATGGGTTCTATGAGTATATCCTTTTGTACATATGCCTTTGTAAATAAGTTCTGGAGAGTTCTCTGACTTAGGCAGATGTATCAGGTTGTGGCAGTTTCTCTGGGACCTGTGGTACTTGCCAAGGGAGCCATCACACGTCAGTTTCTAGTAACATTATTAGGTTCTTATTTTGAAGTTTTTATTTTCCTGAGTACAAAGTTACCTTCTTTGGGAATAATGGCATTTGATTTTGTTCCTAGCATGGATATTTTTGCATCTTCTCTGCATGTGCACGGATGTGTGGGGTTCTGTCTGCCTTTTTGCCTCTATTTGTTCATGTTGTGGGGTGGAGGGGCAGGCGAGGAGGGCATTAGATAGGGCATCATGAAAAGAAAAAAGAAGGGACGAAGAAGATACTGAGCCTGTGTCTTATCTGTCTTCCCGCTGGCATCTCCTTGGTTATGTGTGTGTTTTTTAGATCATCTGTGAGAAGTGACTGACTGCTCTGATAAATTATCCGATAAATGATCCTGGGAGGTGAATGAGCAAAAGTGTTAAACCCCACTGGGTGAGCAAGACCTTCTGTGGGAGCCACAGGATGTGCACTGGGGAGACGAGGGCTTTGGATGCTGAGCTGTTTTGAAGCTCTGTGGAGCCTTGGAGAAATCTAAGGCATTGTGACCAGGATCTGGAAATAAGAACAGGACTAGAGGAGCTGTTATGAATGTTGCTAAACTCTTAAGTAGCAGGATGTGGTGCTTAGATGTTGTTCTTTGGAAGATACCTCTAGCATCGTTAGAACTAGTGCTCAGTGGTATTCTTAGGTGCAGCTCTTTGACATGACACAGATAATGAGTGAGAAGCATGCCAAGGACCAAGACCCATACCTCAGACCCCAGGGATTCGCCCACTGTCCTGACTGTAGGGTCAAGTTTTGGGGAGGTGACTCTCTTCTCTTGAAAGCTGATTCTGCAAATCTAAAAGTAAAAGGTGGACATGGGCACATCATTGTGTGCCCACACCATGAAAATGTAGGATGCCAAACTGACACAAGGTAGGCGTATCATCCCTTGACAGATGAGGAAACTGAATCAGAGAGCCTCACCACCACCAGACAGCTAGTATGGACCAGAGTTGGGGCTGGCACTGACATCCTGACATTACTGGATTTGGCCTGTGGGCCAGGGTTGTCATTTCCTGAGCTCTTTTATAGAACATGAATATTCTTCAGTTACTGACAGCGACCCTGGACAATTATTTTCTCTGTCTGAATCTTCATTTTTTTCATCTATAAAATGGGAATTATGCCACCTTAAGGCAGTCATGACCTGAAAGACCATAGAGGCAGCCCATATGTCACCTTGAAAGGGTTTGGAAGCAGGGGACTGTTCACACACACCCCAGAACATCTGTTGGGGGGGGGGGTGTGCCTGGGAGGCCTTGGGGTTGGCTGTATCTGAGAAGGCCTCCCAGAAGAGGTGGTATTTTTTTGAGCTGACCTTGGTGCCCACCATCCTGCCTGCCTGCTTATTCCCTCCTCAGGACCTCCACGTTCCTAATGAGGACCGCATCAAGCAGCTGCTGGGGCAGGATGCCTGGACTTCGCAGAAGAGCGAGCTGGCGGGTTTCTATCCCCGGCTCATGGCCAAGTCAGACACGGGCAAGATTGGTCTCATCAACTTGGGCAACACATGCTATGTCAACAGCATCCTTCAGGCCTTATTCATGGCGTCTGAGTAAGTGCTGCTTTGGAATTCCCTGTCTGCCCTTTCTCTCTCCTCTGGGCTCCCTGAAGACAGGTGGAAAGGTGTCCGGGGCAGGGGTTGGAGAGGGTGGGCCTTGCTTTGCATTGCCAGCATGATTTCCTGAGGTCTGTGGGGACAGAGAGCCTCAGGCCATTGCCAAGGCAGGTCAGGACTGGATGGGAACTCAAGAAGGGGCTTAAGGGGCTGGGCAGCACTGGGAAGGGGGGTCTGCTCTGGGTTGGCTGACATCACTGACTTTTCTCCTAGAGTCCGGGGGGGTGGGTTTTGTCTTCCAGAGTAGAACTCCCACCCATCCTGGTATTAGACATATCTCTCTTTGAAAATGAAACAAACACAGTCTTTATAGTCTATGGCCACCTATCTACCTTATGGCTTACTTAAAAGATCAAAGTTTCAGCTTTTATTCAGTGAAAATAAGCTTTGATTCTGGCTTACCATATGTCCTCAAGTCAGTTTCTTTTCTCTGAGCATCAGGTTCAGTGGGAGGAGATTGGAGCTGATCTCCAAGTCTTTCTAAGGTGCTGCCGGGTGCACATTCTTCTCAAAACGCCTGGTGAAGGACTAGTTTTGTTTTTCTTTTCTAATTTCCAGTCTGCTGCAGAATATTACTTTTGTAAAATATAACAAAACGACTTACTAGAAAAACGGTCACATGCTTGTATGGTTGTTGTGATGTTAAAATGCTGTATGTTTCTAAGTGCTCACTCAACTTCTGAACTTACCTTGTTCTGAGACCGGCCAAGTGGCCCACACTTTGCCTAGGGCTCTTCCGTGCAGTGGGCTGAGTTTGGAGAGTGCTTGGTCAATCTGCCCAGAGCTGCTTGTGAGAACAGGAGATAAGCTGGGGCCTGGGAATTAGCTTGTTCCGGAGAATGTTTGTGTAGGGAGGGGAGCTATCTCCTATAGGATCAGACCCTTCCCACTAGGAGCCAGTCCACCCATCCTTAAAGGGTCCTCTTCGTTTAGCGTATTCCTCACATTGACCTCTGCCTCCCTCATTGGAAGGCAGGGGAACAGCTTGAGGTGGCTCTAGGGGCAGGGGCCAGGGCCCTGACAAGGGCTGTAGGAATGGATTGGAGGGCCCAGGTCAGAGCAGAGCCTGCTGCTCTAGAGGTGGATGAATCCCTTTCCCCAGGGAAGCAGCTAAGAAGGGTGTGCGAGGGGCTGCTGCGGCTGGGATGATATTGGCTTGGATCCTGTGGCATGTCCTAACCCTAGAATCCTGGGACCACAGGACCTTACGACATTTGAATCTTTGAGTTCTAAAGTTAGGTCTCAGAGCTGGAAGGGGGCTACAAGGGTCACCTTTGTACCCTTCATTGTCCAAAACATGTCTATTGCTGTGTTCCTGACCTCAGATACCCCAGCCTGAGTTGTTCACCTGCTCCTCCTCCCCAGGCCCTGGCTTCTGGCTCCGTCTTGGGGCAGAAATGTCTGTTGTGCCTTTGGCCTAGAGGCTCTGGGCTGCCTGTGACATGGTTGACTAGAGACTCCTTGGGGGCCCATGGCTTACCCTGGGTGTCCCTGCTTTGTTTTGAAGCTTCAGACACTGTGTGCTCCGCTTGACTGAGAACAACTCACAGCCCTTGATGACCAAGCTGCAGTGGCTCTTTGGCTTCCTAGAACACAGCCAGGTGAGTGTAGGGGGAGTCCGAGGGGAGTGGAGAGGCAGCTCTGGTCAGGCCCCGACATGGACACCTTTCCCTTCCCCAGGACCTGCCTGCATCTGGCTTCATCTCCCATGTCAGTTGCTGAGCCCCTGGCCAGGCTGGCATATGGAGCTGATTTAGTGCCCTGCTGGGGCAGGAGAAGGCGGGCCCCCTTGAGCCCTGCTCGGTGTTGTGCTGCCCAGTCTCTCCCTTCGGCAATTCAGTCCGTCCGTCACATTATGGTGTTGCCATAGTCCATTTTATGCTGCTACAACCAAATACTCGAGGCTTGGTGATTTATGAAGAAATTTATTTCTCAGTTTTGGAAGCTGGGAGGCCCAAGATCGAGGGGCTGTCTGGTGAGGGCCTTCTTGCTGCATTACAATGTGGTAGAAGGCATCACAGGGTGTGAGAGCATGCATGAGAGAAGGGAAAGCGGGGTGAACTCATCCTTTTATCAGGAACCTGCTCCTGTCTCAATTTGTGGCTGCTGGGGAAAGCAGACGGCCTATGATAAGGAATTAATACATTCCTGAGGGCAGAATGCTGAGGGACCTCATCCTCTCTTGAAGGTCCCATCTCTCAACACTGCTGCACTGGGGATTATGTTTCCAACACATGCTTTCTGGAGGACACAGTCACACCACAGCATGTTGCTTCATTCTGCTGTCATTTTTGAGTACCCACATGGCCAGGCAGCCTGAGAGCTGTTGAGGGTACAGAGGTGAACAGAACAAACACCATCTCTGCCCTCATGGAGCCTAAAGCCCTTGGCCAGGGATTATGCAAGGCTCTGTGTGGGGGCACAGAGATGAGTAATCCCTCCCTGGCTCATGGAGGGAAGGGAAAGGTCAGTGAGGGAGGGTTGGGAAGACGACATGGAAGAGGCAGCGCTGTATCTGGGACTCATCTTGACGGGAGAGAATGGCAGTGAGCGGAGGCAGGGAGAGAATGGTTGAGGTGTGCCAGGAAGAGCAGATTCCTAGAGGCTCGTTTATTTCTGTGAGCCCGATGCCCTGCTCAGCCCTGCTCAGAGGTGTGGACATGTGGGCTGGGATGGGTCAGGGACAATAGAAAGCGGGGAGGACCTCATGGAGGAGGCCAGGAAGTTTGAGGCTGAGGGTATGAGGTAGACCCTCAGGCCTAACCTGTGCAGAGCTGGCTGGTGAGTGGTCTCCTGCTCCTGACCCTGCCTTTCGCCTGCCTTGTCCTAGCGGCCTGCCATTTCCCCGGAGAACTTCCTGTCCGCATCCTGGACGCCCTGGTTCAGCCCTGGCACCCAGCAGGACTGCTCGGAGTATCTGAAGTACCTGCTGGATCGGTAAGGGGTCCAGGGCTACACGAAGACTCCAGGTCTAGAGGGTCCCTGGGGGCAAGCCCAGTACCTCTGAGCTGTGTTGCAGCTTCCAGGGAATAAGTGTGCTGCCTCGAACATGTGGAGGGCTTGGAGAAGGGGTGTGCTGGAAGGGCAGGGACTGAGTGTGAGGGAAGTTTGGTAGATGCTGAGTGGAAGTGATCTCTGGGAGGTCATTGTGTACGTCTGCACACTGGGCCGTGCATCTTTGTCACTGCCATGGGAGCACATTATATAGCTCCAGCAAGTCTTTATGTAGGGCGTGTGGGTGAGTATAGCAAGCGTGCTGTTGTGAGCATGTGCGTGGATGTGTGAGCGTTTGGTGTGTGTGTATGTCTGTTTGTCTCAATGTGTGGCTGTTGGGGAAGGTAAATGGGCATGGATAAGCGGAGTGCCCCGGAAGGGGACCCATATGTACATATAGCGACTCTGTGCTCTCTGCCCCAGGCTGCACGAAGAGGAGAAAACGGGCACAAGGATCTGCCAGAAACTCAAGCAGTCCAGCTCGCCCTCTCCGCCCGAGGAGCCCCCGGCCCCAAGTTCAACCTCTGTGGAAAAAATGTTTGGAGGCAAGATAGTGACTCGGATCTGCTGTCTCTGTTGCCTCAACGTCTCCTCCCGGGAGGAGGCCTTCACGGACCTCTCTCTTGCCTTTCCTCCTCCTGAGCGCTGTCGCCGCCGCCGCCTGGGCTCTGTGATGCGCCCTACAGAAGACATCACAGCCCGGGAGTTGCCCCCATCAACCAGTGCACAGGGGCCAGGCAGGGTGGGTCCTCGGAGGCAAAGGAAACACTGCATCACAGGGGACACCGCCCCCACCAGCTTGTACATTGAAGGCCTGGACTCCAAGGAAGCCGGTGGGCAGAGCAGTCAGGAGGAAAAAGTAGAGAGGGAGGAAGAAGGGAAGGAGGAGAGAACGGAGAAGGAAGAAGGAGGGGAGGAGGAGGAAAGCACCGGAGGGGAAGAAGAGAGGGAGAAAGAGGAGGAGGTGGAAGAGGAAGAAGAGAAGGTGGAGAAGGAGACAGAAAAGGAGGCTGAGCAGGAAAAGGAAGAAGACAGCCTGGGAGCGGGGACCCATCTGGATGCTGCCATCCCCTCCGGGGAGCAGACATGCGGCTCTGAGGGCTCCCGCTCCGTCTTGGACCTGGTCAACTACTTCCTGTCCCCCGAGAAGCTGACAGCAGAAAACCGCTACTACTGCGAGTCGTGTGCCTCCCTGCAGGATGCCGAGAAGGTAGTGGAGCTGAGCCAAGGGCCACGCTACCTGATCCTCACACTGCTGCGCTTCTCCTTCGACCTGCGCACCATGCGGCGCCGCAAGATCCTGGATGACGTCTCCATCCCCCTGCTGCTCCGCCTGCCACTGGCTGGTGGCCGTGGCCAGGCCTATGACCTCTGCAGTGTCGTGGTGCACTCTGGAGTGTCTTCGGAGAGTGGTCACTACTACTGCTATGCCCGTGAGGGCGCTGCCCGCCCTGCCCCTTCTCTGGGAACTGCTGATAGGCCAGAGCCCGAGAACCAGTGGTACCTGTTCAATGACACTCGGGTGTCCTTCTCTTCCTTTGAATCTGTCAGCAACGTCACCTCCTTCTTCCCCAAGGACACAGCCTATGTGCTGTTTTACCGGCAGCGGCCCAGGGAGGGGCCTGAGGCTGAGTCGGGCTCTTCTAGAGTCCGGACAGAGCCCACCCTGCACAAGGACTTGATGGAAGCCATTTCCAAAGACAACATCCTTTACCTACAGGTGAGCTGATCTCCTGGTGGAGGGATTCCAGTCCCACTACTGGCTTAGATAAGTCATTTCCCCTCTAAACCTTTTTTTTTAAATCCCATTCATCTGTTGCTCAGTGCTGGGCATATACTGGTGGGCCAGACAAACCTAACCCCTTACTTCAAAGTAACAGATACTGAATAATGAATGACGCAGTTTATTTTTTCTTTAAGTTCCAGGGTAAATGTGCAGATTTGTTACTTAAACGTGTGCCATGGTGGTTTACTGCACAGATCAACCCATCACCTAAGTATTAAGCCCTGTATCTGTTAGCTATTCTTCCTGAAGCTCTCCCTCCCCCGCCACCCCCCAACAGGCCCTAGTGGGTGTTGTTCCCCTCCCACCCCCACCAGGTGTCCATGTATTCTCATTGTTCAGCTCCCACTTATGAGTAAGAGCATGCGGTATTTGGTTTTGTGTTCCTGTGTTAATTTGCTGAGGATAACAGCTTCCAGCTCCATCCGTGTCCCTGCAAAGGACATGAGCTCGTTCCCTTTTATGGATGCATAGTATTCCGTGGCGTATATGTGCCAGTCTATCACTGATGGGCATTTGGGTTGATTCCATGTCTTTGCTATTGTGAAATATGCTGCAGTGAACATACGTGTGCATGTATCTATCTATCTTTATAATAGAATGACTTATATTCCTTTGGGTGTATAGCCAGTAATGGGATTGCTGGGTCAAATGGTATTTCTGCCTCTAGGTCTTTGAGGAATTGCCACACTGTCTTCCATGACGGTTGAATTTACACTCCCACCAACAGTGTAAAGGTATTCCTATTTCTCTGCAACCTCACCAGCATCTGTTGTTTCCTGACTTTTTAATAATCCCCATTCTGGCTTGTGTGAGGTGGTATCTCATTGTGGTTTTGATTTCTCTAATGGTCAGTGATGTTGAAGTTTTCTTTCATGTTTATTGGCCACATGAATGTCTTTTGAGAAGTGTTTGTTCATGTCCTTTGCCCACTTTTTAATGGAGTTTTTTTCTTGGACATTTAAGTTCCTTGTAGACTCTGGACATTGGACTTATGTCAGATGGGTAGTTTGCAAAAATTTTCTCTCATTCTGTAGGTTGTCTGTCTACTCTGATGATAGTTTCTTGTATTCTGCATAAGCTCTTTAATTAGATCCCATTTGTCATTTTTTGCTTTTGTTGCAATTGTTTTTGATGTTTCCATCATTAAATCTTTGCCTATGCCTATGTCCTGAATGGTATTGCCCAGATTTTCTTCTAGGGGTTTAATCCATGTCGAGTGAATTTTTTGTATAAGGTGTAAGGGGTGGGGGGGGGGTCGAATTTCAATATTCTGCTTATGGCTAGCCAGTTCTTCCAGCAACATTTATTAAATAGGGAATCTTTTACCCATTGCTTGTTTTTATCAGGTTTGTTGAAGATGGCTATAGGTGTGGAGTCTTATTTCTGAGTGAGTTCTCTATTCTGTTCCATTGGTCTATGTGTCTGTTTTTATACCAGTACTATGCTGTTTTGCTTACTGTAGCCTTGTAGTATAGTTTGAAGTCAGGTAGGCATGAGGCCTCCAGTTTTCTTCTTTTTGCTTAGGGTGGTCTTGGCTATATGGGCTTTTTGGCTCCGTAAGCATTTTAAAATAGTTTTTTCTAATTCTGTGAATGTGAATGGTAGTTTAGTTTAATGGGAATAGCATTGAATCTGTTAATTACATTGGGCAGTATGGCCATTTTCATGCTATTGAGTCTTCCTATCTATCTGTGAAAATGGAATGTTTTTCCATGTGTGTCCTCTCCTTCACTTGCCTTGTTAGCTGTATTCCTAGGTATTTTATTCTGTTAGTAGAAGTTGTGAATGGGAGTTTGTTCATGATTTGGCTCCCTGCTTCTTGTTGGTGTATAGGAATGCTAGCAATTTTTGCACATGGTTTTTGTATCCTGAGAGTTGCTGAAGTTGCTTAACAAACAGCTTAAGAAGCTCCTGGGGTGAGATGATATGATTCTGTATCTAGAAAACCCCATTAATGCAGTTAATAAGTGTGCTGAAGGAGGAGCACAGGGACCAGTTGAGTCTAAGGGGGAAGACGATGCTTCGGTGGCAGCGAAGGGAGGGGGCTTCCTCTGTAACTAACTGTGTGACTCCCTAGAGTCAAGGGTAGCACTGGCATACTGAGCAGCTGGGACAGCATGGGCTTTGACCAGTGGGATGGGTGCCTGTAGTTTGTGTTTTGTGTGGGGACACCAGGCCAGGTGTGAGCAACATCACCTCCTTCTTCCCCAAGGACACAGCCTATGTGCTGTTTTACCAGCAGCAGCCCAGGGAGGGGCCCGAGGCAGGCTCTCAAAGACAGACAGCCTCTATCATGCTGTCAAGATGGAGGCAGGGTGGCGGTAAGGATCGCCATGAGGTTGACCTCTTGGCGGCAGGAGAATGGGCTTTCTCATAGGCAGAGCCCATTCTTCGAGATCATGAGGCCTGTGGACAGGTTCCCGTGCGGTGTGATATGACCCTCGAAGTCCCCGGACCTCTCGGTCCCACATTAGGCCCTTGTCAGCTAGTCACACCCTAGTAGCAGCTGGCTCAGGGACTGAGTTTTTTTTTTTTTATTGAGAGGAGGGGGCCTTTTGAAGGTGTCCACCCCAGACATCCTGCCACTGAGCTGCAGTGTCTCTAAGACAAAAGCCCTGGTTCCTTCCACTGTGTCCAGGCCCTGGGGACCTGTGTGCTGGGTGGACTCTGGCTTCAGGGTGTGAATTCTAAAAGTTTCCTCTCATCTGTGTTCCCAGGAGCAGGAGAAGGAGGCCCGGAGCAGGGTGGCCTACATCTCTGCACTCCCCACATCTCCACATTGGGGGAGGGGCTTTGATGAGGACAAGGATGAGGATGAAGGCTCTCCAGGGGGCTGCAATCCTGCAGGTGGCAATGGTGGTGATTTCCACAGACTGGTCTTCTAATGTGAACCTGCTGCCAACCTGACCCCTTCCCTCCAGGAGCCAGGTAGGGCCTGAGGGAAGCTGGAGGCAGGCCCTACCAAGAGCAAGGATGGTACAGCTCATGGCACCTTAGTCCTCAGCCTCATGAAGGGTACACAGAGACTCTCTCAGATATGGCAGTGAGACCTAAGTCCCTTTCATTGGGGATCAGTCCAGTCCCATTAAAATTTTACACCCAAGTGTCCTGGTTAACTTGAAGCAGCTGAGATGGGCACACACGGGTCTTTGCCTCCCCCTGCCCCCCCACCCTCGGGAGGCTCCCCATGCTGGAAGATGTGAACATGTGATGATGTTCAGGAAACAGAGCTGGACCTCAGCTCTAATGTTTTAACATCAAGTACTATTTTCCTTCCGACTGCTCTACAGTATAAAGCACAGCAGGATCCAAGCCTTGTACAAAGAAGGGGGCAGTGTCACCTCTGGCTGTCCTCTTGTTTCTCACATGGGGGGTACCTGCACTGTCTGTAGCTTTCTGAGAAGATGAGAAGAACAGAGACCTGCCCCTTACCAAGCACCACTGCATGGTGGGGGGCTAGCTCCTCACAGCAGGCGGCCTTTGCCCCCACAGCCCCTCCACCCCAGCCTGCCTCAGTGCCTGAGAAGCCACCACTTACTTGCATCCCCCTTCTGGTTAGAGTCCTGATTTTACTGCAGAGGTGTTCCGTGTGAAGTGTGGTCTCTTAGGAAGCTAGTGGGCTCCTCTGATCAGGTGGCCTTTGTAGCTGCGACAGCAGCCACCTGCAGGTTGGATGAAGTGCCCTGACACTGCTGTAGCCCCTTCTAACTGAAGAGAAGACACCCATGTTCTTAAATAAACAAAAGTAGGTTCTCTGAAGCCTAGCAAGAGATCATTCTTCTTTGGACTCAGGGGCTGTGATGGCCACTGGGTTTTTCTCACAGGGTCTGGGGAGGCGAGGACTCAGCCTGCCCCACCCAGTGACGTGTGAGATGCCACAGGGAGCCAAGCGCCCTCTATTGAAGTGTGGTGTAAGTAAAGGTGCGGACTGACTGACTGACTTACCTTAAGGAGGGCTGGGTGATGCTGCCCGTGGAGAGGATGCACCTGGGAGGCAGCTCTCAAGACTGTACCTACCTCCTTCCCCAGGGGCTGCCTGCTGTGATGGAGGTGTGGAGTTTGCGCCCGATGTCACACCTAAGTGACCTGTGAAAGCAGCAGACAGACACGCCCAGAACCCATCTCTAGACGCCTAAGAAAGATGGATTGGCAAATGCTAGTATAATTTCCACTTTACAACAGACTCTGAGGTAGAGAGCACTTGTTCTTATTCACAGCCAAGAAAAATACCCAATTATTTCCAAATAAAGTAAAAATGGAACAGACTGGAGTGAGAACGGGTTCCACCGCCAAGCCCCTCAAGACAAGATGGACACGGCAGCTGGTTCTGGGGTGCATTTCTAGTGGACTTTATTGTCCTGCTCCAACACCACAGTAGAAAGGGACCTGCAAGCTCCAGGCCTGTACCATGTGTCACCACAGCAAAAACATGACCCACTTGAACACACTCCTGCCCCACCCACCCACAGGATAAATATGTTACAATTAAAAAAAAAAGAATACAACAGAATAAATTAATAACTTAAGTGATTAGGCACCAACAGTGATTTGAAAATTAAATGTCAATTTTAAATGGTAACAAGACAAGAACTCAAGACTGGGCTTCCACTAGCCCTTTTTCTCTTCCTGACAAATAGTGACAATTCTGCGTGAAATAATTCTAGATTTCAAGACACAAGTAGCCAACAAATACACATGCCACCAGAAATCACACGACAGCCTGGATCTCTGGGGGACCCCCTCAGCAGGTAGCCCCTTGTGGTCCCAGGCCCCGAAGAGCAGGGCGAGTCCCAGAAAGAGAAAGACGACCCCCACGGAAGGGCTTTAGAGCTCCTGAGGCCAGTCTGCCTTCCCCTGCATTTTATGAAGGCCCAGATGGGGAAGGAAGAGCTCTGGAAATGGGATAGGGGTGCTGGGCCAAGATGTCCCCATGGCAGAAGGGGCCAGAGGGGAGATGAGCTGAGCCCATGCTCCAGTAACTTCAGAGTGGTTGTGCTTTTGTCCTAGGAATAGGGCATACTTTAGTGGTTTCCAATGTACAAGTTACCAAAGTACAAGCTAGGAGGGGACTGGGGATAGGTACTGCCCACCCCTGGCCATCCAGATCCCCCAGCAGTTACAGAGGAGGGAGTCTCCCCTTCAAGCAGCTGAGCACCAGCTGTGGATGGGACCTCAGCACAGCTAATCCAACTTCCCATTCCACAGACGGGCAGATCAAGGACCTAAGGAGACACCATCTCCCTATTTCTCATCGTTCTCACTCGACTTAACCTTGCAGAAGTGGAGCTGGAAGTGGGTGAAGAAGGCTCCTTGGAGAGCCCCAGGCAGGGGGCTTGTGTGAAGCAGTGCTGGGTGGGAAGGTATCCCCTTTCCGGGGGCTCAGTCCTCACCAGGCCCCCAGGGGAGGTGGACTTTGACCCATGGATAGGCCAAACAAAGGACCAGTTTTTTCCACTGAGTTGGCTCCTTTGTTGGAGGAGGTAGTGGGTGGAGGGTGGGGATATGCTAGACATGGCTGGTAGTTTGGGGCTTGTGAGCCGGAGCTTTGCTTTCAAAAGGTCAATTTCACCTCTCACCCTTCCATCTCTACCCCTACAATTGCACCCGAGGGATTTTGGTAGTTACCGGAATCGGGAGCTGGAAGGAAGCCTCCTGGGAGATTCGATTTGAACACCTCAGTCACTCTGAAGATTCCAGCCAGGTCCACTCACATCATGGCACACTCAGAACATGCTCACATGTTTATGGGAGGCTGCAATAGTCTGGGCCCACTTGTGGCTGCTGCGGGTACACGGAAGGCACCAGTTAAAAGCTCTGTTGTATGGGGCCCCTTGTAGAGGGCCTTCAAGGCACACATTCAGGGCTGGGCAGAGTGAACCAGCACCTTGCCAACTCTGCCCAGTGTAGCTACCACCACTGCTTCCATTCACTTACTGGAACACCAAGGCATGGCCCCTGCACTTCTGAGTGGCTGGACCCATATGCTCAAAGGCCTTTTGTTCCCAAGACACAAGGCTTTCCAAGCCTCTCCTTCCTTCCTCCTCCACTGAACCCAAGCCCTGCCCTCCTCCTCTGTAAAAATCTGACTCATCCCCTTCTAAGGCCTACCTCAGGCACTCCCTTTTCCTAGAATCCACCTTCCCTGATTGTGACCCCACTCCTGCCTCTGGCACCAACCTCCCTAAGTACTTCCTCTGCCCTCCATCAGCATTTGAAGTCTCTGATGGCCATCACCACTGTCTCATGTCCTTGTCCTTTTTCTGATTGTGACTATCTTAAGTTCAGGGACAAGGTCTGATTGATTCTTGTATCCTTAGTGCTTAACCCCAGAGACTGGACACAGCAGCCATTAATAAATACTCCTTGAGTTGATCTAAACTAATGCTAGGAGGAGAGGTGCAGCTCTTGAGGAAATAACTTCTTCCAGGATGGGACTTGGAGAATGGCTAGACCATTGGTCTGGTGAACTATGCATGCTCATGGGAGCTGAAAGGGGAGTGGGGGCAGAGGAGAGTGGTAGCTGTCCCCATCAAACATGGCAGGAAGTCATTGTTTGGGAGGAAGAAGGTCTGTTCACCCCAGGGTAGAATGAAACGTCTGGTCTGTCCTGTTGCTTCTGAAACTCTTGAAAATTTAGTCAAGAACTGTCAACATAAAAAAATTCAGATCCCCCACCCTTGGCTTAAGAGAAGGAACCTTGGGTGATGCCCTACACCCCATCCCTGCTAATCTGATGGCTTTTCAAGCCCGGGGAGGAGAGTCCAACATGGCTCCTGGAATGCTAGGGAGCAACAGAGGGCAGATGAGCTGAGGAAACACTGGGCTGGCACCAGGCCAGACTTGTTCCTACCCTGCGATCTGACATACGCCACAGCCCATGGGCACAAGCTGTCAGCCATGCCTGATGTGGTCCCCTAGGCATCATTCTGCCCTACTTTCTCCTTGTCCTGCCTGACCCGCTGTCCCTCTATCCTAGGAACGTTCCTCATGTCACACCACCATGCACACCACTCTTGCACAACGTGTCCCTCCTTCACTTTCTGCTCCACCCTGCATCCCCAAGCATTGCCTTGGGCACTCCCCGACCCCCAAGCCCTTTGGATGTGTTTCCCCACTTGCTACATGGCCTTCACCCCTGCTTCACATCCGTCTGCTACCTCTGTGCCCAACTTCCACTGCACTGCTCACTGCAAAGAAACTCGCTTCCCCACCCCACTTCAGAGTCCCCTGCACTGCCCTGTGCCTCTGCCCAGCCTGTGCCTGTCCCAGGATTCCCCTCAGTCCCTGAATCACCCCCATCCACACCACACTCCCTCCCATATTCCCCACCCCTTTACCATGTGTTCCTGCCCCATGTGCCTGGTCGCCCAGCTTGGTCCAAGCCTCCCCGCTGTGTGGTGCTTTCAAGGTGGGGCTGGCGGGGGCCTCTGAGGGGATTGGGGAAGAGGACTAGCCCTTGAGCCTAGAGTGGCCTGTAGCTCCAAAGTTCTGGGGACCCAGACCCCACAATGTCCTTGTCATCTCCACCACCTGAGCTCCAAGCCCTGCTCCTTGCCGCTCTAGGTTGGCCATCAGTTTTCCCTTCCTTTTGTCCTTCATCTTCTGCCTCTGCACCCCACAGCAGCTGTCCTGCCATGGCCTCGGCCTGAAAGTGGGTTCTCTGCAGATGTCAGCTTTCCCTCTTCATCTGGGCATCTAAGTCCTTTACCCCTCAAGACCACTGCTGAGCCTTCTTCTCCACCATCTCCTCTTTTAGTGGCCTTGCTTCTCTCCTGCCAAGAAAAACAGGAATGAAAAAGTCCATTATCCACTTTGGTCTGCTGGTCCTTGACTCCCTGGGTCGGTGAGACTTGTCTTCTGGGACTGAAGGAGAGGTAGCCCAGTGGCCGGAGGGAAGATAGCTGAGGGCTGTGACTGAACATGAGGTGTGGAAGCTGGCTCAGAGCCCCAGCCCTTCCCTCCAAACATCTGGTAGGGAGTCAGGTCTAAAGGACAGGAAGAGGCTGAAGGATGCTTTTTGGCAGTAGCTCCTAGCTAAGGTGGGTGGAGGCATGGCCATTACTGATAAAAATCACAGCTGGGTCCCGAGTGGGCAGAGGAGGTGCCTTGATCAGGCCCTCACCTCCCAGGGGAAGGGTTCAGGGTCCCTGATGTCAAGTGCTTTGAAGGCTGAGACTGGCAGAGTAGAGAGGAGGTGGATAGGAGGAACAATGGGAGAGGGGAGAGGGGAAATGGGAAGGGCCAGCTCTGGAGACGCTGCCTCCTGGCCCCTCCCTGGGCTCTGCGGTGGCCCTCTCATCACAGCTTGGCACCCTTGGAAGGCTCCGAGGACTGCCGCACGTCTGTCCACTCCTGCATGGTGTTCTGCAGGGCCTGGGTCTTCTCCTTGTCCACTTGAACATAGTCCACCTTCTCATCAGAAGTGACAGATGAAGTAGATGGCTGAGGGGACAGAGTGGGAAAGAGGGAGTAGCTGTGAGTTACCAGTTAGGTGGGGAGGAAGAAGGTGGGCGTGGGATCTTCCTGAGCTGTCTGAAGGGGAGAAGAGCATGGCCTCTGCCTACCACTGACCAGCCTCAGGAGCCTGGCTTCTCTTTCTGAATATGGGCTTTAAAGCTCAGACTCCAAACTCATCATCCCTCCTGCAGGATGCAGCAGCACCTGCCAGCCCTTCTTACTTCCCGGCTCCTGGGAGGACCCAGGCCCTTCCTTGGCCCTGGTGGATGGGTCCAGGCCTTCATCTCTGCCTCCACCCATCTCTGTCAGGTCGCTTACCCAGGGGAAGGAATTTGCTAGGTGAAAACAAGCATCAGCCACAGGACTTTACGTGCTGTGCTCACCACCACCCTGTGAAGGGGAACCATGCTGAGGCACAGCTCTGCTCCCTGCTGTCTAGACTGCTTAGCTAAGGATACCTCCTGGGGAGGCTTTCCCAGGCCTGGAAGTCCCTTCTGAAGGCTGATGTATCAATGGCAGGGCTCTGGGACCCACCCAAGAGCCCAGGACCAGGAGGCAGTATCCTTCTTCCTGGATCTGTTGCTGATTCACTTTGTAACCTTAGGACAATCAGATCTCTGTGCACTCATTTGCCCATCTCTACAACACGGAGGATGGGCTGACTGATGAGGTTCTTTGACTGAGGGTACTGTGCTCTGAGAGCAGGAATAGGAGTCTTTAGACCTAGATGAAAGCTCTATGACTAAAGATGCATCATAAAAGCTGGGTACTGGAGCGGGAGGGAGGCTGAGTGCTGCTGTTCAGTGTTGAAGGCACCCTGGCCTCCATGATCTCTGCCTCTGGGACCCTGAGAGCTCTTACTGCCCCCCTCCCCCCAACTCTACTCCACGCACCTTGCGGTGGGGGCTTGGGGAGCTCGGCTGGAAGTCCAGGGCCAGATAATCAACGCTGCCGGTGCTCTTCTTAGGGGCAGGACTGTTGGTACCACTGGGAACGGGAGATGCAGACACTGGGTTTTGCTGTCATGAGGAGGAAAAAACTGAGTGTAGAAAACAGACTAAACCACCACCCAGAAAAACACCTCTGGGAGTAAGAACACTGTTTCCCTGAGCCCTACTCTGACTCATGCACCATGCTAAGGACTTTTCATGTTTTCATTTTAATCCTCATGACAATCCTATAATGTAGGTATGATTACTGTTGATGTTGTTTAAAACAAAGATGAAACTGTGGTTCACTTTACTTTCAGAGAAGTGACTTTGCCTGTGGTTACACAGCTGTTGAGTAATGGGAATCAGGTCTGTTTTCTGACTTCCAAACCTGTGCTAACCCCTGTACCACACTGCCTCTTTTATAGCACATCAGGCCAAGTCTCATCAACAGTGGCTCTCCTGAGACATGCAGCCTTTGCTTGCTGGCGCTTAAGAAAGGAGCACATTTCCTTTATGCACTGGAAAGTTTTCTTCTGTCGCACCAAATCAGCCCCTGTGAAACTCCCACCTGTGGCCTAGAGTGGGGTAGTCACCCCAAAGCAGCTTGCTCCCCTGCCTAGCTCCTCCAAGATCTGAACAGGGTGGCTTCATCTCCAGGCTGCACAAAGCCCGCATTTCTTCAGATGACACGCTCTAGGATCCTGTCCATCCAGGCTCCTGCTCTAGCAGAGCACCACCTCCTCTAGGACTTTCCTGAAGTCTTATTCTAATGAGAAGGTGATAGTCCTGTGTTCTGTTTGTTGGCTGCTTTATTGGTTGGTTAATTCACTCTTTCACTATCTATGCAGTGACTACCAGGTGCTGGGCAGTTATGCCCTTAATGGAAATCTCAGGGAAGAAATATCCTCCTCTGCCTGTGTTGATAGCTCTATTATGGCCTCACCAAAGTGAGTTATGTGCACGTATGCCTCTCACCACTGAGGAGATACCTCCAGCACTGCCTATCCAAGGGCACAGATCATGCCACCCATGTCACTGTCATGAGAGGCAGGCCCCTGCTCTTGAAGACCATGACTTCGTTGGGACAGGTCTCGTCTTCCTTACATCTGATGACAACTCCTACTGCTTAACAGGTGCTCAAGAAGGGTTTGTAGCAGGAGACTAAATCATGAATAATACAAGGAGTCCCTGGGCTGAGGTGAGTTAGCTAAGCTGGGAAGTGGGGAACTGAGCGGTGGGTCCCAGGGGACTTTGAAAGGCGTCATTCCAGCGAAGCCCAAAGGACTCACCATAGGGACATAGTTCTCTTCACTGTCTCCTGAGTCTGTGCTGGTGATGCTCTGGGTGGAGATGGGGCGGCAGTACTGGGAGGAGCTGGAAGTGAAGGTGTGGCTGTTGTGGGAAGGAAGAGTTAACACTGGGGAAGCCGCATGGCTGCTGCCATGTTTCTAGTCTCCAGCTGGGCCCTGACCCTCACATACCCAGACCTCAGCCATTAGAGCTGCACACTCCATCAGATTAAGATCTGATATAGGGCGGGTATAATTATTCTCTTTTATAGCTGAGGAAACCAAGCCACAAGAGATCCAGAGACATGATCAGCTGATGATAGCTTTAGCATCAGAATCCAGCTGTCCTGGCCCACAGGCCAGCTGCCATATCACTCATCTTCCCTAATGGCCCGACTCCAAGCTCCCACCCCCACACACAGGGACTCACTTGGCCCTAGACCAAGACTTGGTGATAGGTGACTTGAAGGGGAGTTCATCGATGACAGTGTTGTTTCTCAGGTCAAGTGGTGTTGGCTTTGCTGGAGCAGGAAAAGAAAGTCTGGTAATCAGCCAGTAATAATAATGCTACACATACACACCTTATATATAACACATGAGCATGTTTATAAAGGCCTGCAAAGTCATTCCAGTTTCACACAGGGAAACTGATGCTCAGCGAGGTTATATAATCTTTGCCCATATTGATGGGCCTTGAAGTCTTGTCTTCAGATTCCAAATTATATATGCTTTCTGCTGTTTCTAAAATATAATATCTAATTATATTTTCAGAATCAAAAGTGGGGACACAGGGTTTGACAACAGATTTTTCTCCCTCAATTTATGACTTCATTTAAAAATAAGAGACTATATATAAAAATATATTATATATTAATAAATATATTATTTATAAAATATATACTATTTATATATTAACATACATATATGTATTTTTTAAGACAGGGTCTTGCTCTGTTGCTCAGGTTGAAGTGCAGCGGCGCAATCTCAGCTCACTGCAACTCTGCCTCTTGGGTTAAAGTGATCCTCCTGCCTCAGCCTCCCTAGTAGCTAGGACTATAGGCGCCTGACACCATGCTTGGCTAATTTTTATATTTTTAGTAGAGACGGGGTTTCACTATTTTGGCCAGGCTGGTCTCGAACTCCTGACCTCAGGTGATCCACTCGCCTCAGCCTCCCAAAGCGTTGGGGTTACAGGCGTACAGGTGTGAGCCATGGCACCCAGCCAAGAGACCATATTTGAAGTGGAGATGGTCACCGTGACTACTCCCTGCTGCTCCTGGCCAGGTCTGTGCAAGCCACAGTGGAGGAAGGTAGATGCCATAAGGGCTTGAGGGCTTCAGTTCCACATGCTAAGATTTGAATTCCCTGTTGGCCAGACCCACAGGGGGCTAACTCTGCCTAGCTATCCTACTCCTCCCTTTGAATCCTTGCCACTGATCCAAGGCCAGGAGAGTGAGATTGTAGCAGACCAGGAACTTGCCTGCTCTACATGCAGGGGGCACAAAGCTGACTTTACTGAACGCCTGCTATGTACCAAAGTACTATCCTAGACGCTCTCCTTTGCAGCAAACCTGGGAAGTAGGAATTACCATCTGCATTTCACAGACAAGAAAACTGAGACTCAGATTTTACATGATTTGCCCAAAGTCACACCTCCCAAGTCCAGGACCCACATGACCCCTAAGCAAATGGAAAGAGTCCCTAGCCATTGTCCAGAGATGGGACACGGGAAAGAATGGACTTACCTTTCCGATCAGGTTTGAGGTTGCGGTTGACAGGGGGTGGCTGGATCTCACTTCCTCTGCTGGGGCCTCGGTGCACAGGAAGGGTTGTTGATGGGTAGCCAAGTGAGTCAAAGTGATGGCCCCCTGGGCTCATTGGGATGTAGACGCCCTGGGAATTATCACCTGCTCGTTCCATGGCCAACAGGGTGGAAGAACCTGGGTTCATGGGCACATAGTTGTCTTCAGAATTGGTGCTGTCCGATCGGCCCACAATCATTTTCCCTGGCTAGGGAGAGAACAGTGGAAGAAATACAGCTGTTACTAGCAAGAAGAAACAGGAAGGGGATAAGACTTTGTAAATGAGGCAAGACAAGTCATGACTGGGTTAGCTACACTTTGAAGCTGTAAGGGAGACCAAATAAGAAAGCAGAGTAGTGGGAGGCTGAGGCAGGTGGATCACTTGAGGTGAAGAGTTCGAGACCAGCTTGGCCAACATGGCGAAACCTCCTCTCTACTAAAAATACAAAGTATTAGCTGGGTGTGCTGGCATATGCTTGTAGTCCCAGCTACTCAGGAGGCTGAGGCACGAGAATCGCTTGAAGCTGGGAGGCCGAGGTTGTAGTGAGCCAAGATCACGCCACTGCACTCCAGCCTGGGTGACAGAGCGAGACTCTGTTTCAAAAAATAAAAAATAAAAAAAAGGAAGCAGAGTGGGAGACAAGAATATATGAGGTCTGTGGGACCCTTCAAGCCTTCACGATCCTTTGGCATCCATTAATAATTTTTGATAAATCTAGAGTATAAAATATTCTTGGTGACTGGGTCCACTTGGCTTTCTGGATGCCTGACCAACACTGTGGGTAGCATAGTCCATAGACTGTAGGTTTGGTTCAGGACCTGCCCCTCCACCTCAAGTCCAGACTCACCATTGGCAGGTCAGCATCTCAGGCCCTGATCAGAACAAGGAGCATATTAGGAGTCCTGGCTCTGGAAGGTGAGGTCTGGGGCCAGTTGTGTTTCCCCAGTCCAGGTTTCTAAGTACCTGGGGCTCACTCCAGGCACCTAGGGGACCACCAAGCTGCAGTCAGAGCTTCTATAGAGTTGTGCGATATAGCAATCCCGGCTATAGCCTTCCTCTAACTCTTGCTCTGTCTGCCCTGACATACAACTAAGCTGCTTCTGCCTTGGTTACCTGATTTCACTGTCTTTCCAGTAGGCCTGAAGCCAGGCCTTGGTCTTCTTGCCTGACACCTTGGAGAACTGTGGTTAGCATCTTCCAGAGGGCAGCCTGGGATCCTGCACTCAAGCCATAATTCTGTCAGTTAGGCTGACTCTGAGTACCACCCTTGCCTGGAGTCTCACACTGCAGCCTCCCTCCTGCATGTGAGGCCACGTGGGTAAGGTTGCTGCCTTAGAAGATCCCCCATGGTGCAGCCTGGGTCTATTGCATTCTAGACCCTCTGCTTACCTACAAGGTTGGTGAACCTTGTAATCCAGTCTACCTTAGCACATACATTTCTTCCAGACTAGAATACTTATATCTTATTTGTCCAAAGACTCACGTCTGAACTGAGACAAGAACTTGGGCAGGGTCCTAATATGGAGACGCCATCACTCTTTTGAGGTTGTGCTTTTAGTTCCGTAAGGTGTGACCTTTTACCTAACCAGGCCCGCCTGAGGACCCCTGGTTAACCCACACTCACCAGGAAAGAGCCGACTCCATCACTCACGGATTCAGCAGACCGGCCTGCACTCTCTCCACCACGCTGTGGGTACTCGTAGGTCTCACAGGAAGAAGCTGACAGAGGAAGGAGGATCCATATGTACTCATGGTTGATTCATGTGCTGACACTTCCCCATACCCTCACCAGTGTGGTTCAAGGTCTTACTGATACTCCAGAAGATACTACTCTCAACCCCAAATGATAAGGAATTTCTTCGAACACATCACTCCTCAGTTCAAAAATTCCTCCTGGGCTTCTAGATGTAGCTCCAGTGTTAACATCTGCAGAGAAGCTGTCCTTGACTGCTCTACCCTCATCTATGCACCTCTCCTTGGACTCCTATACCACTCACCTGTCCTGCTCCCCCCAGTCATCACTTCTCTGAACACCACAGTAACAATACTTGTCCTGATTTATATGTATTGGTTTATTTTCCCAATGAGATGTAAGCTCTGAAGGGCAGGAACGTGTTTTATGTATGTCTTTATCATAATCTCAGTTCCAAAGCACAGTATGACTGCTCAAATTGTTGATGGATTGAAAGACGGCAAAGAGGTCTAAACCAGGAGCTGGGACTCTAGGGTCTGAGTCTCATCTCTGGCACAATGACTCTGCAACTCTATAAGTCTCTTAACTGTCACTGGCCTCATGTGAGATGGAGACAAGGAAGTTTTGTCCCACCAACCTCTCTGCCTGGCTTAAACAACAGGATGGACAAGAAAAGCCTTTGCAAGCCATAAAGCAAGATGCAAAATTAAAGGAATCAATATTGTTCTATTTTTTTCATCATACAGAGGAGGTTACATGCAGAGTTGGAATACTCTCAGTGGAAAACAAGTAACAGTAGACTTAGGTACTTCAAATTAAAGTTTTCACTTCAACCAAAGAGATTCAAGTATGATTTAGAAAATATTAAGACCTCGTTTTGCTTTAACAGTCTGTTAGTCCACACAGGTTTCACTCCAGTTTGGACTGATCTTCTGAATTTATTTTTTAAATCTTTGGTTTGATTTATAAATGAACAAAATACAATGATTTGGACTTCTAAACCCATAATATGTTATACTTGCTTAATCAAGAATGTCCTATTCTCCATTAGTAGAATATTAACTTCTCCGGGGCTAGCTCTGTTATACAACTACTAACAGCCTCCAGTGCTGGAGGACCAACTGGTAAGGGAACTGGGTAGAAGACACCTATGTTTTTGAGTATCAGTGACCTAGGTGGTTCATAAGTTCCCCTCGGCCATGGATGACCAAGGACCACCAAACTATTGAGAACCCCTGTGTTACCTCCTCCTCCCTCTGAGTCTCAGCTAGGACTTACACTGACCTCGGTGAAGTCGGCTGTTGTCCATTGCAGGGAGGGTGTTGCGTCTGGGGATGGTGGCAGCGACAGATCTGCTATTTTCACTGATTGGCGGTCTCTGCTGAGGACTGCCCCATCGAGGTGTTTCTGCCTGACTTGGCTTGGGGGGGCGGGGTGGGGGAGCTATGGCTGAGTCCCCAGGAGTGCCCACTGTCATGGCATTGTGGTTTTTGTCCAGAGTGAATGTCCTAGGGATCTGGTAGGCTGAGAGTGGGGTGGCCGGAACATCCATATTGTCTACCAGGAGGTCCCCAAACTCCCGGCACAGGGTGTTGCTGGGCGTCTTGAAGGTGTACACATCCTCATTATCTGTCTCGGAGCCTGTGAGGCTGCCCTTGGTGTGGCCATGGGAGGCCAGGCTGCGGGGGAGGTCGTAGGTACTGTCTCTGAATTCTGTATTGTGCCGGCTCGGCTTGGGAAGGCTATAGAAGCCATGGACTTGACCACTGACCCCGTTGACACAGTGTCCATTGCCCTGGGCAAGTTTTTGTACAGCTGTGTCACTCCTCATGAGAAAAGAGGCTCTGGTGCCCTGAGAGAAGCTGGCACTCCTAAAAGAGAAAGAAGGGAAGGGGCAGGAGGGTGAGACAATTGCTAGCTGGGTGACCTTGAGGCAAAGCACTTTCTCTTTCTATACTTTGGTTTAGGCATCTGTAAAATGGTGACTAAAAGCATATTTTGAAGGTTGTTCAGATATTAGACTCTAGTATATGAATGTTTAAACAATGTTAGACTTCATCCGTCCCCCATCTCCATATGGTAGTTATTAGCAGGGGTTATAACCCCCACTCCCTGACCAAGTATCAATAAGCCAGATGGACTGCCTATTTGTTCACTGTTTTAAGTACCACAGAATATGCACATTCGAACACAAATGTTGTGCGATAGTGGAAAGAACCTTTAAGTTGATGACAGGAAACAGAAAACAAGTCATTTTATCTCTCTGAGTCTATTCTGCCACTGTGAAACTAGCCCATGGGTATTGATGTTGTAAGTTAAAAAGAATTATTTGGGTCAGGTACAGTGGCTCATGCCTGTAATCCCCGCACTTTGGGAGGCTGAGGTGGGAGGTTCACTTGAGGCCAAGAGTTCAAGACCAGCCTGGGAACACAATAAGACTCCATTGCTACCAAAAAAAAAAAAAGAACTAGCTACTATCTGGGTAGGGTGCTGCACACCTGTAGTCCTAGCTCCTGGTGGGGCTAAGGGAGGAAGATCGCTTGAACCCAAAGTTCGAAGTTAGAGTGAGCTATGATCGCACCACTGCATTCCAGTCTAGTAAACAGAATGAGACCCTGTTTCAAAAAAACACGTCCCAACACAAACAAACAACAAACTATTCAAATGTAAGCTCTAGGTTTATTTTCTACCAAGATTTATGGTTGGTTGAGAGGCATTTTGAGGGGAAAGATCTCTTTCCAGAGACCTAGAAATCTATAGGAAGAATGGTTTCCTGTTTGGGAACCACATATAGAAAAAGTTTTGATTAGTACGTTTTTAAATTTAGGTTTTGGGCAATAAGGCAAGCAGTAAAAAGAGAAGAGAAACAAGAGGGGAGACTTGTGTTAGGTTCCAGTACTGCTACTGATATGTGCTATGTGTATCACCAAGCCTCCTCTCTCAGGTGGGACCTAGTACGTCACAATGATTTCTAAGGGCCCATCTGGCCCCGATGCTCTACAAGCCCTTCGTTTCACAAGAGTGGTTTTCAAACTAGATTCTATGTTCTCTGTAGGTGCTTTGGGAAATTGGAGGGTGAGGTTCTGAGTAAGCAGGGATTTAGGTCTGCTTCTTTAGCTTTTATATGATTCTTCACAGGATTTCACTTGGGGAAAAAAGAATCCTTTGTAGCAGGAATTCTAAGCCTTTTGGAGGCTATATAGGAGTTTTTAAGATTCTGGTCAAAAGCTCTTGGAGTGTCTCATCAGAAAAGGCAAATCTCATATACATATAAACTTGTGGGGGCTGTAATACATAGCCCTCTGAGGCCAATCCCTGGACCTTTTGCCTTACAGAAGCTCTCTCAGCTCCTGAGGAGTTTGTTATTTACAGATGTGGCCACCAGATGGTGTTAGAAAACGGGCCAGAGCTTAGAAAGAGGAAACAGGTGTGTAAGCCAGGCTTCCTCTCATGTAAACTGTACCCATGATGGCTAGGAATTCCAGGTCAGTCTCCAAATCTTCACTGATGCTCCTCCCTGGGCCTCTGCACTCCTCCTCCCTTTCTGTTCCATTCCACACACATAACCAAGCCAACAGCCATGGGCTTGGATGATTGAACATCTAGCCTTTAGATAATGTAGTGCTTAGGGAAGAGGATGGGGGTGGGGGGGGGGGCAGCGAATGGTAGACATAAGGTGCTAATGTTGTATGCATTTTTTTGGTGCCTTTCATTTTGCTTTTTTTGGAATTTCCAACTCTCTGTTGGATGCTCCCATCTGGATTTGTTCATTTTACATTTACTGATGTCCTAATTTCCATCTGGGCCAGGCAAAAGGGATACAGAGATGCCACCTGCCCAATGAGGGGTGGTCCGGGAATGTCACAGTAGTGGAGGAGGTGACATGGATGCAAATCATTACAGTCAAGTAGGGGTGAGTACGTAGCTGTTGACAGTTGGTATTAGCCCTTGCTGGGGGTGGTGGTAGACAATGTCAGGGAAGTCTCCTTCAGAGATGTTGTATCTTGAGTGAGCCTGGACGGATGAGCCACAACTGGCCAGGCAGAAGGCAGGAGAAGGGAAACGGTGTTCTAGTTGAAGGCTCAAAGATGTAGAACAACCTGGCAAGTTCTAGAAACTCGAAGCTGCTCAGGCTGCAGCAAGCACATTAGAAGGCAGGGCTGAGAGAAGACAATGGAGGCCAGGCCAGGACTAAGGGAATGGGGAGCCTCTGAAGGATTTCAAGGTGGGGATGGGGTTGCAAGAGCATCACAGATACCCTGCAATAACCTTCAACATGGTCAAGAATGAACTCATCATCTTCCTCTGGAACTCTTCTCCTCCTGCCTCTCTTATTTTGGGAATGGCACCAGTTACTCAAGCCAGAAACCTGGGAGTCACCCACATTATGATTTCTGCCCAGGGCCTCTCTGATCCTTCCATCCTACTAATATTTACTTTCCTAACTTCCCAGTGTAAACATTTTCAACACTGCCTCAATGCTTCAGGATTAAGCCCAAACTCCTAGGTTTATCCCAACTCATCTCACCAATCTTTTCTCTTTAGTTCCCTTTTCTACTCTAGGATCCAAAGCAAACTTTGCAGTGTTCCCTGTGTGCCCCAGTTAGTCAAGCATTGGGCTTTGTTGCATTGTTGGGTTGTGTCTGGAAGGCTTCTTACCTCAATCTGGCAAGTTCCTACTCCATTTATCCTTCAGACTCATCTCAGAGGACACATCTTTTAAGGCCATTCTTACATCCTCTACCTCTAAGCATTGCTTAACTTAATCACTTGCTTAACTTTGTTCTTGGAGCAGGTAGCAAGTATTACCTATATTAGGCACCATTACTACTTATCTCCGCCAACAGACTGTGATTTCCTTGAGGAAAGAAACTGTGTCTTACTCATTTTTCTCTCCTTGGCACCCAGGTTAATGCTTGTTGCATTGTAAATAATGAATAAACATTTGTTGTAAGTAAGCAAATGAATAAACAAAAGTATGGTGCTGCCATCCCTTTTCCTGGGCTTGGCCCAAACCTTCTGATCAGCAGATCAAAACCCTTCCTCTGTAGAACCCACTAGCTTATGTTCCAACTTCCCTCTACCCCGGCATCCTCCCGTCTCGCTCACAGAACTACTCACTCATCCCTAAACATATCCTGTGTAGTCTAAACTTCAGCCCTGGTCTTGCATTACTCATCTCCCTGTGGAATGCTTCCTTGATACATCAACACTTTACACAAAGTCCACAAGAAGCCTTTTCACTCTACAAAGGTACTACAGGTCCCTAATTCTCTTTATGGTAATCATTCCTTCCTCTGTGCTACCACAGCACTCTGTGCTTCCATCGCAACACTCACCTTATTCTGCCTTATGTCAGTTATTCAGGTCTTTGTCTTTCCACTTCTACCAGACCATGTGCTCCTAGAAGGCAGAGGGCCATATCCTGTACCCTGGCATAGTGCCAGGCATATGATAGATAATAGTGACACATGTTGAGGGAGACTGATTATCACCTCAGTAACCAAGTAAAAGGAGTTGAACAAGGGACTCTTGCCCAAAGTTACATACTCAGAGGGCAGGGAATTTGTTCTAGTACCCGGGTCTCTAGGCGCCCCCACTGCACAAACCATGCTACGGTGTGGTCCCTTTGGGCAATAATCCAGATGGGGAATTCCAAATACTCAGCAGTCCTGTGGCCTTTAGTATTTTCATGTAAACCTTAACTGAGGCCTGTGTCACTGTGATGACCTGAGTTGCTTTTGTGGGATGGATAATCCACCTGGAAGTGGTGGATTTGGAGAGAGGCTTCTCTTCCAGGGCTGGGCTTACAGGAGCCTTATAAAACAGGCAAGATACTATGCCATACATATCACATGTGATCTCATTTTAAATCCTCCTAATAGTTCTGAGACACACCTCTTACTTTCACAGTATCAAATGAGGAAAACAGTAAATGGCAGAGCTGGTGCAGGAAGATACTCAAACACAAGCACGCATGGGAGCTCCCCAGAATCAAAAAGAAGTTTGAGAGAAGATATTCCCCCAAGCCAGCAGTGCCAAGTGCCTTCCCTTTCCATTCCTGGCCAATGGCTCCTCCAGAGCTATAGAGGCTATTGTCATCATACAGTCTCTCCCTTGGCTTTTTTTTTTTTTTTTTTTGGTGATGGAGTCTCACTCTGTCTCCCAGGCTGGAGTGCAGTGATGCAATCTTGGCTCACTGCAACCTCCGCCTCCTGGGTTCAAAGCGATTCTCCTGCCTCAGCCTCCTGAGTAGCTATGATTACAAGAGCGTACCACTGCACCTGGCTAATTTTTGTATTTTTAGTAGAGACGGGGTTTCATCGTATCGGCCAGGCTGCTCTCGAACTCCTGACCTCGTGGTTCGCCCACCTCAGCCTCCCAAAGTGCTGGGATTACAGGCGTGAGCCACTGCGCCCAGCCTTCCCTTGGCTTTTAAAAATGGTTTTCCAAACAACCCCATCAAAAAGTGGGCAGAGGACATGAACAGACACTTCTCAAAAGAAGACATTTATGCAGCCAAAAAACACATGAAGAAATGCTCCTCATCACTGGCCATCAGAGAAATGCAAATCAAAACCACAGTGAGATACCATCTCACACCAGTTAGAATGGCCATCATTAAAAAATCAGGAAACAACAGGTGCTGGAGAGGATGTGGAGAAATAGGAACACTTTTACACTGTTGGTGGGACTGTAAACTAGTTCAACCATTGTGGAAGTCAGTGTGGCGATTCCTCAGGGATCTAGAACTAGAAATACCATTTGACCCAGCCATCCCATTACTGGGTATATACCCAAAGGACTATAAATCATGCTGCTATAAAGACACATGCACACGTATGTTTATTGCGGCACTATTCACAATAGCAAAGAGTTGGAACCAACCCAAATGTCCAACAACAATAGACTGGATTAAGAAAATGTGGCACATATACACCATGGAATACTATGCAGCCATAAAAAATGATGAGTTCGTGTCCTTTGTAGGGACATGGATGAAACTGGAAAACATCATTCTCAGTAAACTATCGCAAGGACAAAAAACCAAACACCGCATGTTCTCACTCATAGGTGGGAATTGAACAATGAGAACTCATGGACACAGGAAGGGGAACATCACGCTCCGGGGACTGTTGTGGGGTGGGGGGAGGGGGGAGGGACAGCATTAGGAGATACACCTAATGCTAAATGACGAGTTAATGGGTGCAGGAAATCAACATGGCACATGGATACATATGTAACAAACCTGCACATTGTGCACATGTACCCTAAAACCCTAAAGTATAATAAAAAAAAAAAAAGGCAAAAAAATAAAAAAATAAAAAAATAAAAAAAATAAAAATGGTTTTCTAGCTTTTCTAGCCACTTCATTTTGTACTTGTTCTTCCGCACATTTTCATATAATTTTATATACCACACTATATGATGATTTTGCTTTTTTCTATCCCACTGGACTCCAAGAACCCTAATGATGAAGGACTCACTTTGATTTTTAATGAGTATGTTCCCATTTAAGGGTGACTGAATATAAAATGCTTGTAAGTAGATTAACCACCATTTAGAGTTCTCTGTCACTGGCCATTGTTTAAGAGGTCATTTGAACTATCCTCTTGCATTTGACCCATTCCAAATGGATCCTTCCTGCGAAAGAAGAAAACTCAGAAAACTCTGTGTCATAAATCTTTTTGAGATGAGGCAATCTTTGTATCTCAAACCCTTCTGGCTGCAGTTCTGAGCCAATTTTGGCAGGACTCTCTGGTTACAGAGCAAAGCTGTATATGTGAAACTAAAAGTTGTATATTTTGCCTTTGGTCAAAGCCTCTGGTGAATGAGTCAGGGAAGACGTGGAAAAGATTAATGATGGGTAAGCTCTCCAATGACATTTCTAAATTTACCATTTACCCACCATCTTTCTATAGACTACTGCTGCAGGGTCAATGATTCTGGAATCTCATCAATGAAATTTCACTCCCCGTAACCCTCACCAGAATTATGGCTTTTCAGGGCATGTGACTCACATCAATGTATCATCTGATACAGGTTTAACAGCCTTCTTGAAATAAGAAGACAGACACTGGCTAGAATCTGGAATGAGGCCCCAAAGGCTGGAGGACAAAAATAAGTCCAGTCAAACCAATTTGTCTTCAAAGAGAAAAAGAACTCTATTTGTCTTGACTCTGCCAGTTCAAAACTCTTTCCATTGGCAATAGATATTATTCTGAATAGTTACTTATTTTAGCTCAGTGGAAGGCCTGCATTTTGAGAACTGAAGTTATTTTAGCAAGAATACACATTATCTAGTACTTGAAGGAAGACCACTGGCTATTATTGCAGTAAAAGTGACGATAAATACATAATTCACAGTTTTATTTCTAAGGTGCTTAATTTACTGTATCTTTATAATCAGGTTCCCACATAAATGAAAAAAGAGATAGATAGAAGGCTGGTATTAGTAGCCTCAGTAATCCAATCAAACATATTTATGTCTAGTCTATGCTAGGCAGGATGAATGGGCTGATTCACTTTATACGCCCTACTCAAAAATAATCTTAAAGGATTACTTTGGAGATCATAAGAGGTACCTAATGTAAAAGTGCTTTGTAAACTTTAAAGCATCATTTCTTTCTTCCAGAGCACCTAGTATATAATGTGAATGTTAGAGGAAACACAGGATTAAAGTCTATTCATATACTTACCAATACTTGGCACTGTTAACTTTTTTTTTTTTTTTTTTTTTGGTGACAAGGTCTGGCTCTATTGCCCAGGCTGGAGTGCAGTGACGTGATCTCAGCTCACTGCAACCTCCGCCTCCTGGGCTCAAGCCATCCTGCCACCTCAGGCTTCTGAGTAGCTGGGGCTACAGGCATGTACCACCATGGCTGGCTAATTGTTTTTGGATTGTTTTTGGTAGAGATGGGGTTTCACCATGTTGCCCGGGCTGGTCTCAAACTTGTGAGCTGAAGCAATCCGCCTGCCTTGGTCTCCCAAAATGGGATTACATGCTGGGATTATAGGCATGAGCCACTGCGTCTGGCCTGTTAGCCATTTTTATTTTAGCCCTTCCAGCAGAGGTAAAGCAGAATCTCACTGAGATTTTAATTTGCATTTCCCAGATCACTGATCATCTATTCATGTGGTTATTGAACATTCCTATATCTTTTTTTGTTGAAGAATCTATTCAAATCTTTTGCCCATTAAAAAAAAATTGGATTGCTCTCTTCTTATTGAGTTGTAAAATTTCTTTATATGGACCAGAAACAAATCCTTTGTTACATATGCACGTTGAATATTTTCTCGCATTTTGTGATTTGCCTTTTTTTTTTGAGATGCAGTCTTGCTCACTCTGTCGCCCAAGCTAGAGTGCAGTGGTGCGATCTCGGCTCACTGCAACCTCCACCTCCTGGGTTCAAGCGGTTCTCCTGCCTCAGCCTCTCCAGTAGCTGGGACTATAGATGAGCACATCCACGCCTGTCTAATTTTTGTATTTTTAGCAGAGGTTTAGCATCGGGCTTCACCATGTTGGCCAGGCTGGTCTCGAACTCCTGGCCTCAAGTTATCTGCCTGCCTCGGCCTCCCAAAGTGCTGGGATTACAGGCGTGGGCCACCACGCCCAGCCCATTTTGTTTTCTTAAAGAGGCCTCTTGAAGAACAAGTTTTAATTTTGATAGACTACTTTATCAAAAACTACAGTTTTTTCTCTTTTATGATTCTTGCTTTTTCTGTCCTATATAAAAATCTTTGCTTACCTCAAGATCATGGAGATGTTTTCTTCTAGAAGTTTCTTTTCTTTTCTTTTTATTTAAATACAGGGTCTTATTCCGTAACTTTTTATTTAAATACAGGGTCTTATTCTGTAGCCCAGGCTGGAGTGCAATGGAATGATCTTGGCTCACTGCAGTCTTGACCTCCCCCAGGCTCAAGTGATCCTCCCACCACAGCCTGCTGAGTAGCTGGGAATGCAGGCACACGTGACCACGCCCGGCTACTTTTTGTATTTTCTGTAAAGACTGGGTTGTGCCATGTTATCCAGGCTGGTTTTCAACTCCTGAGTTTAAGCAATCTGCCCTTCTCAGTCTTCCAAAGTGCTGGGATTACAGGCGTGAGCTACTGTGCCCAGCCTAGAAGTTTCATAGTATTAGATTTTACATTTATGTCTCTGATACATTTTAATTTTTGGGTGAGTGGTGTGATATGAAGGGTTGCTGTTCTTTTTTTATTATTCCTATATGAATGTCAAACTGTTTCAGCATCATTTGCAGAACAGGTTTTTCCTTTCTCCATTGGCACCTATATATTTATATACTTTTAATAATTATATATTATATATTCAAAATATTTTTATTTATATATGCATTTAAAATATTTATATACATATATATTGATATATATTTCTCTCCTCGACTTGCTAATTTCTTCTAGTGATCTATAGGTTTTTATCCTTTCACCAATACATTATCTTGATTACCATAGTTTGACAGGAATTCTTGAAATCAAATAGTATAAATCCTGACTTTATTGTTGTTCTTTTACAAATTTCTTTGGTTGCTTGGCCAACATGGTGAAACCCCATCTCTACTAAAAATACAAAAATTAGCCAAGCGTGGTGGCATGGGCCTGTAATCCCAGCTACTCAGGAGGCTGACGCAGGAGAATTGCTTGAACCCAGGAGGCGGAGGTTGCAGTGAGCTGAGATCATGCCACTGCATTCCAGCCCGGGAGACTGAGCGACAGACTTTTTCCTCCCAGGCCTCCGGGAGGGGCTGCCATGAAGGTCTCTGACATGGCCTGGAGACATTTTCCCCATGGTCTTGGAGATTAACATCAGGCTCCTTGCCACTTATGCAAATTTCTGCAGCCAGTTTGATTTTCTCCCCAGAAAATGGGTTTTTCTTTTCTTTTTGAGACAGAGTCTCACTCTGTCGCCCAGGCTGGAGTGCAGTGGCATGATCTCGGCTCACTGCAAGCTCCACCTCCCGGGTTCACGCCATTCTCCTGCCTCAGTCTCCCGAGTAGCTGGGACTACAGGCCCCGGTCACCACGCCAGGCTAATTTTTTGTATTTTGAGTAGAGATGGAGTTTCACCGTGTTAGCCAGGATGGTCTTGATCTCCTGACCTTGAGATCCGCCCACCTCGGCCTCCCAAAGTGCTGGGATTACAGGCTTGAGCCACTGCGCCCGGCTGGGTGTTTCTTTTCTATCACATCATCAGGTAGCAAAGTTTCCAAACATTTATGCTCTGCTTCCCTTATAAAATTGAATGCCTTTAACAATACCCAAGTCACCTCTTGAATGCTTTGCTGCTTAGAAATTTCTTCCGCCAGATACCCTAAATCATTTCTCTCAAGTTCAAAGTTCCACAAATCTCTAGGGCAGGGGCAAAATGCCACCAGTCTCTGCTAAAACAACAAGAGTCACCTTTGCTCCAGTTCCCAACAAGTTCCTCATCTCCATCTGAGACCACCTTAGCCTGGCCTTACTGTCCACACCGCTATCAGGCTTTTTGGTCACAGCCATCCTACACATCTCTAGGAAGTTCCAGACTTTCCCACATTTTCCTGTCTTCTTCTGAGCCCTCCAAACTGTTCCAACCTCTGCCTGTTACCCAGTTCCAAAGTCGCTTCCACATTTTCGGTATCTTTTCAGCAACGCCCCACTCTACTGGTACCAATTTACTGTATTAATCCGTTTTCATGCTGCTGATAAAGACATACCTCAGTCTGGGATTTTTATTCAGATTGTGTTGAATCTACAGAACAATTTGAGAAAAACTGCCATCTAAATAATATTCGGTCTTCTAGTTCATAACTACTGTACATCACTCCATATTTAGGTCTTTAATTTTTATCAGCATTTGATAGTTTTCAGTAAAGAGGTCTTGCATGTTTGTTGTTAAATTTATTCCCAAGTATTCCATGTTTTCTGGTACCAGTCTATAAATAATTAAAATTTTTTCATTTTCCAATTGTTCACTGCATACTGTAAAACTTATTTTTTGCATAAAAACCTTTTTATCTTGTGACCTTGCTAAACTCACTTAAAATATTTTTTTTTGTTGTTAAAATAAAGACAGGGTTTCGCCATGTTGCTCAGGCTGGTCTTGAACTCTTGAGCTCCAGTTATCCACCTGCCTCAGCATCCTAAAGTGTTGGGATTACAGGCACGAACCACCACACCAGGACTCTTATTTCTTTTTCTTCCTCCATGGAACTGACTAGAATCTCCAGTACAATGTTAAACAGAAGTGGTAAGAACAGGTACTTTCTCCTTGTTTTCAATCTTAGGGCATTATGTTCAATATTTCTCCATTAGGTATGATCTTAGCTATAGGGTTCCTTAGAAGTCCTTTATCAGTTTAAAGAAGTTCTCCTCGATTCATAGTTTGCTAAGAAATACTTTTTTTTCAATGAAGTATCGAGTTGTCAAATGCTTCCTCTGCATCTATTGAGGTTATGATTATATTATTTTTCTCCTTCATTTTCTTAGTGTAATGAATTACTTTGATTGGTTTTTTTTTTAAGTCAAACCAATCTTAACACTCCTGGGATAAACACTACTTTGTCATGATGTCTTACCCCTAATGTATACACACATGCATATTCCCTAAAATATATACATTGTCCCAAACAGACACATATAGATATACACACATACGTATTTAGTTGGATTCGACTGCTAATCCTTTGTTTTTAAAGAGGATTTCTCTTTATTATTCATGGGGGATATTCTCTGTAATTTTATTCCCTGTCATCTTTGCCAGATTTTGATAGTAGGGTTATGCTGGTCTCACAAAATGAGCTGTGAAAGAATCCCCTCCTCTTATGTTTTCTGAAACACTGTGGGTAAGATTGGTGTTATCTCTGAATGCTTGGTAGAATTTACCAGTAAAACCATCTGGGCATAGTTTTCTAGGTATTTGCCCAAGAGAGATAAAAACAAATGTTCCTACAAAGATTTGCTCATTACTGTTTAAGTACAAATGGGTCTTAATTTGTAATAGCCAAAACTGAAAACAATCTAAATGCTTATCATCATGTGAATGGAAAAGTGAATTGTGACATAAAGATACACTGTACTGCTGAGGAATAAAAAGGAACAAACTAATGACACATGGAAAAACATGGATGAATCCCAAAAGCATTATGCAGAATGAAAGAAGTCAGGAAAACTAGTACATATAATATGATTCCATCTATGTAAAATTCTGGAAAATGAAAATCAATCTGTAGTAGCAGAAAGGCTGTTACTGGTTCTCTAGGAATGAGGTAAGGGAAGGATGGATTACAAAGGGGCATGAGGAAACTTTATATAAATGCCACTGACTGTACTTCAATTTCTTCCTAAAAACTTGTGGGGAAAAAAAAGGGTGGGGAAATGTAGAAACGAAAAATCAGTTTAAAAAATCATCTTAACTGAGCAGAGAGAGAGAAAAGGATTGGAAAAAAAAGATAATGTAAGCGATTGTTGGGTCAGTATCAAGTGGTCTAGTGTATGAGTAACTGAAGTCTCAGAAGGAATGCCCATCAGTGATAGACTGGATCACGAAAATGTGGTACATATATACCATGGAATACTTTGCAGCCATAAAAAGGAATGAGATCATGTCCTTTGCAGGGACATGGATGGAGCTGGAAGCTGTTATCCTCAGCAAACTAATGCAGAAACAGAAAACCAAGCACTCCATGTTCTCACTTATAAGTGGGAGCTGAACAATAAGAACACATGGACACCTGGGGGTGGGTGTATAATACACATTGCGACCTGTTAGGCGGGCAGAGGGAGGGAGAACATCAGGAAGAATAGCTAATGCATGTTGGGCTTAATATCTAGGTGATGGGTTGATCTGTGCAGTAAATACCATGGCACATGTTTACCTATGTAACAAACCTGCACATCCTGCACATGCACCCTGCAACTTAAAAGTTGAGGGAAAAAAAAAAAAAGAAAATGTGGCAGAAAAAGATTTGAAGAGGCCAGGTGTGGTGGCTCATCCCAGCAGTTTGGGAGGCTAATGTGGAAGGATTGCTCGAGGCCAGGAGTTTGGGACCAGCCTGGACAACACAGCGAGACCATATCACTACAAAAAATTAATCCAGTATGGTGGCATATGCCTGTAGTCTGAGCTACTCGGGAGGCTGAGGCAGGAGGATCTTGAGCCCAGGAGTTTGAGGCTGCAGTGAGCTACGTACTCCAGCCTAGGTGCCAGAGTGAGACCCTGTCTCTTAAAAAAAAAAAAGTCGAAGAAATATTGGTAGAAAGTTTGCTAAACTAGATTAAAAAAAAAAATAGCAACACATAGAACTAGAAAGCTAAGTCAACCCACAAGAACAAAGTTTTTGGACCTTTACCTTAAAACAGATAAAAAAACTAACTCAAAATGGATCAAAGACCTAAATGTAAGGGCTACAACTATAAACCTCTTAGAAGAAAACATAGAAGAAAAGCTTCTTAACATTGGATTTGACAGTGATTTCCTGATTATGACACCAAAAGCACAGGCAACAAAACTAAAAATGCATAAATTGAACATCAGAATTAAAATATCTGTGTTTCAAAGAACATATCAGCAGAGTAAAAAGCCAATCTATGGGAGAAACATTTGCAAGTCATATATCTGGTAAGGGTTTAATATAGGTAAACTCCAACAACTCAACAACAAAAATCAAACAACCTGACTAAAAAATGGACAAAAGACTTGAAACAGACATTTCTCCAAAGAAGATATACAAATGGCCAACGCACACATGAAAAGTTGCTCAACACCACTAATCATTAGGGAAATGCAAATCAAAAGCACAATGAAATACCACATTGCATCCATTTCTATTAAGAAAAAAAAAAAGGAAGTAATGCTAGCAAAATGGCCAAGAAGAAACCCCTACTGCTTGTCCCCCTCACAAAGACAGGCAGAACAATGAATAAACAACTACATTTTTTATTTTAATTTAATTTAATTTAATCTATTTTTTTGAGATGGAGTCTTGCTCTGTTGCCCAGGCTGGCGTGCAGTGGTGCGATCTCAGGTCACTGCAACCTCCACTTCCTGGGTTCAAGTGATTCTCCTGCCTCAGCCTCCTGAGTAGCTGGGATTACAGGCACATGCCACCACAACCTGCTAATTTTTGTATTTTTAGTAGAGATGGGGTTTCACGGTGTTGGTCAGGCTGGTCTCGAACTCCTGACCTCGTGATCCACCTGCCTCGGCCTCCCAAATTACTGGGATTACAGGCGTGAGCCACCACACCTGGCCTCCTGAACAATTACATTTTAGCAAAAATAACGGAAGGAGAGTCCCAGAATGCATGAGAGGAGTAATAGAAACTCGATAAACACAGAAACTTGGGATGGTCACATAGAGAACAGAAGGAAACACACTAGGCCTTCACCACTCCATGCAAGATCAGCTTGGAACGAGGACGAACTTCTTTTGGTGAGAAGGTAGGCAAGAGGATCACGGCAACTGCCATCAACACCTTGGACATCTCAGACCTCACCACTGGAGTCCCCTCAAGTCCTTGTAGGCACTAAGCCCAGTGAAGGGAGTTGCCTAGGGTCCACATAGCTGTGTTCCGTGTGGCTACTGTGTGCTATGCCATCTTGGAACTGGAACTATGGCTGGAGTGTGTCTTGCTCCAGGGGTGAGTAGCCATGGCGCCCTTTCATTCCTGAGGCTAAGCTGTGGCTGAGCCATTGCTAGCCCAGTGGCCCAACATTCCAAAGCTGAGCTATGAGCAGCTGTTACACCCTTCCTAGAGGGGTCAAGCAGAAGTAAAGCTAATCCACCTGCCCCTCTCCCCAGTCCCGTGGGCCAGAGCTGAAACAGTACACTCTCTTCTAGGAAAAGAGTATCTTGGCTGCTCAGAACAGTCATGTCTCCACAGTGCCTAAGCTGAAGCCAGTGGCTGCATCCTAGGAAACGGTGCAGTGACTCCCCAGAGTCAGGTACCCCAGTACCTAAAATAATATGGTTCCCTGCATTCCAGGGAAAGGATGCCTGGGCTACTCAGAACAGTCACACCCTCCCGGGCCTGAGCTGAAGTAACACACTGTCCCCTGGGGAATGGGTGCCCTAGCTGAGCTGACAGGTGGTGCATTCCAAGGCTGAGCTGATATAGGACCCTGTGTTTCAGGGAAAAAGAGCAGTGTCTGAGCTGAGACACCGTGCCCTACAGGCTAAACAACTCTAGTGCCTTGCTTTCCTGGAGCTGCACTAGCCCCCTAGAGTCTGAGCTGTTGACATACCCCTCTCCCTGGGGAGTAGAGTCATTGCTATGCTGTTCCCTGCCCCTCTGTAGCCCAAAACACAGCTGTACTCTGCCATTCCCGGGTATTTGCTAAGCCTAACGAGGGTCCAGAGTCATTGCTACATGGTGTATCAACCCCTGGGACCCAAGTTGCCATTGAGCCTTATTGATTCAGGTTCCCAGATTCTAGTTGTACCCTCCTCCCTGAAACCAAACCTCCAGAACATCCCTTCTTGCCCAGTGTGAGGCCAGTGCTGTGCTCTGCCTACCAGGGGTAGAATCACAGCTGGCCCCTGAGCCTGAGCTGCTAGAGGGTTCAACAGAGTCATAGATCCTGGCCCGGAGGGCAGTCCACATCCAACCATGCTACAGAGAGTGAACCTGCACCCCAAGACCCAAATGCCACAACAGGTTCATGAGACTTTGAGCTTAGAAACCCAACCCCACATAAGCTCCAAGCACCAGTACCTAGAACCCAGCACTGCTGCAGCTACTTGTAGGCCATGCCAGACCTGACACCAAGAGGGATCCCCCTGGCTATGTCTCCTCATTTGGGGGAAAATGAGAAGAGAAAGACCCAAAAAGCCCTTGACGCTAAGGATATTAACAACCTATGCTACCACCGCTGCTGCACAAACTTCTATAGTCTAGGCCACTGAGGCACCCCCAGTTATTGTTGATGTTGAACATAGGCAAAGAAGCTGCATGGAGACTATACCATTGCACCTAAGTGGAAACACAGTCATCACATCCTTCTCAACTGGAATGCTAAAACCCAACTGCAGGAGAAAGTCTTTCTCTAAGAAATCCACTCCAGAAAGTCTGGAAGAGGTGATCTTTCCACCAGAAGCATGGACACTTAACATGAGGACACAAGAAACATAAAAAAGGAAGGAAATATAACACCAAAAAAGCACGAAAGGAACTCTGGCTAGTAACCCTGGCTAGTAACAGAGCCCAGTGAAAAGGAGATCAACAAATTACAGAAAGGGAATTCAAAATAATGACCTTAAGAAAACTCAGTGAGGTACAAGAAAATACACACAATTCAAAGAAATTAGGAAAAAGAATTCACAATATGAACAAAAAATTCAACAAAGAGAAAGAAAAAAAAAACCCCAGAAATCTTGCAGTTGAAGAATTCAATGAATGAAATAAAAAACACAATAGAGAGCTTCAACAGCAAACTTGATCAATTAGAAGAAAGAATATCTGAACTTGAAGAAAGGTAGTTTGAAATTACCCAGCCAGAAGGAAAGGGGGAATATGAATGAAAAGAGTGAAGAAAACCTGCAAGACTTATGGAACACCATTAAGATCTACAGGGAGAAATAGACTCTAATATAATCATAGTTGGAGACTTCAATGCCTCACTCTCAGCATGGACAGATCACCTAGACAGAAAATCAACAGGGAAACATTAGATTTAAACTGCACTTTAGATCAAATGGACCTAACAGAACATTTCATCCAACAGCTGCAGAGTATAATTCTTCTCACTAGCACATGTGACATTCTATAGGACAGACCTCATGTTAGGCCAAGAGATTTTAAAAGAATTGATATCACATCAAGCATCTTTTCTAACCATTGAATAAAACTAGAAATCAATAACAAGAGGAACTTTCAAAATTGTACAAATACATGGAAAATTAAACAACATGCTCTTGAATGATTTAATGGGTCGATGAAAAAATTAAGAATGAAATTTAGAGCCGGGTGTGGTGGCTCATGCCTGTAATCCCAGCACTTTGGGAGGCCAAGGTGGGCGGATCACGAGGTCAGGAGATCGAGACCATCCTGGCTAACAGGGTGAAACCCCATCTCTACTAAAAATACAAAAAAATTAGCTGGGTGTGGTGGCGGGCGCCTGTAGTCCCAGCTACACAGGAGGTTGAGGCAGGAGGATGATGTGAAACTGGGAGGCAGAGCTTGCAGTGAGCCGAGATTGTGCCACTGCACTCCAGCCTGGGCGACAGAGCAAGACTCTGTCTCAAAAAAAAAAAAAAAAAAAAAAGAATGAAATTTAGAAATGTCTGGAAACAAATGAAAATAGAAACACAACATAACAAAGCCTATGGAATACAGCAAAAGCAGTATTAATAGAGAAGTTTATGGCAATAAATGCTAATATCAAAAAAGTAGAAAATTTTCAAATAAACATCCTAATGATACATCTCAAGGAAGCAGAAAAACAAGAACCAAACCCAAAATTAGTAAAAGGGGAAAAAAAAGATCAGAGCAGAAATAAAATTGAGACAAAATAAAATTGATCAACAAAATGAAGTTAATTTTTTCAAAGAATAAACAAAATCAAACCAGTAGCAAGACCGACCAAGAAAAAAGGGGAGAAGATCCAAATAAATAAAAAATGAGGCTGGGTGTGGTGGCTCACACCTGTAATCACAGCACTTTGGGAGGCTGAGGCAGACAGATCACTTGAGATCAGGAGTTTGAGACCAGCCTGACCAACATGGTGAAACTCCGTACCTACTAAAAATACAAATATCAGTGGGCATGGTGGCACACGCCTGTAATCCCAGCTACTCGGGTGGCTAAGGCATGAAAATCGCTTGAACCCGGGAGGCGGAGGTTGCAGTGAGCTGAGATCGCACCACCGCACCCTCCAGTGTGGGCGACAGAGTGAGACTCTGTCTTTTAAAAAAAAAAAAAAAAAAAAAAAAAAAAGGAAAAAAAAAAGGCTGGGCATGGTGGCTCATGCCTGTAATCTCAGCACTTTGGGAGGCAGAGGCAAGTGGATTGCTTGAGGTCAGGAGTTAGAGACCAACCTGGCCAACATGGCAAAACTTCGCCTCTACTAAAAATAGAAAAATTAGCCAGGAGTGGTGGCAGGTGCTACCGGGAGGCTGAGGCATGAGAATCACTTGAACCCAGGAGGTGGAGGTTGCAGTGAGCCAAAATCGCGCAGCTGCACACCAGCCTGGGCGACACAGTGAGACTCTGTCTCAAAATAAATAAATAAAGGAATAAAATAAAAAAGAAAAAGGAGACATTATAACTGATAGCACAGAAATGCAAAGGATCATTAAAGATGATTATGGGCCAGGCGCAGTGGCTCACACCTGTAATCACAGCACTTTGGGAGGCTGAGGCGGACAGATCACTTGAGATCAGGAGTTCGAGACCAGCCTGGCCAACATGGTGAAACTCCGTCTCTACTAAAAATACAAATATTAGTGGACATGGTGGCACACGCCTGTAATCCCAGCTACTCGGGTGGCTAAGGCATGAAAATTGCTTGAACCTGGGAGGCGGAGGTTGCAGTGAGCTGAGATCGCACCACTGCACTCTCCAGTGTGGGCGACAGAGACTCTGTCAAAAAAAAAAAAAAAAAAGAAAAAAAAAGGCTGGGCATGGTGGCTCATGCCTGTAATCTCAGCACTTTGGGAGGCAGAGGCAAGTGGATTGCTTGAGGTCAGGAGTTAGAGACCAACCTGGCCAACATGGCAAAACTTCGTCTCTACTAAAAATAGAAAAATTAGCCAGGAGTGTTGGCGGGCGCCTGTAGTCCCAGCTACCCGGGAAGCTGAGGCATGAGAATCACTTGAACCCAGGAGGTGGAGGTTGCAGTGAGCCAAAATTGCGCAGCTGCACACCAGCCTGGGTGACACAGCGAAACTCCGTCTCAAAATAAATAAAGGAATAAAATAGAAAAGAAAAAGGAGACATTATAACTGATAGCACAGAAATGCAAAGGATCATTAAAGATTATTATGGGCCAGGCGCAGTGGCTCATGCCTGTAATCCCAGCACTTTGGGAGGCCGAGGAGGGCAGATCACGAGGTCAGGAGATCGAGACCATCCTGGCTAATATGGTGAAACCCTGTCTCTACTAAAAATACAAAAAAAATCTAGCTGGGAGTGGTGGCACGTGCCTGTAGTCCCAGCTACTTGGGAGGCTGAGGCAGGAGAATCACTTGAACCTGGGAGGCGGAGGTTGTAGTGAGCCGAGATCGTGCCACTGCACTCCAGCCTGGAGGACAGAGCAAGACTTCGTCTCAGAAAAAGAAAAAAAAAAAAAAGATGATTATGAACTACACATCAACAAATTAGAAATCTTAACAGAAATGGATACATTCCTGGACAAACACAACTTACCAAGATTGAACTAAAAAGAAATAGAAAATCTGAACAGACTAATTATGAGTAATGAGACAAAATTTGCAAAAAAAAGTCTCCCATCAAAAGCAAAAACAAAAAAGGGCCCAGCTAAGACCTCAGAAGCACCATCAAAAACAAAAAACAGACAAATGTCTGGGTGTGGTGGCTCACATCGGTAATCCCAGCACTTTAGGAGGCCAAGATGGGCAGATTCCTTAAGGTCCGGAGTTCAAGACCAGCCTGGCTAACGTGGTAAAATCTTGTCTCTATTAAAAATACAAAAACTGACCAGGCATGGTGGTACATGACTGTGGTTCCAGCTGCTCAAAAGGCTGAGCCAGGAGAATCACTTGACCCTGGGAGGCAGAAGTTGCAGTGAGCCAAGATCACGCCATTGCACTCCAGCCTGGATGACAGAGGGAGACTCTGTCTCAAAAGAAAAAAAAAAAAAAAAAGACAAATGGGACTATATTAAACTAATCTTCTGCACAGCAAACGGAAACAATCAACAAAGTACGGAGACAACCTACTGAATGGGAGAAAGCCATTCTGCAAGCTATTCATCTGATGGAAGGTTGATATCCAACATATACAAGGAACTCAAACAACTCAACAGCAAAAAAACAAATAATCCAGTTGAGGCAAATTAGCTGAAAATAGTTATCTTTCAAACGAAGACAGAAAAACAGCCAAAATGTATATTAAAAAAAAAAAACAGCTCGCCGTCTCACTAATCACCAGGGAAATGCAAATCAAAACCACAATGAGATATTATCTCACCCCAGTTGGGATGGCTATTTTCAAGAAGAAAAATAACAGATGCTAGTGAGGATGTGGAGAAAAGAGAACTCTTACACACTGTTGGTGGGAATGTAAATTAGTCCACTCATTATGGAAAACAGTATGAAAGTTCCTCAAAAAACTAACAATAGAACTACCTTATGATCCAGCAATCCCATTACTGGGTATATATCTGAAGGATATATACCTGAAGGAAAGGAAATCAGTATGTTGAAGAGCTATTTGCATCCCTATGTTTATTGCATCACTAGTCACAATAGCAAAGATAATGGAATCAACCTAAGTGGTCATCAACAGATAAATGGATAAAGAAAATGTAGTATGAGTCCATGAGGCGTCTAGAGAAGTCAGACTCACAGAGACAGAAAGTAGAATGGTGGTTTTCAGGGCCTGAGGGAAGGGGAAATGGGCAGTTGTTGAATGGTTAGAATTTCAGTTTGGTAAGATGAAAAGATTTCTGGAGATTGATTATTTAACAATATGAATGTACTTTACTGAACTGTGCACTTAAAAATGGTTAAGATGATATATTTATGCTATGTATTTACTACAGTTTTTTAAAAGAAGAAATCATTCAGAGGAAGGAAAATACATACAGAAAAAAAAATTAAAATAACTGCTGATCTCTCATCAGAAACAATGAAGGTCAGAAGACTAGAGTGGTATCCTTTAAATGCTGAAAGAAAACAGAACTGTCATTTTGGAATTCTATACCTAGCAAAATCTCTCTCAAAACTGAAGATGAAATTAAGAAATTTCCAGATAAACAAAAGTTGGGAAAATTTCTCACCAGGCCTCTCACATGGCAAGAAATGGCAAAGGGAGCTCTTCATACTAAAGAGTAAGAAAACCAGGTGAAAACCTCACTAGACATTGTTTGAGTTTTGCTTTTAACACTTATACATATTTTAAAGAAGTTAAAAGGGAAAAATAATCTTTTGCAGTTATATGCAGGTATTTACTATTTCTGTTGCTCTTCCTTCATTCCTGAAAATTCAAGTTTCCTTCTAGTACCATCTTGCTTCAGCCTGAGGAAATTTCTCATCAGTTTTTAAAAGCAGATCTCTTGGAAATGCTCTTATTTTTATCTGAGAATGTCTTAATTTTGTTTACATTCCCGAAGGATACTTTTACAGAATATAAACTCCTTGGTTGGCAGAGGGGTTTTTTTATTTTCTTCTTTTTTTTGAGACGGAGTTTTGCTCCCAGGCTGGAGTGCAATGGCACGATCTCGGCTTACTGCAACCTCCGCTTCCTGGGTTCAAGTGATTCTCCTGCCTCAGCCTCCCAAGTAGCTGGGATTATAGGCGCCCACCACCATGCCTGGCTAATTTTTTGTATTTTTAGTAGAGACGGGGTTTCACCATGTTGGCCAGACTGGTCTTGAACTCCTGACCTCAGATGATTCGCCTGCCTCGGGCTCCCAAAGTGCTGGGATTACAGGTGTGAGCCACAGTGCCTGGCGGCAGAGGGCTTTTTCTTTCCATTAGTTTCAAGTGTGTTTTCCTTTATTACATGGAATGTTGCTTTCATAGGAGCTTTGAAATCTGTGTCTGATAATTCCAACATCTGGGTTATTTTGAGGTTTGTACCGGTGACTTCCATTGAGAATGGGTTATATTTTTCTGGTTTTCAATATGCTGAGACATTTTGGATTACAGATCCTGAATGCTGTGAACATGATGTTGTGTAGGGGCTGGGTTCTGTTATAATCCCATGGAGAAGTGCTATTTTTTTGTTTGTTTTGAGATGGGGTCTCACTCAGTCGCCCAGGCTGGAGTGCAGTGGGGTGATCTCGGCCTACTGCAACCTCCACCTCCTGGCTTCAAGCGATTCTCCTGACTCAGCCACCTGAGTAGCTGGGACTACAGGGGCCCACCAGCAAGCCCAGCTAATTTTTGTATTTTTAGTAGAGATGGGGTTTCACCATGTTGGCCAGGCGGGTCTCAAACTCCTGACCTCAGGTGATCTGCCCACCTCAGCCTCCCAAAGTGCTAGAATTATAGGCATGAGCCACCGCGCCCGGCCAAGAAGTGATATTTTTATAGGAAATCAACCTGGTTAGGCTCAGACCGCAAGTTCTGTCTCTCCTCCTGTGTATGGTAGTTCAAATCTTCATTCAGTTCACATAGCCTTTGTCACACTCGATTCGGTCTGTCCCACACATGTGTAGCCCAAGGTGATCCTAAGACTCACGTAGTTTCATTCCCAGAGTTAGAAGATCCCTTCTCCAGCTCTCTTCATTCTGGAATACTAGCTCCTTCCAGCCCCAGTGGGGCTCCTCTTCTGGTTCCCCTACTCAGAAAGATGGGGTTTTTATGACATTTTAGCCATTTGCACTGTGCTACTTTGTGATGGGGCCCAATCTGGAGGCAAATCCATGAAAGACAAAAAGTTCATCTCTGTGTAGTCACTTTTACAAGTTCTTCGCCCTTTTACAATCTATCTCCTTTTATTTATCTTTCAGAGTCTTTGGGTATTGCACTTTGGATTTTGTCCTGAGTTTTTAGTTGTAATCAGTGGGAAGGAAAGCCTGTGGTGGCTTCTGCCACCATAGTGGAACTGGAACTGCCCAATTCTTTTTCAGTTTCTATATCCATCCTAAAATCCACCATCTCTTCACCTATTATACCTTTACCCCCCATAGATTAAAAAATTAACATAATTATTTTAAAGTCTTGTAGGCTGGGTCCAAAATCTGGGTTTATTTTGATCTCTTTCTAGATATCGAATTCTCTCAACTATGGGTTAATGTATACGGTTTCTTCATATGTCTGGCATTTTCTCATTGTATACTGAATATTCTGGATGATATGTTATTGGAACATCATACGAAAAGCCATGTAAACTGAATTTCACTTCTTTCAAGACTCAGATCTCTTGCAGTTTCTGCCTTTTTTATTGCTCTTCAGGGCCTTAAAAAAGTTATTTTTTAATATTTTGTCCAGAGTTTATAATTATTACAGTAGGTTTAGCATGATGCAAGCAACTCCACTACTACAAGAAAATATATAGTCTTTCTGGATTTAAGAAAGCTTCCTTCCTACCCTCCAACTTCCTTTGGAATGCTGCAAACATTATTTGAACTTATTTTCTCCAAAAGTCTCCCTGAGATCCTGCTCATTACCCTCTCATTCCCTCATCCACACAAGTGAAAACCACCACAGAGAAGAACATGGCTTGGTCAAAGGCCTACAACAATGTGACTTCCTCAGCTGCATAAAGTTCTATCTCTTCTACTAGGCTATCCCTCTACAACATGGATTTGTTCAAATTATTATGCACCTACTGTGAGCTCCATCTTCAAGTAATAGTAATGTATTAATATAAAAATCCATACTACAAGGCAGAAAGTTCCAAATGTTGTGAGACAGAGAGAATAAAAAACTGTTGTGGCAATTCAGAGAAAAAGTGAATTCCAGGTAGGAAGATTAATAGAGATTTCACAGAGGAGGTAGGGGTGCAGAGAGTGGGCCCTAATGGCTAATTCAAGCAGAGATGTTTCTACGTTTGTTCTCTGATGCGTCAGCAGGATCACTGGAGTGGTGGCGGCGGCAATTGTTAATACTATATAAAGCCTTCTACTTAAAGTGTGAGCTGTAGACAAGCTGCACTGGTATCATCTGGAGTTTATTAGAAAGGACCCCAGGACCTAGGCCAGGTTTGCTGAGTCAGAGTGAGCATTTCAGTAACATCTTCAGGTATTTCACATGCATGTTAAAGTCTGCAAGGCACTGCGGCTAAGTACTTTGCCTTTCACTAGAACTATGATTTTAAGACCTCACATTCTCTGCTCCCGGGCAGTTGTATATGTAGTAGAAGAGGACGGGGCATAAGAAGAACAGGTAAAATGTATTTACTCTCTACTACTATTTTATGTATGTTTTATCATTTTACACTCATTAGTAAGCCTTTGAGTTAGTTATTCCCATTCTGAAGATAAGAATATTGAAGGTTAATTAGGTTAAATAATTGGCCCAAGATCACAAAGAAAGTAAAAGAACCTGAATGTGAACCCATATCCAACTGACTCCAAAGCCTGAACATGCATTTCATTATACCATACTGCCTATCTCTGGTCAGTGATTCGAGAGAATCAGGTACGCCACTAACTAGTTCAGTGACCTTGGCTAACTCACTCTGTCTTTTTAGGACTCAGCTCTTCATGTATAAGTTGATGGAAGTTGAACTAGTGAAAGTTCACAAACAAATCAATCATGTTGCTTCATGAAAATGGGTATCTGAGGCAGCCTTAAGATTGAGTGTTGGGGCCTCTTCTGTGTGACAGCAGATGACTCAGAAAAACAAAAGTAGGGTAGCATAGTGAAGAGAAAAGAGTACAGGACCAGAAACAAGAAGACCTGGGTTCTAGCCCAACCTCTGCTATTTATTAGTCATGATTCTCAGTTTCTTCATCTTTAAAATGGAGATAAATTTTGTATACTGGCTACTTCTCAGTGTGTTGATTGGTTCAAATGAGATTATGTATGAAAGTATTCTCAAGGACAAAATCAAGTAATACATTAGTACAGTCATTTTTCTATTTGCCTTGTCATAACATGAATTAGATCTTGTAAGTTAATTAAAATGTGATTTGTAATCTGCTGGCTATGGTAGCAACTGGGAATTAGCTCTGGCAATGCCTATCAGCTCTGCACTTTTGCTTACCCTAACAAGGAGAATAAAACATAATAAATATATTTACAGGTTCTGCACCTGTGAAAGAGCTGATGATGTTAGAAAAACAAAAGACCATTATCCTAGAGCAGGGAGTCCTTGCTCTAGAACTTTGTTACGATGGAAATTTTCTGTATCTGTGCTGTCTGGTACAGTAGCCCCTAGACATATGTGTCTACTGAGGACTTGAAATGTGGCTAGTACAACTAAGGAACTGAATTTTACATTTTATTTCATTTTAATTAATTTAAATTTATGTAGACATACGCAGGTAGTAGCTACCATACAGAACAGTGCAGTTCTAGAGCAAAAGCAAGGTATGGATTTGTTCAACAATGTTATGGTTTTATAGCTATACTTTTAAGGCCAACAAATAAATTGACTGTTTTTTTTGCAATTCGGAAACTGTGTCCTCTAATGCCTTCACCCCTGCCTCCAAATCAAACATTTTTTATAGCATGATTTTTGATAATGGAAGGTTTCTCTGGAACCCAGTTATCACTGTGTAGCAACACAGATGATGCCAATAAAATATGAAGGCTACAGAAGCAAAAAATTACGTTTTGTCATAGATGTGTTTGTTTACCTCAAACAATATAATGTTTTGCTTGTCTTTAAAAAAGCAAGGACTGAAAAGTACTAGGCCCTGTGAGTGGTCACTAACCCACCTAATGGCTGTGGCAGCCTCCTACCTTGCATTTTCTGCTCTTCGGCTTATGCACTGGTGCAAGTAGAGATACTCCTGAGGTGCGCTGGTGGACAAGGTGGGCTGCATGTGGTTTGACACAGGGGGTTCAAACGTGAACAGAGTTGGCTGGCTGGAGTGTGATGGGGCTGAGGACTTGCGCTCTCGGAGAAGGTGCTGGCTAGAGCTGCTGAGCTCAGCTGGAGAAGAGCGGGGGCCATGACCGGCTGAGGAAACGTTTCTCAGGGAGTCTGTGAAAAGGAGAAATAGCTCTGTGAATGAAAAAGGGAGGAAATGTATCCTTATCCCAAAGTGAGTTGTCAGAGGAAGAAAAAAGAGTAAGAGTAGAGGCAATAATCCAGCAGTAGCATTCTCTCCCTCTCACATACCTGCCCCTTGCTGCCCTCCTGGCCATCTTGGCTGAAGAAGAGGTCCTCTTTACCTCTGTACTGCTTCTGGGGTATCCCGGAGGTGACTTCCTATCACAATCTAGGCCATATCTGCCCCACTTCCAGGAAGTATGGCTACCTGTGGTCTAGGAGTGTGACCCTGACCCTCAGGCAAGGTCTGCCTCTAGAGTAATGAGTACTACCACCTTCCCACTCTTTGGTGGCTCCTGCTGTCGTCAAAGGATGAAATCATGTCTTTTGCAGCAACATGGATGCAGCTGAACATCATTATCCCAAGTGAATTAATGCAGAAACAGAAAACCAAATACCCTAATGTTCTCACTTATAAGTTGGAGCTAAATACAGGGTGCACATGTACATAAAGACAGAAACAGTAGACACTGGGGATTATGTTAACAGGGAGGGAGAGAGGGGGACAAGGACTGAACAACTACCTATGGGGTACAATGCTATTTGGGTGACAGGATGAACAGAAGGCCAAACCTCAGCATTAGACAATATACCCATGTAACACACTTGCACATGTACCCTGGCATCTGAAAAACAAGTTGAAATTAAAAAAAAAAAAAAAAGAAATTTAAACATCTAATTACAGGGAAAAAAAAGCTAAGGCTGGCTTTGTTAAATGAGGCTTTGCTTACTGAAGACTCACTAATTGAGGCTCTGGACTGTGCCTTACTGCATTAATGATAAAAGCACAAATGCATTTGGAGCTGTCCCTTAAGACTGGACTCCAGCTGCTCCTGCCTGGCCTCCTAAGACCTCCAAGGACAGTTACATTCCCCACCGCCCACCACTCCCTGTCTATTGGTCATTTTCCCTCTTATCTCAAACTCTCCTCTGTTGTGTTAGAAAGTGAGGTATTAAGGACAGATAATAGCTTATAGTACTACACCCCAAGCCAAGGACATTATTCATTTGGCTGGCTCTCTAAGCTTAGTCCAAATTCCTTAGCATAACATACAAGGCTTTTGACAGTCTGACCTACTTCCTGCTTTTCTCCACCCATAAACAAGGCATATGGAAGCATCATCAGTCCCTGAACACACCAGCCTCTTTTATGATTCTTTGTTTTGGCTTCTGCTGTTCCTTCCGCTTGGATTTCACCTCTACTCTACTGGCAAACTCATATGCAGACTTTCAGACCCTACACGGATATCATATTCTCTCCAAAATCTTCCTGGACTTGCCTCTTCTTCTGTGTGCCAACAGCACATGGCCCATGCTCCCATTATATCCATGGTCACTATGCTTCCTTGTCTAACCCATGGCTTTCTGAGAACAGTGACTGTGATGTTGTTACCATTACAGTCCCAGCATTTACCTAATAAAGGCAAGGTACATAGCAGGTTCTTAGTTCATGTCTGCAGACTAAGCAAACACAACACATTCATTCAGCAGTCAAAAATTCCACTAGTGAAACTTCTTGTTCAAAAGAAATGAAAGTTTAAAGATGTAATTTTAGGCAGTATGATAGCTGGTGGGTTAACGTTTTGGTGGTGTTGATTTTCTAGGGTTATTCAACTCATGTCAGAGGGGACACAGTTCACCTTCTACTCCCTGTCATCTGACCTATCTCAGGCTGTACCCTTCTCATGGTCCTAGGCAGGATCACCAGCTCATTAATGCTCTACAGTATTAATTACTATCCAGGCATTTCTGGTGCTGGGCAGGACACCTTCTGCCAGTGTACAACAGAAAAAGCTGATGGGCCTCTGGGGAAAAACTGTTCCGTTGACAGCTGTATTGACCCCAAAAATGAACTCCCATTACAAGTCTTTCAGTAAACTGGACACTTGTTAACAGAATCGATGGCTCATTACTCCATTAGATTTGCAAGATGAACTCTCTAATAGTGGAGGAGAGAGGGTTTACACTATGGGAGAGAGTAGCCACAGGGGCATGGAAAGAACACAAGCTACTGCCTAAGAAGACACAGGGAACCTGCAAAAAGCAAGCCTCTGGTGAGATTCTGTATTCTCTGTTGTCTCGTTGGACTCCTCTTCCTTTGCCTGCCCCTTCAGTGGAGGCATTCATCAGGGCTCCACTCTAGACCCTCCTATATAGCCTCTCTCTCCCGCTGGAGACTCTCCAGGGGGTAATCCTGTCCACTTCCACAGCTTCACTTACCACCTATGCGCTGACAACTCTCAAATCTTCATCTCTAGCTCAGTTCTCTCTCCGGGACTCCCTGCTATATATCCCTTCACCTGCTGAGCACCTCCCTTCAGATATCCCACTAGTGGGCCAAACTCAACAATCTAAATTGACCTCTTCATCACTCATATTCCCTGTCTCAGGTGAGGTCCATCATCACCATCCAATCAGTTCTCCAAGCCAGAAGTCCAGGCATTATCTATGACTGTTCTGTTTCTCAGCAACCATGTCACGTCATTATGTCACTGTCCCTCTTAAAACTCTTCTGTTATACCTCAGATGACTTACAAATATCTTTTTTTTTTTTTTTTTTTGTGAGGCAAAGTCTTGCTCTGTCATCCAGGCTTAAATGCAGTGGTGCGATCTCGGCTCACCACAACCTCTGCTTCCCGGGTTCAAGTGATACTCCGGCCTCAGCCTCCTGAGTAGCTGTAACTACAGGTGTGCGCCATGATGCCCAGCTAATTTTTGTATTTTTAGTAGAGATGGGGTTTCACCATGTTGGCCAGGATGGTCTCCATCACCACTGCCTCGGCCTCCCAAAGTGCTGGGATTACAGGCGTGAGCCACCACGCCCAGCCAAAGCTCTCTTTTTTAGAGACGTGGTCTTGCTCTGTTGCTCAGGCTGGAGTGCCATGGTGCAATCATAGCTCACTATAACCTCGAACTCCTGGGCTCAAGCAATCTTCCTGCCTTAGCCTCCCGAATAGCCAGAACTACAGGCATGCACCACCACGCCAGGACAATTTTTAAATTTTTTTTGTAGAGACAGGATCTCACTATGTTGCCCAAGCTAGTCTTGAACTTCTGGCCTTAATCAATCCTCCTGCCTCAGCCTTCCAAAGGGCTAGGATTACAGGTATAAGGCCCTGCACCCAGCCTCTTTTTTTTAAAGACATTTTCCTGTTTCTTTCTTCAACCTTGTTTCTTACCTGTGCTTCCCTGTGTTTCAAATAAAATTCCAGGAAAATACCAACCTTTCTCTCATCACTTTGTACATCAGGCTGTAAACACAGTGATGGCAGAGATTTTGAAATGGTTTTATCCTCATGATTAAGCCCAGTGTGTGACACAATTCAATACATACGTGTTGATCAAAGAAAGTACACACCATAAGAAATCATCATTCCTCAGTAACATTCACTGACTCCTCATTGCCTTCAGAATAAAGTTAAGTTTCCTTAGTATTACAAGAAATGCCATTGACACAACCTACTTATTCTGCCTTGTCATCAAATGCATCCTTCATGCCCCCTATGTTGAATGCTTTGGCTGTGAGTATAAATAAAAGAAGAGTGACCCATCCTCACCTCTGCAGCCCCTGCCTTGAGCTCAGCCTGTGGAGTCATATCTGTGACTCAGTCTATTTAGCTGCATACTTGGGGAAGTCACTTCACCTCTCAGAGTCTCAGTCTCCTTATTTACAAACCAACATAGAGCAGCTATAAGGATGAAAAGAATGAAATACACATAACATCTATAAAATCTTGAATGTCATAGGTACATGGAACACCTTCTATCACTTATGTACCCCTAGTGCCTAGAACAGCCCCAGCCATGGTACGTATTCAATACACATTTGTTAACTGATCATACTGAAAAAATAATTTTCCCTGGCGCAAACATCCAAAGATGCGTGTTTCTTGTGGTCAAAATCAGAGAGGTTTTAAAGGTCTGTTAATAAGATGAAGTAGGGATTAGGATGAACTGGGCCTTCATCCAACAGAAACTTAGATTTCTACTCTACCAGCACAAAGCCATGTCAATGAAACTAGCCAGCTCCATCTAATGATCTATAGCTTAGCTGGGTGCAATAGCTCATGCTTGTAATCCCAATGTTTTGGGAGGCCAAGACAGGAGGCTTGCTTGAGGTCAGGAGTTTGAGACCAGCCTGGGAAACCTAGTGAGAGTCGTCTCTATCAAAAATTAAAAAATTAACTGGGCATGGTGGTGTGTGCCTGTAGGCCTAACTACTCAGGAGGCTGAGGTGGGAAGACTGCTTGAACCCAAGAGACTGAGGCTGCAGTGGGCTATGATCGCGCCACTGCAATCAGCCAAGATGACAGAGTGACACCTTGTCTCTAAAAAAAGAAAAAAGAAAAAAAAAAGTATGTAGCTCTAGAAAAATTCTTTCAAAGCTGTTTTGGCACTAAAACTTGCCAAAATCCCACTTCTGCTTGCAACTTTAAAAAGATCTCTGCCTGAATTTATGTGATTATTTCTTAGTGTCTATACTAGGTTGACTAGTGTCCTTCCAAAACTCATGTCTACCTGGTATTTCAGAATGTGACCTTACTTGAAAATAGCGTCTCTGTACATAGTTAAGAGGAGGTCATATTGGATTAGGGTGGGCCCTCATCCAATGAACTGGTATCCTTATAAAAGAGACACAGAGACAGAGAAACACACAGGCAGAATACCACGTGATGTATGGGTCAAGGTAGAGATCAAAATGATGTATCTACAAGCCAAGGAATGCCAAGGACTGCTGGCAGCCACCAGGAACTAACGGAAAGGTAGAAACAGACTCTCCTTAGAGCACCCAGAAGGAACCAATACCACCAATGCCTTAATTTTGGATATCTAGCCTCCAGAACTGTGAGAGAGTAAAGTTTGAGGTAATTTGTCATGGCGGTCCTGGGAAACCAATATATATCATAAAACCTAAAACATCAAACAAGGTTTTCTTGCTTATCTCAGGAAAAATAATTACAAAGCTAAATTCAGAGACAATTTTTCTGGAATAAGATTTTCTCATTTTGGACCCTGAAGGCCGAGTACCCCTGCTACTTCTTCCTCCATGGTTCCAACCCCCAATTCTGATGAGCTGCCTGTGCCCCAACAGATGAGGTTCCGGGGAGGTGCTACCTTACTTTCCTCATCAGTTGGAGGCAAGAGCTTCAGCCAACTTGGGTTTGGCGCTGTTTTGTTTTGCTCACTGAAAGCTGCTCCCTTCAGATGGCTTGCCGTTGGTAAGTGGAGTACATTCTACATGTCCATTCTGGACAGGGCTGATTACTAGGCCTGGTACTGCTGTGATTCATGGCTCCATCACCCCTCAGGGTCACTCCCTATAATTAAAGTTTTCAAATATACTTCCAAACATTTCATAGAACAAAAACGACATAGTGTGCTACATGTAACAGAAAAAAATGTATTAGGCTAATGGTGGAGAGACTTGGCTCTGTTCCTAGATCTGCCTACAGGCAGATCTGCTTGCTATTTGACCTGCAGCAAATCACTTAGCCTCAGTTGCTTCATCTGTAAAAAGGGACTATTACTATCTAGGATAACTTGCCCTGCAGTTTATCGTAGAGGGTTGCTGAAAGGATGGAATTAAAACACACACACCAAAAACCTGTAGATGAATTTCCATATCAGCATTATCCATGATAGCCAAAAAATGGAAACAACCAAAATGTCCTGACGAATGGATAAACAAAATGTGATATATCCACACAATGGAGTATTATTTAGCCATAGAAATAAAAAATATTGATATAGGTTATCTTGATGAACGTTCAAAATATTACGCTAAGTGAAAGAAGCCAATCATAAAAGACCACAGATCTAGAGTTTTGTAAGAAGGTGGGAGGAGTGTTTGTATGCTGGGCAGGCTTCCCAGGGGTGATTGTGGAAAGGAAGGGGAGTGATTCTAGAAATGATTTCATTTATGTGAAATATCTAGAAGAGGCAAATCCGCAGGGATGCGAAATAGATTAGTGGTTACCTGGGGGCAGCCATGGGGGAGTGAGAATAGATCTAAGTGGGTTGAAATTTTACTCCCAGTGAGTGAACCTCATGCATGGGACAGAAGTCAGGAGACCAGGAATCCAGTTCCAGCTCTGCCATAAACTAGCTGTGAGATCATGTGTGGTCGCTGAGCTTTAATTCATAACTATCAAGTATTGGAGGATAATCCCTAGCCTACCTGTCTGTCACACTGGGTTGTTTTAGGAGGTGAATGAGGTAAGGGTTTGGAAGCAAATCCATGCACATGCATAAGGCATTAATAGGATTTGTTTTTATTGCCTGGGTACCACTTGGGAGAAGAAAAGAATGGTGAAAATAAAGGAAGATATTAAACAATGTGTGGCTGGGGTGTTTTTGGTACTTCTTGCTGTGTAACTGACCTTCCTAATGACCCAAAACACAAGAAGAAAATGGAGGTTTCTAGACTCCTGGCCTGAGCTTCTATCTCCAAGTCTAGACTAAAGATAATGCCCACAAATGCCTGAGTCAATCTATTTTCTTTTAAACAGTTTTTTTTTTTTTTTTCCTTCTTCCTGGCTTCTTTTTAGGGCCCTACAGAATCACTCCCCTTCCTTTCCACAATCACCACTGGGAAGCCTGCCCAGCATACAAACACTCCTCCCACCTTCTTGCAAAACTCTAGAACAGGAAAGCTCTGAAGGATTTCAGCCGAGGAGCCCAGCCCAGGCCAGCCCAGCCATCGACTGGCTAGTGATAACATGAGCAGGAAAGGGGTGGTTGGCGGGAGTTTCTGGAAAAGATGACTGGCCAAATAATGACGAGTTCCCTTATCTCAGTGCCCTTTTCATCTTTATTTCTCCCCCCAAAATTTATCCCCACCCTCAAGCCTCAGTGGGTCTCAGAACCCATAAAGTGGTAGACCAAAAGCCATACTGGAGCTGAATTCAAAGTCTGACTCTGCTAACTCCTAGCTCTGTAGCCTTGGATATGTTAATAAGTCTTTTAAATTCTCACTTGTTCAATAGGGCTAAGTACTTCGTAGGACTGCTGTGAGGAATAGAGATCATTTTATAGCATGCATTTAGCATAGTACTTAGCTACTGTTATTGCTCCTATTCCTGGAGTACACATGGAGCTGGTTGAGACCTTGAGATTGGCCAAAGAGGTACGAGCTGCTTTCCAAGACATGACGGATGCTTGGAAGGTAACTGTCACTGTTTCAGTCACAATTATACTCCGTACAGACGGTATATGGGGAATTAATGAGAACCAAAAGGACAACAGTGACTGTGGTAATCACAGCTGCCATTTACTAAGCACCTACTATGTGCCTCTAGTCTACCCTGTAAGGTACATATTATTACCTCCATTTTTTTTTTTTTTTTTGGATGAAGAAAAATAGGCTCAGAGACATCAATAACAAACTCTGGGGTCACACAGCCAGAAAGAGGCATAGCCTAAATCTGAATCAGATCTCACAGTCTCCAAAGCCAATTTTTTTCACCTGTGTAGAGGAAGAACTCCCACAAGAGCCCTATGAGGTGAATGGTACTAGGGAAGCAAAGTTAAAATATAAGGAAGGGGTTCCAGGCCTGGCTCTACTGCCTACTGGCTGAGTGAATCTGGGCACACCATTTCATCTTCCCCAGCCTCGCTGTCTCTATTTACAAAAAGAAGAGGTTGGATTAGATCAGGGGTACACATCAAAGTTATCTCTGGGAAATGTAAATGCAGAGAGCTGGTCCCACCTCAGACCTCATTAGTCACATTTACAGAGATTCAGATTAGGATCCACTGATTTGGTTTTAACAATCTCTGGTTCTTAATTCTGGGGCAGAGACAGAAGGGTTAGGGTCTACTGAAGAAAAGGCAAAGCAGGCTTTGAGTGACAAGTGAAAGTGCAAATATTTCCAAAAACCTTTCTTTGGATCATCAAAATTGCAAATTGATAAGCATCCATGTTCCCTCTGGCCCTTCACATAATCTGTGGCTCCAAAGGAACAAGGTATAACAAAAATAACCCTGATGTGGACTTCCCAGACACAGGTTCTGAAACTATTTTATTTAATTTTTTTTCCCTCAATGAGAAACATGTATTTAAAGGTTTTCTTAAGAAGCTTCTTAGAGTTGAATTATAAATTTTTTTTAATTTTTAATTTTCTTTTTTTTTTTTGAGACAAGGTCGCACTCTGTTGTCCAGGTTGTAGTGCAGTGGCACAATTATGGCTCAATGCAGCCTCAACCTCCTGGGCTCAGGTGATTCTCCCACTTTGGCCTCCCAAAGTGCTGGAACTATAGGCGTGCAGCACCGTGCCTGGCCTGAATGTATAAACTTTAAATTAGCACATATAATAAATGAATCAATGTTATAATTCCATACACAGGGTACCCTTTTTGATTTTCGTAAATTTATAATGTTTTCATTGGCATTTTTTCTTTTTAAACTTTTAGGTTCAGGGGTACACGTGCAGGTTTGTTATGTAGGTAAACTTGTGTCATGGGGGTTTGATGTACAGATTATTTCATCACCCAGGTACTAAGCCTAGTACCCAATAGTTATTTTTTCTGCTCCTCTCCCTCCTCCTACCCTCTACCCTCTGGTAGGCCCTTGTGCCTGTTATTCCCTGGTTTGTGTCCATGTGTTCTCATCATTTAGCTCCCACTTATAAGTGAGAACATGTGGTGTTTGGTCTGAAACTATTTTATTACAGGGCCTTGAGCAAAACTTTTAATCTCTTTATACCTCATTTCCCACACTGTCAAATGCCAAAGAGAACACCTACTCAACAGGGTTGAGGATTTGATGATATGAAATATAGGTAAATAGTAATTATTAAACGCTCAATAAATGGCTGTCGGCCTGACACTTGTCCCATTATTTATTACTAGAAGTGGAATGGTGGTAAAATTGTAAAAGTTCTAGTGCAGAGAGGATGACGAAAGAATTTTGAAAACAGTATTTGATAGGTGGTCCCTGTAGAAAGCTCATTGAAAAACAAGGAACATATGAAAATCCTAAAAACAAAAGCATGCTGACAGGTGCTGAGGGCAAGGCTGGATCCAAAGCTCCAGGTCACTTTTAATCATAAGCCTGCATAATTTATGACAGAGGAAATTCATAAATTCAAGGCCAAACATAAAATGGCTCCACTTTACACAGTAACTCACATAATATAGCAATTGGAAGGGTCCCCAGAGTCCAGTCTCTAATTTATCACTACCACCCTCCTCCCACCTCTCAAATCTCTCATCTACAGTTTGAGAAACTGTGGCCCAGAGAAATAAGACTTGTCCAAGGCCACACAGAAGGTCAGAAGTGAACCCTGGAATAAGAATTCAGATCTTAGTCCAAGAGCCCTTCTCCTGAATTAAAAGATGTATCGCTATGAATGAAAATGTACTCTCTATAACGTCGGCCTGGGGGCAGGAGCAATCAAGCTATGAGATCTGGTCAGGACACTAGCTGACCAGATCTGTTATTTGTTTTGAGTTTATATTATCATTCATTATTTGCATGGTAAGTAAACATTTGTGGATCAAAGTACTAAACACTAGTATAAATAGATCCCCGAGTTCAGAAATATAAGTTTCCTAATGTTTATAAAAACTATAAAGCGGAGGAAGAAAAAAGAGACAGAGGCAGGCAGTAACATGAGATCCCATGAGATCTTTCTGGGCCTATGATTCACCATCCCCCTTCCAAGAGAAGACTCTGAGAAAGAACACCATCTCCGCTAGGGAGAGCCAAGTCAGAACATCCTGACCTTGATGCATACGATCTCACAGTATACATTAGCAGAAACTGATCCTGTGAAAGCCAAAGAGGAAAGAGAGCGAGTGATTGTAGCTTAGTGGCACAGCACAGTTCCCGGTCACACGTCCTTTTACAACCTTCTTTGGCTCGAGGCATCTCATTTTAGAGATGGAATTAGAATCTAACTAATTCTCCCTAGTTAGAATTAATCATGCCTTCTAAATCTGTTTTTTTTTTTTTTTTTGGATGGAGTCTTGCTCTTGTCTCCCAGGCTGGAGTGCAATGGTGCCATCTTGGCCCACTGAAACCTCCACCTTCTGGGTTCAAGTGATTCTCCTGCCTCAGCCTCCCGAGTAGCTGGGATTACAGGCACCCACCACTACACCCGGCTAATTTTTGTATTTTTAGTAGTGTCGGGGTTTCACCATGTTGGCCAGGGTGGTCTTGAACTTCTGACCTCAGGCGATCTGCCCGCCTTGGCCTCCCAAAGTGCTGGGATTACAGGCGTGAGTCACCGCACCCAGTCTATGCCTTCTAAATCTTTTGTAGTATGTAATTTTATCATTTATTCTAATTGGGAATTGACAAATCCGTCATATGAAGTGAAACTATAAGCTGTTAGAATCCAGGATCCAGACCATCTCTTTTTCTCTGATCGTGTTTAGCACAATGTTCTATGCCTAGAAAATGTTCCAATTAGAACAAGGAGGTCCCAGCCCTTTGGGAGGCAAAGGCAGGAGGATCACTTGAGCTCAGGTGTTCAAGACCAGCCTGGGCAACATTGGAAGACGCTGTCTGTCTGTCTCTCTCCATATATGTATGTATGTGTGTGTGTGTATATATATGTGTGTGTGTGTATATGTATGTGTGAGATATATATACATATATACACATACATATATGTATATATCTCACACATATATACACACACACATGTGTACATATATGTGTGTATATATTTATATATACACACACATGTGTACATATATGTGTGTGTATATATTTATATATACACACACATATGTGTACTTATATGTGTGTGTGTGTATATTTATATATATACACACACACATATATATCTCACACATACATATAAATTAGCTGGGCATTGTGGCAGATGCCTGCAGTCCTAGACTGGGGGCTGGGGAGCTGAGGTGGGAGGATCACTTGAGCCCAGGAGGTCGAGGTTGCAATGAGCTGTGACCACACCACTGCACTCCAGCCTGGGCGACAGAGACCCTGTCTCAACAAAACCAAAACCAAAACCAAAACCAGAACCAGAACAAGCGGTCTTCAATAAACACACTAGAGCAGCAAGTTCTGTTGGAATCTTTCCTCCCTGGGTTAGAAGAATGAGCAAATGGGATCCAAAGGTAAACAGTTCTTTACAGTACAAGAAAGTGTTATCACTTAGTGAGGTTTTCTGGGTTGCGTGTATTTCTGTTTGGGGACAGCAAGTCTATATTTAGCCATGCACTGTCCTGTTGATTTGCAAGAGGTCAGGTTACAAGCTTTGTTTATACCTATTGTACCCCTCAGTTGTGGCAGACCCTTCTCCTGTTCCTTCGTGTGGGGCTTGGGTTGGTTAGTTGGTCCCATCAAGGATTCATTCATATTTGAAATGAAGCACTCTTGTGATTTACTTAGGGTCAGGGGCAGGTACTGGAGGCACTACTGAGCTGCAGGCCAGCCCCAAAGGGTGGCCTATGCTTTATGAGCTTACATGCAGTCAGAAAGAACAAATTTATATTCAGAGGAGCACTTCAGCCCTCCCCTGAGGAACTTTGGGAACCCATTAGTTTTCCCACAGGAATCAATCCATCAAGTGGGTACAATAAGTTCACGTTAATGATGCATTTGACCCTTGTAACCTTTCCACAGAAATATCCAAAATACATCACTGTATTTTGAAGCTAACCAACTTTATAAGAGATAAGCTTTCCCCTCCTTTCACAGTGACTCTGAGACAACTGGCAATTGGTGTAAAACAGAAGCGTCAGACATATCAGTTGTGGATGCTTATCAAGAATCGTGATCAGCGGCAATAATCACAAGATTGCACTTTAAACTGATCTAGTATGGATGGCTAGGCTGGGATTCAAACAGCTCCAGTTTTGCCTAGGGAATTATGAGATCTACAGAACTCTCTGAAGGGGAACTTCGGCTTCAGGAGAGGCAGTGTGCTACTGGGAAAGGAACATGCACATTGGAGTCCGAATCTCAGCTTACTAGTTGTGAAACCTAGGGATGGTACCTGAATCCAGCAGTTCTAATTTGTAAAATTTATAAAACAGCTACCTGAAGAATTGTTCTGGGGAATAAGAAATGCCACAGTCCCTGCACATAGGTGCTCCACAAACGGTAGTTGGCCCTCAGCACTGCACTATGGGAGGTAACCTGGTGAGGGAAAAGATCTTGAACTCTGTGTTCCCAGACCTGCAGGGTTTGACCAGAGGCAGGATCTGTTGCAGAGGGTACAAAAATGGGGTCAGCTGCCCTTTGTGTGCTGAGTAGAGGACTTCAGCTATAGAGCCTCACAGGACCCAGCTTGTAGCTGGCAGCTCTTTCTCAGCTCCTGCCTCCAGTCCCGGGGTCCCAATAATCTTCTGGTTTCACATCTGTAGTTTCCCTAATCATCTCCCAGACTTGTCTCTTGTTGCCTCGCCATCTCTAGGTTTTTAAAATTGGGGTCCAAAAGGGAGAGTTGTCTTTTTAACGCCACTGGGAAGGCCAAAATACTATCTGTACTGAGTGGGCCGGCATACTGAGTACACTATTTGAGCAGGCCTGCCAAGGCATATTATTACACTAGAACAGGGGTCAGCAAACCACAGCCCATACATTCATCTGGTCTGTTTCTGTGGTTTTACTGGAACACAGCTACATCAACTCATTTACATAATTGTTTATGGCTGCATATATATACTACAACAGCAAAGCTGAGTAGTTGCTACAAAGTACAGATGGCAAAGCCTAAAGTATTTACCATCTGGCCCTTTACAGAGAAAGTTTGCTGACCCTTAGACTAAAAGTTCTCACTCTGGTTTGCATAATCATGTCCTCCTTCAAAATATTAGCATCTAATTTAAGTTCATCACTAAGGAGACAGATTTAAGCTAAAACTGAAACCAACGAATCCCAAATTTATGTTTTGAAATAACCAAGAGAAGAAATGACAAGATAAGCTAGTTTGAAGAGCCCATTAGTATTATTATAAGAAACCATATTCCTTTTTATTATAGCACACTTTAGTCACAAACAACATGCTAGTTGTTGATCAGCATACAGAATTTAAAGATTCAAGAGTCTGGCTGGGCGCGGTAGCTCACGCCTGTAATCCCAGCACTTTGGGAGGCCAAGGCGGGCAGATCATGAGGTCAGGAGATAAAGACAATCCTGGCTAACACGGTGAAACCCCATCTCTACTAAAAATACAAAAAATTAGCCGGGCATGGTGATGGGTGCCTGTAGTCCCAGCTACTCGGGAGTCTGAGGCAGGAGAATTGCTTGAACTCGGGAGGCAGAGGTTGCAGTGAGCCGAGATCGCGCCATTGCACTCCAACTTGGGCGACAGAGCAAGACTGTCTCAAAAAAAAAAAAAAAAAAAAAAAAAAAAAAAAAAAATCAAGTGTCTAATATGGTAAACTTGTACTAACAAGCTTAAATCACCAGCTTGTTCTTTCTGATTCTTAACCATTTATTCTTTTTCCATATCACAGAAGCACAGGTCTGGAAATAACCCAAGGGATCATTTAGCTTAATATTAATACTTTACTGACAGAAAGCCTACAGTTCAGAGAGATCAAGTGATTTTCTTACCAGTGACTGAATGCCCAGTCACCTGGGCAAGGATGTCAGTCTCTTGTCAATGTTTTAAGTAAAACATCTCATTGGGGGAGCAATAAACATAAGTTCTGGGTATATTTTTCTACTGTAAGGAAAATGAGAACAGCTTTTATTTACCAATCTAACATATCTCCATTAAATTCTCTAAAAAGTCCAACATTATGACTGAAAAAGGTCTGAATTATTACTGACACGCTGTTTTGATAAATAGTACTGTTTTCACATATTACATAGTACTTTCTAATTTGCTTTGATGTCAATACAAACAAGCCTGCTGGGATCATGACAGAGATTGGACTGAATCTACTGATTAATATGGGGAGAACTGACATATTAACAATACTGAGTCTTCTCCATAACATGATCTCGCTTTCCATATTCTGGGTCTTCTTTAATTTATCCCAGTAATGTTTCGTTGTTTTATGTATAGAGATCTAGGATGGTTTTTGTTAAATTGATTCCTAAGTATTTTATTTTTTGATGCCATTGTGAAGGAATTTTTTAAAAATTTCTTTTTCTTTTCTTTTTTTTTTTTTTTGAGACAGAGTCTCACTCTTCTTGACCAGGCTGGAGTGCAGTGGCACGATCTCAGCTCACTGCAACCTCCGCCGCCCGGGTTCAAGTGATTTTCCTGCTGCAGCTTCCTGAGTAGCTGGGACTACAGGCACGTGCCACCATGCCCAGCTAATTTTTGTTTTTTTCTTTAAGTAGAGTCGGGGTTTCACCATGTTGGCCAGGCTGGTCTTGAACTCCTGACCCTCAGGTGGTTTATCTCCCTTGGTCTCCCAAAGTGTTGGGATTACAGGTGTGAGCCACTGCGCCCAGCCAAGACACCTTTGTTTTTGAGTACCACAATGACAAGTGTAATGCCCCTCAAATCAGGAAATTCAGCAAGATTTATTATTTGATAAACATATTAATCACACATAGCAAAAAGGTTTTTGAGTTTGGGCAAAACAGAGATAGGGGTTATTTAGGATATTTTAGTTTTCGGGAGATAAAAGTAGCATGGTAGATGTCTCCAAAGGGCTGTTGTGAAGATCATAGAGAAGGCAGCAACAAAGTTATTAGTCACAGATTCAACAGACATTTAATATGTACTTATTGTGTACCAAACATTATGCTATATGCTTTAAGTGGATTCTTAATCTTCATAATAATCTTGTGAAGAATGTCTTGTTTCTATTTTACTGATGCAGAACTTGAAGCTCAAAAAAGTAAATTAACTTACCCAAGACCACGTTTAGACTAAAGTCATTAATGTTGTGGGTTCATATTCATGTGATTCTAAGACCCTATGTAATAAACTGGCCTTCTATACCACATATATATATATATAAAAGCACTCTATAAATCATAAAGTGATTTTTATATGATCATCACCATAACCATCAACATCATTTAAAACACTAAAAGTCAGGAAACTTGTATTTTAATTCTAGCCTGGCCAGTTAGCTGCATGATCTTGAACAAATTAGTTGCCCTCTCTTCACCTCTAGACACTCCGTCATTTGAGCAGTTTGGAACTAAACGCTCTCTAAGGACCCTTTGAGATCTCATATTCTAGAAGTTTCTCATTCTACGAAATCTATTCCCTCTGTCTTGGCTGAGCGTTCTTGCTAATGATTCACTAGCCATGAAGAGTTTTGTTCACTGACCTCATCCATAAAAGGGCCAAGGAGGTAGCAAATAAAAGCAAACAATAAACAAATGGTAGATGTGTAAAATAAACTTCAGGTCTTTGGCATGCTCTATGTCTTCAGCCTAGTTAGTATATATCATCTCTTTTGAGCTTTTCTTCATTTTTTTGTTTTTCATTGTACTTTATACCATGTTAAAGTACATGTTATATGTTTCAATATACAGAATTTCAGGTATCTCACACTTTGTCACCTATGAGTAAGATGAGAATGTTTTTAAAGCTTTCTGTTCTCCCCAACAGTGAATTTCTCAAAATGAAAATATCTGGAAATAAGTCAGAATTTTTAAAAAGAATTTTGTGTAACTGTTTACAAAGTTATAACCAAACACTGTAGGTAAAACATTCAGCCAGGCATGGTGGCTCATGCCTATAATCTCAGCATTTTGGGAGGCTGAGGCAGGTAGATAACCTGAGGTCAGGAGTTTGAGACCAGGTTGACCAACATGGTGAAATCCCATCTCTACTAAAAATACAAAAATTTGCCGGGTATGGTGGCGCATGCTTGTAATCCCAGCTACTTGAGAGGCTGAGGTGAGAGGATCACTTGAACCTGAGAGGTGGAGGCTGCAGTGAGCAAAGATTACACCACTGCACTCCAGCCTGGGTGACAGAGCGAGACTCCGTCTCAAAAAAAAAAAAAAATAAATAATGTGGATATTTACTGGGCAGCTACTCTGTGGCTACTAATGCGGTGATCTAAAGAGGAATAAGACGCATCCTTACCCTTGTCTCCCATGCATCTCCTCCCCTAGTCCCAATCCCAAACTGTGCTCCAGCCTCAATAAACTGTCTCCAGTTCTCTAGGCCTTGGGGCACTTAAAATAGCAGCCCAGGGACAAAAGAAGACAAACTTGAATTTACTGAAAAAATCCCATATTGACCAGGATTACCCAGAGTTGATTAAAACTTACATTTCTATCACTGGCCAGATGGGGGCTTGATGTTGAAACCAAATTCAGAATTAAAAAATTATATATTTTCACACTTGAGGTTAACCCCCAATTTTTTATCTGGTAGTTATATCTTGGCACGGAGCCAGGCATGGTTCAGTTAAAAGCAGGTAAACCTTGCTGAAAACTGAGAAGCCCAGAACCTCTTAGAAGTAGACATAGAGGAGGCAGAGAGAGTCACTAAGAAGAGTTCCAATGCTGGTTTGACCGAGAGAACAAACTGGAGAACATAACAAGGCTCAGGAGTCCACTGAAAGCAGGTCCAAGTCTTATGCTCTTCTCTAACCCTTGTCTCTAGAACAGGAACTGGCAAAAGCAGGTTCTCAGTGGTAAGGGCACTGAATACATGAACATAGAAACAGAAACTGAAACATCACTAGAAATGTGGGCAGTAGAATCCAGAGGAGGAAGAAGCATGTTCTGGGAAAAGAGAAGCAGATTTCTTTCAGTAATGCAGGCAGAGAGACCACATGCAACCCAGAAGCCTTCCAGTGGGCAGGCGGGCTCCAGCCACTGGTCCGAGGTGTGGTAAGACTCTGGTCTATGAGAGCGGGCTACATAAAAGCAGGACAGGGTCCACTCCTGGGTGGGATCTGAGACTACAGGCAGGTTATCAGGGCAAAGATTGAGACACTGGAAAATTAGCCAAGATCCCAGGGCTAACCGTAGCTAGCACACAAGAGGAGGGCTAGGAACAAAAGATCCCACAGCACTGGCTTTATGCTGGGATGCAGGGGGCCTGGACTTAATGGTAGAGTTCAGAGGCCCTTGGCCATGAGTACAGAAGCAGAAGCTGGCAACCAGGTAGTCCTGACACACATATCACCTCTAGATCACTATTTCCCAGACTCTTCCATTTCATGGACAGGTGAAAACACTGCCTCTTTGTTTATGCACTTGTGCACTTTTAGAAATGGACACACGGGGCTGCCAATTTTTAATAATGTCAAATATGGAAAACTACCATTTACTAAGACTGTCACTTCACACACACGAGAACACTTTAACATACATGTACAAAGAGAATCTCTGAATAGGCCAGGTGTGGTGGCTCACACCTGTAATCCCAGCACTTTGGGAGGCCGAGGCGGGTGGATCACGAGGTCAGGAGATCGAGGCCATCCTGGCTAACATGGTGAAACCCCGTCGCTACTAAAAATACAAAAAATTAGCCGGGTGCAGTGGCGGGCACCTGTAGTCCCAGCTACTCGGGAGGCTGAGGCAGAAGAATGGCGTGAACCTAGGAGGTAGAGTTTGCAGTCAGCCAAGATTTAGCACTGCACTCCAGCCTGGGCGATAGAGCGAGACTCCGTCTCAAAAAAAAAAAAAAAAAAAAAAGAATCTCTGAATAAAGGGAAGTCTTAAAATCTGATTACATTTAGTTTTATGAAAATGGATTGTATCTTCCTCATGTTTTCATATTTTTGTGGCCTGATGAAAATTTCTGTAGCTCAGCATTGCAGGTCCCTGTTTTGAAACATCTGCTGCGGACCAGTATCCTCACATTGTGTGCCAGCCTTCCCAGGCAACCCGGTGGGGAGAAGGAAGGGTGGGCAGTTGAGTGCAGCTTGTATCACTTGACCCTCTCCTCTGCTATACTCAAAGTGGCTCCCTCTCAATTGTTTCATAAATTATTCTGTTTCATGTGAGATTTGGTTAAAAAGCAATGCTTTAAAAAAGGTTTGGAAATCACTCCTAGTTTACTGTTGAAGAAACTGAGATAAATCGTAACAAAGCTGAAATTTAAAACCAAGACTCTCATTCCCAGCACAGATCCTAGAGAGAGAAGACTGTATCTACTGATTTTGTAGAGTTCTGAATCCTACGTAGAGCTACACATAACCGGATGTTTAATCGTAATCAAGATCTTCAGAGGTCCAAGGTGACCTTACCACTAAATACAAAGTTCTAATTCTACCTCTAGCCCAATATTAGAGTTAGACTGGGCTTTGGAATCCAGTCAGGGCCCAATTCAACAATCATTTATTATCCTCTTTTAATAGGGATAATCAGAAGCACTCAAAGAACGAAAAAAGTAGGGGGGATCTTATGAGATGTTTGGGAGCCATTCAAAGCTTCTGGCACTGTGGAGTTGGGACGAGATGCTCCCAAGTCTAACAGTCTTTGGGTTTTGGCAGGTAACACTAGACTATCTATGCTGGCTGGCTGGGGTGGTGAGGGGGAGTGTCTGGTATTTAAAAAAAAAAAAAAAAAGGCAGAAATAAGGATGAAGACTTAGAACGAAGAGAATAGGGTCAGGTTTCTCCCTGTCTCCTTTTCCTCTTTCAGAGGATTTGGACTTCCCTGAAGTTGGTCAAGGTTGGAATTTGTTCTAGGACAACAAAGAAATATTTGTGAGGATTTTATGGAGCTCATGTTTGAACTCACGGCCTGCTCTGTGGATGACTAGAACCAGCTGTAAACAAAAAATGACAAGCAAGAGATTGAGGAGGAAGGCCTGATATTTCAGGGTTATTTAAAATAACCTTTTTTTCTTTTCTTTTTTTTTTTTAAAGGAATTAGAATTTCAGATCTGGCTGGAAACTGGTCTGGATATTTATTTTCCTCATTGTCTCTGTGGAAAAAAAGGGTGGGTGATTCAGACAGCAGCCTCCGCCTCTGGGCTGGAGCCTGGGTCAGTCTCCACTCTGTTCTTTCTTCCTTAAGAGAGGAGTCTCAGCCTGGGGAGAAGATGCATATTACCGCCCACATTTGCTTTTGGCTTCCAACAAGGGTTCCCCAGAGGAGTTGGTCTGATTTCAGTTAATAAAACAAAACCCAAAAGGTCAGGGAGGGAATGAGGGAGGAAAAGGCCCTCCCAGGGATGAGAAGACAGAAAGAGTGAGGTCTCTGAGCAAGGCTTCTCCCTGGCTCTCTCTCTCTCTCTTTTCATGGTGGGGGAAGGACCAAGGTCATCAGAATGAATCTGAATGGACTACTTGGCTCTACCACAGTTCTCCCTGCTGTAAGAAACCCAGCTTGAATAAGAGGTCCTGACTTTTAAGGCACCAGTCATTCTCTCTGGAAAGAGCTGTTTGAAGACCCCAGTAACAGTCCTCACTGGATGCTGAAGACTTCCCCAAAAGCATTCCTATGGGTATCGTTTGACCCCAGGTGGGACCCAGGACTTAAAATAATTTGAGCGTTGACTTACTCGGGAAACTTAAGGATTACTAGAAGTTTAAATATTTACCAAATATTTAAAGGGGACAGTCTCACTAAAATTTTAGTAGAGAAAAGGTGGGGAAGAGATAAAGAAGAGTTGGTCAGAACTTTGGGAATTCTTTATTCCATAAGATTAGACATGTGACTACTGTGAAATTCCTGCCAAGGAGTTCAAGAAGGTAAAAAACTAAAATAGTAGAGAAGACAGAGTGGAGGCTTTGGCCTTATTTCAAAATCTCCAAGAGTTACAAAATGGGGCTCTGGTGAGCTAAATTGCCTGAGCTGTAACTCACAGTAGCTTGTAGGTTCCTCTAAGAAGGATCATGTTATCTTGCTAGTTTAGCCATCAGAGGTTAATATCAATGTACAGATAGCACTGAGCACTTTGGAAGGCCAAGGCAGGTGGATCACAAGGTCAGGAGATCATTATCATCCTGGCCAACATGGTGAAACCTCGTTTCTACTAAAAATACAAAAATTAGCCAGGCATAGTGGTGTGCGCCTGTAATCCCAGCTACTCGGGAGGCCAAGGCAAGAGAATCGCTTGAACCCGGGAGGTGGAGGTTGCAGTGAGCTGAGATCGTGCCACTGCACTCCAGCCTGGGCAACAGAGCAAGACTCGGTCTTAAAAAAAAAAAAAAAAGTCAGTTCTCAGTGATTTATAAACCTCTTGCTCCTCCTCTTCCTTCTTGCTGGCCATTTTGTGACTTAGAAGCAGCCATGGTAAACAGCTCTGTGACAATGGGTTGGGAAAAGTGAGGAGTCAGGGGACACAGCCATAGATGGGAGTCAAAAAGCCTTGGATTCTAGGCCCTGCCACTCTGCTTTCTGGCATCATCACTTAATGCCTTTAAGCCTTAGTTTCCTTGCTTTTGCAATAGGAATGATATTATCAGCCCCTACCTATCTCACTTTGTTTCCTCATGCTTAAATGAGACTGCATAAGTGTTGTGTAGACTATAAAGTTCTGTAAAAACACCAAATATTTAAATTATATCCTGTTCATCTTGTCCTACAGACATAAAAATCATCACTACTATTGCTACGACCACTACAAGGAAAAAGTGAAGTGAGCAGCTACTGTTCATAATGTGTACCTGTACATTCTCCAAGCTTTACCTGTGCAACCTCCCAACAACGCTGTGAGGAGCATCATCTCCATTTTACAGACGATAAAACCTCCAAGAGGGAAAGTTATTTATTCAACATCAATAAGGCAAATGAGTAGCAAGGTTGAGACTCAAGTGCAGCTAGTTGCCTTTCGGAGTCCCTGCGATAGTGGCTGTGCAGGCCCTAGAATAGCTACTGAATAAATGGAGGAGGCAGGAAATAAAAGGAAAAGAGAAGTCGCAGCTTTGAGAATTCAAAAGGGGTGATGGCTTTCCTAACAGGGGTTGACTCCTGAGCACATGAATAATTCATCAAAGCTCTCTACTGAGAGATGGCTCTTTTTGTGTGTAGTACATCTGGTCAGGGATAGCTGCCCACGACTGAGCCACAAATGTGAGGACTTGGATCCGCCTGCCTGTAAACACAGCTCAGAGCAGCTCTCTGCTTCCTTACTCTGAGGACTGACAGCTATTTTGATTCCAAGAGGCAGGTGAGGTTCTTTCATTTGTACACACAAAATAAGCAAAAATAAATCCCACATATATGATATAAAATCTTGATATGTGTTCCTGAAACTGCTTTTCCTTCTAGAACATCATTCCTGGTTTCCTTTTGGAATGAGTTCTCTATCAAGAGATTGTTTCCTCCAACCTTATGTCGATTCCAAACTCACTTTCACTCCTGGTCTGGTCTTGAGCCTGCAGGTTTTATCCTACACATTTTTGGTTGGAATATGTGAAGACTGGAAGGTGGCAGTAGAAATAAGAATCTGGAGGTGGCAAGAAGGATGAAAAAACAGTCTCCATCTGCCACAAACCTCTTCTAGCTGAAAGTAAACACATAAGTTTTTATATGAGTCCTATCACAACTCTTTAAAAAAAAAAAAAGTAGTCAGGCACAGTGGTTCATACTTGTAATCCCAGCACTTTGGGAGGCCAAGGCGGGTGGATCACTTGAGCCCAGGAGTTTAAGACAAGCCTGGGTCATATGGTTTGGCTGTGTCCCCACCCAAATCTCATCTTGAATTCCCACGTGTTGTGGGAGGGATCCAGTGGGAGGTAATTGAATCATGGAGGCAGGTCTTTCCTGGGCTTTTCTCGTGAGAGTGAATAAGTCTCTTGAGATCTGATGGTTTTAAAAAGAGGAGTTCCCCTGCACAAGCTCTCTCTCTTGGCCTGCTGCCATCCATGTAAGACATGATTTGCTCCTCCTTGCCTTCTGCCATCATTGTGAGGCCTCCCCAGCCACATGGAACTGTAACTCCATTACGTCTCTTTTTTTTTTTTTTTGTAAATTGCCCAGTCTTGGGTATGTCTTTATCAGCAGTGTGAAAATGGACTAATACAGAAAACTGGTCCCAGTAGAGTGGGGTGCTGCTGAAAAGATAACTGAAAATATGGAAGTGACTGGAACTGGGTAACAGGCAGGGGTTGGAACAGTTTGGGGGGCTCAGAAGAAGACAGGAAAATGTGGGAAAGTTTGGAACTTCCTAGAGACTTGTGAATGGCTTTGACAAAAATGATGATAGCGACATGGACAATAAAGTCCAGGCTGAGGTGGTCTCAGACGGAGATGAGGAACTTGTTGGAAACTGGAGCAAAGGTGACTCTTGTTATATTTTAGCAAAGAGGATGGAAGCATTTTACCCCTGCCCTAGAGATTTGTGGAACTTTGAACTTGAGAGAGATGATTCAGGGCATCTCGGGGAAGAAATTTCTAAGAAGCAAAGCATTTAAGATGTGACTTGGGTGCTGTTAAAGGCATTCAGTTTTATAAGGGAAGCAGAACAAAAAGTTTGGAAAATCTGCAGCCTGACAATGCAATAGAAAAGAAAATCCCATTTTCTGAGGAGAAATTCAAGCTGGCTGCAGAAATTTGCGTAAGTAAGGAGGAACCGAATGTTAATCCCCAAGACAATGGGGAAAATGTCTCCAGGCCATGTCAGAGGTCTTCACAGCAGTGCTTCCCATTACAGGCCCAGAGGCCTAGGAGGAAAAAATGGTTTTGTGGGCCGGGCCCAGGGTCCCTCTGCTGTGTGCCACCTGGGGACTTGGTGCCCTGTGTCCCAGCCACTCCAGCCGTGACTAAAAGGGGCCAAGGTATAGCTTGGGCTGTTGCTTCAGAGGGTGGAAGCCCCAAGCCTTGGCAGCTTCCATGTGTTGAGTCTGCAGGTGCACAGAAGTCAGGAATTGAGGTTTAGGAACCTCCACCTAGATTTCAGAGGATGTGTGGAAGTCTGGATGCCCAGGCAGAAGTTTGTTGCAGGTGTGGGGCCCTCATGGAAAACCTCTGCTAGGGCAGTGCAGAAGGGAAATGTGGGGTCAGAGCCCCCACACAGAGTCCCTTCTAGGGCACTGCCTAGTGGAGCTGTGAGAGAAGGGCCACCATCCTCCAGACCCCAGAATGGTAGATTCCCTGACAGCTTGCACTGTGTGCCTGGAAAAGCTGCAGACATTCAATTCTAGCCCACGAAATCAGCCAGAAGAGAGGCTATACCCTGCAAAGCTATAGGGGTGGAGCGCCCAAGGCCGTGGGAGCCTACCTCTTGCATCAGTGTGACCTGAATGTGAAACAGGGAGTCAAAGGAGATCATTTTGGAGCTTTAAGATTTGACTGCCCCACTGGATTCTGAACTTGCATGGGGCCTGTAGCCCCTTTGTTTTGGCCAATTTCTCCCATTTAGAATGGCTGTACTTACGCAATGCTTGTATCCCCATTGTATCTAGGAAATAACTAACTAGCTTTTGATTTTACATGCTCATAGGTGGAAGGCCTTGCCTTGGATAAGACTTTGTACTGTGGACTTTCGAGTTGATGCTGTAATAAGACTTTGGGGGACTGTTCGGAAGGCATGATTGGTTTTAAAATGTGAGGACATGAGATTTGAGAGAGGGCAGGGGCGGAATGACATGGTTTGGCTGTGTCCCCATCCAAATCTCATCTTGGATTCCCCCATGTTTTTGGAAGGACCTGCTGTGAGGTAAGTGAATCATGGGGCAGGTCTTTCCCAGGTTGTTCTCATGATATCTGACGGTTTTAAAAAGAGGAGTTTCCCTGTAAGAGCTCTCTCTCTTGGCCTGCTGCCACTGATGTAAGACATGACTTGCTCCTCCTTGCTTTCTGCCATGGTTATGAGGCCTCCCCAGCCATGTGGAACTGTAGGTCCATTAAACCTCTTTTTTTTTTTTTTTTTTGTAAATTGCCCAGTCTCAGGTATGTTTTTAACAGTAGTATGAAAATGGACTAATACATTGGGCAATATAGGGAGACCATGTCTCTACAAAAATTAAAAAATTTAGCTGGGTGTAGTGGTGCACACCTGTAGTCCCAGTTACTTGGAGGCTGAGGTGGGAGGATCACTTGAGACTGGGAGGCCATGACTGTGCCAGTGCACTCCAGCCTGGGCACAGACAGACAGAGAGACAAATGAGAGAGAAAGACAGACAGAAAGGAGGACAGATGAACAGATGGAAGGAAGGAAAGAAAGGAAAACAGGGAGTATCTGCTTGAAAGAGGCTCCACATACGATGAAGCCTCTACAGGAGCAAACCAGGGGCAGGGACACTGGATTGAACAACTCCAGGGGATATCCCTACGCAGAAAACAATGTGAATAGTCCTTTGGGAAATGTGCAACTTGAGGTGCTGCCAGTGGGTTCTATGTCTGTCTGGATGCATCCATGGAGAAGCAGAAGCATGGGGGGAGAACAGAAAGTATTTTATCCCTATTTTATAAAAGGAAGTTGAGACTTTATTAAGTGACCTGCTCATGTAATCACAGAGTGGTGATTTGAACTCAGACATCCTTGTCCCTAGTGTACAGACTAACCAATAGAGCCTGAGGACTGGATTAAAGCCCTTGAAATTACTAAATTAGGAATATTCCAGACCAAGGACTTTGGCAATATGGGTTAGTAAGGAGAGAGAACCTCAGCCTGCCATAGGGACCCCTGGTGGGTTCTTCCAGTACGATGCAGTCTAAAGGGGCAAAAATATCCACACCTGTTTCTGGCAAATGCTTATATTCCAGGAGAACAGGGACAAAAACACAGCACATTATAATGCAAAGTCAGGCCTGGGTTAGACTAGAATCCCAACTCTCCCATCTTCTAGCTGTGTGACCTTGGGTAAAATCGTTGCTGTTTCAAACGATTACTGTGACTTTTTAGTGGAAATTTATGTAAAGTCTCAACTTTCACAGAACAGATGCTCAATACATAGCTGCGATTATTTCTTTTTGTGGCCACCAAGGGTTAGGTGCTCTTCACCTAAGGCAGGTGCTGACATGAAGACTCAGGTGATTAGATTGTTCTCAACAGGCTCCAGTAAAAGGAAAGCAGTGTTGCATTAAGGAAGAGTTACTGGGGCTGATAAGAGTTGGGTAGCCCTTCTGAACCCAGCCAAGGACGGGGAGTGGGTAGATGGAGAAGATTTTTAGTCCTGGGGAGTTATAAAAGTGCTAGGCCGGGAAGAAAAAGTACTCAATTTCATCATTTGAAAAGTGGAAATAAAGGTGATAAAGTGATTAAATGACATAGGCTACTAAGCAAAAGAAAGCAGTCAAATGTTAACTTTCTGTTTCTCCTCAGATCCCAATTCTCAGTTAAAAAAAAAAAAACACTGAATGAATTATTAAGTTTTAATTTTTTACCTGAAGGTTTTACAGACATAATGCAGTTTTAAGAGAGCCACTAAATTAAAACATAACCCATCATGTGACTGAATCTTTTAACATACCAGATTCTCCTCTGAGATAGAAGAAAAGCCAATTGTTTTCAACAGAAGGATCTCACAAATAACCTTAAACCTCTATTACAGACGATATTCTTGCTCTGATAATTAAAACACTAGACATCTAATAAAATAATTCCTTTAAAAAGGCTTAAGAAAATATATAGATGCATATGTGTATATACATATTTGTGTGTGTATATATATATATATATATGAATGAATATATTTCCGGCTGGGCGTGATAGCTCATGCCTGTAATCCCAGCACTTTGGGAGGCCGAGGTGGGCAGATCACTTGAGGTCAGGAGCTTGACGCCAGCCTGGACAACAGGGTGAAACCCTGTCTCTATTAAAAATACAAAAATTAACCAGGCATGGTGTTGCCTGTCTATAATCCCAGCTACTCGGGAGGCTGGGGCAGGAGTATTGCTTGAACCTGCAAGGTGGAAGTTGCAGTAAGCCAAGATCGTGCCACTGCACTCCAGCCTGGACGACAGAGTAAGACTCCGTCTCAAGAAAAAAAAAAAAAAAAAAGAAGAAGAAAAGAATATATTTCCTACCCAAGTGTAGTGGTGCATGCCTGTAGTCCCAGCTACTTGGGAGGCTGAGGTGGGAACACTGCTTGAGCCCAGGAGTTCGAGGCTGCAGTGAGCTGTATTATGCCACTATACCCCAGCCTGGGTGACAGGGCTCACAAGACCCTGCCTCTTAAAAAATACAGCTCAGTGCAGTCTAGAACTCCTGGGCTCAAGTGATCTTCCTGTCTTAGCCTCCCAAGTAGCTGGGATTACAGGCTAGGAAATATATTATTTGATAAGGCTATTGACAAAATACTCAATTACTTGTCACCCTCTAATACTCCCCTCCTTAGGGAGGCCTAAGCTGGTGGTGTATGTGTTGCTAATCTTGGTGATTCCTGTTACAGCATGACTCTGTGACTATCTGGTTGCATGCCTGTCCCCTCCTCTAGGCTATGATGTCTGAGCACTCAGACTCTACTGTTCATCTTTGTAGCCTCATTGGTTATGACAGGAACTTGCATAAAATGAATACCCCATAAGGTTTGCTGAATGAATGATGTGTGAATGAACAAAGGAATCTTGCTACCAAAGAAAGCAAGCCCAGATAACGTAGTTTCCACATTTTCATTGTACTGAAGTCCTAACAGTAAAAGGATTCAGACATATCTTTTAAATATGTGATTTTTATTTTAATTAATTAATTTATTTATTTATTTATTTATTTATTTATTTTTGAGATGGAGTCTCGCTCTGTTGCCCAGGCTGCAGTGCAGTGGCACAATCTCAGCTTACTGCAAGCTCCGCCTCCCAGGTTCATGCCATTCTCCTGCCTCAGCCTCCCGAGTAGCTAGGACTACAGGTGCCTGCCACCACGCCCGGCTAATTTTTTGTATTTTTAGTAGAGACAGGGTTTCACCGTGTTAGCCAGGATGGTCTTGATCTCCTAACCTCGTGATCTGCCCACCTCGGCCTCCCAAAGTGCTGGGATTACAGGCATGAGCCACCACGCCCGGCCTAAATATGTGATTAAGAAAGATATCTGCACTGAGTCATTTTTGCCACATCTCAAGAATATATTTTCTTGATGAGAACACCTCTAATCCGACAAGAAAATAATTCAGTTAAAAGCCATTTGGTTTTTGGTTACATTTTCCCCTCATCATACCTATTTCTTAAAAAGCTGAGGTACTTCTTGGACCCATTTCTCACATTGTTAGAGTAGGTGGTTAGGCAGACATGAGCAGGGCAGGAGAGGCTCCTGCCCCCATCCCACCAGGAATGTCAGGCAACCATCAGGTGAGAGTCAGGCGGTTAAACTCTCTAAAATAACAACTGGTTGCAGCTGGTGCTGGAGAAAGATGGTCTCCCACTCGATAGAAAACACCTGAAACTGGTGATCAGCAGCTTTCTGATAAGATCTCAGGAGATAGGCAAGTGGGCTCAAGCATGCACACTATGAGGCAAAATGGTAGTTTAACTGGTGTTTGGCTTTCCTCTAGAACACTTGACTGGTAAAAGAACACCTCAAATGGGCATGTGTACAGCTTTAGTAAACACGGGCTGTGCATGCAGCCTGTCCTAAGTGCTGACAGGCCACTGCATGTGCAGATAGCCCTCTCCAAGGGAAGAATCAGGAGAGAAGGGACACAACCCCCTGGAAGCATGCCAATATATAAAACTCCAGATCAAAGGTCAAACAGCACACTGAAATCTCTCAAGATGCCCGCTTGGCCCTCTTCCAAGTGTTCTTTACTTCCTTTTGTTCCTGCTCTAACACTTTTTAATAAACTTTGACCCCTCTTCTAAAACATGCCTCAGTGTCTCACTCTGCCTTATGCCCTTTGGCCGAATTCTTTCTTCTGAGGAGGCAAGAATTGAGGTTGCTGCAGATCCAGATAGATTTGCCACTGCTAACAACATTTATGAAAGCTTTGAGACTGGTGTGTTTGTGAAGTTTTTCTCCCCCTGCTTTTTTTTTTTTTTTTTTTTGAGGCAGAGTTTCACTGATGTTGCCCAGGCTAGAGTGCAATGGCATGGTCTCGGTTCACTACAACCTCTGCCTCCCGGGTTCAAGCGATTCTCCTGCCTCACCCTCCCAAGTAGCTGGGATTACAGGCGCCTACCACCATGCCTGGTTAATTTTTGTATTTTTAGTAGAGACGGGGTTTCACCATGTTGGCCAGGCTGGTCTTGAACTCCTGATCTTAGGTGATCCACCTTCCTCGACCTCCCAAAGTGTTGGGATTACAGGCGTGAGTCACTGTGCCCAGTCTGCTTTTTTGTTTGTTTTTTGAGACAGGGTCTCCCTCTGTCACCCAGGCTAGAGTGCAGTGGTGCAGATCTCGTCTCTCTGAAACCTCTGCCTCCTGAGTTCAAGCAATTCTCTCGCTTCTGCCTCCTGAGTAGCTGGGAGTACAAGTGCACGTCACCACAGCCTAATTCTTGTATTTTTAGTGGAGACAGGGTTTCACCATATTGGTCAGGATGGTCTCGAACTCCAGGCCTCAGGTGATCTGCCTGCCTCAGCCTCCCAAAGTGCTGGGATTACAGGCGTGAAACACCGTGCCCAGCTCCCTGGCCTTTTAATTCGTTTCTTATTCCCCACTCCCAACTTTTTCTGTTTTTTTTTTTTTGGACACAGGGTTTCGTTCTGTCATCCAGGCTGGAGTGCAGTGGTGCGATCACAGCTCACTGCAACCTTGAATTCCTGGCATCAACCAATCCTCCTACCTCAGCTTCCCTAGTAGCTGAGATTACAGGCATGCTACCATGCCCAGCTAATTTTTATTTTTTATCAAAATAAAAATGTTACAGTGAACTATGATTGTGTCACTGCACTCTAGTCTCGCTATGTTGCCCTGGCTGGGGCGCCTTCCCTCTCCCACTTTTTTTCACTGAACATGCATTGCTCTCCATCAGGAATAAAATAAAGGAAAAAAACAAAAACAATCTCCATGAAACCTATAAATGACAAAGTTTTGGGGAAAACAGGAAATTCCACTGAGGAAGCAAGAAGATTATACCAAAGAACTTAATAAATAGGGGCTCATTATCCTTCCCCAAAGAAGATAAAAATCACAGAATTCCTAGGTTAGGACATCTAGTTCAGGAATGACTGGCTACATAATTTGCAGAGCACAGTGTAAAATGAAAACGCAGAACTTCCTGTTAAAAAAAACTATTAACAACTTTAAGATAGTAATAGTGGAGTGTTAAACCAAGTGCAAGGCCTTCTAAGGATGGGGCTCTTTGTGACTCCACAGTTCACATGTCCATGAAGCTGGTCCTATGTCTAGGGGCTCCCTAATCTGGCTGGTCCTCAGAATCACCTAAAGGAACTTTTTTTAAAAGAATGAGACATAATTCACATGCCATAAATTTCAGCATTTTAAAGTGTAAAGTACAGTGGTTTTTAGTATACTCATGAAAGCGTACAAATATCACTATCTAACTCCAGAACATTTTTACCACTCTAAAAAGAAACCCCATACTCATAAGCAGTCGCTTCCCACACCGTCACTCTCAGTCACCACCAATGTACTTTCTGTCTCTGTGGATTTGCCTACTCTGAACCTTCATACAAGTGGAATCATAAAAAGGTGGTTCTCTGTCTTCTTTCACTTAACATATGTTTTCAGTACTTCATATCATTTTATGGCTTAGTAATATATATGTATATACCATATTTGATTTATTGATGGATATTTGGGTCGTTTCCACTTTTTGGCTATTATGAATAATACTGCTGTGAACATTCTTGTACAAGTGTTTGTGTGAACATGTTTTGGGAATATGCCTAGGAGTAGAATTGCTAGGTCAGTTCTACCGCCCCAGAAAAAACTCTGCTCTTCAACCATCCCAGAGAGTTTGAGATGAGCCTAAACAAATGTTAAGGAGCATTTCTACAATTTAACACTCATTTCAAAAAGGTGAGCTACTCTTTTGTGAAGATTATCAAAACCCAAACATAAATCACTGTTTCCTTTTATCTGTCCCCTCCCAAGTAAACATAAATGAACACTGAATCGTCAATAATCATCACAAAGAACCCGCACAAACAAGGGTCAAGTGTGACTGTGCAGGATGGCCTGAAATGGGCTAGGACAGACAGAGATGAAGCAGAGAACGGACCAAGGTGAGACCTTCCCTATGGGATGGGTGACGGGTAATGAGACACAGAGTGCTGGACAGCACAGGGAAGAGAGAAAGCAGGAGGGATGAGGAACGGTAGCGGTGTTGAGGCACCTAAGGAAACACCACAAATACCTTTAGCTTTATCACAACCCCAACACTTTTTTTTGGTTTCCTGTTAGAGCATAATTAGGGCCAGGTGTCCCTCTAACATTTGGCCAACCCCTTCACACTCTTTACCCTTTATCTATGAACCTCTTCCAACAGGAAACCTTAGCTAGAGCCTGCTCTCAATGCTCCAGGAATCCAAGGGCCTCACCTCAACCCCCTGTGAGAAAGATCTGTGTGTGTTCTCATACCTGTGCTCTCCTCAGCCTGATTGAAGCCACAGATCTGGCAGATGCTCTGGACCCACTTATTCATGTCCTCTTCTGTCTCAGCCACCAGGTAAAAGGTGCGTTCGCTGGTCTTGATGTCAAACACAAAACTATCCTGCAGCTCCTTCTTGTTGAAGGTCAGGCCTGCATCTACCTGCTCACAGAAGTTCAGGTTGATGATCCGCAGAGGCTTCTTGGAGTGATCATTCTTGTAGTATTCCAGAACATCTGGGTCACCGCTCATCCGGCCACTCCGCAGGATAAACCAGCGTTTCTTCCAGGCCTAAATCACATCAGGAAGGAGTAAGAAGAGGGGGAAGAAGTCATTAGTTATTTCAAAGCTTTTTTCTTTCAGAGACAGGTCTTGCCCTGTTGCCCAGGCTAGAGTGCAGTGGCACAATCAAAGCTCACTGCAATCTTGAACTCCTGGGCTCAAGCGATCCTCCCACCTCAGCCTCCCAGGTGGCTGGGACTACAGACACACATCACCACGCCCAGCTAATTAAAACATTTTTTTGTAGAGACAAGGTCTTGCTATGTTGCCCAGGCTGGTCTCAAGAGATCCTCCCAACTCAGCCTCCTAAAGCGCTGGGATTGTAAGTATGAGCCACTGTGCCTGACCTTAATGCATTTTTTTTTTTTTTTTTTGAGATGGAGTTTCACTCTTGTTGCTCAGGCTGGAGTGCAATGGCATGATCTTGGCTCACCGCAACTTCTGCCTCCAGGGTTCAAGCTATTCTCTTGCCTTAGCCTCCTGAGTAGCTAGGATTACAGGCATGTGCCACCACACCTGGCTAATTTTGTGTTTTTAGTAGAGACAGGGTTTCTCCACACTGGTCAGGCAGGTCTCAAACTCCCGACCTCAGGTGATCCTCCTGCCTCGGCCTCCCAAAAGTGCTGGGATTACAGGCATGAGCCACCACGCCCAGATGACCTTAAAGCTTTTAATAGGTCCTCAGATATCATAGGTTAAAGACGGGGACTGTGGGACCTGCAGGTACCACATGACCTGTCCCCCTTTCAGGTTTCCCAAGTTTCAAAAATGGAGGATTATTTTAGAATGCAAGTTTGTGCAGCATCTCACATGTAAACAGGGTCTTATCACTATAAGATGTGGCATTCTCACTGTTTAGATCAGGAAGTTCGATGATGACACTTTAGAGCAACTATTTCTTTAGGCTAGAATACAGATCCAAACTCATAGCATTTTTAGGCAAGGGAGAACTTGCAAAGCCATAATCAGTTTATCCATGGGGACCCCCACTAAGGCAGGCTGAATTGAAGTAACAATGTTACACACAGTAAGTAGCAGAAAAACAAGTTTTCTAACTTTTTAGTACAACCTGCTTTTAACCAAAACATGATGTCTTAGAAGAATCACAGAGAAACCACTCTAAAAACATGTAACCTCAGGATTATATTTCCTGTCTTGTTCACTGGTGTTTCCTTAGTCCTTATGATAATGCCTAGTACCTTATTAAGCTTTCAATATGTATTACTGAATGAGTAAACTCCTTATACCATTCCATAACACAGAATTGAACACGTGATTACATATTCTCTCAAGTTGTCTTCTATATTCCATCTCTTCAACAAGACTGAGTAATCTGTAAGCAGACATTGCACAAAGACTACATATAACAGAAACCTGGGTTCAGTCTATGCTTTACCATTGACTTGCTGTGTGAATTTTTTTTTTTTTTTTGAGACGGAGTTTCGCTCTGTCTCCCAGGCTGGAGTGCAATGGCATGATCTTGGCTCACTGCAACCTCTGCCTCCTGGGTTCAAGCGATTTATCCTGCCTCAGCCTACGGAGTAGCTGGGATTACAGGTGCCCACCAACACACCAGGCTAATTTTTGTATTTTTAGTAGAGACAGGGCTTCACCATGTTGGCCAGGCTAGTCTCAAACTCCTGACCTCAGGTGATCCACCTGCCTCAGCCTCCCAAAGTGCCTGGGATTACAAGTGTGAGCCACTGCGTACGCCCGGCACTGTGTGATTTTTGATTAAGTCATTTTACCTCTTTAAATCCTGCTTCATCTATATAATGAAAATCACTACCACCACCACCATCTGCCCTACCTACCTCATAGGGTTATTATGCAAATGAGCCCAAAGCACTTTGTATACACCCTGAAGCACTACAGATGTCAAGGATTTGATTATCACAATTCTTTAGACCCCATGGGATCTACACTCCGTTAATTCTACCATCTTTTCACTCTCACCTTTCATCCCTGTCCTCTTTTCTTTCCTTATCCAACTCTGTTTCTGTGATCCATTATCATAATCATTCCCTTGCTTCTTTCTCCGTTCTTCTTATTTACCCAGCAAACCCCAGCTAAGTCTAATGCTCTGCCAACTCTATCTGTTCCCACTTGGCTGTACATAGATGGAGAAAATCATATGACCATGCTGACTGGTCTCACTTTTACTTCAAGTGGCCCCTCATGTTGCCCAACAATCCTACTATATTTACCTAGTCAATGACTTTCTCCTGTTCTTTGGCAACAATCTCTTAGCTTCTCTCTTTAAACCTCCAATGCCTCCACTCTTTTATGTCTTATTTCATGAGAAAACATAAACAATCAAAAGAAAATTTACACATGTTCCATGACTACATTTACCATCCTGCCTGCACCTGTAGCTGTGAGCTCTGTTACTAGGGAGCATAGACAGTCCATCCAATGAAGGCCAACCTTTTTCCATTTGTGCACAAAGACATCAGTTCAACAATTCTCCCCTTCTTCAGATTCGATGCAGTTTTCCTCCTGACTAGGATGATTCCCATTAAGACATCAACGTTTCCTATCTCAGAAGAAAAAATTAAAAGCTTGACTTGATCCCACAATTCTTCACCAACTATGGCCCAGTTTTTCTACTTCTCTTTATAGTTATACTTCAAAGAGTATTCTATACTACTAATCTTTGTTTCCTCCCCTCCTATTTGAAGGCACTCTGATCAGGCTATCCCCCATCCCCTCACCACCCCAACTGTACCACTGAAATAGCTCATCAAAGGTGTCAAAGACTTCAGTGCTGATAAATCAACTCATGGGCCTTAACTTGATCTCTCTTGATCTCTCTCCAACATCCGACAACAGTTTATTATTCCATCCTCCTTGAAACACTTTCTTCACCTGGCTTCAGCATGCACTCTCAACTCTCCTTCTATCTACCAGGCCTCTCTTTTTCAATCTCCAGTGCTGGTTCCTCTTTATCTCCCTGACCTTCAAACATTAGAATACCCCAATGCTCAGTTTTGAGATTCTTTTTTTTTTCTACACCCACTCTCTAGGTCATTTTATTCAGTTTCACAGCTTTAAAAAACCATCGAATTGCGTGATTCCCAAATTTATATCTCTAGCCCTAGAGTTGTATATCCAACTCCTCACTAGTAGGTATCTCAACATTAATGTGTTCAAAACTGAGGTCTTGATATCTCCCAGATCTGTTCTTCCTGCACTCTCTCCCATCTGAGTTACCAGCACCTTCGGCCTTCCAGTTGTCAGACCAAAAATCTAGATAACATAGTTGACTCCTTTCATACTCTACATCTAACCCAAAAGCAAATCCTGTCAGTTCAGACAGTTCAGAATATATCAACAATGAGCTTGCTTCTCCTCACCTCCACTGTTGCTCACCTGGTCTAGTCCACCATTTTGTAGTCTTCCTGCTTCCACTCTTTCATCCTGCAGTCTATCCTCAACCGCAAAGTAAGAAAGCAGGAAGTAAATCAGAAGATGCCACTTCTCTGCTCACAATCTGCAATGGCTGTTCATCTCACTTAGAGTAAAGCCAAAGTCCCCACAATGGCCTACAGGTCTGATGGGACTGAGCCTCATCCCACCCCTCACCTCTGCTCCTGCTGCCCTCTGCCTTGCCTATTCTGCTCTGGCCACGTGGCCTTACACAGTGCCAGGCACGCTCCTGCCTCACGGTCTTTAGTCTAGTTGTTTCCTGGCCCTGGAACACTCCTCCCCCAGATATTTCCATTGCTTAATCTTTTTTTCTAGTCCTTATTCAAATGTGACATTACTGGACAGGCTGTTCCTGGTCCCTGATGCTCCCACTCTCTTTCCCCCCTTACCCTGCTTTACTGGTCTCACAAAGCATGTATATCCCCAAAAGATACCAATTTTTATGACTTTTCCGCACCCACCTCCCAGAAAGTAAACTCCTCCAGGACAAGGATTGGTTCTTTTTATTTCATGATGCATCCTTGGTGTTTAGAATATTGCCTGGCACATAGCTAGTAATCAATATATACATATTAATGAATCATTTTCTTGCATGAAACCCTTCTAGTATCTAGCAGGTCAAAGGAGACATAACTGGTGCCCAATAAGCCTTAGATTGAAATGAAAATTGAGGTATAGCCAGAGAGGATGGAGCTGAGAAAAATAAAAATAAGTACTATTTATTTATAGTCATTTAAAATCTTGACCAGTTTACTGCTTTCCGAATTATGCTTGTACTTCTGTGTGCTGCAGGTTCACACATAGACACATAGTGTGTGGGCACCAAGGTGCATTTTAAAAAGATCTGTTTCAAATTCAGCTGGCATTTCAGTTGATGTGTCCTCATTAGTCTTGTCTCTGTGGAAAGAGCTGTCCCCAAATCTCTGGTGTGCAGGTGCAAGCACAAACAACACAGACACCTTCATGAACAAGAAAACCATGTTTGCTACAGATAATATCAGAGCTTGTAAGGTTTTGCTTCCAAGTAAGTGGTGTGCGCTGATAAATGGCTGCCTACAACATACTGATATATTTATGACAGAGTCAGCAAGGCCGTCTAGTCTAGTCCCAAATTCACACAACCCTCTTCCACCAAAACACCTTCTCTCCACTTTCACGTTTTATTTATTTATATATTTTTTAGAGTGCCCAGGCTGGTGTGCAGTGGCATCATCTTGTTCACTGCAACCTCCGCCTCCCAGGTTCAGACGATTCTCCTGCCTCCGCCTCTCTTCAGTAAATGGGATTACAGGTGTGGGCCACTATGCCCAGCTAATTTTGTACTTTTAGTAGAGACGGGGTTTTACCATGTTGGTCAGGCTGGTATTGAACTCCTAACCTTAACTGATCCGCCCACCTCAGCCTCCCAAAGTGCTGGAATTACAGGCGTGAGCCACGGCATGGGGCCCCATGTATTTTTAAAAAGCCAAACAACTCAGAACCAAGTACAAACAACTCTACGTGTCTGGCCTCAGTGACAACTTCCCTGATCCATTCATCTGAAGTGGACTTCTATTTCTTCAGAACCTTCATAATGCTTTTTATGTTCTTTTCAAGGCACGTCAGTTTTTACAACAATCATGAGTGTTTTTGTACTTGTCTCTTCCCAACTAGGACATGAACAAAATTCTTTATTGCCAAACCTTTCTTACTTCTCTCACCTCAATTATGTTTCCTTCCCCCATCGCTCTTTCCCTCCTTTGTTTCCTTACATCCAACAAATATTTATTCAGTGCTTACTATGCTCTAGGCATTATTCTAATGCTGAGGATACAGCATGAATTCCTGGTCTTACAGAATTTACAGGAGCACTAAAAATCACCTATTATTCTCCAAGTAGTAAGTCATGTAATTTCATGACTTTATGTCTTTGCACAAGCTATGGCTTCTACCTAGAAAGGCTTTCACCTTACCTCATCCATCTGGAGAATTTCTATGTTCTCTCAGGGCCAGCACAAATGTCACTTCTCCTGGAAGGCCTTTATTGACTCCCCCAGGTACAGCTGGAGGTGCTTCTGCTTGTGTTCCCTTACTAACCTGTGCTTACCCCACGTTGGCATTTCTTTCCCCAGGTTTGACATTTCTACTCCCTGCTTTGGCATTTCCAATGCTTATATGTCTTTCTCCCCTTTAAGTTCTGAGCACCCTGAGATTAAGGTCCAATGTGGCCAAACACTACATGGCAGAGTGCTTAACACATACGGGAGCTCAGGGAAGATCTGATTTTTTTTCATTCCATGAATATGTTAATTTGTTCAAATTAATAAAACTTAAAATATACGTAAGCTTTCACAGTAGGAAGCAGAAAAGAAGGACAGCAAGAGGATTACAGAAAAAAGAATAAGATAAAGAAGTGTAATAGATTCTCTATGGTGTGAGTTATTTGGCACCTTGTTCCCTTCATTCTGATAATTGCAGTATCCATGTAATAAATATTTATAAGGGGGGTCTGGGAGCTTCACCTGAAAAGTATCCCACGATACAAAAATGAAAAACTGCTGTTGGATTACTGACACATAATGCAAGGAGAATATGGGACATGAGTCCTGAATATGCTATTAAAGAGAAAGCTTTTTCGAGACTGTTCTAATGTCTATATAAAATCTCATACAAAAATTAACTCAAAATGGATTATGGACTTACACATAAAATACAAATAGAACAGCAATCTATAAAAACGCATGACCAAACGGAATTTATTCCAAGGAGGTAAGGCTGATTCCATATTTGAAATCAGTCATCTACCATATTAATAGGCTAAAGAAAAACTGCATGATCATATCTTTCAATGCAAAAAATATTTGATAAAATTAAACACTCATTCTTGATAAAAACTCTCAGAAAAATAGGAAAAGAGGGGAGCTTCTTCAACTTGACAGAGAGCAGCAACAAAAGACCAATATCAAACATTATACTTAGTTTCTTTTGGTTGGTTGTTGAGGCAGGGTCTCACTCTGTCACTCAGGCTGGAATGCAGAGGCATGAACATGGCTCACTGCAGCCTCAACCTCCTGGGCTCAAGTGAATCTCCCACCTCAGCCTCCTGAGTGGCTGAGATCACAGGTGCATGCCACTATGCCTGGCTAATTTCTAAATTTTTGTAGAGATGGGGGTCTCACTATTTTTCCCAGGCTGTTCTTAAACTCCTGGGGTTAAGTAATCTTCCTGCCTTGGCCTCCCAAAATGCTGGGATTACAAGTGTGAACCAGCAAACCTGGCCTATACTTAGATTTGAGAGACTGAATCCTCTTTCCTAAGATCAGGAATAAGGCAAGGACATTTGCTCTTATCACTTTTTTTTTTTTTTGAGACAGAGTCTCACTCTGTTGCTCAGTGTGGAGTGCAGTGGCACAATCTTGGCTCACTGCAAGCTACGCTTCTTGGGTTCAGGTGATTCTTGTGCCTCAGCCTCCCAAGTAGCTGGGATTACAGGTGTGCACTACCACATCTGGCTAATTTTTGTATTTTTTTTTTTTTTTGAGACGGAGTCTCGCTCTTTCACCCAGGCTGGAGTGCAGTGGCGCGATATCCGCTCACTGCAAGCTCCGCCTCCCGGGTTCACGCCATTCTCCTGCCTCAGCCTCTCCGAGTAGCTGGGACTACAGGCGTCCGCCACCACGCCCGGCTAATTTTTTGCATTTTTAGTAGAGACGGGGTTTCACCTTGGTCTCGATCTCATGACCTCGTGATCCGCCCGCCTCGGCCTCCCAAAGTGCTGGGATTACAAGCGTGAGCCACCGCGCCCAGCCTTAATTTTTGTATTTTTATTAGAGATGGGGTTTCACCATGTTGGCCAGGCTGGTCTTGAACTCTTGGTCTCAAGTGATCCACCTGCCTTGGCCTCCCAAAGTGCTGGGATTACAGGTGTGAGCCACTGTGCCCAGCCACTGTTATCACTCTTATTCAACATATTGCTGGAAGTTCTAGTCAAGGTGATAAAGCAAAAAACATATATAAAAGGTATACTGATTGGAAAGGAAGAAAAAAAAACGGTCCCTGTTTGCAGAGGACATGATTGTCTATATAGAAAAATCGTGGCTGGGCGCGGTGGCTCACGCCTGTAATCCTAGTACTTTAGGAGGCCAAGGCGGGTGGATTGCTTGAGGTCAGGAGTTCAAGACCAGCCTGGCCAACATGGTGAAATCCCATCTCTACTAAAATACAAAAATTAGCTGGGCGTGGTGGTGGGCACCTGTAATCCAAGCTACTACGGAGGCTGAGGCAGGAAAATTGCTTGAGACCAGGAGGTGGAGGTTTCAGTGAGCTGAGATGGTGCCACTGCACTCCAGCCTGGGCGACAGAGTGAGACTCCATCTCGGAAAAAAAAAAAAAAAAAGAAGAAGAAAGAAAAAGAAAAAACACAAAAAATCTACAAAAAAAGAAAACCCAACAAAACTCTCAGGACTAGTAAGTGAGTTCAGCAAGGTCACAGGATACAAGACAATCATACAAAAATCAATTTACTTCTAGCTAGCAATGAATATGCAGGCATATAAAATAAAAATACAATGCCATTTATAATTGTTCTTAAAAATTGAAAAGGTATAAATCTAAAAAAATCCCTGTGCAGGGCATGTATGCTGAAAGCTATACAAAGCTAATGAAATCAAAGGAGACTTAAATAAATGAAGAGACATACCATATTCATGGATTGGACAACTCAACTTGGTACATCTTCCCAAACTGACATACAGATTTAACACAATTCCCATCAAAATCCCAGCAAGAATGTCTGTAGATGTACATAAGATTGCTCTAAAATGTATATGAAAAGGCAAAGGAAGCACAATAGCTAAGATAATTCTGAAAAATAAAATGGGAAGAATCAGTCTGCCAGATTTTAAGACTTATTATATAGCTACAACAATCAAGACTGTGTAGCACCGGCGAAGAGACAGACACAGAAAAATGGAATAAATCAATTCTTGGCCGTTCGGCTAAGATCAAGTGAAGAACAATGGATTAGAACAGAAAACCCAGAAACAGACCCTCACAATATGCCCAACTGATTTCTGACAAACGTGTAAAAGCAATTCAATGAAGAAAACAGCTAGTTGTCGTGGTTCGTGCCTGTAATCCCAGCACTTTGGGAGGCCAAGGTAGGTGGATCACTTGAGGCCAGGAGTTCGAGATCGGCCTGGCCAACATGGCAAAACCCTGTCTCTACTAAAAATATTAATATAAAAAAGAAAAGAAAAGGCCTTTTCAAGAAATGGTGCCGAAGCAATCAAGCATCCACAGGGGAGAAAAGACCTCAATCTAAGTCTCACATCTTATACAAAAACTAACTCAGAATGAATCATGGACTTAAATGTAAAATGTAAAACTCTAAAACGTTTAGAAAAAAAGGTGAAAATCTTTGGGATCTAGGGTATATTTCCTGAGAAATCAACAAGCTCCTTGTATAGAATTCAGTAAAAACAAACACAAAATGTGTTGAATGCTTTGACAGATAAAGAAAAGAGGCGAGGCCCAAAAATACTCCTTTGAAGTAACTTACAATATTTACAAAGTTTCAGGAAGTTAAGACATTAATACATATCCCTAAAACTAGAAGATTTTTTTGTAAGCACCATTAAGAGAGACATAATACGCCAGTAGACCACTGAAGCAGGGAATCAAACTTTCAGGTTTAAGAGAGAGAAAGAGCATGAGAGAAAGCAAACATGCAAGAGAGAGAAGGAGCAATGAACACAAACAATGAGGAAGGTAGGGTTTGATGTGCGGTTTTCGAAAGGAAGAACAGGACTTTTTTTTTTTTTTTTTTTTTTATACAGCATACAGTATGACCAAGGTCTGAGCATGCGAACAGATAAAATAGGTTCAGAGAACATGGCAGTCTTCTCAATATGGCAAAGAGGGAGGAAAGGAAGAGTTTGGAGGTCCTGAAAAGCCTTGAATGCCACCCTAAGAAGTTTCATCTTTCTTTTATTTGTAACGGGGAGCCACTGAAGAGTACAGATCAACAGAGAAATGTTAACCAATGCTGTGCTCTTATCTGGCAGAGTGAGGAAGACAAACCAGAAAAATAAAAAATAAGAGACAAGAAAATGATTAAGAAGCTGCTGCGATAGTCTGCAATGGTGAGAGAAGATGGCAATCTAAATTACGGTAGTAATAATGGAGACAAAAGACAATGAAAGTCACTTTACTTAACAGTGGGGCTTAAAGAAGTACATGGATAGGGTCTACTGTCTCTACTGTAAAGAAAGTTGGAAAAAAGAATTTGTGTCTAGGATCAAGGGTATGCCACTCCCATCTCTGATGAAATAGAAGTGACTGTTTTTCTTCTGTCAGAAAACAAACCATTTCACAACCATCAAGACCAAAGACACAAAGTGTGGGTACATATGACCTGGAAGTTGCATCACTCCTAGCTGTTGAACAGACAATACATGTCACATGAACCTGTCTCTATCCTTTGGGTTAGATCTCAAGGTCTTCAAGCATGTAGAATGAGGCTATAACTTCCTCTTATTGCTCTTGGCGCCCAGAAAACCTAGGTGGGCCACAATTTAGCTTTGCAAGAGTGTTATGCTCCCTTCTGGTGACAATGAAGGCACGTGAAAGTTTATCACACCAGGATTCTGCAAGATTCTGCCTGGAGTCATGAACATAGTGTTGTTCTAAGATATAAAGGGCCGCCAACATGTGGAAGAGCAATTTGATTTATTTTTAGTTACTCAACATACTCAAGTTGAACAAGTACCAGCAGGAGCAGTCTACGGAAAACCAAATTTTTTTTCAGAAAGTAAGAACTTTCTAAGTGAGTGGTCCAAAGCAGGTCTCTTGGAAACTGGAGAATGCTCAACATTGGAGATTTTGAAGAAAGAGGCAAGGTGAGGGATCAGCAAACTTTGTTAAGGATGTTAGCAAATATTTTGGGTTTTACAGGTCATATTTTCTCTGTCATCACTACTCAGTTCTATAACGGCATGACAGCAACCATACACAATTCATAAGCAAACAGGCATGGCTGTGTTCCAATAAAACTGCTTAGAAAAAGAAGTGGTGGGCAGGATTTGTTTGTTGACTCTTCGCCTAAACAAAGGGTGGGAGGGTTGGGGAGTGTGACAGTAGAAGGGCTCAAAGAGTAGATCAAGGCGGGGCGCGGTGGCTCACGCCTGTAATCCCAGCACTTTGAGAGGCCGAGGCAGGCAGATCACAAGATCAGGAGATTGAGACCATTCTGGCTAATACGGTGAAACCCTGTCTCTACTAAAACGACAAAAAAAAAAAACAAAAAAACTAGCCAGGCATGGTGGCGGGCGCCTAGAGTCCCAGCTACTCAGGAGGCTGAGGCAGAAGAATGGCTTGAACCTGAAAGGCAGAGCTTACAGTGAGCCGATATCGCACCACTGCACTCCAGCCTGGGTGACAGAGCGAGACTCCATTTCAAAAAAAAAAAAAAAAAAAAGAGTAGATCAATAGATGGACAAGAGACTACCTAAGGTCTCTTCTTCCCTACCTTGAGAGACTTATTGTTTTCTTTTTTTTTCTTTTTTTTTTTTTTTTTTGCGACAGGGTATCCCTCTGTTGCCCAGACTGGAGTGCAGTGGCACAAACATGGCTCACTGTAGCCTCGACCTCCTGGGCTCAAGCGATCCTCCTACCTCAGCCTCCCATTTAGCTGTGATCACAGGATGTGGCACCATATCCAGTTCAATTTTTTTTTTTAGAGATGGGGTCTCCCTATGCTGGATAGGCTAATGTCAAATTCATAGGCTCAAGTAATTCTCCCACCTCAGCATCCCAAAGTGCTGGGATTACATATGAGCCACTGCACCCAGCCCTTTATGTATTTTTTAACTAAGAAAACATGATATGGTAACACCTCATTTAATCAGATTACTCAGATTCTTAGAACAGAGGGATGTGTTCTTCTGAATAACCACATCTCCACCCGGGAGCTTCACTAAGAGGTGTATAGGGGTGTGTGTGTGTGTGCGTGTGTGCGTGTGTGTGTGAGAGAGAGAGAGAGAAAGAGTCAGTCTATGTTATTGGTGAATTTTTTAAAAACAAGGCAAAGAGCTTTTTGAAGATACAACTATTATGTTCTTAATATACCTGCCTAACAGGTTTAAATTATTGGTATCACCCAGTAACCTCAGTTAGATTCAGATTAACCATAAACCTCACTTCATAGGATTCTCTAGGTTTATTGGCAGTTTTTGGTTTTACCCTCTTCAGAAAGCGGGAAGTTAAAAGGACACGCCTATTCCTAGGAGTTTCGCAAAAGCCTCTTCCAAGTAATGTCTTGCCCCTTCTACAACTTTAGCCACAAGGCACGTGAGATTTGGTATCAGAAAAGATGATTTGAGACCCTGAGAAGTCCTTAGTCATCAAAGAAGAGTTCTGTTATCTTTGGTATACCAAAGTCAGGGCAGAAGATAAAAGATTCTGGAGGTTTAGAAATATTTTCAACTGTCAACTCCCAGGTGGTGATGTGGTTGAGTTCTAGCTCAAACAAACACAAAGACACAGGAGAATCTGATCTCACTTCTGAACATATGATGTACAAGTCTATCCTAATATATTTCAACACGAAGCTACTATGCCAGTCTCGTGTCCCATAATAGTTAACAGCAAACATTTCAAGAGTACAGTGGGAGTCATGTAACAGTTACACATTTTGGAAGGCACACTTCCTGAGTGAGGAAAGGCTTTTTGCTATCCTACCTCTAGGAATCCTTCGACTACTCTGGACCATAGAGACTTTATACTCTCTGAGGAAATTTTTAAAAGGGCATTTGCTGAGCTCTTGCTACCTTCCATGTGCTTTCTACTCATCATCACATTTAATCCTTAAACCAATGCTGCAAGGTAAATATGATCCTCTTAACAGATGAGGAAAAAGAAGTTCATAGAGATTAAACAACTTACAGAGACCACAGCCCAAGATCTTCTTATTCTGTGGGTCTGGACCCACAAAGAACTTGAGGTGAAGCTACTGCAGACGAATTGCTCACTACACTTTGAGAAACACTGGCCACAGTTTATGAATTCAAGTTTATAGTTAATTGGTGATGGCAGATGGCAATAACACACCTAGAACCTAGGCCTCAGCTCCTAGTCCAAAGTTATTTCCACTCCTCAAATGCAAATCCCCTAGGAGAGAGCAGCATAGTTAACTGTATTTGTTCCAGACTCATTCATCTGAGAAAGGGCAGACAAGTAGTTTCCCTCGGACTCCAAAGGAACTTATTTGCTCCTCAGGCACAGAATGAATTTTTTCTTACCCCAAGACTATGACATTGTGAGGTCAGGGGCTTTTGTATCTCCAGCATTTATTTAGCACAGGACTTGATACTTCCAAAGCACTATATAACTCTTCAATGAAAGTTATACCAAAGGAACAAAATAATGTTTATTTGCTTCTGTTTTGGGGGGGAAAAAACACCTCTCAGTCAGATGACCTGTTAATTTAACACAATCTCTATTCCAGGTAAGATGGTACACAGACACCATAAACACAAAAGATCACCTAGAATCCTTTATATAAAGCTGACTCCAACTATAGGCTTCAAGGAGTAGATCGTGGTAATCTAGATTAAGCCAATTTGCACCATTTCATCCTACATGCCACTGTGATCAGATTAGCGACAAGCGTATGTTCCAAGCCAGCTCAGAGTCATTAAGATTCAACTCCAGGACCTTTGTTTTGTGTTACTCAAACCGGCTCTGTCACTGGACAAAGGGTTGTGACAATATTTCCCTGAAATTGCATGAACCACTATTTGTTGCCTAAGAACAGCCAACCCAGAGAGAGCAAGAGTGACAGAGAGAAAGAGTACGTGCCAGAGCGAGAGAGAGTGAGAGCATGCAAGCAGGTTAAAAGATAGATATTGATGAAATGTGAGTCTTTTTTTTATTGTTATTTTTTTATTATACTTTAAGTTTTAGGGTACATGTGCACAACGTGCAGGTTAGTTACATATGTATACATGTGCCATGTTGGTGTGCTGCACCCAGTAACTCGTCATTTAACATTAGGTATATCTCCTAATGCTATCCCTCCCTGCTCCCCCGACCCCACAACAGGCCCTGGTGTGTGATGTTCCCCTTTCTGTGTCCATGTGTTCTCATTGTTCAATTCCCACCTATGAGTGAGAACATGTGGTGTTTGTTTTTTTTTGTCCTTGTGATAGTTTGCTGAGAATGATGGTTTCCGGCTCCATCCATGTCCCTACAAAGGACATGAACTCATCATTTCTTATGGCTGCATGGTATTCCATGGTGTATATGTGCCACATTTTCTTAATCCAGTCTATCATTGTTGGACATTTGGGTTGGTTCCAAGTCTTTGCTATTGTGAATAGTGCTGCAATAAACATACGTGTGGCATGTGTCTTTATAGCAGCATGATTTATAGTCCTTTGGGTACATACCCAGTAATGGGATAGCTGGGTCAAATGGTATTTCTAGTACAAGATCCCTGGGGAATCGCCACACTGACTTCCACAATGGTTGAACTAGTTTACAGTCCCACCAACAGTGTAAAAGTATTCCTATTTCTCCACATCCTTTCCAGCACCTGTTGTTTCCTGACTTTTGAATGATCGCCATTTGACAAACTTGACAAAAACAAGAAATGGGGAAACAATTCCCTATTTAATAAATGGTGCTGGGAAAACTGGCTAGCCATATGTAGAAAGCTGAAACTGGATCCCTTCCTTACACCTTATACAAAAATTAATTCAAGATGGATTAAAGACTTACATGTTAGACCTAAAACCATTAAAATCCTACAAGAAAACCTAGGCAATACCATTCAGGACATAGGCGTGGGCAAAGACTTCATGTCTAAAACACCAAAAGCAATGGCAACAAAAGCCAAAATTGACAAATGGGATCTAATTAAACTAAAGAGCTTCTGCACAGCAAAAGAAACTACCATCAGAGTGAACAGGCAACCTACAGAATGGGAGAAAATTTTTGCAACCTACTCATCTGACAAAGGGCTAATATCCAGAATCTACAATGAACTCAAACAAATTTACAAGAAAAAAACAAACAACCCCATCAAAAAGTGGGCAAAGGACATGAACAGACACTTCTCAAAAGAAGACATTTATGCAGCCAAAAAACACATGAAGAAATGCTCATCATCACTGGCCATCAGAGAAATGCAAATCAAAACCACAGTGAGATACCATCTCACACCAGTTAGAATGGCCATCATTAAAAAATCAGGAAACAACAGGTGCTAGAGAGGATGTGGAGAAATAGGAACACTTTTACACTGTTGGTGGGACTGTAAACTAGTTCAACCATTGTGGAAGTCAGTGTGGCGATTCCTCAGGGATCTAGAACTAGAAATACCATTTGACCCAGCCATCCCATTACTGGGTATATACCCAAAGGACTATAAATCATGCTGCTATAAAGACACATGCACACGTATGTTTATTGCGGCACTATTCACAATAGCAAAGAGTTGGAACCAACCCAAATGTCCAACAACGATAGACTGGATTAAGAAAATGTGGCACATATACACCATGGAATACTATGCAGCCATAAAAAATGATGAGTTCATGTCCTTTGTAGGGACATGGATGAAAATGGAAACCATCATTCTCAGTAAACTATCTCAAGGACAAAAAACCAAACACCGCATGTTCTCACTCATAGGTGGGAATTGAACAATGAGAACTCACGGACACAGGAAGGGGAACATCACACTCCCGGGACTGTTGTGGGGTTGGGGGAGGGGGGAGGGACAGCATTAGGAGATATACCTAATGCTAAATGACGAGTTAATGGGTGCAGGAAATCAACACGGCACATGGATACATATGTAACAAACCTGCACATTGTGCACATGTACCCTAAAACCTAAAGTATAATTAAAAAAAAAATAAAAATAAAAAATAAAAAAAGATAAAAAACAAAAACAAAAAAACAAACAGCCCCATCAAAAAGTGGGCGAAGGATATGAACAGACACTTCTCAAAAGAAGACATTTATGCAGCCAAAAGACACATGAAAAAGTGCTCATCATCACCGGCCATCAGAGAAATGCAAATCAAAACCACAATGAGATACCATCTCACACCAGTTAGAATGGCGAAATGTGAGTCTTAACCTGAGGCTGAGGCCAGATTTTCCCCTTAGACTTTCTGGGTCAATAAACTCTTTTCTCATTTAAGGCAACTTAGGTCACTGATCAATACAGGCTGTAACCATGTGTCCAAACCAGTTTGCTACCACCGGAGTAACTCAGGGGTCCTTTACAAGAGCCCTGATCATATTCATTATTCAATCCACTTTCTTTTTCCTTCACTTTCAATGTCTTTTCCATTAGCATTTACTCACACCTACACAAACTCTCCCTTCCTCATTCCAATCATTCAATCAACATTTATGAAATCCAGTAATGCCAGGTCCTTCAGGATCTCATGACTTATGGAAAGGGCAGACAAGTACAGTACATAGGTAACTCAGTACATGGTCAGTGCTCTTATAATGGTATGAACAGAGGTTCTCAGCGCAGTTCATGTAGGTGTTCTCAGCACCCACATGAATAGTGGATGCTTGACGGAGAGGACTACTCTGCTTGCCTCGAGGAGTCACAGAAGTTTTACAGTACAAGTGGCGCTTGGATTGGGTATTGAAGGATGTGAAGAGTTTTGCTGGGTGAAGAAAAACTGCTGGAGGGATAACTTTCAGGAAAAGAGAATAAGATGATTATAGGTGACTTGTTATTTCTGGTAGTTATGGTCTGTAAAGTCAACACAAACACTGTATTAGTTAATATTGAATCATTCCTCTGGGGCAGCGATCCCCAACCTTTTTGGCACCAATGGAAGATAATTTTTCCATGGAAAGGGGTAGGGATGGTTTTGGGATGAAACTGTTCCACTTCAGATCATCAGGCATTAGATTCTAATAAGGAGTGTGCAACCTAGGTCCCTTGCATGTGCAGTTCACAATAGAGTTTACTCTTCTATGAGAATCTAATGCCACCGCTGATCTGACGGGAGGTGGAGCTTAGACGGTAATGCTCACTCACCAGCTGCTCACCTCCTGCTGTGAGGCCCGGTTCCTAACAGGCCAGACTGGTAAGGGTCCTTGGCCCAGGGGGCTGGGGACCCCCGCTCTAGGGGAAAAATACCAGATTAGGTTCCTCTTGGCCTCTGGTCACATTTTTATCAATCGGTAAATACATAACCTCATTTTATGTGTGTTTCTGTTTAAAGACACCTTATTTAATATTTGTTGATTCAGTAAGACTGAACTCATGGCTAACAGCACTTCAACTCTGCCTGAACAAAGCTTATCTAATACATGTATTTTCTCAGTAAGGCACATTACAGCCTTCTTGTGTTTAGAAACACTAGACAGAACGTCAGCACTATGCTTGGGGATCTTTTCAAACAGTGAAATCACCAACAAAAATCACAAAAATGCAAAAAACATGGTACCCGATATATGACAAAGAAGACACTTGTTTACAGGATGAGAGGTGAAATAAGTACACAGAACACTGCCTTGTGCCACCTCAGCTGGGAATGTGCACGTCAGGAGACTCAGATGTTTTCACTGCCCTGTCCATGTGAATGTCTGAGATTAACAGCCAAAGCATGCTGTTTGGTCTGTTCAGGCTGGTAAAACAAAATACCTCAGATTGTTATTTATAAACATGAAATTTACAGTCCACAGTGCTGGAGGCTGGAAAGTCCAGGATCAAGGCACCAGCAGATTTGGTGTCTGGTGAGGGCCCTGTTTCTAACAGATGGTGGAGGGGACAACGGAAGCCCTCAAGCTGCTTTTGTAAGGACAAAAATCCCCTTCACGAGGGCTCTGCCCTCACAGCCCACCTAATCACTTCCCAAAGGCCCCACACCTCCTAATATCAACACATCAGGGATAAGATTTCAACATACGCATTTTGGAGGGATGCAAACATTCAGACCGTACATGGTGAGTATTGATTTTGGGGTTACAAGTAAATTTTAGTGAGTACAGAATCTAGAATGTGTGAATATGAGGATTCACTGTATATGAAAAAGTTTGGTGTACTCAAATGATAAAGATAAGTTTGGTGATGTTTATGGGGGGAGGATGAAAAAACTGTGGAGAGAAAATTATTGAAGGTAAGTCAAATATTATAATAATATATTTTAAAATATTATAAAATAAAAAAATCTGAGAATTCCTCTAGAAAATAACATATTTTTAAGTATTTGTTAATGAAGAAAAAGCTACAATGAATTCATTATTCCATTAATCAGAATATCCATATTTTTGGGGGAAAAAAGTACAAATTCATGGAAAACACTTATTCAGTTCATAAGCAATACTGGGTGTGAGGGAGTGTGTGTGTTTTGAAGGACCCAGGACACAGCAGTCCGTCATATGGGAACTACTGTCGTGTACCCAGGGGAGTAGCTCAGGCAGGGGGAACAGCATAGGTAAAGGCCCTGAAGAGGAAGCGAGCTTGGGTTATGGGAGGACCTGACAGGAGGTCATGGCTGGAACACAGTAAACAAAGGGGAAAGTAGAACAAGCAGGTGTAAATTGAAGTTTAGATTTTATCTTAAATAAAATCCCTCAATAGGGATCTTAATAAGATCCCTCAACAGGGGCATGATTAATAAATCAATATATTGGCAAATGAGCTTGAGAACTGTGTATTATACTATTTATATTATTCACATACTATTTATATTAAATATCCTATGTTTATGTACACAAATGTACATACAACCACATAAAGTGTATATATAGCATACACACATACACACATTTTACAAATGCTTAGAAAAGCATTTCGAATTGCTACCAATGGCTCCTTGTTGAGGGGAATGGGCATATAAGAGAAAGGATACAGGGAACTTTCACATTTTAATCCACATAATTCTGTATTTTTAAGTAAATAGAACATGAGAGCAGTGAATGGTTTTAAATTTTTCCATATTTAAAATTCTAAAAGATCATTCTGGCCTATAATAATTGCATTGAAGTAGGGCAAGAGCATGAGTAGGAAGCCCAGATAGACTACTGCTCAAGAAATAATGGTGATATGGACCAGGGCAGTGGCAAAAGGTATATACATTCAAGAGGGCATATGCAACCAAGATCTATTTCAGAGGCTGAAATGACTAACCTTGATAACGCACAGAATATGGGAGATACCGGAGAAGGAAAAATAAAGACTTCAAGATTTCCAGCTTGAGCAAGTGGGTGGGCTGTATTATGACTCATTATGATGGAGAAGAGAATCACAGTCACATCTCTCTGACAAGCCTATTATGGTGCATTCTATCCACTCTCTGCCTCTACCACATGAAAGACAAAGGGACAAGATGAATTTGATGTGTATGAGAGAGACAGGGTCACATCTGGGAAACCAAAGAGCCCTGTATCAGTAATTACATTGACTGAATTCTGTGAGGTTCATTCCCTAAAGACCAGGTCAACCTTTCTACAGAGGACTCGAAATCCATTAGGGGAATTACCTCTCCCGTTAACAAAGCAACAAATGAGCTGTTGCCAACCCTTTGCATATTGGGGAAAGAAAGGTCATTCCCCTGAGGGACCTTGTTTTCATGTCCTTGAATGGTCTGATCTCAGTTATATTTAAAGCACTGAATTAAGCAAAGGTTACCAGGGAAAACCAGGGCAAAGCTGGGGGAAGAGTAGACAAATGATGCCCAGGAATATAAATTGTTTCCTTTCTTCTAGGACAAAGGCTTCTCTCTCAGTCCTGCAGGTCCTCCAAAGACCTGGTTCCATATTTTCTTAAATATACATCTGATTGTTTTACTTCTTTGCTTTACATTAGCTCACTACTGTCTTCAACAGTGGTATTCAAACTTCAATGTACATCAGAATCACTAAGACATCTGTTCACAATGGAGAATCCCAGGCCCCAGTCTCAACAGGGATTCAGATCAGTAGGTCTGGAGTAGAGTCCAGGGATACAAACCCCAAATGACTCTACTACAGACTGTTCAAGGATCCTATTTTGAGAAACAATGCACTAAATTGTTAATGATGATTGACAGGATGTAGCCTTGACTTACTGACCTGCACTAGAGGAATAAATGTATCAGGAGTTTAGATATTCAGGTTGTGATTCCAGCTCTGTCTTTGAAATGTGAACTTACGGGGGAAAATAAACACTTCCCTGCTCTGGGCCATTTCCTCATCTATAACGTACAAGTGTTGACTTTATTGTTCCCACCATCACTTCAATTTCTGACATTTTAAGATCACAGGAAAAGACAGAGGGTTGAAAATGTCAGGCAGAGCTTCTGGACTGTGCTAGACTGACTCTCCCAAAGGTGCCCAAACTGCGAAGACACATGAACTTGCGCACAAAGTCTAGTGCTTTCTGGAGAGCTTTTCCCATCTGGACTAGCCATCTGGAGTCCAGTACACAGTGGAATTTGCTGGTCATAAGCAAATACAGTGTCATGAAAAGCTACTTCCAAGGTACAGAATGAACAGATAATGGGGCCCTTCAGGAACTTGGCTTCTCTTTCCTGGTCACAGTATTCTACAAAAACGGAGGGAAATCATTCAAAGGATGACAGGAGAAACAGAACCTAATTCCAAAGATTAATTCAGGTGATCAAGTAAATGGCCCGTCTTGCTCCTGGGAGCCCCAATTTACATCAGTCCAGCTGCTTGGAGTATTGTATATATATATAGCTGGAAAACACTCCCATACAGAGACTTCCTTACCCTCTCTAGGAGCTATTGGAAAGGCTTTTGTTTAATTTGTAAGAATTCAGTATACAGAATTAGAAGAATGACCTTGGGCTGATCCTTTTTTTTGTTTCCTTGTTGACAGAAATCATCATTACATAGATATAACTTAGATAACATAAAATGCATCCATCTTAACAGTTCAGATGGCTGAATTTTACAAATGTATTTACCATCTAACCACCACCTCAATCAAGATACAACATTTCCATGACCCCAAAGAGTTCCCTTGTGCCCGCCAGGCAAACACTGATCTGCTATTACTATAGATTAAATTTGTCTTTTCTAGAACATCACAAAAAATGGAATCATGCAGTATATATTCTTTTGTGCCTGGCTTTTTATGCACAACATGAAGTTATAATTACTGACTCATATTGCTGCATATATCAGTAGTTTAAAAAATTGCTGAGTAGTGTATGATGGAGGTACCACTATTTATCCATTCACCTATTGAGGGGTAATAAGGTTGTTTCCAGCTTGGAGCCATTATGAACAAAATAGCTAGGAACATTATCGTACAAGTCTTTTTTGTGAGCATAGGTTTTCATTTCTCCTGGTTAAATACCTAGGAGTGGAATGGATGGGTCACATAGTAAGTCTATGTTTAATTTTATAAAAAAAACCTACCACATTGTTTTCTAAAACGGTTGTACTGTTTTTGCAGTCCTATCAACAATGTATGATAATTCTAATTCCTTCACAAGACTTAGTCATTATGGCGACTGTAGGGGGTGGGTAATGATATCTCACTGTGGTTTTTTTTTTTTTTTTTTTTTTTTTTTTTGAGACAGAGCCTCACTCTGTTGCCCAGGCTGGAATGCGGTGGCATCTCAGCTCACTGTAACCTCTGTCTCCTAGGTTCAAGCAATTCTCCAGCCTCAGCCTCTCAAGCAGCTGGGACTATAGGTACCGGCCACCACACCCATCTAATTTTTGTATTTTTAGTAGAGATGGAGTTTCACCATGTTGCCCAGGCTGGTCTCCAACTCCTGACCTCAAGTAATCCACCTGCCTTGGCATCCCAAAGTGCTGGGATTACAGGTGTGAGCCACTGCACCCAGCCTCGCTGTGGTTTTAATTTCCATTTCTCTGATGACTAACGATGGTAAGCAACTTTCCATGTGTTTAGTTGTCATTTATCTTCTTTTGTGATAGGTCTGTTCAATTCTTTCACTATTTTAAAATTAATTTTGGGTATATTGAGTTATAACTCCTTTACATATTCTGGATGCAGTTGTCAGACAGACACAGGCATATACACACACACACATAATGGGAGCAAGGGAGGACATTTTCTCCCAGTCTGTGGCTTGCCCTTTCTTTTTTGGAATTTAAATTATTATTTTAATTGACAAATAATAATTATACATATTCATATTCTTAGTGGTAGCTTGTGTTTTTTTGTTTTTTTTTTTTTTTTTTGAGATGGAGTCTTGCACTGTCACCCAGGCTGGAGTGCAATGGCGTGATCTGGGCTCACTGCAACCTCCGCCTCCCAAGTTCAAGCGATTCTCCCACTTCAGCCTCCCGAGCAGCTGGGATTATAGGCACCCACCATCATGCCTGGCTAATGTTTGTATTTTTTTTTTTTTTTTTAAGACGTGGTTTCACCATGTTGGCCAGGCTGGTCTTGAACTCCTGACTTCAGGTGATCTGCCCACCTTGGCCTCTCAAAGTGTCGGGATTACAGGCGTGAGCCACCGTACCCAGTCTTTAGTGGTATCTTTTAAAGAACAAACGTTTCTCAGTTTGATGAGTCCAACATCGATTTTTAAAATGGCTCAGGCTTTTTTGAGCCATTTAGCCACATAACCAAAGCAAGGCTAAGCGAAGAACAAATCTGGAGGCATCACATTACCTGATTTCAAACTATACTATAAGGCTATAGTCATTAAACAGCATGGTACTGGTATAAAAACAGGCACATAGACCAATGGAACACAATAGAGAACCCAAAAATAAACCCAAATATTTAAAGCCAACTGATCTTCAACAAAGCAAACAAAAACAAAATGGGAAAAGGACACCCTATTCAACAAACAGTGCTGGGATAACTGGCAAGCCACACGTAGGAGAATGAAACTGGATCCTCGTCTCTCACCTTATATAAAAATCAACCCAAGATAGATCAAGGACTTAAATCTAAGATCTGAAACTATAAAAATTCTATTAAGATAACAGAAGAAAAACCCTTCTAGACATTGGCTTAGGCAAAGATTTCATGACCATGAACCCAAAAGCACATGTAATAAAAACAAAGATAAATAGCTGGGACTTAATTAAACTAAAGAGCTTTTGCACGGCAAAAGGAACAGTCAGCAGAGTAAACAGACCACAGAGTGGGAGAAAATCTTCACAGCCTATACATCTGACAAAGGACTAATATCCACAATCTACAATGAACTCAAGCAAATTAGCAAGAAAAAAACAATCTCATCAAAAAGTGAGCTAAGGACACTAACAGATAATTCTCAAAAGAAGATATGCAAATAGCTAACAGACATATGAAAAAATGCTCAATGTCACTAATGATCAGGCAAATGCAAATCAAAACCACAATGCGATACCACCTTACTCCTGCAAGAATGGCTATTTAAAAAAAAACAAAACAGATTTTGGCATCGACGCAGTGAAAACGGAAAACTTCCACACAGCTGGTGGGAATGTAAACTAGTACAACCACCATGGAAAACAATGTGAAGATTCCTTAAAGAACTAAAAGTAGAACTACCATTTGATCCAGCAATCCCACTACTGAGTATCTACCCAAAGGAAAAGAAGCCATTATACAAAAAAGATACTTGCACACGCATGCTTACAGCAGCACAATTTGCAATTGCAAAAATGTGGAACCAGCCCAAATACCTACCAATGAGTGGATAAAGAAACTGATATATATATATATATATATATATATATATATATATATATATACAGATAGATATATGATGGAATACTAGTCAACCATAAAAAGGAATGAATTAATGGCATTCACAGCAACGTGGATGGGACAGAGACTATTATTCTAAGTGAAGTAACTCAGGAATAGAAAACCAAACATTGTATGTTCTCATCCATAAATGGGAGCTAAGCTATGAGGATGCAAAAGCAAAAGAATGATGCAATGAATTTTGGGGACTCGGGAAAGGGTGAGAGGAGGGTGATGGACAGAAGACCACAAATTGGGTTCAGTGTATACTGCTCGGGTGATGGGTGCACCAGAATCTCGCAAATCACCACTAAAGAACTTACTCATGTAACGAAATACCACCTGTTCCCAAAAACCTGTGGAAATACACAATTTTTTAAAAAATGGTTCAGGCTTTTTTTTGTGTCTTATCTAGGAAATCTTTGCCTACCCCAAGGTCAAAAAGATTTTTTGCTTTTCTTATAGATGTTTTATAATTTTAGCTTTGATATTTGTCTATGACCCATGTTTGTATAGAGTATGAGAAAAGGGTCATGGTTCAATTTTTTTACACATGGATATCCAGCTGTTCTAGCAGCATTTGTTGAAAAGAAATATCCTTTTCTTATCAAATTACCTTTGCATTTTTGTTAAAAACCAATTGATCAAATACATGTAGGCCTATTTCTAGACTTCCTATGTTTAAATAATATCTTTTTTTATATATGTCAGTATTATGCTGTCTCAATTACTGCAGTTTTATAATAAGTCTTGAAATCAGGTAGTGTAAGTTCTCCAACTTTGTTCTTTTTCAAAGTTGTTTTGCTTATTCTTGGTCCTTTGCATTTCCATACAGATTTTAGAATCAGTTGGTCAACTTTTACCCAAAAAAGAGAAGTGCTGGGATTTTGACTGGGGTTTCACTGAATCTATAGATCAATTTAGGGATTATGTTTCCTTTACTGTTTGATTGAATTTACTGAAGAAGCCATCCAGGCCTGGAGGTTTCTTACCTTTCCCGTTGGCAAAGCAACAGATGAGCTGTTGCCAATCTTCTGCATGTTGGAGAAACAAAAGTTATTCTCTTGAGGGACCTCATTCTCATGTCCTTGAAAGAACTGATCTCAGTTATATCCAAAGCACTGAATTAAGCAAAGATTTAGTGAAAACCAGGGCAAAGTTGGGGGAAGGGCAGACACATGATGCCCATGAATTATATTTAAAATTATAATTAAATTATTTTGACAGGTATAGGGCTCTTCAGATTTTTACTTTCTTCTTGTGTCAGTTTTGATATGTGTGTCTTTTATAGAATTTCATTTATCAAATTTATTGAAGTAAAGTTGTTCATAACATTCTCCTATTATGCTTTTATTTTTTAATGAGATATAATTTATATTCCATAATATTCACCCCTTTCAAGTATACAATTTAGGGTTTTTTGTATATTCACAAAATTATGCAAACATCACCATTATCTAATTCCAGAACATTTTCATCACCCCAAAAAGCAATCTCATACCCATTAGTCAATCTCCATCTTCCCCTTCTTCCACCCCCTGGCAATTACTATCTCCTAGTAACCTTTTAATGGTATAGGATCTGTAGTGATAGGCTGACTCATTTTTGGTGTACTCGATTTCAGCAAGGCAAGAATCTAGAGTACAAGTCACATTACAATTTTGGACTCTGGAGAGACAAAGAAGAAATATTTTTCCTGAAGTTTCTTAACCAGGCTCCTTATTGCCTAGAAGTGCTTTTCGACCAGTGATGAAGTGCCAAGTTATTAAAAGTTTTTAATTCCTTCAGCCCTCAGAGAAGCTGTAGTCCCTGGGCCAGTTACCCCTTGCCAATAGCTACCTGCAGCCTGACATTAAAATATTGTTTTCTTTGTATAATGTAATATGAAAAAGTTTGAAAAGCACTGTCCTACAGTGCCAAGTCTAAACTACTCAGGATAGCATTCAAGGGCCTTCCTTCATTTGGTTCCAAACTGCTACCTGAAATTGTTTTCAACCTTCCCTCCCCTCCATGCCTATTTCTCAGCCTCAAAACATCTGACATTCCAGGCAAAGCAAACTGCTTTAATGTGATATTCCCTGTGAAAATCCTATTAATCCTTCAAGATTCCACTCGAATGCCCAAAAGCCTTCCTTACTCTCTCTGGGAGGACAGGCACAGTGCCTCTCCTTCCCTTCTAGAGATAGTACGGGAACTGAGCTGAGCTGAATGCCAACTGAGGACTCACTACTGATGAGACTTCAGAATGTAAATCCCTTTTCATACTTTCAAAATTGCCTTATGAATAGAGAAAGAAAGGGATTATCATAATCATTTTAGAGATCAAGGAGCAGTGGTTGAGAAAATGGTAATATCTTACTAAACTCATACACGGAAGTCTGTGGCAGAGCTGGGACAAAAACTCTAGTCTCTTTTTATTTTTTTAAAGATAGGGCCCAAAGCCTTTTATTCTAAAATGAGTCTTGTCTCTAAAACTGCAAAAATTGCCCAGCAGTGTTCTACACAATTTAGATTTACTTTAAGGTATAAAACTGATACAGAATGGAGATCAGGGCTTTAGACAGGAATGAATCCTGAATGTTTAGGCAGGGCAAGAGAGAGCTCCACAGAGGGGAGGTGGCACAGGGAGGCTCCAGGTGCCTTGCAGCGAGCCTTCTTTATAACTTTATAATCTGGTGTGACCACTTAGCAGGTTCAGAGTTGCCTCTTTGTGTGGAGGTAGGTGATGAGCACTTCTGCAAATAAAGCACCAGGACCTTTTCATCTTAAGAAGTGAAAAATCCCTGGTCTTTTTATTTCTGGCACTCTTCTTTGCCTGTGTCTGAGTGGAAAATGCAGCTAAATAAATATCAGAGTTGAAACATAGTTTTTAGATAATTTTTCATCTTGAGACACCCTGACCCTGAGGAATAGGGCTCTCTGGAGTCCTGGATGCATTCCCAAGGTCTCAGTTTCTCCCAAGACCTCAGAGCAAAAGTTTGCAGATTCCAACTGAGGAGCTATGGCTTCCTAGAGGAAAAGGCAAGTATTGCCCATGCTCAACCCTAGTGAAATTCTAAATAAAATTCTAAGATTGAAACAAACCATTTCCGTCCTTAAGCCTTCTCTGAGCAAAAATATTTTTTACACTGTAGCAGTCGAAAATACAGAATCAAGCCCAGCAGTTTAACGTCTAGAATGCAAACCCCTATATTAAAACATCTACTATACCCATTTACCAAGCCTGCCCTATACCTAGAAATTTAATACTTTATCTTTGTTAGAACCTTCAACTTTACCCCAAATGGACATGAGCTTTCAATAAACTAGAATATAACCTGATTTACTAATATAAATCCATCCCAACCAAATCTAGAACCTATATACTTTTTCATTTTTACTTATTTATTTTTTTTTGAGATGGCGTCTCACTCTGTCAGCCAGGCTGGAGTGCAGTGGTGCGACCTTGGCTCACTGCGACCTCCGCCTCCCAGGTTCAAGCAATTCTGCCTCAGCCTCCCAAGTAGCTGGGACTACAGGCACACGCTGCCACGCCCGGCTAATTTTCTATATTCTTAGTAGAGACAGAGTTTCACCATGTTGCCCAGGCTGGTCACGAACTCCTGAGCTCAGGCAATCTGCCCGCCTTGGCCTCCCAAAGTGCTGGGATTACAGGCGTGAGCCACCGCGCCCGGCCCCTTATATACTTTCTTAAGCTATCAATATAGTCATTCAGATCATAAGTTTTCTCTGAAAGGATTATAAGTAGAGATTTCATTTGGAAGCAATCCTTGGTTTATAAAGCTACAAGCTTCATCATGAATGTTATTTATGTTATTTCAGGTACACAAGTGTTTGTAAGCTTCTTGAAGGCAGAGGCTGAAAGGATGCAGACAGTGGAAAATAAACAGGATTTAGATTCTGAAGATACAGGTTAAAATTCCAGCCTTTACTTATTAGCTGCGTGACCCTAATGAGTCACTTAACTTCTGCTGTGTGCCTTAGTTTCCTTGTTTGTAAAATAGACCAAATTCCATCCATCTCACATAGTCACAGAGAGAAAGAGATAAAGTAAGGTATGTATGTTTTACAAAATGTGTTATGTATAAATATCAACTTTTATCTTCTAATTGTTTTGAACATGTATCTCTCACCAGGCCTGCATTTGGGCATAATTCAATGCAAGTGATCATAGCAAGTAATTAAAAATATTTCCTAATATTTATGTAGGAGACAGTATTAATGGTAAATAAAACCAAGCACTCTAAGACAAGTTAGATACAGCACCCTTATGTGAACTCATAACCTTGAAAAAATTAACTTTCCAACTCAGTCACTAAGAGTAGCCCATGACAGCAATGGTGCTTATGAACACTGCAACCTCTACAACCTCATGTGCACCTAGAGTCCTAGAAGTGGGTCCTTTGCATTATTCCCTACCAAAGGAATCAAAACTCTCTGGAAAGGGGTTGATTCTATGTTGTGAAGTTGAAAAAAAAATTAAGGTAAGCCTGAAAATTATTTTTGTTCAATAATAAAAGCAAGGTTGCTTTAAAATGTATCACAGAATTGTGTATGAAATTTGTGATGGGGAAAATAAATAAAGGAAAAGATAAATCACAGGAAAAAAAAATGTTAAGGACTTGGCCAGGCATGATGGCTCACATCTGTAATCCCAGCGCTTTGGGAGGCCAAGGTAGGAGGATCTCTTGAGCCCAGGAGTTTGAGACCAGCATGGGAAAGATGGTGAGATCCCATCTCTACAAAAAATGTGAGAGAGAGACAGAGAGAGAGAGATATGTTGAGTCAAAAGATACGATTTAAAGGGGCTCCCACTGTCCAAGTTGTAATATTTTAAGTTTATAACTAATTGAATCTGCAAACATAGGAGTTCATGATATTCAATGGAATAAAGTATATGAAAGTTATTTTTTAATACAAAAGAAGTGAGAATATAACAGTGTAATGGTTAATTTTAGGTGCCAACTTGACTGGGTTGATACCCAGATAGCTGGTAAAGCATTATTTCCGGGTGTGTGTTTGAGGGTGTTTCTGGGAGAGATTGGCATTTGAATCAGTGGACTGAGTAAGGAAGATCCATTCTCACCCAATGTGGGTGAGCACCATCCAATTTGTTGAGAGCGTGGAAGAACAAAAAGGCAAAGGGAAAGCATTCTCTTTTCTGAAGCTGAGACACCCATGTTTCTCTGCCCTTGGACATCGGAACCCCAAATCCTTGGGCCTTCGGACATCGGAACTCCAGATGCTTGGGCCTATAACACTTACAATACAAGACGTGTGAAAACAGGGAGAGAGAGTATAAATAATTATGGAAATGAGACTATTCTACTTTGAGGAGGGAGTCAAAAACACGCTAGGATGAAAGAGTAGAAAGACAGTATAGATTTTAAGCACAGGACGCATAGAAAGAGAGGGCATACGGGAGGTTGAGGTTGCAGTAAGCCGTGACTGCAACACTGCACTCCAGGCTGGGTGACAGAGCAAATACCCTACTCAAAGAAAGACAGGACATCTTTGACGTGATTATGGGAAAGGATGTGGGGAGAGAGGTTGCTGCAAACGAAGATGGAGAGGCAGGTTACAAGACAGGATCCTGGAGGACCTTGAATGTTGCCATTATCAAGGAGTTTGAACTTAGCATCTATGTGATTGGAAGAAACAGGATCAGATCAAGATTTTAAGAAAATACAACCAAGCTATATACAACAACATGAGTGAATTTTACAAACAAAGTTGAGAGAAGGAAGCAAGTATAAAAATGTGATTTCATTTATCTAAAGTTCAAAAATAAACAGAACTAACAATATTTCTTGAGAATACACATACTTCTGGTAAAACTACAAACAAAAGCATGGGCATGATTACCATAGAAGTCATGCTACTTGGAAGGGGGGATGGAGTGGAGTAAGAAGAATATGATTGGAAAGAGACATTCAGGGATTTCTGGGGTGCTGGCAATTTTTTGACCTGGGTGGTAGTTATATGGGTGTTTCCTTTATAGTACAGTATATATTTTATATAATTTTTGTATGTATATTACATTTCACAATAAAAAGTTGAAGACATAGTTGGAAACATCCTGGAAAGATGCTGAGGGTAGGAGAAGTCTAGAGATAGGAAGAGAAATTAACAGCTAGTCACGACAGTACAGGCAAGGGAGAGCCTGAGTAATGTCATTGGGTGTGGGGACAGAAAAAAAAGGATTTGAGAATTACTTAGGAGTTAGGTCTTAGTGACCCAACTAGAAATGAAAACTGCAGGAAAGAGAAGAGTCAAAAGTAGCTGCCAGATAAGTTTCAAGCTTGGGAGATCAGATGACAGGTAGGGAAATATTAAGAGCAGCAGACTCAAGCAATAAAAAAAATTGAGATATGATTCACATGCAATACAATCTACCCTTTACGGTGTACAATTCAGTAGCTTTTAGTATACTTGCAAGGTTGTACAACCATCACCACTATTTAATTCCAGAATATTTTCATCACCCAAAAAGAAATTCCATACTAACAGCCTTTCCCCAGTCCCTGTCCCCTTCCCCAGCCTTCATGTAATTTTAAGAGAATAAAATCTTGTGGTTAAACCCTGCCCCCTGCCTTTTTTTTTTTTTTTTTTTTTAAATTGAGACAGGGTCTCGGTCTGTCGCTCAGGCTGGAGTGCAGTGGCATGATCACAGCTCACTGCAACCTCAACCTCCCCAGGGTTGAGGGGATCCTCCCACCTCAGCCCCCTGAGTAGTTGGGACTACAGGCACATGCCACCATGCCTGGCTAATATTTTTTTTAAAAACCTGTCTTGACAGAGCAACAATGATATTCAACTGGTCTCAGCAGTCCAGTCCCCAAGATCTTAATTTGCTTCTCTACTTCACAAAGTAGAGAGCTCTGGGGAAACAGAAAAGCTGCTTTTCTCAGGATATAGAGAATAACATCCTGTTTCCTAGTTCTACCTTGGATAGGGACTCAAGTCAACAGAGAGAGATCAAGGGTGGCATAGAGAGGTGTCTGGTTATAGTGGCTTTCAGTCAGTACCAGTACTGTTCACTTTGGGGAGGGTTAGAAATGTGTGTGTGGGGGGGCGGGGGGTGGTAGCAGTGATGGGGTAAGTTGTCACAATGATTGGAAAGCCTTACAGGCATTAGAGGGCAGAGGACAGGTATATTAACCTCAAACCATGCATAGGATAAAATCTTGCATAACAAAGAACTGTCCCACCTACAATTTCAGTATACTCCTCTGAGAAATGGGGGGGTGGAGGGAGTGAGGGGTTGGGCAGAATTCCTATTATTTCTGCAAGTACATAAACCAAAATGAGCGGGTGCAGTGGCTCACACCTGTAATCCCAACACTTTGGGAGGCCGAGACAGCTGGATCATGAGGTCAGGAGATCGAGACCATCCTGGCTAACACGGTGAAACCCCGTCTCTACCAAAAAAAAAAAAAAATCAGCCGGGAATGGTGGTGGGCGCCTGTAGTCCCAGCTACTCGGGAGGCTGAGGCAGGAGAATGGCGTGAACCCGGGAGGCGGAGCTTGCAGTGAGCCGAGATCGTGCCACTTGCACTCCAGCCTGGGCTACAGAGCGAGACTCCGTCTCAAAAAAAAAAAAAACCAAAATGAAAGTTACGATCTGTAAGCGGGAACCAGGCCCAGGCCCAAGAATGTGTGGTTAAAAATAGCTTAGAGAACAGAAGATTTAAATGAGCTCACAGTGAAAAGGGTTATTAATGGAAACTCAGATATTAATAGTGATGAATCTCAGTTCGCCAAGGCGAACCGCAGCCCAGGCCTGGTCGTGTTCCAGCTCCACTGTCCTTGAGTCTCTGACGTGTGTTACAGCTGCAGCTTCAGGTGTGGGAAAGAGCAAAGTTCAGAGTGCCACAAACTCTGAGACTTGTATCACCCATCAGAAAAAGTACCCTTGTGGGTATGTCCTACAGTTCATTCTAAAAAAATAAGAAGACCCATTAGGGAGCTCTCTACACAGGGGAAAAAAGTTTGATTTGTCTCCCTACTAAAGCTTTTTTCTTTCTCTACAATGATTTTGTATGAAATTCTGCCACTGAAGAACCCTGTTAAAATTAGCAATTTACTTTCAAACAATTATTATGTGTGAAGCTCTGGGAAGCAGAGTCAACAAGATGGGACAGTTCTCAGATCAAAAGGGCTTCTGTTCTAGTGGGGAAGTTAAAATATGGCACAACTTCATAAAATATACATCTGCCTATATAATGTACTGAGGTAAAAATAATTTACTAAATGAAAGTAAGTTTTTTCTTCCCCCCATATTTACTGAACACTTATTAGGTACATTTTATATACATGAAAGTAAGTTTTGGGGTCAGCTTCATTACTTAAGAGTTGCATAAACATGAGCTCTTTCATATACCTAAGCCTCAGTTTCAATTATAAAATGAAGATGATAATCCTAACCAGGTTGTTACAAGAATCAAGTAAGGTAATATAAGTTAAAGGTTGTTTTTTTTTTCTTTCCCTAAAGAATATTATATATATAAACTTTCCTGTAAAGTTCTATTATAGAAAACGAAGAATTTGTATTTGATATAAGAACAGTTCAACAAAGGATGGAGCATTTGAACTGGGCTTCAAACATAAGGTTAGGATAGTAAATGCATTACACCAAAAGTAATAAATTATTCAATAAGTTTTCATTGAGCCACTACAACATAACAACAAAAGCCTCTGTGTGCCAGACTGTGGGCCAGGTAGTGGTGTTGGTACTGCTTATTATATTGCTTTTAAATTGCCTCAATGCATTTGTTTATTCATTATTTCCATAAATACATAAGACATAATTAGTTTACCAGAGTAGCAAGACAGCTAGAAAGCCTGAGACAACTGGACTCGGAGCAAGGTGGTAGTCAGGTATGAGGCTGTGGGCAAGAAGAGGTGCCTAGTGAAGCTCAATCCCACCGGGTCATACAGAGGCCAGAGCCCTGAGGCCCTGAGATGGAGTGAGAGACACAGGTAAGAGGCAGAGCAGAGTTCTACCGACAATTTTACCTAACAAACAATGCCGTCCAGGGCTGGCTCTAGTGATAGACATCAGCTTCATGCCTTGCTGCAAATTACGAAGAATACCAACCTTCCTCCCACGTCTAGGCTTGAAAACAGCCCTTTTTCTAGGTCTATGTCACAGGGCAGAACATTACGTAAGATGCCCTGAACTGAGGGCACAACCAACTTGAATGTTCCTGGTGTTTACTGTAAACTCTGAGCCAGCATGACCTGTGGAGTTTTAAAAAAAAAAAAAAAAAAAAAGGTTACTTCCCTACAGTTCTTCAATGAGAAAGTAGGAGGAAAACAAGAGGGAGATTCTGGGGTTTCTCCAAGTTGTGTGGTCTTTACCACCACAAGCACAACAAAAACAAAATACAGTTACTTTGGGCCAGGCACTCTTCTAAGCACTTTACATTTAAGAATTCATTCCATCCTTACAGCTATCCTGTGAATTGTTACTATTATTATCCCATTTTATTTTATTTATTTTTTGAGATGGAGTCTCGCTCTGTCGCCCAGGCTGGAGTGCAGTGGCACGATCTCAGCTCAGTGCAACCTCCACCTCCCTGGTTCAAGCAATTCCCCTGCCTCAGCTTCCCGAGTAGCTGGGATTACAGGTGCCCGCCACCATGCCCAGCTAATTTTTTTTGTATTTTTAGTAGAGACAGGGTTTCACCATGTTGGCCAGACTGGTCACGAACTCCTGACCTCAGGCGATCCGCCCGCCTCAGCCTCCCAAAGTGTTGGAATTACAGGCATGAGCCACTGCGCCTGGCCTATTATCCAATTTTAAAGATGAAGAAACTGGGAGTGTGAAGTGGTCAAGTAACTTAATTGTAGATAAAAAGTTATAAATTGGCAAAGCAAGGACTTATGACTCTGTCCTCTGGGCTCTTTTTGCTCACCAAGACCTGCCCCACGTGTCTCAGAAAAGTACTGAAACTTCTCAGATCTAGTGTCCTCAACTCCCATCAAGGGTGGCACAAATGGGAATTAAAAAATATGTGTTTGTGTGTGTGTGTGTGTAATATAAAACATGATATACAGTTTCATGTTAACTCTTAGAGAATCTTTGAGTGGTGATCTATCAGTCCTTGGTCTGCTATTTATTGCGTGATCACCCCATCTCAGGCAAGTTCCTTGGGCTAAGTAAGATTCATGAAGAAGGTGTCACTTGCTCTGTTCATAAGGTTGTCACGAGAATCTGATGTGTATAAGCCTTAGTGTATTCTTTGGGATCACTCTAAAACTTTTTTTTCCCAGCACTTTTTTTTTTTTTTCAGTTCTTCACATGGTTTGGATCAATGCAGCTGCCAGATAAACAGCATTACCTACCACAATAAAGCAAAGACTGAATCCGAATCCTAGACTGTTGAGAATATTAATGGCCACTCCTATTTTACATGTGAGTCCTATGTCAAGCACCTCATATGATGCCTGACTCAGGGTTCAATGAATGGTTCCTTTACTTCCCCTCCTGGCTTTGTGCTTTTAAGAGTGAACTGCATGGGGCTTGATGCTCCCAAATCCTGAGGCTAAGGAATAATCCAGCTAGGAACAGGACATAGAACTCTGGTATTCCCCCACCTCAGGATCACCAGGGATCATGTGCAAGACCCACAGCCTTCCTATGATTCAGTTTCCCCACTCCTCCAATAGGCTGATTCATTTGTTCAGGGTACACGATGGAGTCCAGCCAAATGCAAATAAACTGTCTATGGGGCATGTGCCAAGCTTTTCTGGGAGCAGGCTCATTACTGCCATAGTCACTACAACAAATAACAACAAAAGCCTCTAGGTGCAAATTACCACACATAATAAACTTAATTTAAGAAACACTGAAGAGACCCTTAGTTGCATTTTAATTTACATAGTACCATTTATCACACAAGTGCCCTGGGGCCTCTACAAATAGAAAATAAGGCATCAGTACAGATTAGCTTCTACTATGCCTCAGTGATCCTACCAACTTAAACCCACCTACCAAAAAAATGTGAAGAGAGCACATGAAAGACTGCAGAAAGAGTAATGGAAAAGCCACAGTCTGAAAAACATGGCAGAATTCTAAGTTCTAGTTCTAGCTGGGTTATTCAGCTAGTTAGCCTCTGGATGTGGGAGTGTCAAGTCCTGTGCAATTCACCCATAAAAGCACAAAGCCAGGAGGGGAAGTAAAGGAACCATTCATTGAGCCCTGAGTCAGGCAGGCATCACATGAGGTGCTTGACATAGGACTCGCACATAGAACAGGAGCGGCCATTAATATTCCCAAAAGTCCAGGGAGAAACCATTGTGATGGTACTTGCAAGCCTCTTTTCCAAAGTAATACACTGAAAGTGTGTTATAGCAGTGACAAAAACACCATATAGACAGAAAAGTAATAGTAGCTTGCACTGCGTCCCATATGACATGCCAAAATTCTTAACTCACATGGTGTAATTTTTAATACAACCACTTAGGAAGTAGATGCTATTATCCTCATTTTGTAGATGAACAAACTGAGTAGCTTAAAGTGGGTAAGCATCTTGCCTGAAGTCAGTCCCCTAGGTTTAAGTCCCATCTTGATCTCCTGCTAGTTATGTGATTTCAGCCAAACCCCAACTTTGCTGTGCTTTAGTATCTTAATAATAACATGGAGAGAAAACAAGTCTTCCCTGTCATTCACTGAAGGTTACAAGTATAACATGTTATACAGAATATTAAAGTGTCAAGCGTATATAAAAGTATCTTGCTTTCTCCCAGCTAGATTGCAATCACTGGTGGACACAGACCAGGTCACATGCTTACTTTAAATCCCTGAAGGTAGGACTATATTGCATATGTGGAATGGTTATGCAAAGGAACAAAAACTGTCGGGTTAGTCATCTTTTTGACACATTTACAGAACAGCTACCTCTGTGCCACAATGCTACTAGGACGCAGAGGTGAATAGGTGCCACCACCGTCAAGAGGCCTTAGAGAAAGACCATAGCACATTAAAGGTAAAGTGAATAAGATGAACGTGGTCTGTAAAGGCAGGGCTTGCTATGGGAGCAGTGAGAATTAACATGACTCCACTACTGCTTCACAGTGGCAGCTTTATCTTCTGAGCAGATAAAGCTCAGAAAACAGGCTGGACACAGACTGTAGAAAAGCTTTCAAAGAGTTTCAAAAGAGATAGCAAACTGAAGGAGATAATTGAGAGAGTAAGAGAAGGGAGGAGAGTAAAAGGGCAGGGGGAGGAGGTCTCTGAGTGAATTATAAACACACTTCAAAGTTCTGCTCATGGTTGGCTGTCTATCCCAGTCTTACATTATTTTGTTTTGCTTTTCCTCTCAGTCTATTCCCGTCTTCTTCTCGCATTATTTCAAAATGGCTTTCCCCCCTTTTTAATGTCTTTGAACTGCCAAGGATAGCAAGGAGCCTGCTTTTAGGGGATCCTCAGGAATATTTCACCTTCTGTTTTCTCATCTATAAGGTAATTATAACACATCCTAGGATTATCACACACATACAAAAGAAATAACAGAACTTTTCAGCAAATGGTGCTGGGAAAACTGGATATCCACATGCAAAAAAACAGCTGGACCCTTATACCATATACAAAAATTAACTCAAAATGGACCAAAGACCTAAATATAAGAGCGAAAATGATAAACCTCTCAGAAGAAAACATAGAAAAAATGTTCCATGACACTAGATTTGATAATGTTTTCTTGGATGTGACACAAAAGGTATAGGTAGCAAAATAAAAAATAGATAAATTGGACATCAAAATTAAAACTTTAGTGAATCAAAGGACACAATCAACCAAGTAAAAAGACAATCCACTGAATGGAAGAAAATATTTGCAAATCATGTATCTGGTAAAGGATTTGTGATGGTTAATATTAGGTGTCAACTTGATTGGATTGAAGGATGCCTAGATGGCTGGTGAAGTATTGTTTCTGGGTTTATCTGTGAAGGTGCTGCCAGAGGAGATTGACATTTGAGTCAGTGTACTGAGAAAGGAAGATTCACCCTTAACACGGTTGGGCACCATCCTGTTGCCTGTCAGCATGGCCAGAAGAAAGCAGGCGGAAGAAGGTGGAATAAGCTTGCTTGCAGAGGCTTGTGGCTTCCTTCTCCCCACTCCCCCTCCCCCTGACATACTGGATGCTTCCTCCCGCTCCTCCTGCCCTTGGACATCAGACTCCAGGTTCTTTGGCCTGACACTGGGACTTGCACGAGGGGCCGGGAGGTGGGTGTCCTGCTTTTGGGACTGACTTAAAGGCTGCACAGTTGTTTTCCCTGGTTTTGAGGCTTTCAGACCCAAACTGAGCCACTACTGGCTTCTCTCTTCCCCAGCTTCCAGATGGCCTATTGTGGGACTTCGCATTATAACTGTGTCAGCCAATTCTTTACTTTCATAATATACATATTATGAAATATGTATAAACTCCCTTTCATATATATATATATATATATATTATTAGTTCTGTCCCTCTAGAGAACACTGACTAGTACAGGATTAAAAGGGGTTAATAACTAGAATATATAAAGAACTACAATAACAACAAAAACAAACAACCTAACTAAAAATTGACAAAGGACTTGAATAGTCATCTCTCCAAAGAAGGGATACAAAATGAAGAAGCACATGAAAAGATGCTCATGAAAGAAGCACAAGAAAGAAGAAGCACATGAAAAGATGCTCACATCACTAATCATTAGGGAAATGCAAATAAAAACAATGAAGTAGTACCTTGCACCTATTAATATGGCTACTTTAAAAAATAGAAATAAGTGTGGTGAGATGTGGAGAAACTGGAACCCTTGTGCAATGTTGGTGGGGATATAAAATGTTGCAGCTGCTATAGAAGAGAGTATGGCAATTCCTCAAAAAATTGAAAATAGAATTACCATATGATCCAGTAATTCTATTTTTGGATACAGACCCCAAAAAACTGAAAGCAGGGACACAAACAGATTATTTTTACACCTATGTTCATTGCAGCATTAGTCAGAATAGCCAAAAGGTGGAAGCTACCCGCATGTCACTGGTGGATGAATGGAGGTATAAAACACTGTATACGCATACAATGGAATACTATTCAGCCTTAAAAAGGAAGGAAATTCTGACACATGCTACAGCAGGGATGAACCTGAAGGGCATTAAGCTAAGTGAAATAAGCAGTTACAAAATACCATGTGATTTCACTTATATGACAAACTTACATGGCAAACCTAGAGTAGCCAGATTCAGAGAGACAAAAAGTACAATAGTGGTTATTGGGGACTGGAGGAATAGGGCATCAATGTCTAATGGGTCTAATTTCTGTTTGGGAAGCTGAAAGGAGTTTTGGAGATGGATGGTGGTAATGGCTGCATAACAATACGAATGCATTTAATGCCACTGAACTATGCACTTAAAAGTGATTATGATGGGCCGGGCGCGGTGGCTCACGCCTGTAATCCCAGCACTTTGGGAGCCAAGGTGGACGGATCATGAGGTCAAGAGATCGAGACCATTCTGGCCAACATGGTGATAACCCACCTCTACTAAAAATACAAAAATTAGCTGGGTGTGGTGGCAGGCACCTGTAGTCCCAGCCACTGGGGAGGCTGAGGTGGGATAATTGCTTGAACCTGGGAGGCAGAGGTTGCAGTGAGCTGAGATTGCCGTCTCAAAAAAAAAAAAAAAAAAAAAGATTATGATGGTAAACTTTATGTTACGTGTATTTTATCACAATCAGAAGAAATAATTTTTTAAAAGGTAACATATATTAAGCATTCAGCAAAGAACTTGGCAACAAATCTTTGCTCCTTCCTTTCCTCCTGATGCAATCTTTTGTTTCAAGGTTCTTTTTAAGCTACCTAAGGAGATCAGCCCTAACCAGCCCTGCCATTATATCTGGCTGAGCATCCCAGGGCGAATTCTTTTCTTCTCTGGGCTTTGGTTTTGTCAACCACTAGAAAACAAGAAAAAGAAGAAGAAGATTAAACTACATTACATTTCCTTTCAACTCTAAAACTAAGAACACATTGAAGGTAAAAGAACTTACAAATAACCTGGCAGGAAGGAAGAAAAAGATATTCTGGAGCATTTATTATGTGTCAAATATTGTACTAAGGGCTGGGGATCCACAAACATGAATATACAAAAGGAAGATAATTCCTGATTTAGGGGAAAATAATAATAGAAATCACAATCTTGTATATAGTTGCTACTAGAGGGTTACAGGAACAGAACTGATTACCTACCAGGGAAAATCCATCAGAGAGGTGATAATTGAGGGAGACTTCTTTTTGAGGAGGGAGGTGAGGGGTCAGGAGTGAATCTGGTGGAACAGAGGCAGAAGGGCTATCAGGAGGAGGGACCAGCACAAGCACCTTAGAGAGTGCATGCACTAGTCAGGGTCCCGGAACAGTCCAGAGAAGCGGTGAGAACCAGTCAGGAAAGACCTTTTGGGATCTGATTGTTAAATACCAAAAAAAAAAAAAAAAAAAAAGCTGTGAAAAGGAGCTTGGCTTTTATCCTGAAGGCAGTGGGGGACCACTGACAGTTTTAAGTGGAGAGGGATAGGATCCAGTGTGCATAGTAGAAATAACACTTTGGCAACAGCATAGATGAAGATAGATTAAGGGAAACAGGAAGCCCAGACAAAACAGGATAAAGGCCTGAACAATGACAGTGGCAGTAGGGAAGGAGAGGAAAGAAAGATCCCTTTGCCTCAAGCAGTGACCATAGATAAAGGCAGGAATGGTACGCAAACTCCAGAAGGTTGGCTCTTGCACACCAGGGACCTTGAACCACATTCTTATTTCTAAACAGTTTCTGACGAATTCTGAATGTCCCCAGGTCCAGGGCAATCACTCAAAGGGAGGAAATTGGCATAAAAGTTAATCTGTTTCAGCTGCTATGCTATCCTCCACCCCTTCTCACCAGAAATAATCAGAGGCAGCACTGGAAAAAGGAGCATCTGGATGCAGTAAAGACCCATCCCTTCCCGCGCTGGAGCTGTTGGCTCATCCCTGGAAATCACAACAATCAAGAATGGAGAATCGTTCTTTTCATCCCTTCTCACAGCATTATCCCAGCGACCTCATCCCCTAACAATGGTGTGGTCTGTGTTATGTTTTCCCTCCATCACTGCCCCTCCCTGCTGCTGCACAACAGAGATGCTGTGCCCCAGAGGCCGCTGAGGTTGCAGGCCTCTCAGCCTCGGAACAAGTCTGTGAGCGTTTGGATGCACCCTCAGAAGGAGCTGCATAAGTAATCAGACGAAAAACACCAAACCTTAACTAAAAATGATTTTTTTCCTCCATTAAGCCAGCTAAAAGATTTTCATGACACTTCCCTGCAGTGTGATAAAACAGACACTCTTGTATGTTGCTCTGAACTATTTGTTGGTATTATGTGTTTGGAAAATGATCTGGCAGTATTTCAAATGCCTTAAAAATGTTCACCCCTTTGTGCCCAATAATTCTCATTTCTGGCATCTGACTTTAAGGTAATAATTCAAAGGAAAGAAAAAGATGTACGTATGAAGATACATATTGCAGTACTAGTTGGGAAAAAAAGTGGTAGAGTTTCTGTTCTTTACAGTTTTCTCCCATGTTTTCCTCTCTAACTTACCCTTAGGCTTGTAATGTTCATCTCTATGGCTATTGATAGAACCAGACATAATGACAGAAATTGGAATTTCTCACCCATGTTCACAACCTAAACAAGATCTGCTATAAAAATAATTTACTATATGACTAACCACACTTAGCAGAGAGCCACATTTGAGGTCTTTTCATTTTTATGACATAAAATTATTAAAGTGCACTTAAAATAAAAAATTAACTTACACATTTATTATTCTACTGTAAACCAGGCACTGTGCTATGGGCTGAGGATATAGCAGTAAACAAAACAGACATGGTCCATGATCTTAGAGCCGAGTATCTGGCAGAGATATAAAGAAACAGACTTTTTTTTTTTTTTGAGACCAAGTCTTGCTCTGTCACCCAGGGTGGAGTGCTGGAGTGCACTGGTGTGATCTCGGCTCACTGCAACCTCTGCTTCCTGGGTTCAAGCAATTCTCCTGCCTCAGCCTCCTGAGTAGCTGGGATTACAGGAACACACCACCGCACTGGCTAATTTTTGCATTTTTGTGGAGATGGGGTTTCGCCATGTTGGCCAGGCTGGTCTCGAACTCCTGGCCTCGATCTGCCCCTGCTTGGCCTCCCAAAGTGCGAGGATTACAGGCATGAGCCACTGTGCCCAGCTGAGAAGAAACAGATAATTTTGAAAAACAATTTTATTTTTTTTCTAGAGATAGGGGTCTCACTATGTTGCCCAGGCAGGATTTGAGCTCTTTGGCTCAAGCAATCTTCCTGCCTCAGCCTCCCAGTAGGTGGGACTACAGGCATGTGCCATCATGCCCAGCTAAGAAACAGGTAATTATGATAAAGCATGATCAATATTATGATCAAGGAAAATATGGTGTACCATGAGAATTAATAGCAAGGAAGAGGGTCTTATCCTTGTTCAATGTGGGAAGAAGATAAGGAATTTGGACATCATCCTAAGGACAACAGAAAAGAGGAGTGCTATGGCTGGATTTATGTTCTAGAAAGATCACTCTGGCTGCTGTGTGAAAAGCTTGAGAAGAGCAAGCCTAGCGTCAGGTATACTAACTGGGAGATGTTTTTCTTTTTTGAGACAAGGTCTTACTCTGTCGCCCAGGCTGAAGTGCAGTGGTGCTATGACAGCTCACTGCAGCCTCCCAAGTAGCTATGATTACAGGTGTGCACGACCACACCTGGCTAATTTTTGCCTTTTTTTTTTTTTTGGTAGAGATGGAGTTTTTTCATGTTGCCCAGGCTGATCTATCTCAAACTCCTGAGCTCAAGTGATCCACCTGCCATGGCCTCCCAAAGTGCTGGGGTTACAGACATGAGCCACTGCGCCCAGTCTCAACTGGGAGATATTATAGTCCCAGTAAGAAATTATGGCTTAAACTGTGGTAGGCAATGCAGAGAGAGAGAAGGTAATGCAAAAGAGATATTTAACAGATCAATTTCTTAGTCACTGTGGGGGTTGAGACAGAGTGAAGAATGACTTACAGGTTTCTAGCTTGAGCCAACTATGACATCTACTGAGGCAGGTTTCCTGGAGCACAGGAGATCTACTAAAGGACATATGATATTGAGCTCAACTTTAAACATTTAGAATTGGAGGGTCTTCAAGGCATCCTTGTGGAGCTGAGCTGTAGGCCAAGGATTTGGTCTGAAAAGTTCATGTATGGGTTGGAGATGTAAATTTGGATGTCATCAGCATATAGGAAAGGTAACTGAAGCAATGGGGGTGGATATGAGTACCCCTGTACCAAGGACTTATTAACCTTAGCACAGTACTAAGAGCTGTGAGAGAGGAAAGAAGGGGAACTGATGTTTCCCACATCACTCTTTCCAGGATGCTCTCCCACAATCTTCCATCCATCCCTGGCTGATGGAAATGACCCCTATCTATGGTCTGCTCTACCTCCTGCTTACCTCTATTTACCGCTGGAACTTACCACTTTATGTTATACTTTTTTGGCTGAATTACTTCTTTACTATAGATTTTAAGTTCCTTTAAAGCAGGAAAAATGGCTCATGTCTTTTTACTCCTAGCCCACAGCAGTGTGGAGTGTAGTATGTGTTCAGTAAGAGGAGAAATGGTGCCTGTAATTAAGAGATGCAGCACAGATCACACTGCATTTCCTCTAATATCTCTCATTTTATAAACATTGTACTAGATTGTATGTATGATTTAACAAAAGTTCAGTTTTTGGAAAACTTTTGAAAAGTACTCCACTTGCATTTAAAAATTGACATGTTCTTCAGAGATGGAGGCACCACATTAGTCAACTTTCAAACTATACTAAAAGGCTATTGTAACCAAAACAGCATGGTATTGCTACAAAAACAGACATGCAGACCAATGGAACAGAATAGAGAACCCATAAATAAGGCCACACACATACAACAAACTGACATTTGACAAAGTTAAAAAAAAAAACAAAAAACAATGGGGATAAGACTCTTCAATAAATGGTGCTGGGAAAACTGGTTAAACATATGCAGAAGAATAAAACTGGACCCCTACCTATCATGATACACAATTATTAACTCAAGATAGATTAAAGACTTAAACTCAAGATCTCGGCTGGGCATAGTGGCCCACGCCTGTAATGCCAGCACTCTGGGAGGCCGAGGTGGGTGGGTCACCTGAGGTCAAGAGTTTGAGACCAGCCTGGCCAACATGGTGAAACCCTGTCTCTACTAAAAATATAAAAATTAGCTGGGCGTGGCGGTGCATGCCTGTAATCCCAGCTACTCAGGAGGCCAAGGCAGTAGAATCACTTGAACCCAGGAGGCAGAGGTTGCAGTGAGCCGAGATCATGCCACTGCACTGCAGCCTGGGTGACAGAGGGAGACTCTCTCTCAAAAAAAAGTAAGATCTCAAACTATAAAAATCCTAGAATAAAATCTAGAAAATACCCTTCTAGACATCAGCCTTGGCAAGGAATTTATGACTAAGTCCTCTAAAACAATTACAACAAACACAAAAATTGACAAGTGGGACCTAATTAAATTGAAGAGCTTGTACACAGCAAAAGAAACTATCGAGAGAGTAAAGAGACAACCTACAGAATGAGAGAAAATATTTGTAAACTATACATCTGACAAAGGACTAATACCGAGAATCTTTATATAAGAACTTAAATAATTCAATAAAAAACACAATACCATTATAAAGTGGGCAAAGGACATGAACAGATATTTCTCAAAAGATGACACACAATGGGCCAACAAACATTTTTAAATGCACAAACATCACTAATCATCAGAGAAATGCAACTCAAAACCACAATGAGAGACCATCTCACACCACTCAGAATGGCTATTATTGAAAAGTTAAAAACAAACAAACAAAAAAACAGCAACAGACGCTGGAGAGACTGTGGAGCAAAGGAAATCCTTATACACTGTTGGTGGGAATGTAAATTACTTCGGCCACTGTAGAAAGCAGTTTGGAGATTTTGCAAAGACTAAAAATAGAACTACCATTCAACTCAGCAATCCCATTACTGAGTATATATCCAAAGGAAAATAAATTGTTCTACCAGAAAGACATATGCACCCATATGTTTATTGCAGCACTATTTACAACAGCAAAGACATGGAATCAACCTAGGTGCCCATCAATGGTGGATTGGATTTAAAATGTATAGTACATATACACCATGGAATACTACACAGCCATAAAAAGTATAGAATCACGTCCTTCACAGCAGCATGTATGCAGCTGGAGGTCATTATTCTAAGTGAATTAATGCAGAAACAGAAAACCAGGCTTGATGCGGTGGCTCAGGTCTGTAATCCCAGCACTTTGGGAGACTGAGACAGGTGGATCACCTGAGCTCAGGAGTTCGAGACCAGCCTGGCCAACACGGTGAAATCCCGTCTGTACTAAAATACAAAAAATTACCTGGGCATGGTGGCATGTGCCTGTAATCCCAGCTACTTGAGAGGCTGAGGCAGGAGAATCACTTGAACCCAGGAGGCAGAGGTTGCAGTCAGCCACTGCATCTCCAGCCTGGGCGACAGAGCAAGGCTCCATCTCCCCACTCCAAAAAAAAAAAAAAAAGGAAACGAAACCGAACACCACATACATGTTCTCACCTATAAGTGGGAGCTAAATATTGGGTATACACAGACATAAAGACGGGAATAGTAGATACTGAGGACTCCAAAAAGGTCGGGGGAGAAGGAGAGGGGTAAGGTTGAGAAACTACCTATTGGGTACTATGTTCACTATTTGGGTGACAGGATCAATAGAAGCCCACACCTCAGCATCTTGTAATACATCCATGGAACAAACCTACACGTGTACCCCCTGAATCTTTTTTTTTTTTTTTTTTTTTTTTTTTTTTTTTTTTTTTTTTTTGAGACAAAGCCTGTCTCAGGCTCTGTCGCCCAGGCTGGAGTGCACTGGCACCATTTTAGCTCACTGCAACCTCCGCCTTCCGAGTTCAAGCAATTTTCCTCCCTCAGCCTCCCGAGTAGCTGAGACTACAGGTGCCTGCCACCATGCCTGGCTAATTTTTGTATTTTTAGTAGAGACGAGGTTTTGCCATGTGGGCCAGGCTGGTCTCAAACTACTGACCTCAGGTGATCTGCCCACCTTGGCCTCCCAAAGTGCTGGGATAACAGGCATGATCCACCATGCCCGAGTCCCTCTGAAATTTTTTTTTTTTTTTTAAAGAGGCATGTTCTTAAAATGTGAAATTCTTTCTACTTGCTGTGAGGTCACTGGCCATGAGTACACAGTAGGAGATACAATTCTACAAGTATATCATATTCTGGCTGATCTTTAGCAGCCTCCTCTGGTGCTCATGTAAGACAAGCTCCCTTCCGCATCATCCTTAAGTTTGATCCCAGGAGTGGGGACTTATTAGCACTTATTTACTTATGATGCTGTGATGGTGTACAGTTCAGGAGACTTACACAGGGCTGGTCTCTACTCACAAATCTGCCTGGATAGATGATAAATAAAACATTCAGAATAGGTAAGATTAAATATTTATATTCCACTCAGACAGAAGATTAAGTACATTAGAGCAGAGGAAAATGGAATGCCAAGGGAGTATAATGGAAAAAGAAAGGTGCTAGAGGGAAAGCAGTTGCTAGCCTTTCATGAGTCTGGGAAAGATAAAGATATAATCTACCACACTGGTAAGGAAAGGGGAATATCAATCCATATGCTAGATGCCATGCTAAGTGCTTTATATGGAGTCTCTCATTATTCACTATAATCTTCTGAAGTAGGAATCCTCATTCCCATTTTCCAGATAGTGTAACTGAGGTTCAAGGAACTAAACAATTTCACCAAGGTCTGATGACAACCAAGTATTTCCAAAGTCCAAAAGACCATACAAGGTAAGAATTATGCCTCTGGATAACACTCCCAAAGGAAGATGGTCATTTTCATATTCACTTATGGTTATGGCCAGTTAATCTAAAGTCATTAATTTTACAGTGATGGGCCAGAGACAGCTTCTATCAGCTCATGAAAGCTGACTGTTAAACTTTTGGGAACTTTGCAACCCAATTTACTTCGCAATGGTAGTCTGAAATCAGTCGTGGTGTGAATATTTACACCATGGAAATTGGCAAACGATGCAAACCAGGGCATCTTATTTTTTTGCTGAGAACTTGTCATTAAATATGTAACTGCACACTGCTACTTGAGAACCTTAGAGATGGAAGTAAATAACTTTTATCTTGTATGTCAAGTCCCATCCAAGTTCTATCTGCTGATTTTAGTTGCCTGGAAGGCTGTGTTGAGAAGGATTCTGAGACTTTGTTTGTAGTTATCCATCATAAAGAACCTGCCAAAACTAAGAAGTAATGTCTATTACAGGTGGGGAGGGAAAGCGACAGTGGCCGTGCCATGTGCTTAACCGTCAGTCCAATGCTCTAACTTTAGTCGTGAAAAAACAGACCCAGAGAGGCAAAGTGATTTGCCTGAAGCCACAGAATTAATTAGTGGCAGAGCTGAGACTAGGAACCAAGTAATTTGAGTCTTAGTCTACTGATCATTCCAGACAGCAGAGAAACCACGTTGCTGAGGCTCTATTAATAATATTGAACAACACCAGAATGACAAAGATTCCTAAGCAAGAATGTTGTAGAGGACATACGAACGTACAGAGAGGTGGACTAGAATGAACTCTGGTTCTTTCAGCCCTGGGGGTTTATGATGCTAGATTTCTAAGAACTCTATCTGTGTTCTGATGTGCCTTTTTCCTGACCACAGCAACTACTACCCACATAAAGTGTGGGCTTTCAAAGATCTTACATGACTTAGCAACATCCTGACAACCACTACATTGTCAGTAGTTAAATCACAAGATATATAGATTATACTTCACAGGTAATTTCTCTAGAAAATATGCCATTAGTAATGCCACGAATAAAAAAGAAAATTCACAATAGTCTATTCCTATTCCTATGAACTTTCAGCAGTAAGCTATCCCCAAACCATTTTTGTTCATTTTTTTTTTTTTTTTTTGAGACAGAGTCTTGCTCTGTCGCCCAGGCTGGAGTGCAGTGGCACAATCTCGGCTCACTGCAAGCTCCGCGTCCCGGGTTCACGCCATTCTCCTGCCTCAGCCTCTCCGAGTAGCTGGGACTACAGGCGCCCGCCACCACGCCCGGCTAATTTTTTGTATTTTTTAGTAGAGACGGGGTTTCACCGTGGTCTCGATCTCCTGACCTTGTGATCCGCCCGCCTCGGCCTCCCAAAGTGCTGGGATTACAAGCGTGAGCCACCGCGCCCGGCCCTGTTCATTTCTTTTTAAACACTGTATTTTTTCACAATATGGCTCAAGAATTGAGGTATAAAATAGCAAACTGTAAGTCTTCCCTACCCTAACTCCAGCCATCCTATTCTGCTTTGTAGAGACAATCATTCTTATCTCGTGTTTCATTTCACAGATATTTTACGGATACGACAGTGAATATATATATAATGTCTTCCCCCTTTTAATACATATAGTAAAGCATCGTAGTATATTAAGTACATTTTGCTTTATTCCGCTTATATCTTGGAGCTTATTCTATATCCATATCTAAATAACTTCATTAGTTTTTAATGAAAGATGCTTCTAACCTTGTGTGATAGAAAAAGTGTTATACCCTTATTTTTACATAAATGTCTCATTTAAAATATCACAACTTGATGTCAGAGGAGGGCTATAAAACACAAACACCACTGAAATGCAAACATTACTTAAGGTCACAATGAGAAAGTTTTAAGGGGACTTCATTTTTGCATTTATTTGGATTTCTTTATAAAAGGAAATGACATATAGTGGTCGCAGGTTAATAGGATAACAGTAAACCCTACTGAATCAAATTTGGACAATTTTTTTTTTTCTAAATGAAGAGTAAATAACTGAAACTTTGGTCATGAAAGCACTCTGAAGGGCCTTCCTGTAGGAATAAGAAATTGTTACTTCAAATTATTTCTGTACTATCTTTTTCCAAAAAAAGAGTCACATTGCTTACATGAATTTGTGTGTGGTGTCTGCATTCTGCTATGAGCTTCATGAGGTCAAGGATAACAGTTAGTTCATCTTTGTGTTCTTAGCACAGACTAGGACCTTAGCAACTTTGGTTGAATACATGAAATTCTATTGTAGAGAATTTTTAAGTCATCTCAGAACTAACTCAGCTTGCTATCCTCAAATATATACAAAGCAGACACAGTTCTGACCCAGTAAAATTTCTCCATAAGCTATGCTTTGGGAAAAAAATCTTAAAACCTTGTTGAGGATTTACTGGAGGTAAGAAGAAGGCCTAGAAGTAGGAAAGCCAGAAAGTGGTGGTGGAGTGATGGGATGAAGGCTAAGAAGAAATTGGATAGAGATTTATTTGAGCAAAGATCCCACTTATGCTCTTTAACCACAGTAGGTAAGCCACCATTCTTTGTCTATACTCAAAATCATTCCGATTTAGCGCAAATGCATCATGTCTATTATTCAATACAATTCTACAAATATGTACTGAGCATCTGCGGTGGGTATACAGTGGGAACTCATAAATCGGTATCTGGGTCAATTTTAATCCTCATGTCATATTATCATCACTTCTGTACATGTCTGATTCACTAATAGCCTATAAGAATGACAAACAATCATGTTTTAATTATCTTTGCATTTTAATATGAAATGGGGTCTGCTGGGCATTCGAAGTCTAATCAATGAACAGAATAGGGAACCAAGCACCTCAAGCTGGGAATGGTTGTGGGAGGAGGAAAGTAATCAAGAGATGCTTCATATGAAAATAACAATATCTGCTATGAGCCTTAAAGGATGAACAATATTCCCAGAAACAGATTCTGGGGCCAAGACATGAAGCATGGAACAAAGGAAATAATATCTGAACATAATGGAGAAGGCATCATTAAAGTGCACAGAGGTAGCAATATTCATGAAGTGTCTGGGAAACAATATACCATTGAGTGTTTCTAGAGCCTACAGGGACCCAGGAAAACATGAGAATGAAAAGGTAGGTTGAGTCTCCATCACAGTGGGACTTAAATGATGTGCTAAATGGTTTGAACTTTGCCTTGAAAAACAATGGTGAGCCCCCCAAATGTTGAAAATAATAATACATTTTTAAAAATCAGGATTTAAGGACAAGACAGCCGGGTTTATATCCTAAATTCTTAATAACTAGCAGTGTCACTTTGGATAAATCATTAAATTTCTTTGGGTTTTAGTTTTTCCTCTAGAAGATAGATATAATACCTTACTAAATTGAAGAAGTGGATGTTAAAGACCTCTATAAACTGGCAAGTACAGCATAAATATTGTCATTATAATAATAAGCTGTGCTTTGGAAAAACATCTTACAAACTTGTTGAGAATTTGTTGGGGGTGAGAGGAAGGCCTAGAAGTGGAAAAGTGAGGAAGTAGTGGTGGGCTAATCATTTGCTTGTGCAGATGAGGACAAAGCCCTATCACCCTCACCTACAGACACAAGGACCTGATCTTGGACCCTTCTCTGAGCAAGATTCCGAGAAACGGATATACACACCAACCACTAGGCACTCTCAGGTCCACATTGTTTGATAAAATAAATCCTGGGTCAATAATCTCAATGGGATGACAAAAACAATTTCCTGTTGCAGGGCATTTACTGGTATCATTGCATTTGCAGTCTTCCCAATCAGCAGTCCATTAAGGAGCCACCAAAAACACTAAGCCATGGAAGGCTTTAAAAAAGACATTATGTGTTAAGACATTAACAATAGGGAAAGCTGGGTGTAGGGTATATGGGAACTCTGTACCATCTTCTCAGTTTTTCTGTAATAAAACTGAAAAAAAGTCTATTAAAAATGACATTACAGGCTTAGAGCAGATTTACTCATAATAGCCAAAAGCTGGAAACGGCACAGGCATCCATCTGAAGGAGAATGCATAAACAAAGTGGTATATTCATGCAATGGAATATTACTTAGCAATAAAAAGGAATGGTCTATAAATACATTCAACAACATGGATGGATCTCAAAAAGTATTATACCAAATGAAAGAAGCCTTACACAAAAGAGTACATACTGTATGATTCTGTTTCTATGAGATTCTAAAACAGGCAAAACTATGTTAGAAAAAAATCAGAATGATTGTTCCTTCTGGAGGGTGGGGGTGGGGTGAGAATTGTTTGGAAAGAGGAATGGGGAAACTTTCTGGAACGATGGTAATGTTTTATATAGTTTGATAGGAGCTTTAGTTACATTTTTTGTCAAATCTCAAAGAACACTTAAGATTGACATTTCACTCCATGTACATTTTATCTCAAAGAAAAATACTCAACAAATGTGGAACTCTAGGGAATGATATGCATGCTAAAGTATTTAGGGAGAAATGTGCTAATGTCTGCAATTTACTTTAAATGCTATAAAAAAATAAGATGCACAATGGATGGTCAAAGGAATGGATAGACGAATAGATATGTGATACAGCAAGCATAGTAAAATATTAATGACAATCTAGATGGTTGATAAATAGGTGTTAATTGTAAAATTCTTTCAATCTTGCTTTATGTTTGAAATTTTTCATTTAAAAATGTTAGCAAAAATAAAGAACATTTTTGGGGTTTTGTGTCTGGGTTGCGTGGCTAGGAGAAAGAGAGTAGAGAGTCTATTAGGCCAGTCTTGTAGGCTGTTTAAATTAATTAAAAATCCCTTACACTTAACTTTTTTTTTTTTTTTTTTGAGACGGAGTCTTGCTCTGTCGCCCAGGCTGGAGTGCAGTGGCGCAATCTCGGCTCACTGCAAGCTCCGCCTCCCGGGTTCACGCCATTCTCCTGCCTCAGCCTCTCCGAGTAGCTGGGACTACAGGCGCCCGCCACCACGCTTGGCTAATTTTTTTGTATTTTTAGTAGAGATGGTGTTTCACCATGGTCTCGATCTCCTGACCTCGTGATTCACCCGCCTCGGCCTCCCAAAGTGCTGGGATTACAAGCGTGAGCCACCGCGCCCGACCTAACTTTTTACGTGAGTACAGATGGCCCTTTCATATTTACCCTCATTTTATCCTCCAATACGATTTATGTATCTCTCATCTGTGTTCCTGTGAATATCTTCCTTTCAGCATTTATAGTATCACTTTGTAACTGTTTTCATCTCTGTATCCCCCTACTAGACAATCTTGAACTCCTCGAAGGCAGGGCCTTGTCTTTCTTTTTTGATGTGTTCACAGTAACTGACACTTATAGTAGGCATTCACTCAAGCATTTGTTGAGAATACCCTAGGTACTCAACAAGTCCAAGGCGAGCTGGCTGCTAGGGCAACCAGACCATTTTAGAGGCCACAGGGAAATGTGAAGATTTCCCACAGAAAAGCACGATTTTATGGAAGCAGTTTTGTACTTGGAAGGTGTTATAATAACTAGAAGCAGAGAGATCTGTTTGGATTTTCTCATCTAGCATTTATCTCGCCATATTGCTACCTGAAATACTTGCTAGACGAAGTTGGTTGGTATGTACGATAGGTTGGCCCACTCAACATCAATTCCATTCCCCCTCTAGTTAGAAAATCTGGAAAACTAAAAGTCACCTTTACCAAATTTGTTTGCAGGTAATCTGCCAATTACTTGCATTCATATAAGACTGGTAAGGTGGAAATGAGGCAAAGACCATTTTCCTGTTCTCTTTTGGCTATTTCTCGTTTCTATTGGCAAAAATGGATATAAACATTTGATTGTTTTTATGCAGCTGAGGTATTCTCCAGCCTCTTGAGTGCCATGGGGCAGGTTCATTAGTAGCTTCTGAAGTCTGACCTCCCATACCTGAGACCACAGCTATGGGGTGCAGGTGGGGGTTAAACGGATCACCAGTAGTGTCCTAGGAGGTCATCTATGGAGTTCTTAAACTAGAACATGCAGCTCTAGCTCTTCCTATCATTTGGTAAGCATCTAATTCCTTGTATTAAATTCCTTCCTGTTTAAAGTATCTGGAGTGGTTTCCATTTCTCACAGTGATCCCTGAGTATAAAAATAAAGAAGTCTGAGTGACAAACAGCAGGTCCCTGGGGACAGGAAAGAAGGGAAATACAAGGCTTTGCGTTTTGGAGTTTTTCACAAGTACCCATTCAAGAAAATGTTGAACCTTACTTTGGGCCAAGCACTGGGCTAGGGGCTGGAATCAAGAAATAGTGGTTTGCTTTGAGATAGGAGAGTCATGTCAACATGTGAAAGAAGAGCCCACAGTGATAGATGACAGAGAAGGAAGTGATGGTCAGAATGAGAATCCAGGTGAAGGGGTAGATTTATCGGGAGAGAAAAGGCTTACTCTTAGAACTCTAAAACCAAATAGTGACTATATACTTAGCATCTTATGCACAGTGTATTCATTTACATTATCTCATTGTACATTTCCTCTTCCCACCCCCTCCTTTTTTGGTTAACATTTGGGTGCTTCCCATATGGCAGGCACTTTAACGTATTTTCTTAATGGAACTGTGGAACACCCTATGAAGTAGGAAGGTATTAGTTCTAGAATTTGCCTGAGGTCTCACAGTTATTAATAGTAGAACCAGGCTGGGTGCAGTGGCTCATGGCTGTAATCCCAGCACTTTGGGAGGCTGAAGTGGGCAGATCATTTGAGGTCAGGAGTTCAAGACCAGACTAGCCAACATGGTAAAACCCTGTCTCTTCTAAAAAATACAAAAATTAGCAGGGCATGGTGGTGGGCACCTGTAATCCCAGCTACTCGGGAGGCTGAAGCAGGAGAATTACATGAACCCAGGAGGTGGAGGTTGCAGTGAGCCAAAATTGCACCACTGCACTCCAGCTTGGGTAACAGAGCCAGACACCATCTCAAAAATAAATAAAAATAAAATAAATAAATAGTAGGACCAGCACTCCAACTGTTTTGATCCAAATCCTCCATTCTTTTTTTTTTTTTTTTTTTTTTTTGAGATGGAATCTCACTCTGTTGCCAGGCTGGAGTGCAGTGGCACAATCTCGGCTCACTGCAATCTCTGCCTCCCAGGTTCAAGCGATTCCCCTGCCTCAGCCTCCCCAGTAGCTGGGACTACAGTTACGCACCACCACACCCAACTAATTTTTTGTATTTTTAGTAGAGACCGGGTTTTACCATGTTGGCCAGGAGGGTCTCAATCTTCTGACCTCCTGATCCACCTGCCTCGGCCTCTCAAAGTGCTGGGATTACAGGCGTGAGTCATCACGCCCAGCCCCAAATCCTCCATTCTTAAGGGATAACAAATCCAGAATTTCAGTTCTCCAGAAGACATAATGTGCTTAAACACATTGTACAAACGTGAGGAGTTGCTATCCTTACCACAGAAAACCTCCTTCTCTAAGCTTGAAGTCCTCAGGATAAGAGGAACAGTGCCCACGCTGCTCTGGGCCTAGAAAGGGATTACGGAGATCCTAGGCTGGCTGAGATCAGACCAAACTCACAATAGACCAAGGGGATTGGAAAACAGAGACAGAGATGGAAAACCAGTGGCTGCCACCACAGCCTGGTCACTAAGGCAGCTCTTTATCTCCTATGCCATTGTTTATAGCCCAGAGGACACCATCCGGACCTCGTAAATGAAAGTGTCCATTGGGAAGGGGAAAAAACACACACATGTCCCCTCCACACACAAAAGGACGTTTGTGTTGGGCAACCCAAGAGGCAGACACACACCAAGGGCTTGCCCCTCCTCCCTTTGCTTCTGGAAAAAGACAAGAAAGGCAGCTTTCCGGTATTCCACAAAGTGGGGAGCCTGTGGCGGGGAACAGAACAAACCCCCTCCAAAACTGCTGACTTGATTCATCCCCAAACTGACACAATGCGGGAGGAAGACTTCAGGAAATGGGCAGATTATGTCCAAGAAAAGATTTCCTGCAAGCAGTTAACGGGAAACTTACATGAAAAGCAGGACTAAAAATACACAGGCTATTGGAAACCAGTGGTGAGGCCCCTAGTTTTTAAAGAAGTGACTGAGGAAGCCACCAGGCTTGGGACTTTCCCTGCCCACCAACCTAGGGAGATCAACTTAACACTGGCTTTATTTGCCTGGGGGAGAAGCTTATAGGGTACCTGGTATGATTTAAATTTCATTTCAGTATTAATCAAGTCCTCACTGTGTCTGAGCTTTCTATTCATATGAGCTATGATAGCACAAAAAGAAGGTAGAAGCCTCAGTGCCCTACACACATACCCTGAGTCAAATGATGAGAGAAATGGATCAGTAGTACAAATGACATCCTATGTTTAAGTGAATTTTGGTTATCAAAAAATAAACCTCACAACTTAAGTAAGAGTCTAATGGGATGCAGCAAGAGGTAGTAATGGGATGCAGGAAATTTATCTGCACTTGAAGGCATATATGAGTAATGACAAATCATAGCTCTGGCTTGAACAGTAGGGAAACTAAAAAGTAACATTTAGGAGACCAAAAAGTAACTACTAAGAAGTGTTGTTTATTGACTTTGAGAAAGAACCTTTCTAGGTGCTTAGAGGCAGAAGCAGGCCCTAGGGTCTGAGCAGAAATTTGAAGATAGTTTTTGTTTTGTTTTTGTTTTTTTAAGAACCTTCCCCTTTGCCTTGTCTTATACCTGCAGAGCCTAATTTTGCCAAGTATTTATTGAGCCCCAACATTGGTGCATCCCCTACAGCAGATCAAGAATCTCTTATAATTTAATGGGAAAGATGGTCCTTCAAATGACAGGAGGAGGATGATGCTGGGCTTTGTTTCCGAGCCTGCCTGGGACATGTAGTACCATCAGTATACTCTTGATCTAGTGATTTACAGTCTTCACACCGGAAATATTGGGCTCCAATTACAAAGGAAAATCTTATCACTAACCGTCTTCTAATCATACACATATTGATAAGTCCTTCTTCTAGGATGATGATGAATAATTTGAGGCCAAAGATCTTTTGGTGATTTTTTTATTTTATTTTTTATTTTTAGAGAAAAAGTCTCGCTCTGTCACTCAGGCTGGAGTGCAGTGGTGCGATCATGGCTCACTCCAGCCTCGAATCCTGAGCTTAAGCAATCTTCCTGCCTTAGCATCCCGAGAGCTAGGACAACAGGAATGCACCACCATGCCCAGCTAATTTTTAAACAATTTTTACAGAGGTGGGGGGTCTCACTATGTTACCCAGGCTAGTCTCAAACTCCTGGCCTCAGGAGATCTTTCCACCTTGGCCTCCCAAAGTGCTGAGATTACAGGTGTTAGCCACCACCCCCTGCCCAGTGGCATATTTTTATACACAGTGGGAGCCAGATGTGAAGGCAGACTGAAAAACAAAATGTAGGTGGTCCTATGTGATTAGTCTAGGGAGACTGGGTAGGCAGAACAGTAAGTTTTTCACCATGAGTGATCTAAAACTTTTTGTTGTAAAATCCCATAGATACTTATTGCTGCTCTTACCTTCACTGATTTCTTGGCAGCATCTGAGACACCTGAAAGCTCCTCTCCTAAATGCTTCTCTTAAATCCTTTAGATTACCTGACACCACAATTTCCTGCATTTCTATCCTCATTTTCAGTCATCATAAGGATCCTTTTAAGGTCTATGATCCCTGGGATTTCACCCTCAGTTTTCTCTAGTCTTACTCTATATATTGCTTGGTGATTCATATTTCTCTCATTGTACCAAGTACTCCTAGACTGGCATCTCCAGACTATATCTGAGACCTTCTTGAGCTGTCATGAGTAAAGCTGATAAGTTCATCTCCTTTCGGTTCCTTCCTATCTTCTACAACAGAAGGGAGGAATAATAATTTTCTTGATGGTTATAATTTTGTAACTTATTTATATTTAATGTTTGTGGGTACATAGTAGGTATATATGAGATGTTTTGACACAAGCATGCAATGTGTAATAATCACATCATGGAGAATAAGGTACCCATCCCCTTGAGCGTTTATCGTTTGTGTTACAAATAATCTGATTATATTCTTTCAGTTGTTTCAAAATGTACAAATAAATTATTATTGACTACAGTTACCCTGTTGTGCAATCAAATAGTAGGTATTATTCATTTTTTCTATTTTATTTTTGGTACCCATTAATCATCCCCACCTCTCTTCCCACCCCTCACTCCCCTTCCCAGCCTCTGCTAACCATCCTTCTACTGTCTATCTCCACAAGTTCAATTGTTTTGATTTTTAGATCTCACAAATAAGTGAGAACATGCAATGTCTGTCTGTGCCTGGCTTATTTCACTTAACATAATGATCTCTAGTTCCATCCATGTTGTTGCAAATGAGAGGATCTCATTCTTTTTATGGCTGAATAGTAACTGTGTATAAGCACCATATTTTCTTTACCCATTCAACTGCTGATAGACACTTAGGTTGTTTCCAAGCCTTGGCTATTGTGAACAGTGCTGCAACAAACATGGCAGTGCAGGTATCTCTGTGTAAAATACTGATTTCCCTTCTTTGGGGTAAATACTCAACCGTGGGATTGCTGGATCATATGGTAGCTCTATTTATAGTTTTTTGAGGAGGCTCCAAACTGTTCTCCATAGTGGTTGTACTAATTTATGTTCCCACCAATAGTGTAAGAGGATTTCCTTTTCTCTACATCCTCGCCAGCATTTGCTATTGCCTTTTGGATAAAAGCCATTTTAATTGGGGTGACATATCCCATTGTAGTTTCGATTATGTATCTCTGACGACCAATGATGTTGAGTACCTTTTCATATGCCTGTCTGCCATGTGTATGTCTTCCTTTAAAAAATGTTTATTCAAATCTTTGGCCCATTTAAAAATCAGATTAGATTTTTTCCTATAGAATTGTTTGAACTCCTTATATTTTCTGGTTATTAATCCCTTGTCAGATGGGCAGTCTGCAAATGTTTTCTCCCGTTTTGTGGGTTGTCTCTTCATTTTAAGGATTGTCTCCTTTGCTGTGCAGAAGCTTTTTAACTTGATGTGATCTCATTTGTCCATTTTTGCTTTGGTTGTCTGTGCTTGTGGAGTTACCACTTGCTATTTTTTTCTAGACCAATGTCTTGGAGATTTTCCCCAATCAGTTCTTGTAGGAGTTTCATAGTTAGAGGTTTTAGATTTAAGTCTTTAATTCATTTTGATTTGATTTTTGTATATGGTGAAAGATAGGGATCTAGTTTCATTCTTCTGCATATGGATATCCAGTTTTCCCAGCACCACTTATTGAAGAAACTGTCTTTCCTCCAGTGTGTGTTCTTGGCAGCTTTGTTGAAAATGAGTTCACTGTAGGTATGTGAATTTGTTTCTGGGTTCTCTGTTCTATTCCATTGGTCTATGTGTCTGTTTTTATGCCAGTACCATGCTGTTTTGGTTACTATAGCTCTGTAGTATAATTTGAAGCGGGTAATGTGATTCCTCAAGTTTTGTTCTTTTTGCTTAGGATAGCTTTGGTTATTCTGGGTCTTTTGTGATTCCATATAAATTTTAGGATTGCTCTATTTCTGTGAAGAATGTCATTGGTATTTTGACAGAGAATGCATTGAATCTATAGACTTGGGTAGTATGGACATTTTAACAATATTAATTCTTCCAATCCATGAGCATGGAATATCTTTCCATTTTCTGGTGCCCTCTTTAGTTCTTTTCATCAGTGTCTTATAGTTTTCATTACAGAGATCTTTCACTTTTTTGGTTAAATTAATTCCTAGGCATTTAATTTTATTTGTGGCTACTATAAATGGGATTACTTTTTAAAAAATTATTTTCCGGGTCAGGCATGGTGGCTCACACCTGCAATCCCAGTACTTTGGGAGGCAGAGGCAGGTGGATCACTGGAAGCCAGGAATTCAATACCAGCCTGGCTAACATGGTGAAATCCTACCTCTACTAAAAATACAAAAATTGGCTGGGCATAGTGGTGCATAGTCCCAGCTACTGAGGAGGCTGAGGCAGGAGAATTGTTTGAACCTGGGAGGTGGAGGTTGCAGTGAGCCAAGATCGCGCCACTGCACTCACTCCAGCCTGGGCGACAGAGCAAGACTCTGTCTCTCAAAAAAAAAAAAAAAAAAAAAAAAAAAAAGAATTATTTCCCAGAGAGTTCACTGTTGACATATAGAAATGCTACTGATTTTTGTATGCTGATTTTGTATCCTGCAACTTTATTGAATTTATCAGTTGTAATAGGTTTTTTTTTTTTTTGGTGAAATCTTTAGGTTTTTCCAAATATGAGATCGTATCATTAGCAAACAAGGATAATTTGACTTCCTGGGAGGAAAGATAATTAACTGGTACCTTAAATCTCTAAAACCTTGGTAAAGTGCTTTGTTTTATAAATAGATAATAGTTAGAATTTTGTGTTTTGTCTATGGATGTCTACACATTATTTTAGACCCTGGATACAGGTGCCACAGCTGACATTTTATTTGCTAAATTTCAACAATAACCATCATCAAACAGTGAAAAATGAACAGGAATGAATAGCATGGGAACATTAAGTGGCCAAAGGGTATGAGAAAAATGTTAGGAAATTCTTGGTATCTGTGCAATTAGAAACAAAATAAACAAAAGAATTAGACTAATGACTTAAGTGATATATATTGAACTAAAATATGTTAGCATCTAGTCATTTCTATTTCTAAAATATCACAGTAAAGAGAAGAAAAGCCATTGTATTCAACTGCTCAGAAATCTGGCTATGAGTACTCCAGCATCTACCTTTGATCATGGACTTCTGAAGACTATAGTACTAGCATTAGCAGGGAACAACATTCAGAGAACCTTGGACTGGGCAGCTAGCCTTGCTATTAAATGCTTCTTGCTCAATGTTTATCTAATACCTTTGGGTTTCAAGATCTCAACACATTCTTAGCATTTGGTCTCAGCAAAAGATCAGACAATCATTTGCTTCTCAGTGTAGAATTTCAGTTAGTGGGTTTGATTTCCTCATCTAGTACTATTTGCCTCTTAAATCAAATGTCCGAAAAGAAATAAGGACAGTGCAAAAGGCAATATGCAAAAGGCACCAGAAGCTACTTTGCAAGGGTCTCCTTTTTGCTGTAGTCTCAGAAATGGCAGGGAGGGGTCAGAAGTTTTTGCCCTGTTAGGAAGTAAGGCAGAATTCCCCATAGTGAAGTCACAGACAAGACTCAGTTAGGGAGAGGCTGGAAAGTAATAAATTTAATAAATGGTGCTGGGAAAACTGGCTAGCCATATGTAGAAAGCTGAAACTGGATCCCTTCCTTACACCTTATACAAAAATTAATTTAAGATGGATTAAAGACTTAAATGTTAGACCTAAAACCATTAAAATCCTACAAGAAAACCTAGGCAATACCATTCAGGACATAGGCGTGGGCAAGGACTTCATGTCTAAAACACCAAAAGCAATGGCAACAAAAGCCAAAATTGACAAATGGGATCTCATTAAACTAAAGAGCTTCTGCACAACAAAAGAAACTACCATCAGAGTGAACAGGCAACCTACAGAATGGGAGAAAATTTTTGCAACCTACTCATCTGACAAAGGGCTAATATCCAAAATCTACAATGAACTCAAACAAATTTACAAGAAAAAAACAAACAACCCCATCAAAAAGTGGGCAAAGGACATGAACAGACACTTCTCAAAAGAAGACATTTATGCAGCCAAAAAACACATGAAGAAATGCTCCTCATCACTGGCCATCAGAGAAATGCAAATCAAAACCACAGTGAGATACCATCTCACACCAGTTAGAATGGCCATCATTAAAAAATCAGGAAACAACAGGTGCTGGAGAGGATGTGGAGAAATAGGAACACTTTTACACTCTTGGTGGGACTGTAAACTAGTTCAACCATTGTGGAAGTCAGTGTGGCGATTCCTCAGGGATCTAGAACTAGAAATACCATTTGACCCAGCCATCCCATTACTGGGTATATACCCAAAGGACTATAAATCATGCTGCTATAAAGACACATGCACACGTATGTTTATTGCGGCACTATTCACAATAGCAAAGAGTTGGAACCAACCCAAATGTCCAACAACGATAGACTGGATTAAGAAAATGTGGCACATATACACCAAGGAATACTATGCAGCCATAAAAAATGATGAGTTCATGTCCTTTGTAGGGACATGGATGAAACTGGAAAACATCATTCTCAGTAAACTATCACAAGGACAAAAAACCAAACACTGCACGTTCTCACTCATAGGTGGGAATTGAACAACGAGAACTCATGGACACGAGAAGGGGAACATCACACTCCGGGGACTGTTGTGGGGTTGGGGGAGGGGGGAGGGACAGCATTAGGAGATATACCTAATGCTAAATGACGAGTTAATGGGTACAGGAAATCAACATGGCACATGGATACATATGTAACAAACCTGCACATTGTGCACATGTACCCTAAAACCTAAAGTATAAAAAAAAAAAAAAAAAAAAAAAAGAATGGAATGATATGTTTTCTCCCCTGACAACCCACACCGTTCTCTTAGAGGCAGGGAAGAGAGAAAGAAGGTGGAAGTTGGAGAAAGAATGGTAGAGTATTAGGCAAAGAAAATAAAAGTCTTCCCTCATAGAAGAAGAAAGCATCATTCTAGTAACTCCCCATCCCTACCCTATCTCAAGTGCAGCTAATGGTGAGAAGTAGAAAATGTTTTGTCAATAAATGAATCACAAATGAGTTCCTCTCTATATTCCGTAAGGCACATTCTGTGTAGATCCTGTAATTAAGGAGTTCCAAACTTAGCTAAGAAGCCACGTACATTTTTAAAATATAAAGCAGCACAAATACAGCATTAAGTCAGAAGTAATATTAGGAGCTTAGCGGCATGAACAACTGCTGTAGCTCAGAGTGGTTTGAGAAAGCTTTCTAAGCAAAAGACCCAAGGCCAGGCCAGGTCAGTATGAAGGCCTGGACTGTTATCCTTCCTAGTTCATCTTCTTTCTTTGGCTCAGTTAGCAAGGAACTTCTAAACACATAAAAACAATAACCACCGTCAAATGTCTTACAAAAGTACTCCATAAAGTATAAAATGTTAAATATATTACCTGACTCTTCAGGATAGCAGGATGAAGTGAATTATCTGTTACCATCACCATCACAATAGCATTGAATGTTCAATGTTCAATTCAATTCAATGCCAGACACTGCACTGTTGGCTGGATAACATAATGCCTATTCACAATCCCTTTTCCTTGTTTGTCCTTAATTAGAGCATCTAGGCAAACAGAATGTTTACTTTCCTAGTAACTGGAGGTATCCACATGTCACAGTTCTGGATAATAAGACATAAGCAGAAATCTTTTGGAGGTTCCTGGGAAAGCTTTTGATTCTCTTGCTACCATGAGGCTGAAAGCCAACACACTAGATGGCTGGCTGGGAAGACAGAAGAAGCATCCTTGACTGCAACACTGACTGTCTACACCAAAGGCAGGAATTGCTTATTCTAGACTTCTTGTAATGTGAGAAAAATGAACTGTTTAACACACTATGCGCTTTCTCTTACATAAACTGAAAATATTCCTGAGATAAATGCTTACCATGTGTGTAGCCAAGGTTATAAAGTAGGTAGGTGACAAAAACAGAATTCAATCCCATTTCTGACAGACCCAAAGCTCTGACCTTAACCAATACACTAACAAGGATACACACAGTGTCACAAAAACCAGATCTCTTAATGACCAGTACTGTGGTTGTTCTGGTTTGAAGGACCAGTCATCTCATGATTGTTACAGCCATTCTCCTCGTAAAACTTTACATTCTGGGTATACCTTAATATGTTCAAAAAACAATGACTCCAAATTTCACTGGATTTTAGACTAAGGGCAACGAGATTGAATTTACTGATTCATACATACTGGTCATCTTCTCCTGATTCCCCATACTCTCCCCAATTTATTTATTTTTTTTGAGACAGAGTCTCACTCCGTTGCCCAGGCTGGAGTGCAGTAGCGTGATCTCAGCTCACTACAACCTCCGCCTCCCAGGTTCAAGCAATTTTTGTGCGTCAGTCTCCCGATTAACTGGGATTATAGGCATGTGTCACCACATCCAGCTAATTTTTTTTGTATTTTTAGTAGAGATAGGGATTCGCCATGTTGGCCAGGCTGCTCTTGAACTCCTGGCCTCAAGTGATCCACCTGCCTCGGTCTCCCAAAGTGATGAGATTACAGGTATGAGCCACTGTGACCGGCTCTGATTCCTTTCATGACAAATCTATGACCCTCTTCTTTCATTTTGAATTTCTTTCACACTTGAAATCTAGAAAAATATAACATTTGCCTAGCAAAACTTTCCCTGTTCTCTTTTCTTTTTTTGCACCCATTTGGGGTTTCAAGATGGTCAGAAGTCAGTCCTTCCCTTGTTTTTTATACAACAGACAGGTGTCATTTCAACAGACTAAGCATCTGATAACACTTAAAAAATAAATAGCAGACTATATCTGGAGAGCCGCTTATGCCCCACAATACAACAAATTGGAAGATCATTCAGAAATATTTCAAAGCCCCACACAACACTGAGCTGATGGTGGCAGTGATCAACTGTTGGCAGCTGTTAAGGTTCTCATGAAATGCACTCCTCATCTGTGGTTATGGCTGGCCATTACATAGGAGGATTAATGGGGCTGCTTTTGACTGTCATGGAAAGTATAAGATATGTTCTTTATGTAGATCCCTAAGAGCAAACATCCCCTCTGCAGAGCTGATAGGTCACCTGCCTCAACCAATTAGCTAATTGTCTGAATCACTCCTCATAGATCACGAAGAACTGTCTTGTGAATAAACTCTGTTCATACAGAAAGCAAGAGCCTTTTGTTTCCTTTTGAAGACCTTATTCAACTCTAAGGCCCCTTCCATCCACAAAATTCTAAATTCTACAAATGTGAACAATCAGCTCCAATGAATGAATCCTTCCAGCTTTATAGAGAATGAGTGCTTTTTTGACTACGGGTTGTTTTTCTTTTTAAAGAGAAAATTGTTTTTTAAATGTAGCTTCCTGACTGCACCAGGTGTGAAATGGTAAATAAAAGAACAAGCAGTTGTGTTGACCATCTTTGGTTGTTTCCTTCAAAGCTTACCAGACTGATGTCATTCTGGATGTTTTCTATTCTGCTTACCAAGCTCGGTCTTCCTAGAAAAAGTCTGTAGAATGACTGCCCTAATCCTAATCAAAACACACCATCATATTCTAAAAGCTTCAGGGCTATCTGGGAGATTGGTAGCTAGCTCTCACTGAATAAAGAGGAGTGAGTAGCCCCTTTTTCGTGGATAATTCTAGGAACTGGCAAGACGGTCTTCCTCTTTGGCCTCCTGGGATGAACAAAGATGGGCTGAGAATCAATGATGTTGCTCTAAGTGACAAGATGCCTTTATTCACACTGTGCATACAGCCTCTTACGGACCCTTATTTTTCTGCTCCCAAATATAGTATTATTGTGCTCAGATTTCTACCCTTTCCTGTGCCATTCCTCCTATCACTTTGAAATCTTTCTTCAAAAGTCTAAAATTCCACAAATGAAGATGAACAAAGGGAAAGCCTGTATCTGTCTCATCTAGGAACCCCTGGAAAAACTACACTGCTAATGTGAAGAGGAAAAAGAAAAACAAAAAAGATGGGCAGGAGTTTAGTAAGACTGGGGGAAGAGAGAAAAGGAAACTCCTCAGGAAAAGAAGAAAATAAAGTATTTACCATGTGATAGATACCATGCTAAGTAATTACACATAAATTCTCATCTATACCTCACAACAGATGACCCTAGGAAAGGGTGTATCTCTCAAAACCTTTAACCAGTTTAAGAAATTTGCCCAAGGTAAATCCAGGTCTCAAACCCAGATCTGGCTCAAAATCATCTCTTTCCTCATCACAATGGTGAACAGCTGCATGGAAGCAGGAAGGGACAAGGTTCATTTAAGGAACAGTAAACCTCCCTCCCACCTCCCTACTACCATGCCCAAGGTATTTTTCATCTTCAACATTCAAAGATGCTCTTTCTTGATGCCTATAAAATGAAGTCAAGTTCATGTGCCTGGCATTAAAGGTGACTCCAGCTCAACTAGAAGCTCCTGATTATATCTACTATCTTACTTTACCCTGTACCCCAGCACTTTATTCTTGAGTCTATGGCTTCACATCTCTCATCCAATAAAGGAAGCAAATGCTTTTATCGGATATATTCATTCATTCAACATTTATTGAATGCCCATTGTGTGTCATTTCTTCAATATACTTTTATTGAGCAATTGCTATGCTCTAGGCATTACTTAAGAGCCCGTGAATACAGAAATAAGAAACGGGGTAATATTGGTAAACGGTAAATATTGGAGAATGACACGAGATCTATTTAGGGAATAAATATAGCATACTAAATGTTGGTGTGACAGGAGATACCAATGTAGTCCCCTTGAATAATCATTGCCTTTAGATGTGCTGAGCTGAATCACTAGTAGATCCGGGGATTAAGGCTTAGGTATAGTTTAAGTTCAATTCAAATATGTCATCAAATGGAGATGATGAAAGAAGCAACCATAATGATCCTGCACTAGGGTCATCAGCTCCAGGACTGCCAATGGTTTCTTAAAAGACATCATTTAATGCCTATCCTCATGAATCTCATCAAATAGTCAACAATTTCACTTTGGTTACACCTAATGTCACCCTTGGGGTCTTGTTTAAATGGCGACTCCTAAAGAACGAGATTACAGGCATAAGCCACTGTGACCGGCCCTGTCGGTCGCCACTCTGTCGCCCAGGCTGGAGTGCAGTGGCGCATCTCGGCTCACTGCAAGCTCCACCTGGGTTCATGCCATTCTCCTGCCTCAGTCTCCCGAGTAGCTGGGACTACAGGTGCCCGCCACCACACCTGGCTAATTTTTCATATTTCTAGTAGAGACGGGGTTTCACCATGTTAGCCAGGATGGTCTCGATCTCCTGACCTCGTGATCCGCTGGCCTCGGCCTCCCAAAGTGCTGGGATTACAGGTGTGAGCCACCACGCCCGGCCTGCACTTCTTGTTAGATATCACAAAAAGACTTGTGTGGTAGCTTCTTTTTTTTGTGAATTGGTTTTGAGGCCAAGGTTCACATCATTTAGACATCCTCCATAGTTTCTAGTACAGAACATGCATTTAGTACAAGTAGGAGGCTCTTAAGTGCTTGCTGAAATAATAAAATACTACTTTCAATGAGCTTTCCCATACATTACTTCAGGGTATGATTATCCCAGTTTTACAAGTAAAAGAGGCCCAGTAAAGTTTAGTGATTCAGAAAAGAGGCCAAATTTTCCACAGAAGCTGAGATAAAATACCCACATAAGGGGTTCAGATGTGAATGTAGGTATCCTTGAGTAACTGCTCCCACCTTTTATTGAATAACCCACTGAGAATATAAATTAGCTACTTTTTTGAGGAATCAACTTGTCAATATGTATATCAAGAGTCTTAAGAAATTCATAATCTGAACAGTTTGTCTATTTCTAGAAACCCACCATGAGAAAATATCTAGAGGTGTAGACTGACTTACACATGAAGATAACCATTGTACTGTTGTTAAAAATAGTGATGAGATGAGTAAAATCTTCTGCTTCCCTGCTGACAGACTGAAAATTCATTTTTCTCCCAATCCCCAAAGAAGTGGCAATGTAGTACAAGAAGGAATAATGTAATTAGGGGAGGGAAGGAGAGAGGGAGAGAGGGAGGGAGGGGGAGGGAGGAGAGGGAGAAGGAGAGGGAGAGGGAGAGAGGAATAAGGGCAAAAAGACAGACTAGAAATTTTTAACTATTTTCAAAAGATGGAAATAGATGGGATTATACTGGTAAATGTACATCATTATAGACATACTACAATGCTGATGTATCATAATCCACCCAAAGAAGACAGGTTCAGGACCATGGGGAAAGGCTGTATGCGGCAGCCACTGCTGCTTCTTGGGAATTATAGCAGCACTGTCAAATACAAATGTAGCGTGAGGCACATATGTGATTTTGAAATTTATAGTGGCCACATTTAAAATGTAAAAAGAAACAGGTGAAATTAATTTTAATATATTTTAGCCTAATATTTCTAAAATATTATCATTTCAATATATAATCAATATAAAAATAGTATACATATTTTTCTTTACTTTTGTACTAAGTCTTTAAAATCTAGTGTGTATTTGATACTTGCAGCACATCTCACTTCAGATAAGCCAGATTTCAAGTACTCAACAGACCGGGTAGCCAGAAGCTACCATACTGAATAGCACAGAATTAGACAATAAGGAGAGTAACGGCAGGAAGAGGAGCAGAAATCAAGGTGATGAGTTGAAGGACTGTCTATAGAACAGCTGGGCAAAACATTTTAGATATGCAAGGAGTTAGAAAGTTTAACTCCTGTGTACTCTTTCTGAACAAATTACCAGGGATGATTTACAGCAAAATTAAAAAGGGTTTTAAGAAATAGGATGACATGGCATGTGAGAAAGATTTAACTCAGGATTTCAATGAAGGCCTCGAAATTAGAACAGGAACTCTGAGGACTTAGAGAAAAATATGTCAAGATGAAAGTCATTTTCCTATAACAAACAGTATGATTAAGAAGCTAAGTGATCTTAGTCATAAGGTAAAGGCGGATGCTGTTTTTCTTCAATCAGGAAAAAAATCTCCAATTAAGATAAAAAAGGCAATTAAAAATTCCAAGGTAAACAAAAAGCAAAGACAAGACATAAATGCAAAAGAAAGACAATGTGGCGAGTGATGGAAAGAGAATCTATTTGATCTTGATGTTTGGAAGATTCTCTCTTAAATATTGCAGGCTTAATATCATCAAACTTTACTTTTGTCCTATGGGTCAACTTCTGAAACTTAGCTATGCTGTGAATATTTACATGACTAAAGTGTTGCAAAGAATATTCATTGTTTAATTCTTAGAATCAATCACAGATAAAACCTAAGATATTTCATAGCTCTAATTGTAAATGTTATTCATCCACACAATGAACACTTCAAAGAGAAAAAAAATTAATTCCTTCATCTTACTTGTTGGACAGTCAAAATATTCTGTATACAGTTATAGAGGGAAAAAACAGAATTTTAGGGATAAGACAAGTCAGCCTAAAGGCTTTAATGATTCAACAATATCCTGTTTTTTTTTAAATCTAGGAAGACAAAGGGTCCAATGTTTTGGTGGCACAAAAGTGGTTTAATGAGTGAGTCACAGTGCAGCCATTAAATTATCCTCAAAGTTTATAATAAGCATTTTTAAGCTTATAACATTAAGTGAAATAAACTGTACCCAGGCTGGGTGCTGTGGCACATGCCTGTAATCCTGGCACAGGAGGGAGGGAGGGAGGCGGGTGAATCACTTGAGTTTAGGAGTTCAAGACCAGCCTGGGCAACATGGCAAAACCCCGTCTCTACTAAAAATACAAAAATTAGCTAGGTGTGGTGGCACGCACCTGTAGTCTCAGCTACTTCGAAGCTGAGGTAGGAGGATTCCTTGAGCTCAGGAGGCGGAGGCTGCAGTGAGCCAAGTATCGCACCATTGACTCCAGCCTGGGCAATGGGAATGAAATCCTGTCTCAAAAACAAAAAACTGTACCCAAAATTGTATAGACAATACGAAGACTGGGCAAATAGATGAAACTAGAGCTGTATTTATCTGTTAGAGTTATATAATCACCTGGCTTTAGAAAGGCAATCCTGCAAAGGTTTAGGAATTTAGTTGAGAAGACAAAAGTGGTACAAGGAAGAGTCAGGTGTAAGTGCTTCTAGTTGGTACTAACTCTGATCTGTCTCTCTGTAACTAACTCCTATTCCTCAACACACACATTTTGTAATTCATTAAATATTCAAAGGTTCAGATTCTCAAGGCTACCTGAATAATTTAGGGTAGCCTCGGCACCATTAAACTGTGCAGAATAGTCAAGGGAGAGGCTTCTTAGAAGAACTACTCCTTGAGCTGCATCTCAGAGAATGTACCAGTTTGAAAATGTTAGTTTAAGAGTCCACAGAATTTTTAGTAGGCAAAAAGGAGGCAGAGGCCAGCACCCCAGACTGAAATGGAACAGAGGAAAATGATGCCAGCTGGAAGGCACAGTAACCAGAAGATAGTGGGAGACACTGACTATCCTCATCCTACCAGCTGACACAAAGATTAGTGTTTCTCAGGGCTCTGTTTCCCAAGACAGAGGTGTAACTCTCCCAAATTTGTTATCAGAGTTTCCTACTCTCTCCTACCAATTTATATTTGATCCTCTCTGTATTAGACAGATAAACTGTCTTTTCTCCTCCACTCTTTTCCTAAGTCGCACTGTTGCCCATAAGATAAATTTCTCACTAGCAAATAATTGCATCAGAGTTGAGTTTGCTTACAGAGACTCAGACAATCAACTTGACAGCTGTAAAAAATTAAAAATAAATTGAAAAATAACAGGGAGAATGACTACAATTCTTCACCCTCATGTCTGGGCTTTGAAATCAAACTGCCCAGATTAGCCAAAGTGAAAGGAATAAATCTGTTAAGGCACCTTAAATAGGGCTCCACATTCAAAACATACCCTTTATAAGCCTCCAACACCCCCTTATTCAGACTTTCTATGAGTATCATCTCACATCCTTACTCTTCAGAAAGAGATCTAATAAAAGAGAACAGGAGGAAATAATATAAGCACACACATGTACCAGAAACTGTGTAACAAACCCATAAAGTACTTGTTATTCCCATTTTACAGAATAGGAAATCGAACTTCATAGAGATTGGGTGATTTGCTAGCTATGTAAATACTGGAGCTGGGATTCAAAGGTAGGTAATTCTCACTTTAAAACTCCATATTCTTCCCCCCCTACATCATGCTGCCTGAGAAGAGAAGAGAAGAGAAGAGAAGAGAAGAGAAGAGAAAGGAGAATTTACCAAATCTACATTAATGAGAAGCAAGAACAGAGAGGTATGGGCTGTTCTGTTTACATCCCCTCCCCATTTTTATTTTTTTTTAGGAAAAGAAACAAAATATTCCTGCTAGGTAAGACTAAGAGACTCTTTCAAGATGACTAAAGCGAATAGCCTCAAATAGACCTTTCTTTTTAGAGGGGCATTAAGTATCAGAGCCAGGGGATCTCTCTCATGATTCTGTCACGGCTCAAGGAAAATTTTAAGAAAAATACTGTTTACCTAGTATGACCACAGCATCTAAGAGAATCCAGAAGGAGTGGTGAGGCAGAGAAAGGGAGGGAAAGCAGACTGACTCACTATTTGTTTTCCAAAAATAAAAACTCAAACCAAACACAGTGGGACTGAACCATCCAGCTGGGTGCTCTAAGGATTAACTGTCCATGTGGCCAAACATTTAATTTAATCTTTCCGATGGACCAGCTATAAAATAGAAAAAGAGCTGAGTATAAGGCTCCTTATCAAGAGGGCACCAAAAAAGTTGTATTTATAGCTTTTGAGATACAGACCTAAGCAAATGGCTTGATATGAAACCCCTGGTTCTAGTTCCCAGCATCCTTGCTGTGGCCAATTTCATAAGGTTGGGTTTGGAGGTATGAATGTCTTCCGAGTGTCAAGTACCATCTCATATTTTTATATCCTCCTCATAGGGTACAGCTGGGCATTTTTATATGGATCCAAACTGATGTTGAAAACAATGCCAACATAATAAGGCAGAAAGAACATGGGCTTTGGAATTGGGCAATCATGGACTTGAGCCTTGGTTGTATGATTTGAGCAAGTTAATAATTCTGAGACTTCTTTTCTTCATCATTAAAATGAGGATAATTATCTTAGAACATTTATTATTTCTTGAGAAATAAAGTTCCTGATACATAATAGACACTTAAAAGATAATTCCCATATTAACCCTTGCTTCACACCATATACAAACATTAACTTGAACTGGATTATAGACCTAAATGTAAAAGCTAAAACAACTCCTACAAGAAAACATAGGAGAAAAATCTTTGTGACCTTTAAGTAAACAAAAAGCATAAATCATAAAAGAAAAACTGAAAACTAAGCTTCATCAAAATTCAAAGCTTTTGTTCCTCAAATGATACAATTAAGAGAAGGAAAGGGCATGACACAAACTGGGAGAACATACAGTTGAACCTTGAACAACATGGGGGTTAGGGGCATGGCTCCCTCTCATGCAGTCAAAATCCATGTACAACTTTTGACTCCCCTGAAACTTAACTACTATAAAGAGTGGAATAACACATACTTAGTATGTTATATATTATATATTGCATTTTTACAGTAAAGATAGAGAAAAAATCATAAGGAAGATTAAAACGTATTTAGTATTGATTAAGTGGAAGTGGATCATCACAAAGGTCTCTATCTTCATCTTGACATTGAGTAGGCTGAGGAGAAAGAGGAAAAGAAGGGGTTAGATTTGCTGTCTCAGCAGTGACAGAAGCAGAATAGGTAGAAGAGGAGGAAGGGGAGGCAGGAGAGGCAAGCACACTCAGTGTCACTTTTACTGAAAAGAATCCAAGTATAAATGGACCCATGCAGTTCAAGCCCATTTTGTTCAAGGATCAACTGTATTCACATGTTTTCACAGATTGAAGGAAATGTTTAATATAGTTCTATCTTACAAAGAACTGGTATCCAGACCATAAAAGGAACTTGTACAACTCAGTAAGAAGATAAATGACACAATTTTTTAAATGGGCAAAAGATTTGAACAGATACTAGACAAAAGAAGATAGTATACAAAATGCCAATTAGCGCATGGTGCTCAACATCACTAGACATCAGGGAAACAAATGAAAACCACAATGAATACCATGACCTATAAACCCATTAGAATGACTAAAATTAAAAAGGCTGATCACACTAAGTGCTTCTGAGGTTGTGAAGCAACTGGAAATCACAGACACTGTTGATAGGGAAGTAAAACAATACAGTTTGGAAGTTTCTCAAAGTTTAACACATATCTACCATATGACTGAGCCATTCAACTGCTGGGTATACCTGGGAGAAATGAAAATGTATGCTCCACAGAAAGATTTGCAAGTGAATGTTCGTATCAGCTTTATTTAAAAGAGCCAGAAACAAGAAAGAACCCAATGTCCATCAATAGGTGGTATATCCACACAATGGAATACTACTCAGCAATAATGCGGATACATGCAACAACATGGACACATCCAGAAATCACTATGCTGAGTGAAATAAGCTGCACAAAAAGTGTACATACTGTACTCCTATAAAATGCAAACTAATTTAGAGTGACAAAGAACAGAGGAGTGCTTGCCTGGGGCTAGGGGCAAAGGAAGGGACAGACTGCAAAAGGGCAAGAGGAATCTTTTGGGGATGATGCCAATGTTCTACATCTTCATTGTAGTACTTGTTTCATGAGTACGGACAGACACCTATCAGACTCATTAAATGTACACATAGTTTACTGTGTGTAAATCATCCTTTGAAGTTGATAAGGAAAAAAAGTAATTTCCTTTGCCACTCTTGCTGCCATTGGAATCAAATTAGCAAGCTACTACCTCCCATATCTCACGATCACTGGGAAAACAGGAAGCTGTATAGAAGTTGGTGAGAAAATGAGTGGTATTGCAAAAAAATTTTGATTATTAATGAGGTGTCTGGTACTAAGTTACAAATCATCTTATTTAATTCTAACACTTTTGATGAGGCAGGCACTATTATCTCTATTACAGATGAGAAAACAGGCTCAGAAACTTTAAAGAACTCATTGAAAGTCACCCAGATGGTAAATGGTAGATTTGGATTCAACAATGTATGCTGGCATCAGACCAGATAAACTTACTTTCGAATGCTATTATTCCCTACAGTGCTTAGGGCATCCTCAGAAAGGAAAAGCCCTGATAGCCTAGGGACAAGAAGAGTTGCTAGAGATTTCCTTCATCAGGACTGAGAAATCTTCTCAAGTAGGGGAGTTTTTCTTCTTTTTAATTTTTTTTTTTTTAAGTAGGGGAGTTTTAGCAGCCTTTTTCAAAGCAGCTTGGGAGAGTGGGAGGTGGGGTACACCTCTGCTTCTGGAGCAGAGGAGAATCCTCTCACTTGGCTCCAGCATTTGCTGGTATTTTGTTAACTTTTGGCTCCTCCATGTTCACCCACCCACTGGTTTCCCAGAGTAAAAATGCCAAAATATCTTGGCTGAACAGGCGAATGGATCACAGATGACAGAGGTGAAAAAAAAAGAAAAAAAGAAAATCACAAGTTCTGTAATATGCTTCTTTTTAAAGGTAAAAACAAATTGCACACCTCCTCATTCTTATTCTCTTTGAGTTGTCTGTCTTGTGAAACATTCTGTTGTCTATATTTTCATTCATCACGTTGGAAAAAGTTAGGCAAATGGGTCATGCTGAAAGTTTAAGTAAATTTACTGTCTTCCTATTTCAGACCAGCTGTAGTCCATCTCCCCTGAAGCCTGGCCAACAGATCAAGGAGAACATGGCCTGAGCTGCAAAAACAGACCAGAGAGAGAAACCCTGGGAAACTAGGCTCTTGGGGGTAGCTCAGGAGGGGAACCCACACTGCAGAGGGAAAGTAAAGAGGCCTGGGTGCCGGGATTAACTCTAATCATCCGTGAGACTCTGGCAAGACATGCTCTCCCTCAGAACCTCCGAAGACTGGAGTGATCAGGTTTTTCAACTTTTAACAAAGGCCCAGCGTTTCTAACCAAATATAATCTCCCTAAACCCTCAGTTTCTCATGCACTTCCTCTTTGAAGATTGCTCTGCTGCCTGTTTATTCCTCAGAAACCAAGTTACACTTTCTGAAATCTGTTATAAAGCCAGGTGACTTTTCATTGTTATACTATAAATTATGATACCAAATAAAAACTTCTAAAAAGTATATACAAGGATAATCTGAAATTCAGCCACAAGCCTGAGTGTGTGTCATTGAGTTAGGAACTAAATGCTCTAAAACAAACTGTGGTGTTTTCTGGTTGTTCCTCATTTCCATTCCTGACTTGGCCTGAACTGCAATTTTACTAAAGCTCCTTTGCTTCCCCTTCACACACGTTAAGAATTCACCACAGGAACATGTGCTTTTGTGCTCATTGAACTAAAGCCTCCTCCCCAAACTATGCTCTGCCAAGTTGTTTCTGGTAAGCAACTTTGGAAAATAAAAATTCCCTAGACATTCTGAACAGTGGTATGAGAGGAAGACACACAACCTGGCAGGGGAACTGAAACATTCCCCTTGTGTCCACTTCTGTCCTGGGAGGATGGGGGAAGGAAGTTGTGGAAGAAGCTTTTTAGAGGAAACAGACTCGCAGGACTTTTGCTGCAAACAATTGGGTACTGTATCCAGCTGTTGACCGAGGCAACTGTCAGCTCAAAACCATGCGGAGAACAAGGGAGCCAGAGTTCCTTCTCCTAAAATAGGACAGGACTACACTTCTGTTTCACATGTCATAGCCTAGTACCTGTATTCTAGCCCTTGAGCCCATTCTCAGTGTTAGAAGGGGCCTTCGGCATCATTTACCCAGTGGCCATTTTTTAAAATAAGTGGAATTATTTATTTCTATATACAAGATTTCGTATAGAAGCATAACATAGAAGTAAAAGCAGAACTGCTCTAGGGGGCAGGGGATGCAGGCAGAGAGCTCTGCCAGCTGAGCTGCTGTCATCCCTTTCATCAGGCACCTCTCTGGATTCCCAGGGCCACAGGCCCTGGGTCTTTGTTTATAAGGTCTTTGTTGATTCTCAGCCTGGGATTCATGGTACCTGTGGAGAGTACAGATGAACACACAAATGACCATGCCCTTCATTTGATTCAGTAGAGGGGTGGTATGAGCTTTTGTTCTCACATCTTCTCCTTCAATAATCTCATTAACTCCCCGTGCTTTGTTTACCATTTCTATGTGAAATAGTCTCACATTGTACATTTTTAGACACTATCTCCCTACTTAAAGCCAAGCATCTAAAGCATACTGCTGGGAGGAGATAAGCAGGGAGCCAGGTAAGTAGATAGGGAACTGGAAGTCTGGCAGCAGAATTCCAAGCGTTTGGTCCCCAAACCCAGGACCAGGACTCTAATTCCAAGGAGATTGGTGAGAGAAAGTAATAATGGGAGTCTTTAAAGAATCAAAGTACAGAAACTTGTACTTTGACAGGGACTTGACCAAAAGGAACCAAGCAAGAGCCAATTCTAAAAAGAATTGGGGGGGCCAGGTCGGGCGCAGTGGCTCACACCTGTAATACCAGCACTTTGGGAGGCCAAAGTGGAAGGATCACTTGAGGTCAGGAGTTCAAGACCAGCTAGGCAGCACAGTGAAACCCAACTTCTAATAAAAATACAAAAAATCAGCCGAGTGTGGTGGTGGGCACCTGTAATCCCAGATACTTGGGAGGCTGAGGCAGGAGAATCACTTGAATCTGGGAGGCGGAGGCTGCAGTAGGCCGAGATCGCGCCATTGCACTCCAGCCTGGGCAACAGGATCGAGACTCCGTCTCAAACAAACAAACAAACAAACAAAAGCACACACACACACACAAAACAATTGGAGGCCAAAGTCAGATGGGGACTAGCTTTAAGGCTGACTTGATGCCAACTCCCAGAAGCCTGGATCAGGCTCTTAAAACTCATACCACGTCATCCCCGTTACATGCAGGATGGCTTCACAGAACCCGTCATAAGGCACGAGAGGACAGAGCTCAGCAGGGCTTTACAGCTCGGCGTGTCTGTGCCCTGCCTGCCTAGCAAGTTGAAAGCCATGTGATAAGCTGAAAGGATGCAGACCAGACACTCCTAACACTTTTTGGGTCACTCACTGACAGACCAAATAGCCATTTCTCCCCTCACCCTTGTTACAGAATTCATATTTTGTTCAGAGGACTGGTGGAGATCTGATGGTATCAGGGAAGGTAAATCCCCTCCCTTTGCCCCAGGGGCTGAATCAAAAGCAATTATACAAATCCCATTCCTCATTGCTGGGAATGATCTAGAGGTGGGCATGTGACCTATTCCTGGCCAAAAAAACATAAGGGGTTTTCTGGGGAGAGAAAGTGCCTGATTTTCCTGGTGACATGCTTGAGCCACTGAAAGAATGCTGAAACTTCCAGCCTCTTACTTTGCTAAATGAGTATCAAAGTCCTTGTGATTTAAGTCACTATTAGTCAGATTTTCTGTTAACTGCAGCTAAAAGTTCTCCTGACCTGCTGACCCACTTGAGAATCAGATTAAAACTATGAGTCCTATATCCTGCAACTTCTATTATATGGGTACATAGAGTATTTTGCCTGTAATTTTTGAAGATTCACAGACTTCAGATCAAGAATCCTTATGCAAGACCAGTAGTTCTCAAAAAGTGCTCCCCATACCAGCAGCAAGAGCATCATCTAGGAGCTTGTTACACATGTAGCTTTTCCAGCCCTACCCCAGTAGATCTGATTCAGATCTAGTGAATCAGAAACTCTGGGAATGGGAGCCAGGAGTGGTGGCGTGCACCTGTAATCCCAGCACTTTGGGAGGCTGAGGTGGGTGGATCACTTGAGATCAGGAGTTGCAGACCAGCCTGGCCAACATGATGAAACCTCGTCTGTACTAAAAACACAAAAATTAGCTGGGCATGGTGGTGTGTGCCTGTAATCCCAGCTACTCGGGCGGCTGAAGCAGGAGAATCACTTGAACCCAGAAAGCGGAGGTTGCAGTGAGCCGAGATTGTGCCATTGCACTCCAGCCTGGGTAAAAGAGCGAGACTTAGTCTCAAATCAAAAGAAACACTGGAAGAAACTCTGGGGATGGGGCCCAACAATGTATATTTTACAGACTAATGATACGATTCATGACAAAATCTGAGGACCACTGCTTTGAGCCCAGCATTATTCAATAGAACTTCCTGTGATAATATAAATGTTTACATCTGTGCTGTCCAGTATGGTTTCCACTAGCAACATATGTCTACTGATCACTTGTGGCTAGTACAACTCAGAAACTGAATTTTTAATTTTACTTGGTTTTAATTTATTAAAATTTAAATAACTGCCTATGGCTAATGGCTATTGTATTGGACAGTGCTGCTCTAGATAAACATGAGGTATTTTATATTATCAAATAGCTCCTGGTACTAAACTACAAAATAAAGAAGTGGTTCTCAAACTTCATTGTGCATCAGAATCACTGGAAAGCTTGGTAAAACAGAGACTGAAGGCTCCCAGCCTAGAATTTGTGATTCAGTAGCTCTGGCTTGGGGGCCTGAGAATTTGCATTTCTAATGGGATCTTAGTGATGTTGGTGCTGTTGGTCCAGGGATGGCAGTTCGAGAACCACTGAAATAAGGAAAACTTGCTGTCTTCCCATAACCTGTGCCTTGGGCCCAGCAGGTGCTTATTACTGAAAGAATGATGGCTACCCTCTAATAAAAGAACACTTTTGGAAGTGTCTACTGTGTTCCAGAGACCATGATTACCTCCTCATAATCATCAGGTGGCAGGCTGTATGTTTTGAAAGAGATTCATAGAAAGGTTTGCTCAAGGCACTCAGTCTTATTGCTTACTTCTCTGTATTTTAAAGTAGTAATTCATAAATTGTTTAGGTCTAGGCAAGTTTGTGAAAGAATATGTGATATTAGTACAGATCACATCATACGTACTGTACTGTATCATATCATATGTATTGTATCATATATGACATATATATTATACATATATATGTACAGAATTGCTGAAAACTAAAATATTCAAGAGTTAAAAAGGCTTTTGACACCACAATGGTGGCATGAACGACAGTAGGACTGGTCATCTGGAGTGGGGGCTAGGCTTTCTCCAGTAACACCACATAGGAAATCATCTATGTGAAAGACCTGGTCTGGACAGCAATACAGCTTTCAAGCATTAATGGGAAAGGCAAGAATCAAGGACAAACACACAGGGGACTTTTCTGAAGGTCAAAAAAGCAACAATAAATACCAAGCCCAGAAAAGCTTTTAAATCTGACCTTTTCCTGTGCTGAAGCCATTCGCCTTCCAGCATCTTCAATCTAATAGACTGAAGTGGGCTGAAATGGCTCTTAGGAGAGAACTGGGGCTAGTCTTTTCCTTAATGCTGCCTCTTCACCACTACTCAAGCAGCAGCAGCATTACTGGTAATTACATCATTATACCATAATGGAACACATGCGGTGCAAGTGAAACAGCCTGGCGGCTCCCCAGTTGAGGAGAGGAGAAGAAAAAGACTCCCCTTTCACTGTTCAATTTCTATTAACTCTCTAGGTTCTGGCTTATTTTCAAAGGCAAACGACCTTTATGACATTTCACAATCTTAAAACAGAGACCACAGAGGTGGAGCTTAGTTAAAGATCAGGAGTGTAGCTGATGCATTAGTATAATAGAGATCTTCCACTGGAATAGGGATTAGGAGACGTGGGTCCAGTTCTGGCTTTGCTAAAAGCACTTTATGTGACTTGAGGGAAACCATATTTGCATCTTTTAGGTTTCAGTTTCCTTATCTATAAAGAACAGCAAAGTTTCTGGGCAGGGGATCCCAAAATGTCCCTGTGGGCAATTTGAGATTGGAACGAATGATCACAAGAGCTCTCCCACCCAACTCTAACATTCTGTTATCAAAAAAGATTCCATGAACAGGAGAGACAGGAGTGAAATAGTATTTGGAAGGCCACCTCTATTTGATCTTCACCAGTTAATCAGATAAGAATTCTTGCCTCTACTCTGACCCATGTATCAGTGTCCGGTCGTCTTTATCAACATCCACAGGAACTCTTCAAGAGACCAAGCTCAGGCTGGGCATGATGGCTCATGCCTGTAATCCCAGTGCTTTAAGAGGCTGAGACAGTAACATCACTTGAGCCCAGGAGTCCGAGGCAATAGTGAGCTATGATCACGCCACCACTCTTCAGCCTGGGCAACAGAGAGAGACCCTGCCTCACTTAAAAAAAAAAAAAAAAAAGACCAAGCTCAGAACTCATTAAATGATCACAGGTCTTCTCAGAGAGAGAAAGTACACAGAAGTACCAAGTATACTGAGATTAAAATGAGGCAACTGAGGTTCTTGCTGTCACAAACTCCTTATAGGACCCTGGCTGGGTCAGTCACTTAACCTTCGCCAACTCTTCTTTAAGACACAGTGTCTGGGTGTGGTGGCTCATGGCTCATGCCTGTAATCCCAGCCCTTTGGAAGGCCGAGGCAGGTGGATCACTTGAAGTCAGGAGTTCAAGACCAGACTGGCCAACATGGTGAAAGCCCATCTCTAATAAAAATACAAAAATTAACTGGGTGTGGTGGTGTGTGCCTATAATCCCAGCTACTCAGGAGGCTGAAGCGGGAGAATCACTGGAACCTGGGAAGCGGTGGTTGCAGTAAGCCAAGATCATGTCACTGCACTTCAGCCTGGGTGAAAGAGCGAGACTCCATCTCAAAAGAAAAAAAAGACACAGTGGTGGAGGAGGTGATGTTTAGAAATTAGACCCCTTCAGCTCAAGCAGTTTATGATTTTGATATCTCTGTACAGGTTTCAAATGCTACTACTGGATATTGGGGCACTTGAGGGTGAGAGGTTGGCACCAACAACATGGTAACAATGCCAAATCCTGCAAGACAGAAATGTTTATGTTTTCTTATAGTATTCTAAAGGTTTTCTCACATACAAGGAAAAAAATATTACCTATAGCAGACCTTAAGAATCAAAACATGCAAAACTACATATTAATTGTTTTGTATCTCAGAATCTTCCCTTTTTAGCATCCCAAAAGAAAGTCAAATTATGTTATTTCTAGATGTCTTCTGGTCCACCTATAGTAGGTATAAGACTTTGGTTTTGAGCAATTAAGTTAGCCTAGATACCATGAATGACACTCCCAAAGAAAACAATTTAAAAGCTAAATAAAATATTCTTAAATATTAATTTTGAAAATGAGTCATGCTGTCAAGAAGTAAGGAATCTGTAGAGAACAAAAGTTAAATGAAAGCAGGTGGAAGCAACCTGAATATTCACTGACAAAGAGTGGATAAAAAAATGTGGTATACATATACAATGGAATATGATTTTAGCCTTAAAAGGAATGGCATTCTGAAATGTTACAATATGGATGAATTTTGAAGACTTATGCTAAGTGAAATAAGCTGGTCACAAAAGGACAAATACTGTATGATCCCACTTATATAACGTACCTAGAGTCAAATTCATAAAGACAAAAAGTAGAACAATGGTTGCCAGGGATTAGGGGTGGGTGAGTAGAGGGTAATAGGGAGTTACTGTTTAATGGATACACAGTTTCAGTTTTGTAAGATGAGAAGTTCTGGAGATGGATGGTGGTGATGGTCATGCAACAATGTGAATGTATTTAATGCCACTGAATTGTTCACTTAAAAATAATTTTGATGTTATATATGTTTCATTCACCACAATAAAAAAAAAATAAGTGAAAGCAGAAATTCTGGAAAGAGAGAGAGCACTAAAACCATTTTTTGCCCTGAGGTTATTTATGTAACAAACACTAATGACCACTGTGATGACTGTTTCAAGTGTGGGCAATACATCTGCAGCACTGAAAGGGACCACTAGGGTCACTGTCTTGACTACTAGAAAAGAAGTAATGTCTTTTGGTTCCAAAAGCAATGGCAACAAAAGCCAAAATTGACAAATGGGATCTAATTAAACTAAAGAGCTTCTGCACAGCAAAAGAAACTACCATTAGAGTGAACACACAACCTACAGAATGGGAGAAAATTTTTGCAATCTACTTATCTGAAAAAGGGCTAATATCCAGAATCTACAAAGAACTCAAACAAATTTACAATAAAAAAACAAACAACCCCATCAAAAACTGGGCAAAGGATATGAACAGACACTTCTCAAAAGGAGACATTTATGCAGCCAAAAGACACATGGAAAAAATGCTCATCATTACTGGCCAGAGAAATGTCAAATCAAAACCACAATGAGATACCATCTCACACCAGTTAGAATGGCGATCATTAAAAAGTCAGGAAACAACAGGTGCTGGAGAGGATGTGGAGAAATAGCAACACTTTTACACTGTTGGTGGGGCTGTAAACTGGTTCAACCATTGTGGAAGACAGTGTGGCAATTCCTCAAGGATCTAGAACTAGAAATATCATTTGACCCAGCCATCCCATTACTGGGTATATACCCAAAGGATTATAAATCATGCTGCTATAAAGACACATGCACACATATGTTTATTATGGCACTGTTCACAACAGCAAAGACTTGGAACCAACCCAAATGTCCAACAATGATAGACTGGATTAAGAAAATGTGGCACATATACACCATGGAATACCATGTAGCCATAAAAAAGGATGAGTTCATGTCCTTTGTAGGGACATGGATGAAGCTGGGAACCATCATTCTCAGCAAACTATCGCAGGGACAAAAAACCAAACACCACATGTTCTCACTCACAGGTGGGAATTGAACAATGAGAACACTTGGACACAGGAAGGGGAACATCACACTCCGGGGCCTGTTGTGGGGTGGGGGGAGGGGGGAGGGGGGAGGGATAGCATTAGGAGATATACCTAATGTAAATGACGAGTTAATGGGTGCAGCACACCAACATGGCACATGTATACATATGTAACAAACCTGCATGTTGTGCACATGTACCCTAGAACTTAAAGTATAATAATAATAATAATAATAATAATAATAATAAAGTGACCAAAAAAAAAAAGAAGTAATGTCTCTCCTAAAAGTCTGTAATCAAAATCTGGCTCTAACGCAAGTTTGTGATCAAATTCGTGATACTCCAAGTGAAGATCTAAAAGTAGTCCAGGATTAATAATGTCCTGAGGCTACTGGAGGCAGCAGCCTCTAATCCATTCTGGTAGAATAAATGTTTAACCTAGGCCTCAAATAGCTTCCACAGGTAAAGTCCTAAGGAACACTTGCTCTTAAAAGTAAAACAAAAACAAACATGGAAATAAGCCATAACACCATAATGAATGACAGCCAGGAAAAACCGATGACAGAATCGTATCTTCAAAGACTTCACATATTGGAATTAGAGACAGAATATAAAATTTTTATGATTTAGAAGAGAAGCTTAAAAAAATTAGCAAACGAGAGTATAAAAAAGAACTAAATACTTTTGAAAACAAACCAAACTGAATGTCCAAAAATGAAAATTACAATTGAAATGAAAAAGTCAATGATCAAGTTAAACAGATTAAATAGAGTTAAAGAGTTAGTCAACTGGAAGAGCAATCCAAAGAAACTCCATAGAATGTGACCAAGAACTAAAGATATGACAAATGAGAGTTTAAGAGACATGGATGATAGAGTAAGACGGTATAACATATCTAATCTTATAACTGAAGTTCAATAATTAAATAAGAGGGGATGGAGTATTATTCTATGCCTTTGGCTGGTATGTTTTCAGAACCATTGAAAGAATACCAAACCGCATATCCAGTAAGCTCAACAAATGTCAAGCAGGATAAATAGAAACCACATATTGTAATGAAATTTAAGAACACCAAAGACAAAAAAGAAGACATTAAAAGAGAAACAAGAGATCAGCTGCAGAAGAATGGCAATTAGACTATCAGCTAACTCCTGAACAGCAACAGTGAAATCTAGAAGATCATAGAATAATTTTTCAATGTGCTAAGAAAAAATAACTTCCAATGCAGAAGTCAAGAGCCATTCAAACTCAATGAATGCAAAATAAAGATATTTTCAGACAGAAAAACAGAAATTGCCACAAACAGACTGTCACTAAAGGCAATTCTAAAGGATATACTTTAGGAAGAAAAATAATCCCAGATGGAAGGTATGAGATAAAAGAAAAAGATGAGCACAGATATTGATAAATATGTGGGAAATCTGAACACTTCCAATGTAAAACAAGAATATTATTCTATGTGGGTATAAATAAATAAGATAGAAAATACCGGCCAACAATAACATAAGTTAGGAGGAGTGATTCAAGTTTAGGTATGCTAAAATTCTTATATGATTTGGAAGAAGGGTGTAGTGCGTTGAATGGTTGCTTCCCAAAAGATATGCCCATGTCCTAATCCCTGGAACCTGTGAATATTACCTTATACGACATAAGATGTGATTAAGTTAAGGGTCTCAGACCCTTAGGCCATATAAGATAATATTCACAGGCAGCACTTCTCTTGGAGAATTCAGGGAAACTCTAAATGTAATCATATGTATCCATATAAGACAGAGATAGAGGGACAACAGATAGACGGACAGAAGAGAGAGGAGGAAGAGACAGTGTGACCATGGGCAGAGATTGGAGTGATGCAACCATGAACCAAGGAACATCTGGAGCCACCGGAAGCAAAAAGAGGCAAAAGATTTTCCCCAGTGCTTTCAGAAGGAACACAGCGCTGTAATACCTGGATTTATTCTCTCCTGAACCGTGAGAGAATAAATTTCTATTGTCTTAAGCCAACAAATTTGTAGTCATTTGTTACAGCAACTACAAGAAACTACTACAGGCCCGGCATGATAGCTCAAGCCTGTGATCCTAGCATTTTGGGAGGCCAAGGCTGGCAGATTGCTTGAGACCAGCCTGGACAACATGAGGAAACCCTGTTTCTACAAAAAAAAAAAAAAAAAAAAAAAGAAGAGGAAAGAAAAAAGAAACTAATACAGAGAGTAAATATACTGCTGTACTTTAGGCCAAATTAAAAAATTAAAATATATGTGCTGATAAAGAGCTCAAATCTCCCTAAATGAATTTATTAATTTAACATAAACTCAGTAAAAACACCATATTTTTGGCCAGGTGTGGTGGCATGCCTGTAATCACAGCACTTTGGGAGGCTGAGGCAGGTGGATCGCCTGAGGTCAGGAGTTTGAGACCAGCCTGGCCAATATGGCGAAACCCTGTCTGTACTAAAAATACAAAAATTAGCTGGGCGGGGGGGTAGCATGTCCCTGTAATCCCAGCTACTCGGGAGGCTGAGGCTGGAGAATTGCTTGAACTTAGGAGGCGGCAGTTGCAGTGAGCCAAGATCTTGTCACTGCACTCCAGCCTGGGCAACAGAGCAAAACTCAGTCTCAAAGAAAAACAACAACAACAACAACAACAACAAAAACCACCATATTTGTTTTAAATAAGAGAATATAATTGTAAAGTTCATAATTGTAAAGTTCATAAAGAAAAACAAGAATAGCAGAGGACACTATTACAACCATATGGTAAAACACACCTCATTCATCAAAACAAAGTGTATTGCTATATATATTTTGTAAGTATATATACAGACAAACTAATGGAATTTAATACTTAGTGAGTTCACAAATGGTTATTAATGCATAAAATGCTTAGATTATGATAGAAGTAGCACCTCAAATCCATGGGAAAGATTTAATGACATTGTTAGAAATAAAGCTGAAACACAGTTGAACCTGTACTTCTAAGCATAGATCAGGAAAAATTCCAACTGGATCAGATTTAAATGTAATATAAAATGAAATTATAAAACATAGCACATTTCTTTTATAGCCTATAAGTGGGAAAGTCTATTACCTAAAATCCAGAAACCATAACAATGATTGTTACAGTGACTACACAGAAACCTATAACTCTAAAAATGAAAACTATTTTCAAATCCTGCATGGCAACACAGACACACCCCCCCCCCAAACCCACACATACCCCTATGGGCAAAGCAAGGAAAAAAATGGTAACTTGGGTTAGAAGTCATAAATATTTCACTAAAATTCACAATTTCTATTACAAAGGGCTAATCTCTTACACAAAGAGCTCCTACACATCAGTAAGAACATTAACCTTGCAGAAAAATAAGCAAATGTTCACAGAAAAATAACTATAAATGATTTTTAAACATGTGAAAAGATCAATGTTGACTTATAAAAGGAATACAAATTAAAAATACACTTAAATGTTACTTTTCTCTCATTAGACTGGCAAACATACAGAACTTTGGTAATCATCTTGGCAAGACTGTGGAAAAAGAGGCAGGAGTGTAGTTACAAACCCTCTGGAGGGCAATGTGGCAAAATTACATATAATCTATCAAAAGTGTAAGAGTATATAACCTTTAACCAGGCAATGCCAGAAACTTATCCTAGAGACAAACTAACACGTGCACAACGACATATGTGCATTTTGGGATCTATTTAAAAGAGTAATATTGAAAACAATGTAAATGCTCATCAATAAAGACTTAGTTATGCCTTTGCCAATTGATGTAATACCACTCAGCTGCTTTTTAAAAAGGCATGGGGAAGAAAACTCTTCATGTATCAACATGGAAAGAGCATCAAGATATATTATGAAGTAAAAAAAAAAGCAAGTATAAAGTTGTCCTTTATTTGTATAAATGGAGGAGTTAATATGTATTTGTATGCATATTTATAATCTGTATTAGATATATTCTAACATATCTAATATGTTAACAGGCCAACATACATTATAAAGATAAATACACTGGGGTATTAGAACTGAGCAGATGACGGCAGAAGGATAGAGAGGAGACTTCTCACAGTATACTTTTCAAATATTTAGTGTTTAAGCCATGTGCATGTATTATCTATTAAATTTAAACATTTTAATAAGTATGCATAATAAAATACCTAGAGTAACTTCTAATGAAGTAGATAGAGTGTAACTTCCAAATTAGCAGAGGGATAAAAAGAAAATTAGAAAAAGGAAACGAAATGTTCAATCCAAAAGGTAAGATTAAAAAAAAGAACAGAAAATTTCAGTGTAAGATAAGGTACAACACTACATGGTTGCAACAAATTAAAACATTTCCATAATCACAATAAATGTAAATCAATGTAATTCACCATTTAAAAGACAAAGCCTGTCTCACTGTATTAACCACAATAAATATGAATTAACTAAATTCCCAAGTTAAAAGAAAGACTTTTCAGACTAAATGAAAACATAATCTAGCTACATACTGTTTTTTTTTTTTTTTTTTTTTTTTTTTTTTTTTTTTTTTTTGAGACGGAGTCTTGCTCTGTCGCCCAGGCTGGAGTGCAGTGGCGCGATCTCGGCTCACTGCAAGCTCCGCCTCCCGGGTTCACGCCATTCTCCTGCCTCAGCCTCTCCGAGTAGCTGGGACTACAGGCGCCCGCCACCACGCCCGGCTAATTTTTTGTGTTTTTTTTTTTAGTAGAGACGGGGTTTCACCGTGGTCTCGATCTCCTGACCTCGTGATCCGCCCGCCTCGGCCTCCCAAAGTGCTGGGATTACAAGCGTGAGCCACCGCGCCCGGCCAGCTACATACTGTTTTTTAAAGATACACCTAAAGTATAAGAGCACAGGTAGGTTGAAATCAAAGGATGGAAAAAATTACATAAAGTATATACATTACTCAAAAGAATGCTGCTGTAGCTATATGACTACCAAGCAAAAAAAGATATTAAGGTAAAAAGGCAAAGAGGGTCGGTCACTTCACAAAGATAAGAGGTTCAAAGGCCCAGAAGTCAGGTACTTCTAAAAAGTATGTGTACCTAGTAATATGGCCTCAAAATATATAAAGCAAGAATTGCCATTACTATAAGTAGAAAGTGACAAGTCCATTACATAATGGGAGATTTTTAAACAACCTCCCAGTAACTAATACAAAAAAGATGAGGCTCCTTTTGCTAACTCAGGTTAACCTTCCTTGGAACTAGATCACCATATCAGATACACAATTTCTTACTTAATTCCTAAGAAAATTAATCAGAATGGAAAGACATTCTTCCTGTCTGGTTCTGGTGACCAGTATTCAAATACAGAAATGAGAAGTTACACAGGAGCTGCATAAGCAACCACATAGCTAGAGATTAACACTAATGGCTTTGTCAGCAATTCTGTGTGCTTATGCTTCAATTAATCTCTAAATTCCTCAAGAGAAGATGTTGGTCTCTTGCACACATTTGTATCACTTCCCATACCTACCACATTGCCTGGTATATAGTAGATGCTCAATAAATGTTTTTTGAGTCATCTACTACATACTCCTCTTAAAAATATGTATTCTCGGGCCGGGCGCGGTGGCTCACGCTTGTAATCCCAGCACTTTGGGAGGCCGAGGCGGGCGGATCACGAGGTCAGGAGATCGAGACCACGGTGAAACCCCGTCTCTACTAAAAAATACAAAAAATTAGCCGGGCGTGGTGGCGGGCGCCTGTAGTCCCAGCTACTCGGAGAGGCTGAGGCAGGAGAATGGCGTGAACCCGGGAGGCGGAGCTTGCAGTGAGCCGAGATCGCGCCACTGCACTCCAGCCTGGGTGACAGAGCGAGACTCCGTCTCAAAAAAAAAAAAAAAAAAAAAAAAATATGTATTCTCTCCAACATCTATGAAGCACCTATTACATACCAGGTACTGTGTTAAGTACTGAGAATACACAGATGAATAAAAATGTCTGCTTTCCAGGGGACCACAACCTAGTAAAAGATAAATAGAAATATATATATATATATATATATATATATATATTTTTTTTTTTTTTTTTTTTTTTTTTTTTTTTTTTTTTTGAGACAGGATCTCACTTTGTTGCCAAGGCTGAAGTGCAGTGGGACACACACAGCTCACTGCAGTCTTCACCTCCCGGGCTTAGGCAATCCTCCTACTTCAGCCTCCCAAGTAGTTGGGACTATAGGCACGCACTACTATGACCTACTAATTTTTGAATTTTTTGGAGAGATGGGGTTTTGCCATGTTGCCTAGACTGGTCTCAAATTCCCAAGCACAAGCTGTCCACCTGCCTCAGCCTCCCAAACTGCTGGAAATGTAGGCATGAGCCACTGTGCCTGGCTTTGAAATACATTTTCTTAAAAAGCTGTAAGTAGAGTTTTAAATGGAGTGGTAGATATACAAGCCTAGTGAAAGTACCTACAGACTTAAGGGAAAGGTTCTCACCCATTTAACATAGATTTATAAGCACTTACTGCATGCCAGAATCAGGTAGGTGTTAAGAAGAGATATTTGAGTTAATTCTTGCCAAGCAGATGTGGGGTTGAAGTCAGACAGAGGGTACTAAGGGCAATGAGAAAAAAGAATATAAGGTCCAGGAGAAAAAATGTGATTTGCTCAAAGTCAAAGAGCTTAGGAAAAGACTAGAACCTACATTCCCTAGTGTCCTTTCCACATTTCTTCTGGAATTCCTGGCCTCAAGCTATCCTCCACACCTCGGCCTCCCAAAGGACTGAGACTATAGGCATGAACCACCACATGTGGCTCCCACATTGCTTCTCTACACTCCTTCCCCTTAGAACCATCTTTACTCCAGTACAGATTCCTATCTAGGTCAATGGCTTTTGACAAAAATTCAGTAAGAAATGTCTTTTAAATTGTAGCACAGTATCTGTAAATACAATGAACTTAAAAGTTTCAATAAATATCCTTAACTGGACACAATACATGCTACTTTTTGTATACTATTTTACTTTTAAAATGCTGGTAGCAACTCATTACCATTGATTTTATCACCTACGAACAGAGCTCAATCCCCATTTTGTAAAATGCTTATTGCTTGCAATGGTTATTCCACCTCGAGCTTCTCACTTAAGAGCCCCCCACAATCCCTCTCCAAACATATTACTAAGCAACTACGATAGCAAACGCTGTGATAGGCCTTGAGTTTGCTATATGTGGTTAAGTTCTTCAAAAAAGCATAAACCAGGGATTTTATTAAACTTCCCTGAGAAATTTTTCCCCAACTATACATATTTACTACATATCTACTGATATCAGAAGATGCAGTAGATACAGAGTGAGATTTTGACATATGTAATGTTGGGAAAAGCTTCCCAGGTAATAGCACCTTTTTAAATATATATACGTCTATATAGTATTTTGCAAGTAGGCGGCAATGCTATGCTTGAAATACAAGGGTGGGAATGGCTGCCGTCATTTTTTTTTTTTTTTTTATTTCAACAGGGTTTTGGGGAACAGGTGTTATTTCGTTACATGAATAAGATCTTTAGTGGTGATTTCTGAGATTTTAGTGTACCCGTCACCCCAAGGTGACAGCAACTTAATGATCTGAGGTCCCTTCCACTTTTATGAAACAAATATTTGTGTAGGAAAAGGAGTCTGGTAACGGACTAGACACAGACAAGAAAATGAAACCTCAGATAAGCAGAGGGACTTGAGCGTGGTTAAAAAGCCACTGGTAGGGCAGGCATTGGAATCCAGCTCACCTGATTTTCAGTCCATTTCAGAAAGTTCCCACTAGGAAAATGAAGTCTCCCTATCAGTGTCCCTTCTCCCTCTGCAGTGACCTTTTCTTTATCAGAAACTCCCCAGGGCACCTTGGCTTACTAAATGCTAATTAGATTTCCTCCACCTGCTCTGGGACTTAGAGGACAGTACTAATGCAGTGCCCTCCTCAGCTAACAAAGCCACTGGCATTCCCGGTATGCAGGGGCTGGCCTCCAGTTTAGTCAACATCAATTAAAGGGCTCCTATCCAAAGCCCTAAGGAGGAAGACAGAAAAGGGAGGGGTATTCCTTGATCCAAAAAATGAAGTACAGTCACTGATTGGGATTGATTGTTACTGTGGAGCTGGGTGGGAACAGGAAAAATTCTGGGAGGTAGGAATGGAATCTGGGTGAGGCAAGCAAACTGATGACCATTCATCATCTTCTCACTCCCCCAAGGAATGCTATTGTTGAGCTTGAGGGGATGAAGCCTTGGATCGCAAGAAGGCTTCATCCAAAAATAACTTGAGAAACACTTCCGTTTCTCTTCTTGTTTCAATACACAGGTCCAAATTCTGCAGCCCAGAATGACAAGTCCTCCATAATTCTATCCCGCTCTATGGAGGCATCAGAATTGCGTGAATATTCAGCCACTAACTGGCAAAGTTCAGCCTGGATGTTCAGCCATTAACTGCTATGTAATTCTGGACCAGTTACAGTTTTCTCTGGGCTTTGATTTTTCTCATTTGCAGCACTCAGTTGGTTTCAAAATTAAATAAGACAATGAATATACAAATGTTTTATAAACTATAAGGTGCTGTAGAGCTTTAATACAACTCCTAACACAAACTCAATTCAATGCAAACATTTACTGAGTTCCTAGAATAGTGTTTATACAGAGTTGGCACACAAACATTATCAAATAAGTATTAGCTATTAGATGCACAAAAACCATACAGAGTTCTTAATGATGTGGAAATCACAGTCCACTGTAGGAGACAAGCTCTTTAACATAATATGATGATTACTAAAACAGGCTGGGCACAGTGGCTCACGCCTGTAATCCCAGCACTTTGGGAGGCCGAGACAGGTGGATCACCTGAGGTCAGGAGTTCAAGGCCAGCCTGGCCAACGTGGCGAAATTAGATTTCCGTCTCTACTAAAAATACAAAAATTAGCCAGGTACAGTGGTGCATGCCTGTAGTCCCAGCTACTTGGGAGGCTGAGGCAGGAGAATTGCTTGAACCCAGGAGGTGGAGGTTGCAGTAAACTGAGATCACACCACTGTACTCCAGGCTGGGTGACAGAGCAAGACTCCATCTCAAAAAAAAAAAAAAAAAAAAAAAAGATAAGTACTAAAATAGAATATGCACAAAGTGAGGATGGGGGGTTAATTTACCCTGCTACCAAAGAGCAGGGTTTAAGGATTATCAAAAACCTTCTATATTCACTATATTTTCTCCAAGCCCTATCCCCAATTACATTCTATCCCCCATCCAGACTGGGGTGGAGAATAGAATGTAATTGGGGATAGGGCTTAGAGAAAATATAGTGGAGAAGCAACTCAAATGGTTGCTTCTCAAATGATCCTCCAGAACAACATATTCATTAAAATCTCCCCATCTTTATTCACAAAGTTACATGAGAAGTTTTAAAAAACCGCTGACCATCCAAGGAGTATTTAAGCTTCTATTATGTGCAAGGTATTCTGAAGGATGCAAAAAAATACAAGACAGGTCCCTGAACCCAATGAATTTGCCATCTAGCAAGGGAGATAAGTCATATACAAAATTATGATACTAAGGTATATTCCTGAGCCATACAGTATCTCGGGGTAAAGGGGAACATAACTCAAATATCTGGAGGAGCTCCAAGTTGAAAAATTCTGTCTTCTTCTCCCCCATAAACTTGGACCAAGAGTCACAAATACATTCTTCCTCCATCTAGCAATATCCTTTAACCTACTTTGTGCCAGACAACATTCTGGTCATGAGAAAAAAGCAATGAACAAAATAGACAAAAATCCTGCCTTCGAAGGGCATATGGTCTGGAAGTGTAAAGGGTCAGGTAGGTATACATATGAGTGACTGGTGTGTGCGTGTATGTGTGCGTGCGTGCGTGTGATACAGCAGACTAGAAAGCATATGCTTTGGCTTAAATGGACAGCTACCACCCAGTTCCAGCTAATTGTTGCTAAGCAAAAATTTGGGCCCAGTGTTCCCAGATCTGGAAGCTGGACATTTTACGGATTCTATGTAAGAGATCTCAGCTTTTAACAATCTACGACTAATTAAAAGTATTTAAAACACCGCAGGCTAAGCAAAACACTTTATAGATGGAATTCACGCCAAAGACACCAGTCTATAACCTGTCTTAGAACATGTATCATGATTTTTGGCTTAGAGATGCAGTCACTTCATATAGTGTTATAAACCAAGTGCTACTGGGCTGGAGGCACATGATCCAGCCTCTCAGCCAGTATTAAGGAGGTGAGAGCATTTAGCCTGAGCTCCTTCAAAAAACATCTCAGAATATGTCAGTGCTTAATTTCCTTTCTTTCTTTTTGTTTTTTGAGACGGAGTCTCGCTCTTTCCCCCAGGCTGGACTGCAGTGGCGCTATCTCGGCTCACTGCAAGCTCCGCCTCCCAGCTTCACACCATTCTCCTGCCTCAGCCTCCCGAGTAGCTGGGACTACAGGTGCCTGCCACTGCGCCTGGCTAATTTTTTGTATTTTTAGTAGAGACGGGGTTTCACTGTGTTAGCCAAGATGGTCTCGATCTCCTGACCTCGTGATCCGCCCGCCTCCGCCTCCGCCTCCTCCTCCCAAAGTGCTGGGATTACAGGCGTGAGCCACCGCGCCCGGCCGTCAGTGCTTAATTTTCTATTCTTTATTCACTTCTCACAGCACTTACTGGCCACATCCATGCGTTGCCACATGGTGAGGTATTTCTTTTTTTTTTTTTCTTTTTTTTTTTTTTGAGACGGAGTCTCATTCTGTCGCCCAGGCTGGAGTGCAGTGGCGCAATCTCGGCTCACAGCAAGCTCCGCCTCCCGGGTTCACGCCATTCTCCTGCCTCAGCCTCTCCGAGTAGCTGGGACTACAGGCGCCCGCCACCACGCCTGGCTAATTTTTCGTATTTTTAGTAGAGACGGGGTTTCACCACGGTCTCGATCTCCTGACCTCGTGATCCGCCCGCCTCGGCCTCCCAAAGTGCTGGGATTACAAGCGTGAGCCACCGCGCCCGGCCATGGTGAGGTATTTCTTTGCTAAGAATGGCAAGACCATTTTGTTCAACCAGGAAGTCCATAAACAGCAACTCAACCAATGCAGCTGCCTTGATGGTTTGATTATTCAACAGATTAATACTGTTCATGAATATGATTAATTCTGATCTACTCTATAATAGGCTTGCTATTTAGAAATACAGTAAACTTCTGTCACCTGAAATTCTCAAGTCAGGGACTTTATGCAAATTATCCTGGACAAAAAAATTTCCAATAGTTAAATCACGTTTGTCCAGAAGTCACTGAAATATAGTACTGATGGCTGAAAAGCAAGCTACAATCTAAAATAAATATATACAAATTACTACACAGATAGTCACAATACAAACGTTTTAATAAAAATAGAAACAAAGCATACTATAAAAAACAAGAATTTCACTAAATACTAGTGCATACCAAATGAGAAAAGGAACAATTAACCCTAATAAAAGCTGGTCTTTCACTACATACGTTTGTAACAGAACTACACAGCACGTTAACAAACTGAAAAAAAAAAGATAAGACAGCAAAAATAAACTGTATAGGTTTAAATCTTCAACTTCAGACCCCGGAAAAGCATCTTAAAAGTCAGATAAGGCCGGGCATGGTGGCTCATGCCTATAACCCCAGCACCTTGGGAGGCTGAGGTGGGAGAATTGCTTGAGGCTAGGAGCTTGAGACCAGCCTGGGAAACACAGCAAGACCCCATCTCTACAAACAAATTTTTTAAAAATTAAAAAAATTTTAATTTGTTTAAAATAAATAAATTTACTTATTAAATAAATTTATATTTACGGGCATGGTGGCATGCGCCTGTAGTCCCGGCTACTCAGGAGGCTGAGGTGGGAGGATCACTTGAGCCCAGGAGGTCAAGGCTGCAGTCAGCAATGATTGTACCACTGCACTCCAGCCTGGGTGACAGAGTGACAGAGACCCTGTCTCAAAAAAAAAAAAAAAAAAAAAAGTCAGATAAGTAATTCTCAATGCCAGGAAAATTTATCGTCCCTGCTGGTCTCCAGTTCATTGTATTAATCACTGGCAATCATTGCATTAGAAACTTGGTCACCCTGTCTTCAAAATATAGTGCTGTTACCTTTTAACTGGGTTAGTTTACAGTGTATATAAACTTAATGATCAATCAGTGCCTCTGCTGTATTTGAGCCATGACTTACTGTAGCAAAATTAAAATCTAAAATGTAATGGAATAGCTCCAATGTACCTCTGATCAGCTGTGTGGCCTATGGTTTCTTTTGGTTACCAAAATCTGGGATGTGAAACTTGCATCCCTTATATAGTGTTTTGTGTTCCCATTCTTTCTCATTAGAGGAGTCGCCTAAGGGCAGATTATCTTGCTATTAGTTTTGCTTTGGCCCAGAGTCTTTCATCTGCAAAACAGGTGTGTTGGTCACAAGGTAGTATCTGAATAAAAATTTTCAGGGGGAGAAATATATCTTATATACCAGCAAATTTAAAAAACCCAAAGGCATTTATAAGGATGGTCATTTCAGCACATTTTTTAAGTAAATAAAATACTGTAACTGCTTATCAGCTGGTTAGGTTGGTTAAATTACAGTAGTATACCCAGACACTACTATAAAGATAATGAAAAAAGCTGAGGTTCATGAGAGCTCCCAGAATGTTATTCACCTAAAGGTTATTACCAGATGATGGCATCTGGCGTGGGGTTTTTTGTTTGTTTGTTTGTTTTAGCATTTCTTGATTTATAACGAACACGTACCATTTTAACAAAAGCAATCTTTCCTTTAAAAAAGAAAATACAATTGACCTATATATGCAACTATGGAACTACACTCACGGTTTATTTTATCTCACAGGATTTTGGTGCACATTAATCATACGGATGTAGAACAGTGTCTGACACATAAGTATTCAAATATTACCTGATTTATGCTAAGTGAAAAATAACAAGGTATAAAACAGGGTAAACAGAGCAAGGGTCTGTGATGGGAAAGATGTTTTTTATTGACTACTGCTGTGCCCAGGTTCTAGAAAACAGTCTGGAGCAAAGCTTACCTGTTTATCATGTGTTGCAATCTCAGAGCAGAGTGGGGAAGGCTTGGCAGGAAAGAGTAGGAGGGAAAGGAAACCAAGGCTATATGCATCAACAAACCCGCTACAGCTTAACATGAAAATACAGACAACTGCTCATTTAGAAGGTTACAGGATGGGTTGTATGGAACTACTAATATTGTATGTGCGTGTGCGTGCACGTGTATGTGTGCGTAAGGGGTAAATGGAGGAGAAAGGCAGACACGAAGCAATTTATCTGCTGGCTCCTTCCCTTCTCCAGCTTCCAACTGCACTGGTCAGTGATGTCAACTGCCCTCACTCCCCACTTCCAGGCTGTGTTTACGTAGCCACTCTGGACAGTCATTGGGGAAGAACGCACCCCATGTTTGAACCTGAAAGTGGTAGGAGAGGCCAGGGTCTAGCCAAATGGGGTTTAGGCACATGAGTTGCTGTAGTTCTCTCCACAATGGACATAACAGAGACCAAACCAGAGCCCCACCCTCACAGAGGGAAGATGAGACAGCCAGCACTGTTAGAAAACGTGGCAAAAGCAGCAACATCTGAAGACTCACCACTAAGCAAGCAGACTGCCTGAGGCGCAGATAGAACCAAGGGCATCTCGATAGACACACTGAGTCTCACACAACGCATACTCTTTTAGACAGAATAGAACTTTAACTATCATGTATCTAAAAAACATACATTAGGAAAAACCTATACTTAGTCTATACTCAGTAGTCTAATGAAAAGGGCAGGGACTTTCAGCCAGACAGTTCTGAGATTGAAAATCCTATCCATCTGTTCCTTGTTGTGAAAAGCCAAGTAGGTTGCTGATCTGTATAATCAGGATACTATATGGTTATAGTGAAGATTAAACGAGCTAAGGTGGCTAAAAGAGATGTTAGGCTCTGGCAGACCTGGTGCTGCCTCTTACATAAGAGGGGCTGATTCTTTTCCTTCCCTCATTCAGTCCCTCCTCTGTGTTCCTCCAGGACAACCTCACATTATACTGCTAACATCATTCTGCCCAACATTATTTATATTTATGATCACTCGCTACACTGGCAGCTCCATGAGGATGGGATTATTTCTTTGGTGTCCAGCTTTGCTGTCTAGTACAGCTTGTGCTTATAGCTGGGGCTAAGCACACGTTTGCTGAATGAACCAAGAACTTCAAACACCAATTCTCAGGGGAGACAGCTTTTCAGAAGACCATTAGTAAAGTCCCTTGAAGGACCCATGAGACTTCTAAACATAGTCTGACAGCTGTACCGGCCAGAAAGGTAGAAAAAAAGAAACGTTTTGAAGCTAGACAGATTTGCATTCCAATCCCAGTTCCATCTCTTATTACAAGGGTAATATTTGGGCAAGTGACGGAGACCCTCTAAAACTTTCATTCCCATAAACATAAAATCAAAATCATATGATATTTTGTAGGGCTATTTTAAGAAATAAGATTAAATGATATAAACTATTACTCGTATGGTGTTAATCCATGTCACAAGGCACTCTTATCCTGACCAAGGTAGGGGGAGCAGAAGAGAGATTTTTCTGCTATGAGTAAAAGGTATCTGCTTTTTTTCCTTTGAATTCTATGCATTTTTACTGAATGTCTGCTCTGTGCCAGGCTTTGTACAAAATATCATCCTCTGTAAGTTCACAAAGTGCTTTTACCTTAGCCTCTCTCTCTGAGCTCTCACCCTCCTGACTCTGCTTTAAGCCTGCCAAGGATACCCACTAGAAATGCTGAGAGATGAAGAGTTTCCATGACCTCTGGAACAGATGTGGATTGTAGCTCCAACGATAAAGGCAATAAATAAGAAAGACATCCAAGCCTTGGTTGATGACATGGTAAAGAGTAAGTGTGCCAAATACATTTGACCAGCCCCTAGAGGTTCCACATCTAAGGTTGGTATTATTCCCCAGGCCCATTCTACTTCTCTAAAAAAACTTATCTTTCAGGAAAAACCCTTTAAAAGAATTTAAGAATTCCTCATTTATCAGCTACTTGCAGAAAAACTGCTAAGCAAGGAAAGGGACAAAAAGCCAGTTAAAATAGAGAGGCACAGTATGTATAACCTGAATAAACCCCAGCAACCTAAGTGGCTGCCCTGGGTAGAAAGACAGTCCAACAATCAAAAGTGAAAAAACAGTAATTCCAGTCTTTACATGCTTTCCTCAATGGATACGAGAAGGAATCAAGATCGTAACACACTTTTTATCTCCTAATCAATTCTCTCATATAATATAGTTGCTCAACGGTCTCTCACTCACCAACCTACCCCACTCCCAACCTTCAAAACCAGTTTCAAATTTGCATTCTCCCCTTTCCCCTTTATCTTAAAAATTCTTTATTAAGAAGATTCAGCGTGTCTTCTCTGTTTTTACATTTTCGCTCCATTCAGCCTATTAGAAAGAAGTAGAGTCCTGGAAGAAGACCCAGTAAGAAAGAATCCTTCCACCCTAGAAAGCCTTACCACTGGGCAAGCAGACTACCTGAGGGACAGATAGTACCAAGGGAATCTCGGTAGATACACTGAGTCAGTGAGAAACTAAAGGGAAAACTGTGAATACTAATATGAATAACTTGTATTCCTTTTTTGACAAATAATTGTACATGTTTATGGAGCAAACAACTCTTCTCTGTTGTATACATTATATAGTCAGATCTAAACCTACTAGGTGATTATAATGACTTTTTTTTTTTTTTAAACGGAGTTTCGCTTTTGTTGCCCATGCTGGAGTGCAATGGCGGAATCTCGGCTCACTGCAACCTCTGCCTCAGGGTTAAAGCGATTCTCCTGCCTCAGCCTCCTGAGTAGCTGGGATTACAGGCATGCATCACCACGCCCGGCTAATTTTGTATTTTAGTAGAGATGGGGTTTCTCCTTGTTGGTCAGGTTGGTCTCGAACTCCCGACCTCAGGTGATCTGCCCACCTTGGCCTCCCAAAGTGCTGGGATTACAGGCGTGAGCCACCACGCCTGGCCATATAATGACTTTTTTAATCAAATAAGGGACAAGCCACAAACCAAAAAAGGTCAAAGTTTCTAAACGTAGAGATAAAAATAGCACACTGAATGGGCCCGGGACAAGGAAAACTTCCGCAAATGTAAACAAATACTTAAGTAATACATGTAAATTGCTTAGAATAGAACCTGGCATGATACTGGATTAATGTAGTCATTGTTGTTATTATTGACCAAACTCTTGGTTCCCAGCTCGTTTGTTGTTAGTTGATCACACAAACCCCTCTAACAGAAATCACCTCCTTGTGTAGCTGTTCAGTTTGGGGAGAGAATATGACTTAATAGCTCCTCTAAAACATGGTTCTTTTTATCATTCTTTGCTGCTCCAGGCTAGCACAGTACCTGACACACAGCTGGAATCAACAAATGTTTGTTAAAGGAATTAGTTCTGCTAAGTGAAGATGGTTTATCCTGGAAACCTTACACTTCACATTTAAAAGCATTCTAATCCCAGGTTGCCTTCTATGGGACCCATTTTTGGCAAGGATTTGACAAATCAGAGGGTCTGACCGAACGAATATTATAACACATGATAAGCAGGCCAACTTTAGACACACATTCTAACAGCCTGACTGAAAAAGTCCAAGTTGATCCCAATTTAGTTTTGTAATCCGAAAACACACTTCCTCAATATTTTCCATACAGTTGACTACTGTGTGTCTCTCAAATCTCATGACCTGCCATCAACCCTCGAAGAAAAACAAAATTATTAAGACCAAGGTCTACAATACAAATAATCTGGTATTTGTCACAGGTTTCACTTTTGTTGAGCCATTTCTGAACTCATTATAAAACTATGTCTATGTAGGACCTTATTGTCCATGTCAACAAAGCCCTACAACAACGGAAAGACTTGGGGGTCACCCGGGGGGAAACCTGAAGTCCCGGGGTCTAGTCCTAGTGCCAGTTCTGCTACTGACTAGACAAGTTAGTGAAGTTGTTACACCTTACTCATTATCCATTTCTTAATGTATAAAATAATGATTCAAATATTTGCAGAATGTCTATTATATGCTGGTCATTATGCTGAATGCTAAAAATACAAAGATGAATAATATCCCTATCTTTAAGGGTTTGATATTTTATTGGAGTTGGACAGAAATTATACACATTAAATTAAAATACAATTTAGTAAGTAATATAATGGCACACAGTTTTACAGAAATGTAAAAGAAAGACCCATTATTCTAATGGGTGGGTAGATACACCAGGAAACTAAGAACTAAGAAAGAACATGTTATGGGTTTATTCTATGCATAAAACAAGGTGGATGGGTAGGGAGGGGAACAAGTGCCAGAATGCAGTTGCTAAATTGGATCTTCAAATCAAGAACAGCATCAAGTCTATTGAAATATTATTTTAATTGTAGCATGTAATGAAAATTCTATTTCACACACAGGTACACTGGTAAAGGGAAGACCACAAACTGCACACTTTGCAATCTTTGTGTATTTCGTTTATTTATTTTGTATTTTCTTTAGAGGCAGGGTCTTGCTCTGTCACCCACACTGGAGTGCAATTGCACGATCATAGCTCACTGCAGCCTAGAACTCCTGGGCTCAAGCAATCCTCCCGCCTCAGCCTCCCAAGTAGCTGGGACTACACATGCATGCCACTATGCCCTGCTAATATTTGGGTATTTGAATTAAACTACTACTACTACTACAAAACAGTCTCAGTCTATCTTGTGAGATTTTTTAAAATCAAAGGCCACAACTATTCATTTTCATTTTGAAATGGGGTTTTTTTGTTTGTACTTTTTTTTAGTCTGGGCACAGCTTAATTAAAGTAGTTTTTGATCCATACACAGTTTGAAAAATCTAAGGCTCTTCCTGATATAAAATGTCTTTTCAGTGGCAAAGATATGGTGGAAATATTTGTTGCAAAATGTTTAACATTAAAAAGGCATTTATTAGTACAGCAAGTATATGGTAAAATTAGAGACAGATACATCAACAGATCAGCAATCTAGAGGTATAGTTCCCAGTATGCCCACTGATATAGAAGTAAATGGATACATCTTGAGATTTACCCATTACAACTGAGTTTCAGATCCCATTCTAGAATCAGGTAGTAATCTGAGCTGAACTAGAGAGAGGCAGAGAAAGGGCCCAAACACCTCAAAACTTGTAAAGCTTACATAGTGATATAACCTTCCATTTCCATCTTTGACTCACTGATTAATAAGTTACAGAGTGCTCTTCAGATTTTTCTTGGGGGCCACATTGTCCTAGCTCCTCACAGAGGAAACTATATTCCATTTCCTTCAGAAGCTTCACACACAGACCCTCCATTGACTTCTGGTGCCTGCCAGATGTGCTCAGACCATCCTACTCCTTATACCACCCTTCTGCCAAATCACCTGCAGTACTTTGGATACAGCAGCTCTGTGCATTCCAGATTTAACTGTTTCCCATAGTCTAACAGGGGGAAGTTTATTTAAACTTCCATGTGCAAAAGATCAGAACGTAAGCATAATTAGAGGAGAAATATGGGGGAAATGTTAATCATATGTGTATGAACAGGACCAGATAGGCAGGGAGACTGTTTCCTCCTTAGAACTTCCTGGACTACAAATAGTTTATTTTTGCCTTAGATTGTAGTCAGCTCTCTTCGAGAGCTAAGTACCTACATCCTAGATGTGAACTCAAGCAGCAAAATGAAGATTCCCTAAGCAAAGTCTGCCTGTTTTGGCATTAATAAGAAGAGCCCATTAATCATGAATAACAATACTTCTAATAAAGAGCTAACACTGAGACAGTACTTGCTGTATACCAGATACTGTTCTCAGCACTTTATGTATTAACTCATTCAATCTTCACAACAAGCCCTATGAGATAGGTTCCATCATTAGCCTCACTTTAAGGATGAAAAAACTGAGACACAGAATACTTGCCTAGTTAGTAGGTAATGGGATTCAAATACAGACCAGCCAGCTCTTGCTACAGCTTTTTCATCTTTTAAGTAAAAGGTTGTGTTCAGTATATGTGAAACTTGAAAATGTGTTTTCACACATTCTGTTCTGATTAAAAGATGGGGAATACATCCTTTGTTTACTGTAGGATAAGGCAAGAATAACCATGTAAGTCTGGACAACCTAGGTTTCAAGTTCTAATCTAGGCTCATGATGAGGGAGAGTTGGAGGGGGGCACCGAGACTGTGACTAGGGAAGTGTCTTAATCAGCCTGGGCTGCTATAACAAATTACCATAGACTAGGTGACTTAAACAACAGACTGACAGTTGGGATATTTGTCCCTGCCCAAATCTCATGCTGAATTGTAATCCCTAGTATGGGAGATGGGGCTTGGTGGGAGGTGTTTAGATCATGGGAGTGGATCCCTCATGGCTTGGTGCTGTGAGTCTTGTAAGAGCTGGTCATTTAAAAGTGTGTGGCACCTCCTGCCACCCCGAGTCTCTCAAGCTTGCTCCTGCTTTCACTATGTGATGTGCCTCTTCCCCCTTCATATCCTGCCATGACTGAAAGCTCCCTGAGGCTTCACCAGAAGCTGAGCAGATGCCAGCACCATGCTTCTGGTAAAGCCTGCAGAACTGTAAACCAATTAAATCTATTTTCATTTTAAATTATCCAGTCTCAGGTATTTATTTCTAGCACTGCAAGAACAGCCTAATACACAGACATTTCTCACAGTTCTGGAGGCTGGGAAGTCCAGGATGAAGGAACTAATAGGTCCAGTGTCTGGTGACGGCCCTTTTCCAGGTTTACAGAGGGCTGCCTTCTTGCTGTGTCCTCACATGGCAGAAAAAGGTGACTGGATGGAAGTTCTCTTGTGTGTTCACTTCTTATAAAGACACTAATCCCATCATGAGGGCTCTACGCTCATGATTCAACTTCCCCAAAGGCCCCATCTCCAAATTCTATCACACTGGGGATTAGAATTTCAATATACGGTTTTTGGGGGACACAAACATTGAGTTGGTAGCAGGGAGTACAGGGGACCGGCATGTTGACCAGGTAAGTTTAACTCACTTTATTTTGAAGAACGTGGTAGCAGCAGAAAAGCCTATTATGCTTTGGAGACAAGTGGACTCAGCTTTATACAGTCCTGGGCTAGTTTCTTAACTTGAGCTTGTTTCTGGCTGACATGGGAATATTATCTATCGCACAGTATTGTAGTAAAGATTAAATGAGATGCGATCGGCTCATACCTGCAAAGTTTACTTACTACGTAGTTAAGTACACAATAAAATTTACACTTCACTCTCTCTCCTACTTTCCTATTTTCCCTCCACCCCGCCAGAGATAAGAAGGGACGAATCTGCTTCAGACAAAAAGCAAGTACTGAATAACTGGATACTTGTTTTACTATCCAGCACTGTTTCCCTTTCTCATGGGGGAAAATTGCTTTCCATGAGATGCAAACATGATTCCGAGCGAAGCTGTCACTCATCCCTCTCCACACCTACCACGTGAGTGTCAGGTGAGGCACAGGTAGCTCTAGTCTGACTACCGTAGTTTCCAATTCCCTAGCCATATTGGCTTAGTCCAGGGGTAGAATTATGGCTCCAACTGTCAGTATCCTTCCCCAGCATTTTAAACTTGGAGTTCTAAAAGTAAGGACCTTGCCTTTTAGGTTACAGAGATGAGAGGACTGAGGGTTGCCAGTGATCTCCTTTCTTATCACCTATAGACAGATTGCCTACAGGAGAAAAGAAAGTCAAACACAGACAAGCAGTATGAGATACAATGAGCGCCCTTGGGCCACTGAAATATGATTGTGTGCCCAAGGTCACCTGGTATCTAGAAAATTTTCTTCAATTTTCTGAGCTTCCTTATTATCATACCATTACATTTCTATTTCTTGCTTGGATTTACCTGAGTTGGTTTTTGTCATTAGCAATTCCAAAAGTCCTTAAAACATGAATTTATATTTTATGTCAGACTTTTCTGCAAGGTGCTTTACAGTCAAGTTCCCATTCAATTCTCATAGCAACCCTGATGTGAAGGCATTGGTTCTCTCTTTCTCCCTTCACCCTGAGTGCATATCTGTGATGGTGTGAACTTCTTTGCAAGCCTAGGATCAGAGTACAGGATTCATAGTCACTTTTTTCTTTTTGTTCTTTTGTTTTGTTTCTTTGAAACAGGGGTCTTAATATGATGCTCAGGCTTGTCTTGAATTCCTGGCCTCAAGCAATCCTTCTGCCTCCATCTCCCAAGTAGTTGGGATTACAACCACGAGCCACTGTGCCCCACAGACACTTCTTATATTTAACCAAATCATATAGCAGAATAGAGGCCTTATATCCACTTACCACACCAAGTAGAATACACTCAGACTATACCTGCTTAGATCACACGCCCAATCCAAAATAATCATGGTGGCTGGGGGAATGGAATGTGCTAACTAGCCAAACCTGAAGCTTAGGATAGATGGAGCCAGCTTCCCCAGAATCACACAGATGTCTGAACACAAATTAAGGTGTTGCAAGGAAGGAGAAAGGAGATGAATTTAAGAGAAGCAATCAATAAGTGTTTGTCACATACAAGGAAAAATGGAATCATGTTATTAAGATCATCCAGCTCTCTGAACCATCTGATCAATAACTCCTCCTGTTCACATTACTTCCTGTTGTGACCTCACACTTCTTCAGACTAATTTAAGACTGTGGTTCTCCAGAGGCTTCAGCTATTCTCCACAGAGAAGCTAGCTGGTTTGTCATGACTTCTAATCACTCATCCTGAGTACCAAATTGAAATGCTGATTTGGCAAGATTATTAAAAGATCTCGAGGCACTTTCCAGAACATAAAAGACTTGGTTAAAAGTATTTCTTGAGTCAATTAAAATGTCCTTGGCTGTCTTTCCTGCCTTGGTTTCCTCCTTAGTAAGTGTGAATTCAAAATAACAGGGAAATAGAAAAGGTAAAGCTTCTCTTTAGGAAAGGGTTTTCTCACACAGTTGACCGACAAGACAGATTTCCTACTGGCTGGATTGACAACAATGAGCAAATGGGTCCCCATATCTTCATCATCCTATGATTTTCAACAAGCTACTGTATTTCATTAATTCAAATTCAATTCTATTTTAACATCAAAATCAGAATGTTTCCTACTGTTGAGAGTGTCTTACAGTTAAGCTGCAGTCAGGACACAGCTGTTATTGCCTGCACAAGAGTGTACTTGGTTGTCATGTCTGGCATTGTGACTGGACAAATACAACCCTGAACAAATAAATCAAGGGCCATTTTAAGGAGAAACACGAATTTCAGTAGTTGTGAGACTTTTTGGTAAGATCTTCTAGTAAGACCAAGAAAGTGCCAAAGTTGAAACTTGCAAAATACGTGTCAGTAACCTGAAAGAAAAATTTGAAGACAATGTTGAATCATTTTTAAGAAATGTTGCACCATCAATACTCCTGATGGCATGCAGGGCAGTTATTATGTAGGCAAATATGAATAATGAATTAAAAAGTGTTTCAAAGCTAGAATTGATTATGAAGTAGTTTTAGAAATTCTTTACCAGTGTTTCATTTATACTTTTCTTTTTTGTGTATGCAAGAGAGTGACGGACTATAAATCCATGTCTGCCTAAGTCTACAAGCACTCTTTCAATAAGGTATTTATCCCCCTGCTTAGTGGAATATAAAACAACTGTGAATGACATTGAATGAGAACTTTTTTTTTTTTTTTTTTTTTTGAGATGAAGTCTCGCTCTGTCGCCAGGCTGAAATGCAGTGGCGTGATCTCAGCTCATTGCAACCTCCGCCTCCCGGGTTCAGGTGATTCTGCCTCAGCCTCCCAAGTAGCTGGGACTACAGGCACGTGCCACCATGACCAGCTAATTTTTGTATTTTTAGTAGAGACAGGGGTTTCACCACGTTGGCCAGGATGGTCTCGATCTCTTGACCACGTGATCCGCCTGCCTCGGCCTCCCAAAGTGCTGGGATTACACGAATGAGAACATTTCTAAGGCCTCATTTGAAAATTGGGATGACAAAGACTCCCTAATAGCTGCAGAATAAAATGCAAATAAAACACAGCATTCAAAGGCCTCTAGAACGTGGCCTAAATCTACATTTTCCACTTTTGTCTCCTATTATACTTCCAAGTCCACTACACACTGTGAAATTAAATAATTCAAACTGAAAGCTGTTGGAACTTTAAATTACCCGGAGCCTTGGGAGGAACGTGGCTATGCAGCCTGAATCACATGTCATGCAGCTGCAACTTCTGCCCCCATTCTCCACCCCCAAACCCCCCACCCCGTAATTAAGACCAAATGGCGCCAGAGATAAGACCATCTCAGAACGTTGTCCCTCCTCATGGAGTAATCTTCCTTGGAATGTAGGAATCTCTAACCAGTCAAATCACTTTAACGTATGCACTGGTCTTAGTATGGGAAATGTTGTAATCCTGTTAAAATTTCTGTGTCTCTGCCTATATAAGTGAAACCTTATCTTCTCTACTTTGAAACTCTGACCCCATTCATTTGGAGTCAGTGTCTCCCAGGTGGCCATACTCAAGCTTTGCACTCAAATAGACTCTACTTAATCGTATTTTCTGAATCTCACTATTTAAGGTTGACAATACCAAATTATACACATTGTTCCTTAAAGATCACCTGCTCCTTTTCACTTCTGTGCGTTTAAGTTGTTTCTTCCACTGAAAATGTCCCATCTCCCATCCATCTCATTTACTAGAAGGTGGTCTTGAATAGCTTCTTTAATCTCTCAATTCCTCACTTTTCTCATCTTTGAAATGGGAATCCAACTTTAGGTTTGATTTGAGGATTTAATGAGCTAACACATACAAAGCACTTAACACAGACTCCAACTAACCTGTGGTCAAGCAGTATTATCTGTGTCTTGAGAGATGAGTCTCAAAAAAGTAGTGAACTGGCCAAGGGCACGCAGCTTATTTAACAGCTAAGGCAGAATAAGAACTTAGACCTACTCACTCCCAGTACAGAGCTGTCTTTAGATTTAAGAAATGGCTCTACCTCCTCCCACCTGCTACAGCCAAATACTGCTAGACTGGTGAGAAAGATTCTTCTTTTATTTCCCTAGAAGCCTGTTTCTCCCTCTTCCTCCTTTACCTATATCAGATGTCCTAAACATGTTACTAAAAACTAAAAGGTAAAGAGATAAAAAAAAGGTTCCATGTTTGAGCACATTCGATCCTGTGTTAAGCACATTAAATGAGTTTATCATTTCAGAGTCTCCAACGTAGCTATGTACATATAGAGTCACCATGAAAAAGAAATACAGTATGGACTGTTTCTCAAATTATTTAATCAGAGAACCAGAGGTGGCTGTATCACATAAGTGAGGTCAGGCCATTAAAACCTACACACTTAACTTTGCAGTTTCTTGCTGCTTAAAGAATAAGAGCCCGAACTCCTTAGCATATGAGAATCTTCATAACCTGGCCATGCTAATCCCACCACTTCTCATATATCAGCTCCATTCTCATCATTCCAGTGTGTCAGTAACAAGTTTCACAAGTTGTTCCCTTTGGCTAAATGACCTTTATTCTCTTCTTCTAGTCCAGGTTTTACCGATCCCTCCAGACCTGGTTGATGGAACTAAGCCCTGAAGCCTTTTCTGAATATTACCAATCAATTAGCTGTACCCTCCTCTGTGCTCTCATGGCACTTTGTTTATGTCGGAATTGCAGCATCTCAGAGGCTCTCAGTTACCGTTGATTGATTTCCTTCTACACCTGGCTCCTGAAGGCCAAGGACTGTATTTACATCCCCAGTGAGAGGCATCCTGTAGGCACTCAGTAAAAGCCTACAATTCCTTGGCCCCCTTCTGCTGAGGCAATATTCTAAAACAAAGCTTTCCTGGATTCTCAAAGACCTGAAGTACGCTTTTTTTTCCTAGTGTAAATAACAATAGGGATACTTACACTTTAATGTCTAATAGACCTGCCAAGAACAGCAGTTATGTAAGTCTCTGTGTATTGCATAGTACTGCACGTAAAATTAAGTCACCACGCATGGAAAGTAATGCATTCCTTCCTTTTCAGTCAATTGTAATCATGAGACCCTTTAGACTTAGCCACAATAAACCCTGTTTTTCTAAACATTCAAAAGACTGTCAAATATTGTTCCTCCAATTTTAATAAAGTCCCTGTAGATTTGAGAGCAGTAAACATTTATTTTATGTTACTAAAACAAGGAACTCAATTAAAAGTCAACAGTATGAGATGAAAACTAGAGATTATGAGCCATGGTTCTTTTACTTATGGTGAAGGTTTCTGGCCTCTCAGATTCCCTAGACAAATGTTTCTCAGAAAACACATTTAGTCTATCCTTTGTCTGACTTTAGAAACAGTCTTCCAGCCGGGTGTGGTGGCTCACGCCTGTAATCCTGGCACTTTGGGAGGCCAAGGTGGGTGGATCACCTGAGGTCAGGAATTCAAGATGAGCCTGACCAACAAGGCAAAACCTTGTCTCTACCAAAAACACAAAATTAGCTGGGCATGGTGGCACATGCCTGTAGTCCCAGCTACTTGGGAGGCTGAGGCAGGAGAATCGCTTGAACCTGGGAGGCAGAGGTTGCAGTGAGTTGAGATCATGCCATTGCATTCCAGACTGGGCAACAAGAGCAAAACTCCGTCTCAAAAAAGAAAAAACAAAAATGAAATAATCTTCCAGAAAAGGCTGTAAGTCATGACTGGCAAGTAGGGAATACTACCATTTCCATGAAAAGTAGGCATAAAATAAAAAATTCATTAATTCAAACACTGAAACACAAGGAATGGAATAGCTACAACAATGCCTTTTTCTTTTTATCTTTTTTTTAAGAAGTGGGGTCTCAGCCGTGTGTGGTGGCTCATGTGTGTAATCCTAATACTTTGGGAGGTGAGGTGGAAAAATCACTTGAGCCCAGGAGTTTGAGACCAGCCTGGGCAACATGGCAAAACACTACCTCTCCAAAAAAAAAAAAAAAAATACAAAAATTAGCCAAGTGTGGTGGTGTGCGCCTGTAATGCCAGCTACTCCAGAGGCTGAGGTGGGAGGATGGCTTCAGCCCAGGAGGCGGAGGTTGCAGTGAGCTGAGATCGTGCCCCTGAACTCCAGTCTGGGCAACAGAGCCAGACCCTGTCTCAATTAATTAAATGAATGGCCACAGACCTCGTCCCAGAAGTAGTGAGTCAGAGTAAGGTCTCTGGGAGGTGGAGGGATTGAATGGGAGAAATGATCTTCCAAGGCCCTTTCCAAGGCTCCCAAAATCTTGGAGCTTTACTCGCCAGGCATTGCGGGCTTTCCTGACATCGCTGGCTTTCCTGACATTCCTTTTCAGTGGTGCAGGAGCAGAGAGCTTCGCTGTCCAGAGCAGCAGGCAGGCATGGCGACAGAGGCATAGTTGAGCAAAGGACGAGGAAAGGGGCCTCCAGGGAAACCAGAGCTGACTGAAGTGTTCTTGGGAAGATCTATTCATTGATTTTGTACCAAACCTGCACCCTCATTTTGTACCAAAATGTACCAAACCTGACACACCTCAAAGGTGGCACCAGATGGGTGTGAATGTCACACACAGGAGTAAAACTTTTCCTAGAGCAAATGATAACGAGAGAGCTGAAGGCAGATGCATGCTTGAACCCTCATATGGGGGCTATGTGGGAGACCAATAGGTCTGTGAAAGAGAACTCCAGTCAGAGTAAGAAATACAGCACACAAATAGAGAGTCTTGGTCCTGGGAGTGCTCACAGGCACTCCTGGAGCTTCCATTATCATGAAGCAACTGAACCACTTGAGGCTATCAACCAACTTCAGAAATTATGCCATCAGTGGCTGAGGCCAGAGATCCACTCAAAAAAGCACATTTTGGAAATGCTGATACTAGAGCAGTTCCTGACCATTCTGCCCAAGGTGACCCAGAACTGGGTGCAGAAGCATCATCCACAGCATGTCAAACAGGCTCTGGTCCTGGTGGAACGCTTGCAGAGAGAACCTGGTGGAACAAAGAATGAGGTCACAGCCCATGAGCTGGGAGAGGAGGCAATGCTCTTGGGAGGAACAACAGTGGCTCCAGGCTTCAAGTGGAAGCCAGCAGACCTCGAACCAATGGGTCTGTTCTAGAAAGAATACTGGAATACATACAGGGTACTACAAGAACAGCTGGGCTGGAATACTCACAAAGAAACCCAGCCTGTATATGAAAGAGCTGTGCATGTTCAACAGATTTTAGCCCTTTCTGAGCACAAAATCACCAAAGACTGGAAGATTGCATCTAAGCTCATCTGGCCTGAGTCCCAGAGTTTGTTGACATTTGAAGATACGGCTATGTACTTTTCCGAAGAAGAAAGGCAATTATTAGATCCTCTTGAGGAGACTCTCTACAATGATGTAATGCAGGATATCTATGAGACTGCCATCTCTCTAACGTTAAAGCTAAAAAATGACACTGGAAATGACTATCCTATAATATCTGTTTCTGCATCTGAAATACAAACAGCAGGATACAAAGTATCAAAAAAGAACAGAATGAATATTGCCCAGAAAACAAAGGGCAGGGAAAATCATGGTGATACCCACAGGGTACAGAAACGGCATCAAGCTTTTCCAAGGAAGAAAAGAAACTTACAACTTGTAAACAAGAGCTTCCAAAACTTATGGATCTTCACGGGAAAGGCCACACAGGAGAGAAACCTTTTAAATGTCAGGACTGTGGGAAAATCTTCAGAGTTAGCTCTGATCTTATTAAGCACCAGAGAATTCACACTGAAGAGAAACTCTATAAATGTCAACAATGTGACAGGAGGTTTAGATGGAGTTCAGGTCTTAATAAGCACTTCATGACACATCAAGGAATAAACCCATATAGATGCTTATGGTGTGGGAAAAGCTTTAGTTATGACACAAATCTACAAACACACCAAAGAATTCACACAGGAGAGATGCCCTTTAAATGTCATGAATTTGGGAAAATATTCATTCACAAATCCCACCTTATTAAATATCAGAGAACTCACACAGGTGAGCAGCCTTATACTTGTAGCATATGCAGGAGAAACTTTAGTAGGCACTTGAGCCTTCTCAGATACCAGAAACTCCACAGAAGATGGGAAGCATGTCCAATGTCTCCAAACTGAGGAAAGTTACCATGTAGAGCTTGATTTTAGACGTGATGAAAGAATACAAAATTATGAGGCACCCAATGATAGGAATCTGTCATCAATAGAACATTTGGGAGGGGTACATGTTATGCTTCACAAAAGTTATCTAACCTGTCTTATTCAACACTGCATCTTTCGTGCCTAGCACAAGACTGATACATAATTAGTATTTTATTAACAAAAAAAGAAAGTGTAGCTATGAGATATCTTTACCTATCTATCTATACGTATGTATCTGGTTATTCAAAGCTTCCCCATCCCCAGTCAGTGCCTGAGATATATGATGGTCAAGACTCTTAGACTCATTCTTTATTCTTTGTCAGGAGAGATGGAAAGTAAGAGTACCTGGGCCCTCTCAAGGGAGTTCAGAGAGAATTACTAAGTTAGGGACAGTTTCAACAGCTATCATTCTATCTACGTGAACAAACAAACCCAGGACTCAGGGAACTTTATAACAGAAAGAGGATTCAGTGTTTGCCCTGGGAGAAGTGCCCCACTCTAGTTGCTTCTTTCCTGAGTACCCACTACCACAATGTCTTCTGTCAAGGAATTACAAGTAGCAAGGGAAGGTCTGGCTACAAGGACAGACCTAGGGACCTTGCAAGCACTTGATATCTCTTCTCTTGCTGACTCTGTCAACACAGACATACAAAATGAAATGATGAAGGAGGCAGTCTTGGCCCTCATCCAGGTATCTGTTTCTTTGTAGAAAGTACACATAAGTAATGAAGGTCTTTTTCTGACTTTCATTATGTGCACTGGATGGAGGCTTTCAAACCGGTGCCATACTGCTGCAGGGCCTAAAGGGAAGTCTGTCCTTATGGCTGATCAGCTACAACCCTATATGCCTGAATACTCTGCAAGAAGGCCTGGAGGTTTTGCAAAACTGATTTATTGAGAATGGCAAGGAGGGTCCTGTGACCTCTTAGCTTTGGTGCACAGCTAATACCAGGAGGGAACATCCTGAAGTGCCAGAGCAAAGTAAGGCATGTGGCTTAGAGTAATGACCCCAGTCAGGGCCAGGCAAGATGGAAATTGTTTACTCATGTTATTGGTTTTCCTGTCTTCCCTACTGGCCAAAGTGACTATCTCTTATGAAGAGACAATGTGATGTCAAGGAAGTTGGAAGGCATGGATTTACATCTGTGTCAGATCCTGGTTTATAAATGTTGGCCAAGCCTTCTATATATTTATTATTTCATAAAATTGTACTTTTAAATGAAAATGGCATGTTTCGTTAGATTTAGACATTAAACAAAAATGTTGTTACCAAAATAATGAATGAATGAATGAATGAATGAATCAATGAATGAGGTGGGGACTCACTTTGTCGCCCAGGCTGGAGTACAGTGGCTAGGTCATAGCTCACTGTAGCCTAGAGCTGCTAGGCTCAAGCAGTCCTCCTACTTTAGATTCTGTGTGAGCTGCCACAATGGACTATCTTCTTTTTCTTTTCTTTCTTTTTAAAACTCTTCTTTTCCTCACACCGTATGACCTCTGAGGCTCCAACTACTCCTTATCTGGCATGGTTCCCACATGATCCCCTGGGCTGTCATCTTCTCTAGATGTACTAGCATTGGTCAAGGTTTTCAGACACTTTCTGAAATATGCATTTCTAAAGTCTAGGGTACAATGTTCTTGCTCTTCACTGCTAACAAGCTACACTGACCATCACGTTATCAAGTTCTCATCAAGTTTGTATTACGAAAATCTTTACCAATGGGTCAGAATTAAGTCCACAGTACCAGTGGTCTCTCAGTGGGTTGAGAAACAAAGTTGTTAATACGATAGGAAAGGATGTGTAGAACTGCTTAACCATTACATAACCAAATAGTTGAAATCTGCCATCACTCACGTATCCTGCTACTGTCAGACTGTACAGAGTTAGCAAGAAAAATCCACAAATAAATGGCAGAAGTGAATCACAATGGACTAAGGAGCTTTACTCACAATCTGCCAACTACCCTATGTAGAAAGTGAGGCTCAGAGAGATTAGATGACTTATCCAAAGCTATATTCCTATTAAATAGTAGAGCCAGGATTCAAATTCAGTTTATTTTATATAGAGACACCAACCAGGCACTAGAGGAAGATTGCTTGGGGTCAAAATGTGGTTCTTTTATTTTCTAATGGAGATATCTTTTGCAATTTTCCTAAACACCTTGTTCTTTAGTTTCTTATCCACAAAATGGAGAAAATAAGTGAAGGTTAACTAATACATAAGAAATGCACAGGACAGTACTCTACATAGTAGGTGCTCAATATGCATATAATACGCATAATAAATTATGACTCCGTATTTTTTTTTTTTTTTTTTGAGACAGAGTCCAGGCTGGAGTGCAGTGGCACGATCTTGGCCCACTGCAATCTCTGTTTCCTGGGTTCAATCGATTCTTGTGCCTCAGCCTTCCAAGGAGCTGGGACTATAGGCACGCACCACCACACCCGGCTAATTTTTCTATTTTTTAGTAGACGCGGTTTTTTGCCTTGTTGGCCAGACTGGTCCTGAAGTCCTGACTTCAAGAGATCCAGCTGCCTCAGCCTCCCAATGTGCTAATATCACAAGCATGAGCCACTGTGCCTGGCCTCCACATTTTTGTTTTGAGACAGGGTCTCGCTCTGTTGTCTAGGGTGGAGTGCAGTGGCATGATCACAGGTCACTGCAGCCTCAACTTCCTGGGCTTGGGCAATCCTCCTACCTCAGCCTCCTGAGTAGCTGGGACTACAGGGATGTGCCACCACATCCAGCTATTTTTAAGAATTTTTTTGTAGAGACAGTGTCTTGCTATGTTGTCTAGGCTGATCTTGGACTCGTGGGCTCAAGTGATCCTCCTGCCTCAGCCTCCCAAAAAGCTGGGATTACAGGTGTGAGCCACTGTGCGTGGCATCATATTGTTTATAGATGGGACTCACAATATGGTCCCAGAACATAATTTCTCTTATCTTTATCCAAATGTTCTCTACCAACCCTCTTCTGCCCTCAGAGCTATGGATATCCTCAGAGAACATAACTTCAAAATAAGCAAATGCAATGATTCTATTCCCACCATCAGTCCTGCTTATTTTTGTTTTGTTAAAAAGAGAGAGAAAGAGACTGAGAATGAGAGCGAGAAAGAAAGTTAACCCTTACCTTACCTTAAATCATACTTCTTTGGGTAGAAACAGAAGAATGAGAAACTCCACCTAACAGAGAAATGAACTAGGGATGTATTGGTCAGAAAAGATGTTTCTCCTAGAAATCTACCTCAAAAGTCTAAGAATGTCAGCAGAACTCAAACTGATATTTAATGAGTACATATTAAGCATTTACTCAACAGGTGGTAAAATTAGCACAAGACCTAGTCTTTGCTCCCAAGGTCCTCCTAAGCTAGCAAAGGAGAGGTATTCACGCTCCTAGTTTCTTGGCAGAATATATTAAGTGCCAACATAGAGTCTCAATCAACATGTTCTGAGATCAGAACAGGAAAAATGACATTTTACTTTGGGGGAAACATCTGAGATTGACATGAAGAACAACTCCATGTCCTTTTCTACCTTTTCTTTCAGAGAATGACAGAAAAGCATGTGGTTTTCCTTTTTTTTTTTGAGACGGAGTTTTGTTCGTTGCCCAGGCTAGAGTGCAATGGCGCAATCTCGGCTCACTGCAACCTCCACCTCCCAGGTTGAAGTGATTCTTTTGCCTCAGCCTCCCAAGTAGCTGGGATTAGGGGCATGTGCCACCACATCCGGCTAATTTTTAGTATTTTTAATAGAGACGGGGTTTCTCCATGTTGGTCAGACTGGTCTCGAACTCCCAACCTCAGATGATCTACCCGCCTCGGCTTCCCAAAGTGCTGGATTACAGGTGTGAGGCACCGCACCCGGCCGTGGTTTTCTTTTCAGGTTAAGAATGTTCTGAAAATAGTGGTGATGGCTGTACAACTGCATAAATATACTGAAAACACTGAATATGTATACTTTTAAATGGTGACTTTTATGGTATGTGAATTACATCTCAACAAAGCTGTTATTTTAAAAACAGAATTGAGACACCATAAAGTTGAAGCCCCTTTTACCACCCCTGCCAGTCAAATCCCCACAAGTTACCAATATCATCAGTTTAGTATCATTCTTTGTTATACCTTTATCCCTCGCAATGCCTAGCTGAAGTTCTTGCACACAGCAGGAATTTTAGGCATTTGTTATATAATAATTTTGTACATGGATAATACTTTGTTCTTTTCAGCATAATATAGATCCTTTTGTACTTACCACCACATAAATTCAGTAGTTCAGGACCAGGCAGCTTTAGAGTGTAGTGTATGTTAACACCACACATGCCACGTGCAGTAACAAAAGAGAATAGTACTCACTGGCTTAAAGCTCACCAATCACAAATTCAGTTAACAGAAAACCTTGATATGGAAGTTCATGAAAATAAGGAGATACTTTGCATCTGTTCCCTTGGCTTACAAAGGGTTTGAAATAAATGAAACCAGGTTTGGCGAGGCTATTGCTTTATAGCCCACAACAGCAAGCTATAAACAAAGGATTTCTCACTAGGTCAACCCAACTTATATAGAGACCTTAACCAGTCTCATAAAAAGACTTGTTCCTTTGGGAAGCCAAGGCAGGAGGATCACTTGAGCCCAGGAGTTTGAGATCGGCCTGAGAAACACAGTGAGATCCCGTATCTTCAAAAAAGAAAATAAAAATTAGCTGGATATGGTGGCAGGTGCCTGTAATCCCAGCTACTCGGGAGGTTGACGCATAAGAATCACTTGAACCAGGGAGGCGGAGGTTGCAGCGAGTCAAGATTGTGCCACTGCACTCCAGCATATATATATATAAAGAAATTGCTAAGAGACTGGTGGACCTACAGAGGCCTATGGTTGGAACAAGGAGTTCTCAGTGTATAGAGACTTTGAGACAGATGTCCAATACTGCGATCTCCTCCAATAATGGGTTCGTGCACATCACTCTGAAAGACAGAATGAGTCTCAGCAGGAGACTCAGGAATACATCAGAAATTGGACACTGAAGTAGAAAATTCCACACAGATACCAATGTAGATATCCTCTTCTCTCTCACACAAATACATAGTAAGCATTACATAATCAGTGATATGTATTAAACATCAACGGTTTGCCAGACACTGTTCTAGATTGATGAGGATCTGGAGATCAACAATGCAGATGCAATCTCTGCCTTGACCAAGTAAGATTTCCAGCAGAAACAGGGAAGTGGGCAGTACTCTCAAAGAGGAAGTATTTACTCAAAGAGCCCTGATTAGGAAGTTGACCTTTGAAAAGATTCAAAGGAGACTTTATCCTGAAAAATAAATGTTATTGTGGCAGTTTTAAAAAATGGCCAGCCTGGGCAAAACAGTGCAACACCATCTCTACAAAAAACAGAAAAATTAGTTGGATGTAGTGCCATGCACCTGTGGTCCCAGCTGTCCGGGAGGCTGAGTGGGAGGATCGCTTGAGCCCGGGAGGTTGAGGCTGCAATGAGATGAGATCATACCACCGCACAACAGCCTGGGTGACACTGAGACCCTGTCTCTAAATTAAAAAAAAAATAATAAAATAAAAATTAAAATGACCACAAATTCTTTGATACTCCATCTACCAAGAGGTTAGGAGTCTATGTTCCCTTTCCATGAATCTGAGTGGACTTGTGACTCCTTCAATCAATAAAGTATGGCCAAAGTAACACTATGTGACTTCTAAGGCTAGGTCACTAAAAAAGGCCATGACATTTTCATCTTGGCCACTAACACATTCACTCTTGGAGCCCTTAAGCACCATGTAAGCAGTCTGATTGCTTAGAGACTGCCATGAGAGGAAGCCTGGGCTCCATGTAAAGGCCACTGGTAGGTGCTCTCATCAACAACTGCAGCTGAGCAGAGCCTCTGAGTCATCCCAGCCCTAGTGACAGGTATGTAAGTGATGCTTTCGGAGGATTTCAGTTCCTAGCAGTCAAGTCACTCTGAGCCATTCAAGCCTTCCCAGTTGGGGCCCCAGATATTGGGGAGCAGAAACAAGTTCCTGCCATGTCCTCTCTGAATTCCTGACCCACAGAATCTATGAGTAAAATAAAATGGTTACCTTATGCCATTAAGTTTTGGGCATGCTTTAATGATGACCGAAGATGTATTGTGAAGCCAAAGAAACTGGAACAAAGATGGGAACTGATACAGAAGCAGACAGCTATAGAAAATATGAAAACTGGCTGGGTGCAGTAGCTCATGCCTGTAATTCCAGCACTTTAGGAGGCCGAGGTGGGCGGATCATGAAGTCAGGAGTGTGAGACCAGCCTGGCTAACACGGTGAAACCCCGTCTCCACTAAAAATACAAAAAATTAGCTGGGCATGGTGGCGAGCACCTGTAATCTCAGCTACTCAGGAGGCTGAGGTAGGAGAATTGCTTGAACCCAGGAGGCAGAGGTTGCAGTGAGCTGAGATCCTATCACTGCACTATAGCCTGGGTGACAGAGCAAGACTCCGTCTCCAAAAAAAAAAAAAAAAAAAAAAAAAAAGAAGAAAATTGTATTTTCTTTGTCTAAGCCTAGTTGGAAAGAAACCACTGTCCCATCAGAAGGGACTAAATAAATTGTAACTCTTTTGATTGTTATCTATTTTATCTACAGATGCTATAATAGAAAACGTTTCAGTTGTTAGGAACAATCAGTGCAGTCGAAAAGGAATATGGGTAAGGCACTACTCTGCTTGGCTTTTTTCCTATGATGCCATTCCAAGTTGTCCATGAACCCATTTTTGCCTCTTTCTCTTGATGCAAGAACATAATAGGTATTCAGTAACTTTGTGGAATGACCGATAGAGTCTAAGGAGGCAGGGGACAGAGAAGATACTCTGGACAAAGCAGAGACCACGGTAGGCAAAGGTAATGAAGATGGGGGTTCTGAGAAGAACAGAGAGACTCACTTGAACCTTGTTCTTCATCCCTCTCCATCCACACACCTTACCTTGACATTCATGAGCTCACATCTTTAGGCCTTTAAACTGTTCTCATTATTTGAAGTATTACTTTTCCATCTGTAGATGAACTCCTGTTCATTCTTCACATCCCAGCTCAATTATAATTTTCTCTGCAGCCTCTGACACTACCCCACTCCAAGTGGAATTAATCACCCTATTCTACTTTCTTGCAACACTTTCCACCATCTTATCTCTTGCTTCTGTACCTATGTGCCGAACACCAGGTTAGACAAGAAAGATGACTATCCTTGAGAAGTCCCCATAATTAAGAGAAGAGACTAAAAACACAGTCACGCTGCAATGTCATAGGAGCTGCAGAGAGGCAGGATGTTGACGGAAGATAAATTTCCTTCAGGAGGATATCAGGAAGTATCACAAACCTTGTGACATTTGAGGCAGGCCTTGAAACTGAATAAAGATCAAAAGGCTGCCTGGGGGAAATCTATGGAATCACAACTGCAAAGGTCTCAAAAAGGAGCTGCTGAGTTAACAGGAACATCAGGTCAGGTCAATCTTTTCCCTCCCTACTGCCGGAGATTCCCCACTCTAGTTATTCCAAGTTCCCTTATTACAATGCCTGAAGTCACACAGTTTTCCCAATTACACGAATAAAGTGTATCAAAAAGCACCTTGCATTTGAACAAGGAAGTCACTTAAAATACGAGCCAATAATACATGAAAATATATTCAAACTCAGTAGCAAAGAAATCCAAATCAAAACAATTATTTTTTCACCTATCAAATTATCAAGTATTAAAAAATTAAAATGTCTAATATCAAAGAAGAATCAGGGAAGCCAAAACTATCCTTTCTGAGAGCCAATTTGCTATGATGCATCAAAAGCCTTACAAATAGCTATACCCTTTGAATCAGACTCTCTTTTGTAGAAATTCATCCTGAGGATAAAAGTCTTTGCTCTAAAGATTATCACAGCATTATCTATTATAAAATAGCGGAAAATAGTTAAGGACTAAAATATCCAAGAACAGAAGAATCAAATAAATTTGGCACTGCAATAATTGTAACAGTTACCATTTATTTATAGAGTGTTTACAACGTGCCTGGCATTATCATATTTAATACCACAGAAATCCATAAGGTAGTTATGTAAGAGAATGTTGAATGGGACTTTTTCAGTTGCCCCACAATTGGTAAATAGAACTCACAACTAAAGACAGAGAAGAGGCGAGTTCCCCACAAGGTAAAGACAGCAGTCAATAACTGGTGCCAGGCTAATTAAAGAATTTATTAAGAAGCCATACTATGGGCCAGGCATGGTGGCTCACGCCTGTAATCCCAGCACTTTGGGAGGCCGAGGCAGGCAGATCATGAGGTCAAGAGATCAAGACCATCCTGGCCAACATGGTGAAACCCCATGTCTACTAAAAATATAAAAAATTTGCTGGGTGTGGTGGCACACGCCTCTAGTCCCAGCTACTCCAGAGGCTGAGGCAGGAGAATGGCGTGAACCCAGGAGGCGGAGGTTGCAGTGAGCCGAGATCGCACCACTGCATTCCAGTGTGGGCGACAGAGCAAGACTCCATCTCAAAAAAAACACCAAAAAACAAAAAAGAAGCTATACTATGAGATCTTCTACCCCAATCATGTGTTCCTGCACTGTCCCTCTCCCTCCAGAGTCCACAAAAGAAGAGCAGAGATAAGAGGGGAAATCTTGGATTCCTTGACCTACTATAATGTGCTGTATTTTGGGGTGGTCCTCTCCCTACCCCACGGTGGGCTCCAAGATCATCAGTTACAGAGACTAGGGGTACCAAAAAAGAAAAAAGAAAAGAAAAGGTTTGGGGTAAAAACTTTTAAAAAGTGTAATGTCTTGTGAATATCTCATCAGGCAGTTGACTTACAGATTTGGCCTGCACCAGTCTAGACAGAGGAAGGAGAAAATGAGCAAGAAGCAGCAGCACTGCTGTTACCCCACTGTTTGGCACAGATATGTCTTCCCTGGGTCATACAGTCCATAGAAATTGCTGGTCTTAAGCCCTCTTGCCAGTTCCCCACCCAAAAGGGCTGCCCAATAAGCAAGTGGACCGGGGCCAGGTGGTACCAGAGGAGAGTGAGGATGTCCTGAAAGAGATGAAAAGAACTAAATACCAGTTTCTTCTCCAGGTCTGGAGATCATGCAGTGAGGAAGCCCACCCTCTAAAGAACTCACAACAATGGGGAGTGGACCCACAGACAGTGCTAGACAGGCAACCTGTAAATGCCATCTAGGAGGACCCAAGAGAAGCCAGTTAAGAGACTCGTATCCTTGTCCCTCGCCCTCTTGCTCATTTTACACATTGGGCAACTGGGCACTGGAATGACCGGAGACCAGAAGGGCCAGGGAAGAAATATCAGAGAGAGACTGTATCTCCTCCCACTCCATACACTCTCCAAGGTGAAGAATGGGGAAGAGGAGTAGAAAAAATAAGCCAGGCCAGGAGTGGCGGCTCACGCCTGTAATCCCAGCACTTTGGGAGGCCGAGGCTGGCGGATCACATAAGGTCAGAAGTTCGAGACCATCCTGGCCAACATGGTGAAACCGTGTCTCTACTAAAAGTACAAAAATTAGCTGTGTGTGGTGGCACATGCCTGTAATCACAGCTACATAGAAGGCTGAGGCAGGGTAATCACTTGAACCCAGTGGGCGGAGGTTGCAGTGAGCTGAGATCATGCCACTGCACTCCAGCCCGGGCAACAGCAAGTCTCCATCTCAAAAATAAACAAACCAAGTCCACCTTTTCCCACTTCATATCCCAATAGCCACAAGCCTGGTTAGAGTAACAGGAGTAAGTAAACCTTTCAATTAGATATACTGAACTTTTCAAATGGTCAACTTTCAGTAACCCAGTGTGACCAGGAGGTTGTGAACTCTGCCTAAGGTATCATCTGTCCTTGAGAGGAGAAGGGAGATTTGGACAGAGCAGTTGGGAGTTCTGACTGGAGAAAAACACAATCGTTCATGTTTGCACCCCTCTAAGTGAAAACTATTCAATGAACAGGCTAAGGTTGCCATTATCTCTATTTTACAGACTAGGAGATTAAAGCTCAGAAAGATTAAGAAACTCGCCCACACCCACAAAGCATATGGGAGGTTTGGTTTGGATTCCAATCCAGGACTAACCTCAGAGCTCATGCTTTTTATGATTGCATGAGGATTTTTCAAAATAGCATCCAACATATCCTAAGCGATCTGCAAAGCCAGTACACATTTCTTTTTTCAATCTTGAGTTTTCAACTCAAGCATGATCTTCTTAAAAAATATAAGCATAGTCTCGACTATCTGAATCATCTTGCAGGTGAATGCTATTCCTTCATTGCCAGCATTTGCATTTAAAATCTTACAGATATCAAGTAGTAAGTTCCTTAATTTTCATATACTAATGACTAATCAGAAAGGACAGAGGTGACAGCTTATAAATAACATGGTCATACCAATTAAAAGCCAATGCCTTGCTACACAAAGCAGTTTCACCGTAGTTCAAACAAAGAAATGTGGTAGGAAAAAAGTATGGGACACAGGACAGACAGGCGTCAAAGAAGTGCCATATTCACATCTGAATCACCAATTTAGTTCCAGCAAAATGTCTACTGTTGTTAATGTGAATTATATGGATTCTGAAGTTTTAAATTGAATTTGTAAATTTGTTTTCATCTATAATTGTAGGAGAGCTATAAGAACATGTTTACACCTCACAGTTTTTGTTTATACAAATTTTGGTAAACTAATAATTAAAATAATTTAATTCAACATCAAGAACCAGTAAAAATATATGTTTAAAGTGTCCTTATTACACATGCTTGAGAAGCTCTGTGGCCATTAAAACCTATGTTGTAGATGACTATTTTGTGATGCGGAAATATTTTCTTTTTTTTTTTTTTTTGAGGCGGAGTTTCGTTCTTGTTGTCCAGGCTGGAGTGCTCTCAGGTCACCGCAACCTCTGCCTCCCGGGTTCAAGCAATTCTCCTGCCTCAGCCTCCCAAGTAGCTGGGATTACGGGCATGTGCCACTGTGTCCGGCTAATTTTGTATTTTTAGTAGAGATGGGATTTCTCCGTGTTGGTCAGGCTGCTCTCCAACTCCTGACCTCAAGTGATCCACCCACCTCAGCCTCCCAAAGTGCTGAGATTACAGGCGTGAGCCACCGCGCCCGGCCAGGGAAATACTTTCGATATATTAACTTAAAGCACACAAACGGTGAAACAGCCTCACCTGCATTTTGTAAAATATACATAGTGAATATAAATACAGGAAAAAGAGACTAGGAAATACTCTAAAATATTAATGTTTAGGCTTGACAGGAGTATTACAAGTGCTATTTATTAATATTGTTATTTTTGTGATGTGTGTTTATAATTACTTTATTGTGAATAAAACAAATATTAACAAAAAAATTCCATTTTTAATAGCATATACTATGAAAGTTCCCAAAACCTGTTGCAAAACAAACAAAAAAAACCCAAAACCAAATCACATTTTCAATTCAATTCCAGTTCACTCTTTTTTCACCAAGGCAATATAACCAATCCTGAGTAATATTTGTTCAAAACTTAAAAGCATATAAAGCACTAATGAACCAGTAACTTACTGTGCTTTAGGTACCAAGGCTACAAGAACATGAACAAAGGGCATGGTGCACTGGAAAAGCTACCATTTTAGGGGAAGCACAGTGTAAACCAACAGTTACTGAGTGGAACTAAGGCCTGACAGTGACACAGGTGAGCTGGAGGAAGGAGCTTCATAATTCATTCTGATGAGGTGGATGGTGCAGGAAAGGCTGCCACAAGGTGGCAAGTGAAGTAAGTCCTAGGAATGTATGAGGAAATGAGGGCACAGAGGTGAAATGGCAGATTACCCACAAGTAAAATCTAAATATAGGTCTTATGACACTAACCTCATTGACCACACTAGACCAATCTCTTCTGGACGCCTATGGCACTGGTCTTTGTCATTTGTGTAGTATGTACTGCCTGGCAGTACATTCTACGTTCTACATTCAAGCTGCTTCCCCAACAAAACTATAAACTTTGAGGGGAATACTATGTACACTGTAGATACTTATGTACACTGTAGATACTTACTATCTGTTAATGACAGTATCTTCAAGTGGACCTCTAATAGGTTTTAGCCTCAATAAGTTATAGTCTCTGTTGGTATCCAAAAAAGTAAATCCAGGCACAGTGGTGCACCTATAGTCTCAGCTATTCAGGAGGCTAAGTGAGAGGAGCACTTGAGCTCAGGAGTTTGAGGCTGTAGTGTGCTATGGTCATGCCTGTGAATAGCTACACACACACACACACACACACACACACACCCCTGGCCTATACTCAACGTTTTCCTCTAGGAAATTATATGAAAAGATCAAAGCAACAAACTCATTTCAACAATCCTCATAATACTATAGGTAAAACTTAGCACTTTCCCCTGCTCTTTCAAGTCAGCAGAACTCCATTTGGCATGTTCTTCCAATGCATGCTAAGGAAAGACACACTGTCTACCCGAGAAAATCTTCCCAGTGAACTGTGGTAATAGTTAATGACACCTAAATGTTATGGCTCATGAACATGGGTGAAACTCTGACATGCCACCTATATGACACGACAGGCCTGCACTGTATATGACAGTGAATAACTGGAAGTAACAAATATTTAACTGGGGGAATGTGCACACAGGTGTGGTACATTCACTTACGTGATATTTATAAGACTTACGTACATGTCTAGTATTTGCTTTAAATATTGCAGCAAAGAAACAGAAAAATGGATAGATGAAATGTGATGAAATCTTGATAAGATTTGAAATTGTGTGCCTCAGTATTCTTTATGCCATTTTCTTTTGTGTATGGCTGAAATTTTTCATAATTAAAAATTGGAAAAAATACTATGTAGATATAAGTGAAAAAATTCACAATGTTATCATAAAAAAATAAAGTGACAACTGATGTTGGCTATAACTATGTAAAAAATGAGTGTGTGGCCAAAATAACAGCAATAGCAATTAGCACCCTTAGTGCCCATCATGGATTTTGGCATACCACTTTTACTAAAAGAAACCAGGACTCTGAGGAAATGGCTAGCTAATTCCAGGTCTGGGTCAGAAAATGTACAAGATAAACTTGGAACATCTTGTCATACCAGAGAACAAAGAAATTATCAAAGATTAGTAGGGTCATGTCAAAAGGATCCAGAAATCAACTCGAATAGGCTCCTGCTGGTTAAAGATAGGACAATCTGACTTTCAATAAGGATAACAACTCTAACAGATTCAAATGCATGGAATATATTTAAACATGTGAGCTTATAATGATACTAAAAAATACCCTAACTGATCACTTTGAAGGATCCTAAGGAACTCACTCACTACTCTGACAACAAAGTAAGAAGCCAGCATAAAAATGGGTAGAGAGGTAATTAGTTGTAAAGAATATCAGCGACTTCTGAAAGTACCTTGATGATAGCTGCCGCCTAACAAGCGGCATCAAGCCTGCACCAAACTGCTTACAGTCTCAAGTAAAGGGTTCATAATCTAGCAAAGGGAGACTGATAGCCCAATGTGAGAATGGTGAATTAGAGATGAAAATAGGGTCATGGAAGCAAGCCCAGAAGGCGGCTCACTTTGGAGGATTCTGCAGGGTAGGCAATCTGAGCTGAGCTTTGAAGGGTTACCACTTACTGAGAAGTTTTTGCATTTTAAACCATTCTCAGCACTTTGGGAGACCGAGGCAGGTGGATCACTTGAGATCAGGAGTTCGAGACCAGCCTGGACAACATGGTGAAACCCCACCTCTACTAAAAATACAAAAATTAGCCAGACATGGTGGCACACACCTGTAATCCCAGCTACTCAGGAGGCTGAGACATGAGAACTACTTGAATCTGGGAAGCAAAGGAGCAGTGAGCCAAGATCATGCCACTGTACTCCAGCCTGTGTGACAGAGCGACTTTATCTTAAAAAAAAAAAAAATTCCTAGCAAGTATTTATTACAGCAGTCAGTGACAAAAGCCAGATCTAAAATCCTATCTACAGAATAATCCTAGCCAGGCAAAACAAATTCATCAAAAACTAATAGAAAATACTGAAATATAGGCCAGGTGTAATGGCTCATGGCTGTAATCCCAGCACTTCGGGAGGCTGAGGTGTGGGCTGATCACTTGAGGCCCAGAGTTCGAGACCAGCCTGGGCAACATGGCGAAACCCTGTCTCTACTACAATATAAAAATAAGCCGGGTGTGGCGACACACACCTGTAATCCTAGTTACTCAGGCGGCTGAGACAGGACAATCACTTGAACCCGGGAGGTGGAGGTTGCAGTGAGCCAAGATCGTGCCACTGCACTCCAGCCTGAGCAACAGAGTGAGACTCTATGTCTCCAAAAAAGAAAAAACAAAACAAACAAACAAACAAAAGACTGAAATATAACTAAAATATTTAGTGTCAAATACCTGGTTTTGGCAGACTTCCAAAGTGCTGGGATTACAGGTGTGACCACCACGCCCGGCCTTAAGAATTGTTGCAAGAGGATCTGGTGCCACTTGCAGGTGCCCATTGAAGTGCAGTGGGCGCTGTTGATCACTGAGGAGGTAGTGGGTGCTGACCTGGTGCTGGGGCCTGTCCCCTAGTCTCTGCTCTGCCCTTGGCTAGCCAGGTGGTGTGCCAAGGGGGGAGAGAAGCTACCTTATGAAGGGGCATGGATCAGCTTCCTGAAAGGAGGGTCTGCCTCTGTAAGATGTGGGAAGTAGCTGAGAATGTTACAGAACGGCGCTAGAGATGGGGCAGATAATGGCCCCATTTGTGAGAAGTGAATTGGGAGGCATGTTTGGGTCCTCTGATGTTTGGGAGGCTGTGGGTAATTAACATGAGTTTTGGGGTCCAGCACCAGAATTCAGGTTTCCTCTTCCACTCAGTAACCTCAACATCCGTATCTGTAATGGGAATGATACAAAACCTATCCCCGAGTTGAGGGAAAAATGAGACTGTGTAAAGCGCACTTGGCACATGACAGTCACAGGCATGGGGACAGTGAGCCAGAAGGATCTTCTTATGCCAGCGTGGTAAGCCCTAGGATCACAGGGCTGTGGCTTGTTTAACCATTGTATCTCTGGTCCCTAGCCTGCAAACCTGGCGTGTAGGGATGCCTCAGTCACTTACATGCTGATTGAATGAATCGTCGGTTTCTCTCTGGACACTGACTTCAAAAATAAAATAGGATATGAAAATGGAAAAAAAATAAAAATAAAAAAATAAACCGTTCTCAAACATTGGCCCTAGGATCTCACATATTGATCTTTACATCCCCCAGCACACACCTATTTCCCAAGGACTGGCCAAAGTCATAGCTTCAGACAAATCCCTGTGTGGTTTAATTTCCCTTCCATGAGACTGGCAGATCCTTGAGATGTTCCTTTCAGGAAAAATTAACTCCCTAAAATTTGATGTGCTACCCAGCTTGAGAATTTCAGTTATGTTCTGACATTGTACATTCCAGGTATGGCTCAAATTTGAAAGGGATGTGAAGGCACCCATGCTCATGTTCAGAGTTCCTATGAATGGGTTAATAAATATAAGTCAACATCATCCCTATGCCACCTCCCCCAGTACTTAATACTCTGGACTAGACACTGTGCTAAGATTTTTTTCACATGTTATTCTGATAAATTTGCAAACCCAGTGAAGTAAGAAGCATTAGTCTAATTTTACAGACAAAGAAGTGGCCTCAGTGGATTAAAAGAATTAAGTCATTTGCTTAATGACCCTAAGGCCTTTGAAATACTGAGAGGTTTTCTGAACATAAACATTGTCAATATACACTGACATTTCAAACTGAAGGAGTGGCCATCTGAGAGGGAAAGACTCACTGAGTTAGTGATGCTCTTTATCAGCAAATGTCATCCTACCATCTAAGGCATTTACTGGGAATTATAAAATATTCCCCCCAGCTCTCAACTTTCAAAACTTCCTGCTTTCTGCTATAGAGTCCTCCACTCTGGATGGAATTTTACTGGCCCCACACCCCATGTGCACCACCTCTTTCTCATTTTGAACACCATATTCCTTCCTAGGCCCTTATCTCTTGAGTCCAACTCACATGTCCACCTCCTATTCCAGGAAGCCCCTCCAACTTCTTCCACACCAAGAACATTTGCCTTCACGCAACTTGGTGCCTGGATAACTCCATATAAGGGCATCATTCTGTTTCACATGTAGACATCTAGTCTGCAAATGCCTTGAAGGCAGGGCTGTGTACTGATTTATTGCCTTAGGAAGGGAAAGTATACAGTATATCCTCTATAAACACCTGTCAAAATTAATTTGGATGTAGACAACAGCCTGCTCAGGAACCTGTATTTCTCAGCATTTCTTATAAGCTTGAAGTTACTATATCCCATTGTCCCTTTCTACCTAGAGATAAAAAGCAACATCAAAGTTGTTTCATTAAGGCCAGGCGCAGTGGCTCATGTCTGTAATCCCAGCACTTTGAAAGGCTGAGGCAGGTAGATCACTTGAGGCCAGGAGTTCGAGACCAGCCTGGTCAACAGAAGAAAACCCCATCTCTACTGAAAAATACAAAAAAATTAGCCAGGCATAGTGGTGCAGCCTGTAATCCCAGCTTCTCTGGAGGCTAAGGCACAAGAATTGCTTAAGCCTAGGAGGCAGAGACTGCAGTGAGCCAAGACTGTGCCACTGCACTCCAGCCTGAGTGACAGAGTAAGACTGTTTCAAAAAAAAAAAAAAAAAAAAAAAAAAAAGGTTGTTTCATTAAGCGAAGCAGCAGGCATGTCTTCCAGCTCTGTTCAACTTCATTGCCTCAGGTCCTTACATGTCACTGAGAGAATATTCCATAATCATTCATGGCTGTGGAGATTCCATCCTGACTTTTCTCTTGGGTTAGAAATATGAGCAAGACCAATTACTAACCTTTACCAAGTAAGGTTTAAAAAAAAAACTGTCATAAAATGTACAGAATACAAAATTTATCATCTTAATCATTTTTAAGTGTACAGCTCAGAGGCATTAAGTACATTCACGTTGCTGTTACCACCATTACCACCAATGTCCAGAACCCTTTATCTTGCAAAACTGAAACTCTGTACCCATTAAACAATAGCTGCTCATTGTCCCCTACCCATAGCCCCTGGCAACTAGCACTAGACTTTCTGTCTCTGAATTTGACTACTCTAGTACCTCACATAAGTAGAATCATACAGTATTTATCCTTTTGTGACTGGCTCATTTTATTTAGCATAATGTCATCTAGGTTCATCTATGTTGTAGCATGTCCATGTATTAAAGTTTTCTTCCCTTTTAAGGCTGAACAGTATTCCAGTGTGTGTGTGTGTGTGTGTGTATGTGTATATATATGTATACCAGATAGCATATATGTGATATGTATATGTGTGTATATATGAACACACACACATCACATTTTGTTTATCCATTTATCTGTTGGTGGACACTTCAGTTGCTTCCAAATGAGAAGTTCTGATCCAATGTGAATGATAAAAAAAAAAAGCTCAGGAGACTGGCCTTGAACTGGTTAGAACAGTCTCTTTAATGCTGTGAACATAATCAAAGAAATAATCTAGTGATTAGGACCACAACAGAAACCTACTAAAATGAATTTCCATCTGGTTATATGAACCAAATAGAATTATTTATTTAAATACTCAAATAATCTGTTGGAATAATGCCCTGGCTGCCTAGGATGGTCTACAAACAAGTCTTGAGTGGACTCTAGTTTTTGAAGACCTTCCCCTCCCCTGTTCTTACCAGCCCAGGTATTCTCTCTTACTTACCTCTCCAGCTTCAAAGCCCTCTATTCCAATCATCCTGCTGATAATCCAGCAACACCAAACTGTTTTTAGTGTCCTTGCACACACTGTGTATGTCCTTGCCACCTTGTCTACTCTCTTAGTGGTCCCTCTACCTGAAAAGCCTTCTTCTCTTGGATTACTTCTATCTGGTCAGGGCCTAGAAGTAAGGAAGCCTTTGCTTTTTCTTCTCTAGGAAGCCTTTGCTTTTTTTTCTTTGCAGTCCCAGAACCTGGGCACTTGGCACATACTAATTGTTTGATAAATTACTGAACTAAATTATACTAAATACATTTTCATTTCTGTTTAAAAAAAATTTTTTTTTTTGAGACGGAGTTTCACTCTTGTCGCCCAGGCTGGAGTGCAGTGGCACAATCTCAGCTCACTGCAACCTCCGCCTCCCAGGTTCAAGCAATTCTCCTGCCTCAGCCGCACCACCCCCGACCCCCAACCACCCCAGTAGCTGGGATTACAGGCATGCATCACCACGCCCAGCTAATTTTTGTATTTTTGGTAGAGACAGTATTTCACCATGTTGGCCAGGCTGGTCTTGAACTCCTGATCTCAGGTGACCTGCCCGCCTTCACCTCCCAAAGTGCTAGGATTACAGACATGAGCCACTGCGCCCGGCCATGAGAAGACTTTTAAAAGTAACCTTTTAGAAAATTTAAAGAATCATCTTATTGCAATGAACTGCATGCTTATGCCTCACAATGCCCCAGCCCACTCCACCACCTCAATTCACATGTTGGAATCCTAATCCCTAAAGTGACAGTATTAGGTGGTGGGTCCTTTGGGAGGTTATCAAGTCATGAGGGCAGAGTACTCATAAATGGGATTAGAGACATTATAAAAGAAACCCCGAGGAGCTTCTTTCCCTCTTCAGTCATGTGAGGACACAACGGAAGACATTGTCTATGAGGAAGTGGGCAATCACCAGACGCTGAATGTGTCAGTGCCTTGATCTTACACTTGCCAGCCTCCAGAGCTTTTAGAAGTAAATGTTTGTTGCTTATAAATCACCCAGTTAAGGCTATTTTGTTATAGCAGCCTGAATGGACTAAGATACTAATCAAGGATAGCAAATCACTTAAACATATTTACCAAGTTTAAATTTTTAAAAACTGCTAGGGTTACCCTATAGCTTAAAAAGAAAATTAATAAATGCTTGAGTTTTAAAGAGTTAAAGTGCAGGATAATTATGGCAATACTATGTAAGTTTAAAATAATCTCGTCATTTAAACATTTGTAAATGGCTACCTTTTTGCAAATGGACTATAGTAAACAGAAGATTATTATCTAGCTATGCTAAAGTAGGACAGAAGTCACCTTTGACAAAGGTGCCAAGAACATACACTGGAAAAAGTGCAGTTTCTTCAATAAATGTTCTAGGAAAACTTGATATCCATATGCAGAAGAATGAAATTAGACCTCTATCTTTCTCAATATTTAAAAATGAAATCAAAATGGATTAAGGACTTAAATATGAGACCTGAAACTATAAAACTATTAGTAGAAAATATTGAGGAAATGCTCCAGGACATTGGTCTGGGCAAAGATTTCTTGAGCAAGACCTCAAAAGCACAAGCAACCAAAGCAGAAACAGACAGAAGGGATCACATCAAGCTTAAAAGCTTTGGCACAGCAAAGGAAACAATAAACAACGTTAAGAAACAACTCACAGAATGCGAGAAAATATGTGCAAACTACTCATCTGACGAGGGATTAATAACTAGAATATATAAGGAACTCAAAGTCATATATGCTGGCATTCACAGTTCTTTTTTTTTTTTTGTAAAATATGCTAAGTATGTACAGAAAAAAAAGACAAGTGATAACAGATGCTGGCAAGGATGTGGAGAAAGGGAAGCCCTCATACATTGTTGGTGGGAATGTAAATTAGTACAGCCCCCATAGAGAACAGTATGGTAGTTCTTCAAAAAACTAAAAATAGAACTACCATATGATCTAGCAATCCCACTGCTGGCTACATATCCAAAAGAAAGGAAATCAATGTATTGAAGAGATATCTGCACTCCCATGCTTATTATAGTAGCCAAGATGCAGAATCAACCTAAGCGTCCATCAATCGATGAATGCATAAAGAAAATGTGGTACATATACACAATGGAATACTATTCAGGGCTGGGCACAGTGGCTCATGCCTTTAATCCCAGCACTTTAGGAGGCCAAGGCAGGAAAGTCACTTGAGCTCCGGAGTTCGAGATGAGCCTGGGCAACATAGTGAGCCCTCACCTCTGCAAAAAATAAAACAAAAAATTAGCCAGGCCGGGTGGCGCATGTCTGTAGTCCCAGCTACTCAGGAGGATGAGGTGGCAGGATCGCTTGAGCCTAGGAGGTTGAGGCTGCAGTGAGCCAAGATTGTACCACTACACCTCTGGGTGACAGAGCAAGACTGTCTTGAAAACAACAATAACAATGGAATACTATTCGGCCATGCAAAAGAACGAAATCCTGCCATTCGTGGCAACACAGATGGTACTGGAGGACATTACGTTAAGCAAAATAAGCCAGGAACAGAAATTTAAACACTGCATGTTCTTACTTGTATATGGAAGCTAAAAAAAACTGAACTCATGGAGATAGAGAAACAATAATGATTATCAGATACTGGAAAGGACAGTGGGAAGAGAAGTATAAACAAGGGATGATTAGTGGGTATAAAAATACAGTTAGAAGAACTAAGATCTAGTATTTGGTAGCAAGATAGAGCAAGTATAGTTAACAATAATTTATTGTATATTTCAAAATAACAAGAGTGGAACTGGAATGTTCCTAACAAAAAGAAATGATAAACGTTTGAGGTGATGAGTATCCTAAGCACACATTATATGCTTGTATCAAAATTTCACATCTCCATAAATATTTACAACTATTATGTTTCTGTAAAAAGTAAAAATTAAAAAAATAAAGGCAGAATCCTAATCCACAGAACATGGGGAAAAAACATGGATTTTTTTTTTTTTTTTTGAGATGGAGTCTAGCTCTGTCGCCCAGGCTGGAGTGCAGTGGCGTAATCTCGGCTCACTGCAAGCTCTGCCTCCCCGGTTCACACCATTCTCCTGCCTCAGACTCCTGAGGAGCTGGAACTACAGGCGCCTGCCACCACACCTGGCTAATTTTTTGTATTTTTAGTAGAGATGGGGTTTCGCTGTGTTAGCCAGGATGGTCTCGATCTCCTGACCTCTGTGATCTGCCTGCCTCGGCCTCCCAAAGTGCTGGGATTATAGGCGTGAGCCACCATGCCTGCCAAGAACATGGATTTTAATGAGAAGACTTGGTTTGTAGTCCTGGGTCTGCTACTTACTATATGTGTGGCACTTAAGCTCTGTGCTCAGTTTCTCCTCTGGTAACATGGGAATAAAATATCTAGTAATTGCCACTAATATACTAGATGTTCATTGGTAACAAGTGCTTTTGTATAAGCAACATTCAAGACCATACACAGTGGGTAAACGGAATAGACATACTTTTCCCTATTCCCACCACTAAGCACAATTAAAATCCTTAGATATTATATATAAAACAAACTTAAGAAGAATCTAAAAGGTGAACAGTAGGCGGCAGATTTGCTAGGGACCCTGGAACCCAAGGAATGACACAATGATAAATTCCATGAGTTTTCTTTATGCCTCATATATCTTAGACTTGGAGCTGAAGCAGCCAGCATGGCAGAAACACCAACCTATGTACACCAAAAAATTGCCAAGGAAAGTCTGCTCTCTCTAGCCAAAGAACTGGGAAAGGGGCAGCCTAGCAAGAGATGAAACTGCTAATAACTGCTCTACTCTAGCCAAATACCGCAGAGCAAACTGTGGTCCAACTCTCACCCACAGCAGCAAAAACTGAGTGAGAACCTAGACTTCTACCCTTCAGAGGCTGTCATGAGGCCAGGTGACACCTGCTAGGGTGGTGTCAAAGAAAGTCAAGTAGAAAGCTACGATATTCATACCCAAAAACTGGTAATAAGGCACCCATCCCTGTAGAGTCACTGGAGACCACATGGGAAGTTGGAACCTTCAACCATTCACAGGAGTAATGAGGACTGTCTTCCTATCGGGAGTATCAATGGAGGTGGAATGAAAAACCTGGACTTCAACTTCTACTTGGAAATACTAAGGCAGTGTCCCCTTCCGATGATTGCAGCAGAGTCAGAGAAATCCAGATAAAACACAAGGTTTAAATTAGATCCAGAGTATCACAACATAATAAAAAAATGTCCACGTTTTTTTTTTTTTTTTGAGACAGAATCTTGCTCTGTTGCCCAGGCTGGAGTGCAATGGCATGATCTTGGCTCAGAGCAACCTCTGTCCCCTGGGTTGAAGCAATTCTCCCGCCTCAGCCTCCCAAGTAGCTGGGATTACAGTCACCCGCCACCATGCCCGGGTAATTTTTGTATTTTCAGTAGAGACAGGGTTTCGCCATGTTGGCCAGGCTGGTCTCAAACTCCTGACCTCAGGTGATTCACCCACCTTGGCCTCCCAAAGTGCTAGGATTACATGTGTGAGCCAAAAATGTCCAGGTTTTAATAGAAAACCACTCATTATACAAAGAATGACGAAGCTCTCAACAGAATGAAAAAGACAACAGATGCCAACAATGAGATAACAGAGCTGTTAGAATTATCTTTCAAAGATTCTAAAGCAGTCATCACAAAAATGCAGGTACAAACATGCTTGGAACAAATGGAAAATTGGAAAGCCTCCAAAAAGAAACAAAGTCTCAGTAAAAAAACAGAAGATGTAAAGAAAAACCAAATGGAATTTTAGAACTGAAAAATATAACAACCAAAATAAAAAGTTCATCAGTGAGTTCAATGGCAGAATAGTGAGGACAGAGAAAGAGGATCAGTGAATGGGAAAACAGGACAGTAGAAATAACCCAATATGAACAACACAGAGAAAACAGACTGCAAAAAAATGACCAGAGTCTACAGAAGCTATGGAACTACAACAAAAGATCTAACAGTTTTGTCACTGGATTCTTGGAAGAAGAGAAGAAAGAGGGTAGGACTGAAAAAGTACTTGAAATAATGGGTGAAAACTTCTCAAATGTAGTAAGAAAGATTCAGTAGAAAAAAAAAAAAAAAGAAAGATTCAGTAGGTTTAGTGAGTTCCAAACAGGATAAACTTAAAAAAATTCCACACCAAGACACATAGCAAAATTCTGAAAATAAAGAGAAAAAAATCATTGAACGTATCCAGAGAAAAAGATGGGAGCTGGTCGTGGTGGCTCACTCCTGTAATCCCAGCACTTTGGGAGGCTGAGGTGGGTGGATCACCTGAGGTCAGGAGTTCAAGACCAGCCTGGCCAACATAGTGAAACCCTGTCTCTACTAAAAACACAAAAAAGTAGCTGGGCGTGGTGGTGAGCGCCTGTAATCTCAGCTATAGGGAGGCTGAGGCAGGAGAATCTCTTGAACCTGGGAGGCAGACATTGCAGTGAGCCCAGATAGTGCCATTGCACTCCAGCCTGGGTGACAAGAGTGAAACTCCTTCTCAAAAAAAAAAAAAAAAAAAAGAAAGAAAAAGATGGCATTTTCTGTCAAAGAAAGAAAGAAAGAAAGAAAAAGATGGCATTTTACCTCCTGAGGGAAAGGAATTGGAATGACCATAGATTTTTCATTAGAAACCCATGCAGGCCAGAAGGAAAGGATGCAATATTTTATAAGTGCTCAAAGAAAAGAAGTGTCCACTCAATAATTCAATATCCAGTGAAAATATCAGAATGAAGGGGAAAATGAGAACTTCTCAGGTGAAGGAAAATAAAGATAATTTATCACTGGCAGATCTACCCTAAAGAATGGCTAAAGGAAGTTCTCCAAACAGAAAGGAAATGAAAAAAAGAGGAACCTGAAAACATCAGCAAAGAAGAAAGTACACAGTAAACAATGTAATTCAATAGTCTTTCCTTCTGAGTTTTCTAAATTAGGTTTAATGATTGAAGCAAAAATTATAGCACTGTCTGATATAGAAAAAATATTTAAAACAATTATACATGGAGGAGGGCAAAAGGACATACAGGGAGGTAAGGTTTCTATACTTAAACTTGTAAAATGATGATACAGACTTCATTTAGATTATAAGATGACACCAACTGACTGTTGTATGTACAGTATAATACCTAGAGCAACCACTAAAAAAGCTGCATAGAAAGACACACTCAAAAACACTATATAGATAAATCAAAACAGAATTCTAAAAATATTCAAGAAACTCACAGGAAGGCAAGAAGAAAACAAACAAAAACAGAACACAAACAAAAAATAAAGTGGCAGAACTAAGCTCTAACATACTAGAAATTACATTAAATGTAAATTTAAATATACCAATTAAGACATAAATAAGCAGAGTGGATTAAAAACATGCCCCATGATATGGTTTGGGTTTGTGTCCCTGCCCAAATCTGAGGTCAAACTGTCATCCCCAAATATTGGAGGTGGGGCCTGATGGGAAATGATTAGATTACAGAGGTGGATTTCCCCTTTGGTGCTGTTCTCGTGATAGTGAGTTATTGTGAGATCTGGTTATTTAAAAGTGTGTAGCACCTCTCCCCTCACTCTCTTCCTCCTGCTCCAGCCATGTAAGATGTGCCTGCTTCTCCTTCACCTTCCACCATGACTGTAAGTTTCCTGAGGCCTCCCCAGCCATGCTTCCTATACAGCTTGTGGAACTGTGAGCCAATTAAACCTCTTTTCTTGATAAATTACCCAGTCTCAGGTAGTTCTTTACAGCAGTGTGAGAACAGATTAATACACCCCAACAATATGCCACCTATAAGATATCACTTCAAATACAATGATATGGGTAGGCTGAAAGTAAGTGGATGGAAAAGATGTATCATGTGAATATCAATAAAAGGAAAACAAGAATAACTATATTATCAGATATAGGCTATAATATCAGATAACAAGTAGACCTCAGAGCAAAAGAAATTACCAGAGACTCACAGGGTATTATATAAAGATAAAAGGGTCATGCCACAAAGAAGATGTTGCAATTCTAAATGTGTATATAGCAAACAACAGAGCTCTAAACTATGTGAAACAGGGCTGGGTGCGGTGGCTCATGTTTGTAATCCCAGCACTTTGGGAGGCTGAGGCGGGCAGATGACCTGAGGTCGGGAGTTCGAGACCAGTCTGGCCAACATGGAGAAACCCTGTCTCTATTAAAAATACAAAATTATCCAGGTGTGGTGGTGCATGCCTGTAATCCCAGCTACTTGGGAGGATGAGGCAGGAGAATTGCTTGCACCTGGGAGGTGGAGGTTGCAGAGAGCTGAGATCGTGCTATTGCACCTCCAGCCTGGGCAACAAGAGAACTCCATCTTCAAAAAAATAATTAAAAAAATAAAATATGTGAAATAAAAACTGACAGAACTGAAATGAGAAACGGAAATATTCACAATTACAGTTGGAAACTTCAACCCCTGTCTCTCAACAATCGACAGAAGAACTAGATAGAAAAATCAGCAAGGATGTGAAAGAATTATATATATCATTATCAATCAAAAAGATCTAATTGACATTTATGGAATACTTTACCCAATAATAGCAGAATAAACATTCTTTTCAAAGTACCCATGGAACCTAAAGCAAGATAGACCACATTTTCAGCAATAAAATAAACCTTGACAAGTTAAAAATAATTGAAATCAAATAGAACTTACTCTACTCCCACAATGAATTTCAGCTAAAAGTCAGAAACAGAAAAATAATGGGAAAATCTCCAAACATTTGGAAGCTAAACAACATACTTGTAAATAATCCATGGTGAAAGAGGAAAGTCTCCAGGAAAGTTAAAAAAAAAAAAAAAAAAAAAAAAAAAAAGCAAATAAACATTGAAAATGCAACTTATCAAAATTAGTGGGACACAGCTAAAGCAGTGCTGAGAGGGAAATTCACAGCAGTAAATGAATACATTAAATAAGAGGAAAAGTCTCAAATGAATAAACTCCTATATAAAAAACATCAGCAGCCAGGTGCAGTGGCTCATGCCTGTAATTGCAGCACTTTGGGAAGCCAAAGGAGGCAGATCATTTGAGGTCAGGAGTTTGAGACCAGCCTGGCCAATACGGTGAAACCCTGTCTCTACTAAAAATACAAAAATCAGCTGGGCATTGTGGCACACGCCTGCACTCCCAGCTGCTCGGGAGGCTGAGGCAGGAGAATTGCTTGAACCTGGGAGGTGGAGATTGTAGTGAGCTGAGATCGTGCCATTGCACTCCAGCCCAGGTGACAGAGTGACACGCTGTCTCAAAAAACAAACAAAAAATAATAATGAAGCAATGTCAGTATGCAGGAATAAGGGTTAAAAAAAAATAAAGCAGTGGACCCACTATAGACCCTGCAGACACTGAAAGCATAGTACAGGATACTGTAACTCCACTCACATGTATGTGACCACTTAGACAAAATGGACCAATTTGTTGAAAAATATAAACTTGCATAATTCACCCAATATGAAGTAGATAATTTGAAGAACCCCATATCTATTAAAGAAATTGGATTAAAAATGTAAAAAATTTCTAACAAAGACATTTCCAGATCCAGATGGTTTAATCTGGAGAATTCTACCAAAGGTTTAAAGAATTATACCAGTTCTACACCATCTCTTCCAGAAGTCTAGACGTGGTGGTTCACACCTATAATTGCAGCATTCTGGGAAGCCAAGGTGGAGGACTGCTTAAGCTCCGGAGTTTGAGACCAGCCTGGGCAACATAGGGAGACCCTGCCTCTACAAATAATAAAAAAAAAATTAGCCAGGCATGGCGGTACGCAGCTGTCGTCCCAATTACTTGGGAGGCTGAGACAGTAGCATCACCTGAGCCCAGGAATTTGAGGCTGCAGTGAGCCATGATTGTGCCACTGTCGCCAGCCTGCATGACACAGCAAGATTCTGGCGGGGGTGTGACGCCGGGGGGAGGGCGGCGGGGTGGAAGGAGAAGAAAATAAATGAAGGAAGAAAGACATATATAAATAAATGTAAAATAAATTCATGGACTGGAATATTTAATATAGTAAAGCTGTAATTTCTTTCCAAATTGGTACACAGGATTAATGCACTTCCTATCAAAATCTCAGCAAGACTTTTTTTTTTTTGCATAAACAAGATTATTCTAAAATTTGTATTGAAAGGTAAAGATAATAGAATAGCTAAAACACTTTGAAAAATGAGAATAAAGTAGAGGAATCAGGCTACCAGATTTCAAGACTTATAATATAGCTATAGTTGGCAAGATTATATGGTATTTGCAGAGGGAAAGACACATGAAAAAATGGACCAAAACAGAGACAACAGAAACAGACCCACACTAATATGTCCAACTGATTTTTGACAAAGACGAAAAAGCAATTCAATGGAAGTAGGATGGCTTTGTCAACAACAATGACAACAACAAAAGAACCTCAATCTAAGCCTCACATCTTACATGAAAATTAACTCACAGTGGATCGTGGACTTAAAGGAAAAACATAAACCTGTAAAATGTGTAGGGAAAAAAAAAAAAAAAAACAAAAAAAACAAGGAAAGCCGGTGCAGTGGCTCACGCCTGTGATCCCAGCACTTTGGGAGGCCAAGGTGGGCGGACCACGAGGTCAAGAGATTGAGACCATCCTGGCCAACATGGTGAAACCCTGTCTCTACTAAAAATACAAAAATGAGCTGGGCGTGGTGGCGCACACCTGTAGTCCTAGCTACTCAGGAGGCTGAGGCAGGAGAATCGCTTGAACCCAGGAGGCGGAGGTTACAGTGAGCCAAGACTGTGCCACTGCACTCCAGCCTGGGTGACAGAGTGAGCATCCGTCTAAAAACAACAACAACAACAACAACAACAACAAAGAGAATGACTTGAACCCGGGGAGCCAAGATCACGCCATTGCACTCCAGCCTGGGTGACAAGAGCAAAACTCCGTCTCAAAAAAAAAAAAACAAAAACCTATATAGAAAATACTCAAAATACTTGAAGACATTTGACCAAAGAGTATATACAGATGGCAAATAATCATATGAAAAGATGTTCAACATCATTAGCCATAAGGGAAATGTAGGGCCGGGCACGGTGGCTCATGCCTATAATTCCAGCACTTCGGGAGGCCGAGACGGGTGGATCACCTGAGGTCGGGAGTTCGAGACCAGCCTGACCAACATGGAGAAACCCCATCTCTACTAAAAAAAAAATACAAAATTAGCCGGGCGTGGTGGCACATGCCTGTAATCTCAGCTACTAGGGAGGCCGAGGCAGGAGAATCGCTTGAACCCGGGAGGCGGAGGTTGCGGTGAGCTGAGATTGCGCCATTGCACTCCAGCCTGGGCAACAAGAGCAAAACTCCATCTCAAAAAAATAAAAAATAAAAAAAATTAGGGAAATGTAAATGAGAACAAATGGGTGAATAGTTAAATAAACAGACTGTGGTACATCCATACCATGAAATACTACTTAGCAATAAAAAACAATAACTATTGATACATGAAATGACGATGAATCTCCAGAGAATTATGCTGAATAAAAAAAAGTTCAAAATCTTAAGTACTGCATGAATCCATTTAAATAACAAACATGAAATATCAGAGAACAGATTAGTAGTTGTCACAGATTAAGGATGTGGTAGGGGTGGGATGGTAGTGAATATGATTATAAAAGGGCAACATAAAAAATCCTATAATGATGGAAATGTTCTGTATCTTGACTGTATCATTGTCAATATACTGTTGTGATATTGTACTATAATTTGGCAAGATGTTACCGTTAAGGAAAACTGGATAATGGTTACATAAGTCTTTGTTTACTATTTCTTACAACTAGATGTGCATATAGAATTACCTCAAAATGAAATGTTTAATTTTTTAAAAAAGCCCAGGCTTTAGGACAAAGCTAGATGACTTTGGGCAAGTCGCTTCCCTTATTATAGGGCTAAATTACTACATTAAAAGATCAATGGTCTAAGCATAGTGCCTGATACAAAGTAAGTGCTCAACAGATGGCTACTAAAATAATCCTAAAGGTCACAGCAGTGGAGATGAAGAAGCGTATAACAAGATATTTAGATGATACCACTAATGGGTTTTGGTGACAGATTAGATGTGGGATAGTGGGTGACAGGGAGTCAAAGATGATTCCTAAGTTTCTCATTTGAGCAAGTAGGTGCTTAGTGGCACTGTTTACTGAACAGATGTGGAGTGAAGAGATGAACAAAGAAGAGTTTAGTTTTGGAAGTGGTGAATTTGTGTTGACTGGGAAACACTCAAATAGAGATGCCCAGTTAACATTTGGATATATAAGTCTGAAGTTCAGAACACAACTCTGAGATGGAAATTTAACTTGATGATGACCACCATGCAAATGATAACTGAAGCCAGTAGAATGGACAAGGTTGCCAAAGGGGAGAAACCACACAGCCACTATGACTATAAAGGAGCTTCGACCTTTAAGGACTGGATAAAAGGGTCAGTCTAGCAAAGGAGATACACAGTAGCCAGAAAAGGAGAAAAAACAGGCATTTATAGTGTCAGCCAAGATAAGAGGAAGGTGTTTTAAAAAAGAGTGGTCAACTATGACCAAGCAGTGAAGAGATTAATTAAAATGAGGAGTAAAAAATCATCCTCTGAGTTTAGTGACCTGGGTATCGCTGGTGCCTTTGTGAGAATAGCTTAGGTGAATAACAAAGTAGGTTTCCACTGGAGCAGACTGAGAAGAAGGTGGGAGAAAGGAAGACTGCATAAACCACCACCAAGTTTATCCCTGAAAAAAAGGAGATAGTACAGAGAGGGAAAGAAGCTGAAGATGTGTGACAGGATAAGAATTATTTGAGTAGGGAGGAGAAGATACGATTCAAAGTATAAGTAGCAGGATTAGCTCAGATAGAAGTGGCACTTCATCTACTCTAAGAAAAGGAAACAAGAAAGGAACCATGCAGGCTGGGCGTGGTGGCTGATATCTGTCTGTAATCCCAGCACTATGGGAGGCCGAGGTGGGTGGATCACCTGAGGTCAGGAGTTCAAGACCAGCCTGACCAACGTGGTCAGGCCTCATCTCTACTAAAAATACAAAATTAGCCAGGCGTGGTGATGCATGCCTATAATCCCAGCTACCTGGGAGGCTGAGGCAGGAGAATTGCTTGAACCCAGGAGGCAAAGGTTGCAGTAAGCCCAGATCGTGCTGTTGCACTCCAGCCTAGGCAACAAAAGTGAAACTCTGTCTCAAAAAAAAAAAAAAAAGAAAGAAAGAAAGAAAGAAAGGAACTATGCAGATACAGGTAAATTTGAAAATGTGGCCATTCATCGTACGTACAGACAACTACTCCCTCATCGTTTCAATTTTCCTTTGAAGGACAAGGCAAAGCCATTGCTAAGACTGAAAGGCTGGATTAATTTTTTTCTATTTACTGGATTTTTATTCCAAGCACCTGATCCAGTGCCTGGGACATAGATTTAATAAGTATATTTAATAAATATAATGGAAATAAACAATTACTGTTACCTTAATGCACTTGTTCATTACAATTTGTGCACAACTTTCTTCAAGTTAGCCACTAGGGGGCAGTCTGCCAATCTTATTCCCTAAATCTTTTAACTCACTGAAATTGATAGAAAACTACAATGCAGGGCCGGGCGCCTTGGCTCACGCCTGTAATCCCAGCACTTTGGGAGGCCGAGGCGGGCGGATCACGAGGTCAGGAGATCAAGACTATCCTGGCTAACACGGTGAAACCCCGTCTCTACTAAAAATACAAAAAATTAGCCGGGCGCGGTGGCGGGCGCCTGTAGTCCCAGCTACTCGGGAGGCTGAGGCAGGAGAATGGCGTGAACCCGGGAGGCGGAGCTTGCAGTGGGCCGAGATCGCGCCACTGCACTCTGGCCTGAGAGAAAGAGCAAGACTCCGTCTCAAAAAAAAAAAAAAAGAAAGAAAACTACAATGCAGTGTAGGTCATATTAATGTTTTTCCTCAAGAAAATTCTGTTTATTATATACATGTACGTGTGTATGCATTTGCACGCACACGCACACACAAAGACACCGACGAACGATGGGAGGGTTGTTACTTCTGCCAGCCTCCCACTGCAACCATATCAGGATGCCCCAGAGGCAATAGTCAGCATTTTCCAGAGTCATTTTTTGTAATTTCTCCAGGGCACTCAGTAAATAGCAGATAGATCTTTTATACTTATAATTAATTAACTAGAAAAGGCTGATGAAAAAATCCCTGAAAACTAATTGCTCAAACATTTGCCTTTGCTTCTTCTAAGATGTTTTTCCCCTCTATACCTCCCCATCTTTCCGAATTAAATAAGTTTTTTGTTTTTCTTTGAATTGGAGTCTCATTCTGACACCCAGGCTGGAGTGCAGTGGTGCAATCTCGGCTCACTGCAACCTCAGCCTCCCGGGCTCAGGCGATTCTCATGACTCAGCCTCCTGAGTGGCTGGGACTACAGGTGCCCTCCACGACGCCCAGCTAATTCTTGTATTTATGGTAGAGACGGGGTTTCACCACGTTGGCCAGGCTGGTCTCGAACTTCTGACCTCCAGTGATCCGCCCGCCTCGGCCTCCCAAAGTGCTGGGATTACAGGCATAAGCCACTGCGCCCAGCCTTCAAATTAAATCAGTTTTTTAAAAAATCGTTTAAATAGTTATAACCTAGTTCAACTACTTTTTCCCCTTATCACATATGCTTGATGTATTCTTATAATGAGGATTTCTCAATCTACAATATAACAACACCTATGATGTATACCAGAAGCAGCAGCTACCTTGGGGTAAACATACAGCCATGGGGCTGGGAAATACTTTCCAAGCTTGGTTCTAATGAACTCAGGCCTCTACTGAAATAAGCAAACTGGCAGAGTTTTAACTTACAACAGGATGCAAAAATTCTTAATACCCCAAGAGAAAAGTAGATGTAAAGGCATACTGTTCCCCAGAGGCTTAAGGTTACACCTATCAGCAGTTTCAATTAGGGGGAAACTGAACTTCGAAAGGGGCAGAGGCTTCCAGTCATGTAAGTGAACACATCACATCCTAGCCTAAGAAAAGCTGTTACTTAAAGCTGTTAAGGTCTGACACCTGATGGGCTGAAGGTACATGGAAGATGGGAGAGGCTAAGGCCATCATACGACTCTAGCTTCGTTCAAATGAGTGAAAAAGGTGCTTGACCCAAATGCCTCCAAACCTGGTTATTTTGAACTAAAGTTGTTTGGGAACAAAAACACCCAAGAAATGGGTCACAGAGTCTGGGTGAGAGTTCAAGGAGCGATAAGTCAAAAGTAGATACAATGTCATACTGTTTGCAAATTGTTTCAAAAACAAGTTTCAAGGTTCTTTAGTGTAGTGTTCAAATTTGAAAATTAAGGGTCACATTTTTTTTTACTGTGGACGCTCTATTCCACTAGCTTGTATGGAAATCTATTTGTATAGATAATTTTTGGAAGCTCTTTGGGACAAAGTTTTTAAATTATTTATAAAATTGTTAATAGTAAATCACTGCTCCTTAACCCTAAATAATTCAACTTTCCTAACAAACTGATACAACCCTGAAGAGGAAAAAAGTTTATTTCTTAATAATTATACTTTGGCTACACAGACACTCCTAAAAATGAGCTTTCGAACTGAGATGAACAATTCACTGCTTCATCCCTCCTATAAATCCATGTCCACTTTCAAAACTCATGTGCTAAATCCTTAGATTTTTTTTCCCCAGCAAACATCTACGTAAGACCCTGATTTCACTGACACACACGCTTGCACTCCGCAACAACAACACTTCCTTTGAAAAACAGAATGTCACTTCCTCAGTCCCGAGGCCAGAAGTCCCTTGATTCTGATCTGGGGAGCCAAGACAGGAAATTCTGGTAGGCTTCTGCCTCTCCCCCCCATGGACAGCCACTGGTGCAGCTGACAGAGGGCAGGGTCTATTCCGAGCTCCCTTGATGCACTGCAGCTGGAGGCAACGGCTCCCTTCCAGGCTGTGGGAGTGATCCAGGAGTCCGGCACCACAGCCCGTTAAACAAGGGCATTTCATGGGAAAAGGAGAGGGAGCAGATTAGAGACCTTGAAACCTTCCAGCAACCTTACCCTCACTTCCAAACTCCCGCGACTACCCCAAGACCATTTCGGCAAAATCTCAGTAACTGGCACCATCTTGTACTTTGACCTCACCAGGCAAGGCATCCTCTGGGGAGAGGGGTTTTAAAAAAAAAAAAAAAAAAAGCCAGAACTCCACGGCTCAGCGCCACGCCGTTCCACCTCCCCCAGGCTGCCAGTTCCCCACCTAGAGGGAAGAGGCTGTTCCAGCGATGTCAGCAAACACTGTCGGTTGGCAACACCTGGCCGTGGAGAGCCTCGATCTCTCCCGACCCCAGACACCCGGGAGCTGCCGGGTCCCAAACCCAGGCCAGCCACGGGGACCAAACTGCAGTGTCACACCGGGGTCGGGGGAGGCGCCTGTGAGAGACGAACGGAATAAAGGGAGAGAAGGGGGACAAACAAATGAGTCACTTAATACAAGGGCTGCACATGCCGCTGACGCTGCCGGTGATGCAGCCGCGGACGGAGGGAGGCCGGCGGCCGGGAGGGGCGGGCGGAGAAAGGGAAGGAGAGGGCGTGAGGCGCTCGCCCTTTGTGGGGCCGTCCGCGCGGCCCCACAGCTTAAGCCCCCCTTTCCCGCCCTCTCCCCGACCCTGCGGGCTGAAGCTGCTCCGGGCTGCCGCGGAGCCCCAGCCCCGAGAGTCAACTCTCTCGGTCTCCAGAAGCCATCAATACAAACTTCGACACTATATTTAGTTCACGGGCAGACCGGCTTGGGAGGCGCCGCCGCCGCGCCCGCCTGGCGGAGCAGGAGCCGCAGCCTCAACCTGCCGCCCGCCCCGCCCCGCCCCTCCGCGGCCCACCTGTGACAGGTGTGCAGGTGAACCACACGTCCCCGGCCGCTCCTCGCCCCCGGCCCCCACGGCTCCGGGCCCGAGCTCCCCAGCCTGCCGCTCCTCCGGGAGCCCCCCGCCCCTCCGCAGGCCCCGGAGCGCCCCCCGCCCGCCCGCCCCTGGGCGGCAGCGCCCGCACTCACATAGCGCCTCAACTTCTTCTCGGGAGGCGATTTCCTCAGCCAGCCGGTGCACACCACGTCGCCGCCGCCGCTCATGCTGCCGGCCTGGAGCCCGCCGCCGGGTCGCGCGGACGAGGGCGCGGGCTCGGGCAGCTGGGGCAGCGGCCGGCGGTGCGCAGCTCGCGGGAGGCCAGGGGCGGGGCGGGCGGCCCGGCGGGGACTAGGCGGCGCGGCGCGGCGCGAGCCCGGCGGCCTCGCGCGCGCCCGCTCCCCCGCCCCGAGCGCGCGCAATCCGCACTCTCCGCCCGGCCGCCGGGGAGCAGCTGCAGCTGGAAGGCCGGCTCGCTCGCCACGCCCGCTCCCGCCGCGCCCCCAAGGCCGCCGCGCACGCGGACGCGGGGCTAAGGACCCGCGAGGACACAGAAAGCCACCGCCGCCGGCGCGCCCTGGAGTCTCGCTTTCTCCTGAGGCCCCAAGCCGCGGGCGCGGAGGCCAGGGAGGCGGCCGCGCCCCTGGCGCTGGCGGGTGTGAGGGGAAGGGACTGCGCGCCCTCGGTCGTCGATCGATTTTTCACCGAGCGTCGACGGGGAAGGGATACGAGGGCCGCTCACGTTTCCGATACATTCTGCGGGTCAGGTTCCGGCTGAAAGGAGGGACCCCTTCCCAGCAAGAAGCTCCTTAACTCTGGCGCCCCTCGGCGGGAGGAGGAGACGGACCTACTACGCGCCGGAGCCTTTGCACTTTGTAGCTTACAGGATTGTCTTCAGTATTGTTCCTATTTTATGGACAGCCTAAGGGCAAGGGCTTGTACAAAGCCGAGCCAAGTTTCCAATTCAGGTGTGTGGGGCAGGAGGGGTCCCGGTCATCTGTTATTCAAAATGAGGGCATTGCCTTAATGGGATCGACCTGGGAGCCTCTCATTGCCTGGAAACAAAGTCCAGCTGACTCCCTCCTACATTGCCTCTGGGAAAACACAGTTTAGTATAGAAAATTCGCATGATTTGTAGAATGGAAGAAGCAAAACTAGTCAATGTATTTCATAATGAATTGGAAGGCAAGGTCAAGTGTAGAAGAACAAGAAATTGGGGTCCAAATTCCCCAACGTTCCCGCTCATTGACACAGGCTATGAGACCTCTGTTTGTAAATATAATGATAGCCTCTCACTGCGCTGTGAGTTTTCCCAGATGTACGTGGAAGCACAGAACTCCAGCACTTCAGCGGGAGGGGGGAGAAAAAGAAAATCTTTTGTACGAGCTCTTTTCTCATCACAAAGTGTCTCTCTAAGCAGCATTAAAAGGCAGGTCCTCCCTAACTTCTCTGATAAGTGGATAGTAACCTGTTTATTCAATGGGGAACCATGCTGTGTGGACAGATGAATTGGAGAAGCAGCATCTTGCACTGCCTCACACAACCTTAGACTAAAGCTGTTGTTGTTCATTTCTGTCTCTGTGCAGCTGAGTTGTTTCAAGCAGTTGGACATCATTTGGTCCAACAGATCTTGACTGGGTTGGGGGAAGTTCACCCTCTTCAGTTTGGAAAAGTGAATCCCCTACCACGTACTTAGCTCTTCTAGATACCCTAGGAGTTTTAGCGGTCAGTCCCCTGGATCTAATATTTCACTGACTTTCTTCAATATCCAGTGTGCTGCTGGATGGGAAGTACAGCCAGAACTGTTAGGCTGGGACCACAGCTCCCTTAACCTTCCAATTTAGGGATCCTTAAGTCACGTATGAAGGGCCACCACCAGAATGATAGCCATTTTAACTTCTGGCTTTAAGTACCTTAAATCCCTGTAAGACAAACAACACTTAACGTCTGCAAAATCAATCAGGAGGCGGTGACTCCCAACCAAAATAAAGCCGTCCTGACTTCATTCACATCTGAGTCATGGTGCCAAGTCCCAGAGATTGCAGAGTCGGAGAAATCTGCATGGTTTGGCTGCAGCTGAGGTTTGTGATGCAAGTCAGGCACACGTATGCCCTATCTTCCCCCAGAAGAGTAGTCTTTTACATATCCTTTGATAGTTATATGATTCAATACACAGACTGGAAGACTGTTTAGCAAGAGTTAGTTGGGGGTTAGGTCATATTCTGCCAGAAATTCTTTAAGGTCTTATTTTGTTTGCTCAGGAAAAGATGGTGTTATTTACAATTTCATGTGGAAATGGAAAAGTTTGATGTTTTTTGTTTGGCCAATGGCAGGAGGGACCTTGAAATATGAATACAGCAGTCACCAGGTATCGGCTTTGGGAGGGGCTCTCTGAACACCTCCATCTTTCCCCAAAGGTTAAAGAAAGGGGTTTTTTTTTTTTTTTTTTTTTTGAGACGGAGTCTCGCTCTGTTGCCCAGGCTAGAGTGCAGTGGCGTGATCTCGGCTCACTGCCAGCTCCGCCTCCCAGGTTCACGCCATTCTCCTGCCTCAGCCTCCCTAGTAGCTGGGACTACAGGCGCCCGCCACCACGCCCAGCTAATGTTTTGTATTTTTTTTTTAGTAGAGACGGGGTTTCACCGCGTTAGCCAGGATGGTCTCGATCTCCTGACCTCGTAATCCGCCCGCCTCGGCCTCCCAAAGTGCTGGGATTATAGGCGTGAGCCCGGCCGAAAGGGGCTTTTTTACTGTGCTCTTCAGCTGGACTCCCACCTTGCGTCCTTCTTGCTGCTAGTGCCTATCTCGGGCTGTGCATAGGAAGCAAGACTGCTGCTGAAGTCCCTGGCTGCACCCTAGAGTGGCTCAGTCTTTTCAGCCTGAGAGGCGTGCCAGGCCTGAAAACAGCCCTTGGACGGAACGTTCCTGTCTGGGCTTTTACTAAGTCCTCTCCACTCCCTGCTGTGTGTGTCTGTTTAAATGCTCCCTGGTTTTTGCTGGGAAAAAAATGGAAAACAAATCATTTGAAGATTTACATGAAGATAGGCGCCATCTATCGGAACCAGTTGGGGTGACAATCCCCCCACCCCCAAGCCCTGAGCGGACATGCATCACTAGCCCATAATTTAGGCAATTTTGTTTAAAGACCACTGGTATTTCCTGGGGGAATTAATGGCCGGCTCCAAGAGTGCTTTGGGTCATTAATCTTATATTCTCATTAAATTCTCAGGAAATGACTATCTTATGAGGAGGGAGCACTGCAGAGATTAGAGAAATGCATACTGGGAGAGCATGGGTACCACTTTGGCCCCCGTTCATAGCTACTCCCATTCCCCACAAAGCCTGGGGTTCTAAAGGGTGCACTGTGGCTTTGAATGTCGTCAGGGACATCCGTCGCTGCATCCGTGCCTGTCTGGGAGTTGAGGGTTTGTGGCCAGTGGCAGGTGCATGGCTGGTGGAATGCTTTCAGAAACTGGTTGAAGGGCTGGAAGGAGAGCTGTCCTCAACTGCACACCAAGCTAGTGTGATTAATACCACCCACGCCAGGGCTGACGTCAGTGATTGGACTGGGGGTGGGGATGGATGTTTGTGTGCTAGCCCTTCTGCTTTTTCTCCCCTTCAGTTTAGTTGACAGGTTAATTTCAGAACTGAGTACTGCTTACCAGTCAGTGTGACCAGCTGAACCACCTCAGCTGGTGTCTTTCAGGACACTCATCTCTCAGGCATATTAAGGTGTGTGCTTCTTTAACCCCTAGTTACTTGAGACCCACATGGTTCCCTATATCAAATTACCTTAACTTACTCAAGTCAACTCTGGGCATCTGGTTGAGGATGAGATCTGGAAGTGGGAATGGGGTGGGGTTAAAGACCTAATTGGGTTTCCTCCCTGTCTGTGGCTAATAGTCTGAGAGTTACTTGACACTATACCCAGTGGGAGACATTTTGAAAATAAACTTTTGGCAAGGCGCGGTGCCTCACGCCTGCAATCCCAACACTTTGGGACGCTGAGGCCGGCGAATCACTTGAGGTCAGGAGTTTGAGACCAGCCTGGCCAACATGGTGAAACCCCAACTCTACTAAAAATACGAAAATTAGCTGGGTGTGGTGGCGGGCACCTGTAATCCCAGCTACTTGGGAGGCTGAGGCAGGAGAATTGCTGGAACCTGGGAGGTGGAGGTTGCAATGAGCTGAGATCACACCATTGCACTCTAGCCTGGGCGACAAGAGTGAGACTCTGTCTCAAAACAAAACAAAACAAAACAAAAAAAACAAAAAAACTTTCTTAGAGAAAAGTTTGAGCAATCCCATTTTCCCAATTTCTCCTTTGAAAATAACCAGAATCAGTGCTAATGGCTCTGTGGCAGTTAGGCTCCCAGGACTTTGCTGCTGACACTGGTAAATCAGTTGTCATAATCTACCAAGAACAAAGACTGTCAAGATCCTTGAGAAAGTGCTGTAGTCTTCCAAACCACACTCTGCAATGCTGGCTCCTTTTATTTGCTCTGCAGAGAGAATTCCTACCTTGAATTAGATCTTGAACATACGTCAAGACCTCTTTCCCTAAAACTGACTGTCCCCATTCCCCAGCAAAGTTGTTCACTCTTTTCTTGGTATCCACACTGCACTTATATAAATTGGATTATCACACTGTACAGCAAGTATTTACTTGTCAAGGAACTGTGAGTTCCTTGAAGACATGAATGTGTTTTTATCACTTATTATTTTCTTAGAGACAATGTCTTGCTATGTTGCCCAGGGTAGTCTCAAACACTTGGGCTCAAGTGATCTTCCTGCCTTGGCGTCCCAAAGTTCTGGGATTACAGGTATGAGCTACCACATCTGGCCCTTCCTCATTTTTGTATTCCCAGAGCTTCCCAGCATGGTACCAGCACAGAATAGATGCTCATTAAATGTTCATTGTGAGAACAAAGGAACCAACCCTTAAAGGATGACAGGTGGGGGCTGTAGACCACTGGAACATCTAGAACTCTCTGATCCATACAAACCAGAGAATAGCATTTGTGAAGGTACCTATAAGCAGCTGGAGTGGTTTTTTAAATAAAAATTGTCAGGTAACATCGTATGTGTTTATTGTGTACAACATGATGTTTTGAAACATAGATACAAATATATAAAATACACACACTGCGGGATGGTTAAATCTAGCTAACTAACAAATGCATTACCTAATATAGTTATCATTTTTGTGGAAAGAACACTTAACATCCACTTTCTTTACATTGTGTTTAAACCCACAGGGACGGCCTAGCTGGAAGGACTTAGCAGGTTGAGGTAATCCTGTGCAGTTCCACTTTTAAAAATGGTTGTAACTTGCCATAAAAAGGAACGAGATCATGTCCTTTGCAGGGACATGGATGGAGCTGGAAGGCGTTATCCTCATCAAACTAACACAGGAACAGAACACCAAACACCGCATGTTCTCACTTACAAGTGGGAGCTGAACAATGAGAATACAAGGACACAGGGAGGGAAACACACACTGGGACCTGTGAGTGGGTGGAGAGTTGGGAGAGGGAGAGCATTAGGAAAAATAGCTAATGCTTGCTGAGCTTAATACCTTGGTCATGGGTTGATAGGTGCAGCACACCACCATAACACACATTTACCTGTGTAACAAACCTGCACATCCTGCACATGTACCCTGGAACTTAAAAATAAATTTAAAAAGAATGAAAAATTCCAGAAACATGTAAGAAAATAAGATTCCCCCGAAATCTTAAAACAAACAAACAAACAACAAAAAAAACATGGCTGTAACTCTTGGATAGTTTCAAAAAACAATGACTCCTTTTAACCTTTTAACTGGTACCCCCAGATTCCAGAGAACCAACTTTGTCAACCCTTGGTTTCCAAACTCTGACACTGTTGTACACTCTTTAGACACCCTCCTTTGTGGGACTACAGAATTAATCTCTTTGTGGTTACTCTGTTGTCTGGCTTCACTGTGACAATCCTACAGGGGCTTTAGCACTTAACCCCTTGTACCAGATGCAACACTAGTGAAGCTGGAGAAAACCATGTCCCCTGAACTCAAAATGGCTTTATTCAACAGATGACCAGAAATGTCATTTCCTTCTGCACCTGATAAATTGCATAGTAACGATGCAGGCTTGCTAGTCTTTGATTTGCTGGGAACCTAGAGGCCTCAGGATTTCATCTCATCTAACTATGTAATTCTACCAGAATTACCCAAGATGATTGTCCGACAATATAGCCAATGATGTGCTGGCAAATATTTTAAAATTGGCTCCCTGGTGGTGTTGGTGGGTGCCTTGATTTACAGTATATGCCAACTGTTGTGGCATACTCTGCCAGCCATGGCCAGTTTTAAGCTATCAAGTTAATGTCCTTGACTACAGAGTTAAGAGATACACAGTAATACACCATTATTTAGTATTTCCAACATAAAGACACAATAGACATAAATAACACCAAGAACACAATAGTAAAACGTAATTAGCCAAGAGATGAGTTTGGGGTAGTTACTACCTTTCTTTTTTTTTTTTTTTTTTTTTTTTTTTTTTTTTTTTTGAGACGGAGTCTTGCTCTTTCACCCAGGCTGGAGTGCAGTGGCGCAATCTCGGCTCACTGCAAGCTCCGCGTCCCGGGTTCACGCCATTCTCCTGCCTCAGCCTCTCCGAGTAGCTGGGACTACAGGCGCCCGCCACCACGCCCGGCTAATTTTTTTTTTGTATTTTTTAGTAGAGACGGGGTTTCACCGTGGTCTCGATCTCCTGACCTTGTGATCCGCCCGCCTCGGCCTCCCAAAGTGCTGGGATTACAAGCGTGAGCCACCGCGCCCGGCACTACCTTTCTTTTTAATATAACTTATTTAATTGTAAGTTTATATCTTAATTTTTTAATTAAGATATTCACACATCACAAAAGTCACCATGTTAAAGTTTATAATTCATGGTTTCTAATATATTCATCAACTTTGACAACCATCACAGCTATCTAATTCCAGAACATTTTCATTACCCCAAAAGAAACACCATATCCATTAGCATTAACTCTCCATTCCCCCAATCCCATCCGCTGGCAACTGCTAACCTACTTTTCATCTCTATGGATTGCCAATTCTAGACGTTTCACATAACCATATTCATACAATATGTGACCTCGTGTGTCTAACCTCTTTCGCTTTGTATAATGTTTTCAAGTTTCATCCATGTTGAAGCACTTAACAGTTCTTTATATACCGCATTTTATCCATTCATCAGCTCATGAACATTACAGTTGTTTCCAGTTTTTGGCTATTATGAATAATGCTGTTGCGATCATTCCTGTACAAGTTTTTGTGTGGACATATGTTTTCGATCTAGGTATCTATCTAGGAGTGAAAATGCTGAGTCATATGGTGACACTGTTTAACTTTTTAAGGAACTGCTGAACTTTTTTCCACAGTGGCTACACCATTTTACATTCCCATCAGCAATGTATGAGGGTTCCAATCTGTCCACATCTTTTCCAATGCATATTTCCCTTTTTTTATTACAACTTAATTTTAATGATATTATAACAACTGTCTTGCAAAATTCTTCACAATTGAACAGTCTACTCTCCTGGGTTGATACCACTGCATACAGCCACCAAAGAAAATCCCACCACCTTCTCACTAGTCAGTTCCACTTCTTTTTGCTGGCAAGAGCAATACTCAACAGATTTGAATTTCCTTCCTCTTACATCCTTCCTATAGAAAACTGAAACAAAAGATCTCAGGTTCCCTTCTCTTTGGTAATTGAGATGACTTTTGACTGCTGGAGAATCACAAGGTTTTCAGCTCCCACCAAGCACCCCAGCAGAACAGGGTTTGTTTCCCTCCTACATTTGTGTTGAGAAACAAAATTAAACCCAAAATGTATCTTAGTGACACCCAGATGTATCTTCCGGAGGAGCTCTCAAGCAGTTGCTTCAACAGGGCAAACAGCTGTGGTCTGTTTCAACATAATTTGATGTAATCAGGGTTAATTCTGATGATGTAGTAACTCTGAAGACTGTTTTTTAACTGGATTATTGTTGGGTCAACAATCATGTGGCATTACATTTAGTGGCTGAAACAAAAGCCAGAATTAAAACAGCTTCCCCTCAGCCCCCACCCACCCCTTCTAAATGACAGCCTTACTGGGAATAGAAGTTATGAGGCACACTGAACACAATTAACCAAAAAAGGAAAGTAGGTGCAGTCAAATTACCTGCAAGCATCTCCAAGGTCCAGTGTCAATCTAGAGTAAGAGCTGGAAACTTTGTTGTTTTTTCTTTTCCTAGAATGGTTAGAAAATATGTTGGCAGCAATCAGTATAATTTAGTATTTTCATAACATTCTAGGAAAAAGCCCCGAGATTTTCCTCTGAAACTTTCCTGAACCAGACAAATGATTTTAGCAGTTCACAGTTCCTCTGTATTTTCCATGCATGTTTTCAAAATGATTAAGTGAACACTAAATTCACGGTGTGGCATACCAGGGCTGAAAGAGTGTGGTACACAAAGCTCTGAACACATCTGGCACTGTTTCTGAAGAGCAAGGTCTTTATCTTATTTTCATAGATTTGGCCATCATTGTTTATGGTCAGTCCACTTGCACGGTCTGGGCTGCTCTACATGCACACATACTTATTTAGTCTCTTCCAGTTTTTAGTTTTGGCTAGTCTGAAACACAGCTAACGCCCATGACAAGGGCCATTCTTAATACAGTTCTGGAAAGCAGAATCTTCAAAAATAAGATGGTTTGGGAAGCTGCCAAATGTGTTGGTTCTTCAAAATCTTTTAAATCCAATTGTGTGGTTCCAAAAAAGGTCTGACGTGTCCAATCCCCTCTGTAAATAAGCCTCCATTTATTTGCTTTCTGTTTTTGTGACTTAGACTATTAAGAAATTTGAAAAGCAAAGAAGCCACTTACCCTCCTACTGCATCTTATTTTATCAGGAATTCCCCATCTAAGTAATTCCTGATTGACATATATTCTGGGATATGTAGATGTGATTGTAAGGTAATGAGACTTAAGAAGTAATGAGAATTCCTTCTGTAAGTCACATAGTATATTAATTTGACTTCTTTTAGTTGTCAAAGCAGATACCCATTTCAAACTCACTCAAGATCAAATGGAGATGGTAAGTGAGTTATCTCCTATGGAACCCATGGAAAAGTTGAATAATCTGGCCTCAGAAACAGTAGCAACCAGGGAATAAACATGGCAAAAACCAGGCATCCATTTTGTATGTCTCCCTCATCTCTGAACATTTTGCCTTCGTTTCTTTCTTTGAAGACTGCTTTCTCTGTCTCTCTGGGTACATGGTTACCCACCGGCTCCTAAGTTTATGTGTTCCTGGCTCAAGCAACCAGTCCAGACTCTCCACTGTCCTCAATCCCAATTTCTCAAGAGAAAGTGAAACTGGTTTATTTGGGATCAGGTGTCCACCCCTAGACCAATCAGCAAAGGAAGCTCTGGCCCCCAGGATGTCTGCTAGGGACCCACTGGCCAGGACAGGGGTAGGGGAATTGTCAGAAAAAGGACAGGTTTGATAACTAAGTAGACACCTTGGAAGGTGTTTTAACAGAGACACTAAAACCAATCTTGTTTCTTTCACCTAGTATCCCTTTAAATTAGGAATATACCTAGAAAAGCATATGTTTCTTTCTATTCAAATACAAAATATATTTCTATTCAAACACATGTTACTAGGGAATGATTTATGTACAAGTTAGTCAAGTCTCAGTAGGGATTTTCTGAGAAGCTACTACTTCAAGTTCAGCATAGGAATACCAAGATAAGACTAGGTTCGGCCGGGCGCAGTGGCTCACGCTTGTAATCCCAGCACTTTGGGAGGCCGAGGCGGGCGGATCACGAGGTCAGGAGATCGAGACCATAGTGAAACCCCGTCTCTTCTAAAAATACAAAAAATTAGCCGGGCGTGGTGGCGGGCGCCTGTAGTCCCAGCTACTCGGAGAGGCTGAGGCAGGAGAATGGCGTGAACCTGGGAGGCGGAGACTGCGCCACTGCACTCCAGCCTGGGCGACAGAGCAAGACTCCGTCTCAAAAAAAAAAAAAAAAAAAAAAAAAAAAAAAAAAAAAAAGACTAGGTTCTTCAGAATTTCAGGGTCTTTCTGGGGATAGAAATAGGCAGATATCTCCAGTAGCATTTGGGCAATGTTATAACAGGTATGTTCAAAGGACTGTGGGAGCACTGAGAATTATGAACCAACTGTATGGGGACTGAAACTGTATGAGGTTAGGTTTAATTTTGGGTACCCCACAGATAGGCACAGAATAGACATAAGTTAACATTTGTTAAATTAGATGACATAAATAGCAGCTACCTTCAATTTGGAGGCAGTAAAAATGTCTAGATTAAGAGAGCAAGTTGGGGAAAACCACTAACTGAAAATCTGAGCAACTAAGTTCATTTGGGACTAGCTTCTGAATTTCTTCTCAATTTAATACATACATTCAACAATACTTACTGAGCATTTACTATGCACAGGCACAGGGCTAGGTGCTGGCGATATGATGAACAGCATAGAGATGTTCTTCAGAAGAAGTCTAAGTCATTGTATTCCAGAAGCAATGCCAGGAGGGTGCCCTAGAAGTCACCTTCAGTGACAGGCAGATAACTAAACTCATTATTACTTTTGATTCCTGCCTTTTGGTCCTGTGTTCAGGAAACAGCTCCAGGCAGATTTGTGCTGAAAGGGATAGTTTAAAAATTTATGAGATATTTTAGACACATAAAGAGGGAAAAGCTAGTTTTGGGAATTTTTTTTTTTTAAGAAATATTTCCCTGTTGTCTGATGGATGTATTTTCCCCACCCTGTTTTTGGTCACCTTAATGATTCATTTGGCAGTTTTAAAATGAGTGCCCACTATGTGTCAGACACTCTCCAAGGTACTGCAGATACAAAAATGAATGCATTCTTATCCCTGCTGTCCTGGAGCTCACATTCTGGCAGAGGAGACGAATGGCAGCATAAGACAACCGGCATTTGCATAAGGCGCTGAAGGAGCATAATGAAAGGAGAAAGTCTGGAAGCCATTGTCCAACCCTTGGTTTCCTGAAGTAAAAATAATTTCAACACTAACACGTGAAAATGTGGAAATCCTAGCTGCATTTTGGAGTGTCAACACTCTTGAAATAAAGCCTCATAGGTTCAGAAAATGTGATCAGAGCTGTTAATATTTTGATTCTGGGTGACTAAGAAGTGACAGGTGTGTAGCCTGAGAAAGCCACCCAAGCCCATTTACAGGCATGTGGAGACAAGCAATGTTGAGTCAGGGTGCAGGGTACACCCCAGTTCTATCGGCAGGACAGGTACCTGAGCAGAGGACTTTTAAAATTTTCTGTTGAGGGCTACTAACCCATCAGAAGAAAATCAATCAAGAACTAAATGATAGTGAAACTTGACACAAAAATTTCCATATCGGATTTTTAAAAAAATGACTTTTGATCAACCAACAGCCCACTCCTACTTTTTGAGAAACATTAACCAACACAAGTTTGTACTTAGTAAATTAGATGTAAGTTGTTGTTTTCAATATGATTGGCATATCTGGCTGGGGGGTGGGGTGGAGAAAGGAAGGGGAAGCACCTGGATGTTGATATAGTACTAGGCATAGAAGGAACCACAGTGGGAGATTAACACTTGCATAGAAAGAAGAAAACATAGGAGAAGTGGTGGGGAGAAATGGAGTGAGGAAAAGAGATAAAAGTTGAGAGGTGTGGTAGTTTCTACACTGCAAGGGTTCCAAGGGGTATCACTGCAGGCTGGCTTTCCCATCCTTGATAGAGACACATAAAAACCAGCTCAAGCGTGCAGACAGAACAGGGTACCTTCTTCAGTAAGCAGATTTGTATAATTATTACTTATCCTTTAGTGTAAAAATATTAAAATCTCACTGCAGGTTTCTCAGTACAGAATTAAAATACTTACACTAGAATTACTCAGGGTGACTGTTTAAAACAATGTAAATTGTGAGCTAGTTCCATCCCAGACCTACTGAATCAGATCTTCCGGTGGGAGTAGGATAATGTAAATTTTTAATACACTCCCCAGTGATTCATATACACAGTAAACTTTGACAAGACTGTACAGAATGGGAGTCTCTGAGATGAGGGAGTATGTCCTATTTGTCTCAGCACTCATAGAATCTAGCACAGGGCTTGGGAGAGTGAGAGCTCAATAAAAGTTTATTGAACTAAACTGAATACACCTAATATACCCGAGGCTTTAAAGCAAAAGTCACTCAATTCCACTGCCCTGTAATTCATTTTTTTCCATATTCTAGTCTATGTACACAGGTTTTACTCTGTTTTAATTGCAAACTCACCATTTTAGATTGTATTTTTCAATTCATTTTCCCTTATAATTTTTAATGGCTGTAAAACATTCCACCCAACATGAGTAAGTATCTCCATTCATACAGATTTTGAGTTTTGAAAAGGTTTTCCTTAGGAGACCTTACATTTGTGCAGTGCTTGTCAGTTTATGAAACCCTTTCACACAATCTTTATTGCTTTCACAACACTCGATAAGATAAGCATTATCCTCATTTTGCAGCTGGGTATACAGACTCAAAGATTAATTAACTTGCTCAAGCTTCTAAACCTAGTAAGTGGAATGTCAGATTAAACCAGGGTCTTCTCGCTATGCATCTAATGCCCTTTCCAAGGCACCAAATAATTGGACCCAACAGTTTCCTGATGCAAAAACCTGCAATTTAAAATGTGGCAGATGGAAATTACATTTAAAGAGATCATTGGTCAGCTATATCCTAACTATATAGGAACCAGCTCCTGCCTCTTGGGGTATGGCAAAGAAAATGCAAGTATTAGTTGACATCTTCTGTGAAAGAACTTACTGTTCTTCAGTAATGCCTCGTGACGCTGTCTGTATACGATCCAAGCCCATTTCTGCAATCCTCACATGAAGGGAGTTGGGACTGTCCCTGAACACTCTGACACTGTAATTAAAGTTCTTCAGCAACCACCACAGGCTGCAAGGCAGATAGGAAGGAGGCAGTGGAGACCTGAAAGCTCTTCTAAGATTGGTATCACAGGAAATTTGGGTAGTAGCTGAGTGAACAGGAGAGGGAAGCTTTTATGTACCAATAGAAAGGCCCATTATAAGGACACATGGCCTGATGAATAACACAGAGCAGTGCAGCACTTCAGGGAAGGACAGACAGTCCACCTGAGCAGTTAGAGGTTCTATACTGGAAAACAAGAGGAGTTTTCTATTTTATTCCATCTGCATGATACAGAGAGACAGGTTTTCTTATTCTCGGGTAGAAGTTTCTAACAACCAGAGCTCTCTGAGGAGAGAAAAACTTCTTGGCTGGGTGTGGTGACTCAAACTTGTAATCCCAGCACTTTGGGAGGCTGAGGCAAGTGGACTACTTGAGCCCATGAGTTTAAGACCAGCCTGGGCAACAAAGTGAGACCCCGTCTCTATAAAAACTTAGCTAGATGTGTGGTGCATACCTGTGATCCCAGCTACATGGGAGGCTGAGGATTGCTTGAGCCCAGGAGGTCGAGGCTGCATTGAGCCATGTACACATCACTGCACTTAAGCCTGAGTGACAAAGCAAGACCCTGTTTCCAAAAAATAAGGCTAAGCACAGTGGCTCATGCCTGTAATCCCTGCCCTTTCAGAGGCCAAAGTGGGAGGATTGCTTGAGCCCAGGAGTTCAAGACCAGCCTGGGCAACATGGCAAAACCCTGTCTCTACAAAAAATACAAAAATTAGCTGGGTGTGGTGGCTTGTGCCTGTGGTCCCAGCTACGTGGGAGGCTGAGGCAGAAGGATCACTTGAGCCTGGGGGGCTGAGGCTGCAGTGAGCTGTGATCACGCCACTGCACTCTAGCCTGGGTGAGAGAGTAAGACCCTGTCTCTAAATAAATAAATAAAAGATCTCTATTAAGATAGTGAGTTCCTATTCAGTGAAGCTACAACAGGCAAATTACTAGGAATCAGGAGAAATACAGAGGGGAGTAGTTCATATATCATAGACAGGGGAAGGATTAATCTTCTGAGATTTTTCAAAACAAGGTTCCTAGGAAAATGGCAAACCAGCAATTCTTGTTGAGCTAGTGTGTAGAGAAAGTTATGAATCAAAGAATCACAGTTGTAGACGGCTCAGGTTCGGCAAAATACAGTTCCAGCTGTGTACATGGGCACTTGTTGCAGAAAAAAAACTTCTGTTACACAGGCCCACCAAGTATCTATTTTCAGATTATTACCTTGAAAAATCAAAGGTCTGTGACTTCGAGGAAGATATTAATAATTCCTATCAAAGTTTCTTTCATCTATCTTTCTATCCACAATTCAAAGATGATCCTAAAAGGCAGTAAATGTGAGTATAAACTGAAAAAAATTGAGGCACAATGAGCTTAAGTACATTGCTGGGTCTAGGATCCTTTATCCCATTTTTAGTGTTTCTCTTTACTCGAATGTATTTGAGATCAAACATCATCTTCCTTCACATTCTCCTGTCCGTTCACCCTGGTTTGAACAAGGTCAAGGTGTGTATTTTGCGACACATTCAGTAAACTCTGGGGCTTAAGATGCAAGATTCTTTGGTTATTAGGTTTTATGTTTTTTGGTTTCTCTGGAAGCTGAGGGCAGTGAATTTTATTTGTAGTCTCTCTCTCAGTATTAGGAACTTTCAATTTTTTTTTTTTTTTTTGAGACAGAGTCTCGCTCTGTTGCCTGGGCTGGAGTGCAGTGGTGTGATCTCGGCTCACTGCAAGCTCCGTCTCCCGGTTCATGCCATTCTCCTGCCTCAGCCTCCTGAGTAGCTGGGACTACAGGCGCCCGCCACCACGCCTGGCTAATTTTTTTTTGTATTTTTTGAAGAGATGGGGTTTCACCGTGTTAGCCAGGATGGTCTCAATCTCCTCACCTCGTGATCTGCCTCAGCCTCCCAAAAGGAACTTCGAATTTTTATAACAAATAAACCAAATAAATTTCATGCCCAGTAAGATACAAAGGAACAAAGTCCACAATGTATTGTCTTGATAACTAAGAAAATAAGATACACGAAACATATTTATGAACTGTAAAGCAATGCCTAAATAATAGTCATGTTATTAGTAACAATTACGAACAGTAAAGGTATAGCAGAGAATTTTTGAAAAGTCATGAGCTATGTTAATTCAATGACCAGCTGCCTGAATGACAGTTTAAAAAGCACCTAAACTCCTGGTGTCTTCTTTATAAAGGTCCCCCAGAAACTATCCAGTGTGCTGATAATGGCTAGAAATTCGCTGGACTCCATTTACGGTAATGCTGGGTCCAAACTGCACAACAGCTAACTGGAGCCTTAGTTGATCACAGGCCAATCTAGGGCTCCTGGCAACAGGAGAATGTCCAAGTTCAGGGAGGGATGCTGACCATGACCTAAAATGATGCTTTCTTACAAAAGCCCTACCAAATCATTTCAATACAGTGATGAAGGTTGCTTTGGGCCCTTTTTTTTTTTTTTTTTTTTTTTTGAGATGGAGTCTTGCTCTGCTGGCCTGGCTGGAGTGCAATGGCGCAATCTCGGCTCACTGAAACCTCCGCCTCCCAAGTTCCAGCAATTCTCCTGCCTCAGCCTCCCAAGCAGCTGGGATTACAGGAGCCTACCACCACACCTGGCTAATTTTTGTATTTTTAGTAGAGATGGGTTTCATCGTGTTAGTCAGGCTGGTCTCGAACTCCTGACCTCAGGTGATCCGCCTGTCTTGGCCTCCCAAAGTGCTAGGGTTACAGGCGTGAGCCACCGTGCCCGGCCTGCTTTCTGCCCTTTTCTTAATGCTTTTACTATCTTTTAATACTGAAGATTAACTGGGAAGAAATTATAATCAGATGTTACTCTCACCTGTTTTTCTAATTATACATACTTTAGATTGCAGACTGAATACAAATATTGATAAGAAGCCAAAACACCCCACACATTACTTATCAATCAACCCAGGCCAATCTTTCAACTGTACATTTTTTGTGTTCTTGCCTCACCACTTACTAAAATAAACAGAAGAATAAATAGCAATCCAATCCAAATAAGCATCTCTCATCTATAATTATCTGAAGCAAGGGATTTAAAGATGGGTAGAGTTAATCCACCTCACCAAGTGCATCTTCAATGCCTGTTCAGTCATGCTTCAATGTCTACATTCAATTTATAGAGAATATGAATATATAACATTGTAGAGGGAGGCTTCTGGCAGATCCAGTCTGACAAGAACGAAAGGTCAAACAGTTCTTTTGCTATTCTGTGACAGTTAAAGAGTCTCTGGGTTGGAGAGTTATGTCTAGATCTGGAATGGATCACTCACACAATTAAGTTCTTGTCAGACCTAAAAACATGACAGCACAACTTTCCTCAGGCAAAAGGACAGCCAGATGGAAAGCAACTATTGTTCTCAACCTATCTCAAAATTTGAAATAAGCATGAGAATAACGGAAAAAACCTTTCTAAGTTTTAGAATATACTTCTACTTGGGTTGCTGGGGTTCTTATTTTTGGGTGGCATTTGGAAATCTTAGGAAAACATAATCTGATTCTTTCCTCATTGGAAACGGGTTACTCAAGTGAAAAACTAACCCTCTTAGCACCTTTTAACTCAGAAACTAAGCACTAAAAGCTATTATGGTGTAGACAGTACTCAACTATTGAATCCATACTTTTATTCATTATACACTGACTTATACAACACTGTTTGCAATGTAGAATTTAGATATTCATATCTCAGCTGATGAGTAAACAGTTTGAGTTTTTTCCTGCTGATGCTGCCTGCAAGCAATAGTTCAGTTTTGGCATTTTCATCATCTTTGTCTGACATGGATTTTTGTTTTTGTTCAATTATTGGCAAAATAGAACTATTGCGCCAAAGACAAATTATTAGGCTTGCTATAGGTGGCAAGTATTTGGCTTCAACCAGATATTCATTGTGTGATCAATTATCAAGGAAAAGAATGTATAAAGTTTTGGAAATACATTGGTGAAAACGCTATCAAAAAGGTAAGATGCCTTGAGAAGGACCTTTCCTCCTTCCACATATACAGTATATGAACACATTTAAGACTACTGTTCAACTTTCAGCGATGCAACTTCGTTATACATTTTGGAGACTTAATATGTACTAAAATAGAGGACTACATATTGCCTAAAGGTTAGACTCTAAATCAATTATTAGTGACTAAGTTCAGCACAGGTTCACAGAAGATTAAGAGATAGAGCTTACCTACTTCAAAATGTGATAGTACTATAGATGGAAAAAACTGGAGGCCACAAAGATTATTTTACTTGCCTAATGCTCTACAACTAAATTTACGGTAATGTTGGGTCCAGAACCTGGGCTTTCTCTAACTCAGCAATCTTCCCATCACTATAATTTTGTTAACCTCTGTCATGTTAACATTACAATTCTATCAGGTCCCTCAAAAATCATGGGAGGTGTAATTCCTGATAGGCTTGGAAATTATAGTGCCTCCAGGTTCTGGGTCTGTAAATGTCCCTTATTCCACAAAATTAATATGGCATCTAGTAAGACCTGAATGCCAAATCAATACAGGCTGATGCTGCAAATATTTTTAAAACGTTTTCTGCATTTTATCTTCTAGGTCTAGGGTTAAATGTCACTTTTTCAGACATGCCTTTTCTACCAAGCTTATCTATGCTTTCCTGTTCTTCATATAACTTTACAGCAAATACTATATTTTGAAATAACACAGTTACTTAATTATTATATATCTTTTCAAATATATTATTAATTCCATGAAGGCAGGGTCATTTCTGTTTGGTTCACAACTGTTTACATAGCACCTACCACACAGTCTCGGCATATAAAAGAAGCTCAGATATTTGTTGAATAAACAAATGAATTTCTCTCTCTAATTATGGTTGAGGCAAGCCTTATGAAGCCCTAATTATCCCTTTTAGCCTGCCCTAAACTTGATATCTAAGCCCGAGGGATTAAAGTTCCAGGGAAGTAGATTTTCCTGAGATTTTAGCTCAGCAAATCTACCAATTAGATTCAGAAATGGAATGAGCAATTTTGTAGGACACTGATTTCTTTGTCAAAAAGAGGCTGGAAAACCAAGTGCCCAGGTAAACAGAATTTCTCTGCATTAGGCAGGTCAACTTTGACAAACTCTCAGGTGTCTTCCAACTCTTAAGGCTCTGGAATTTCTTTCTTTTCAGCTGTGTGATTTTGAATTAGGTTAAAATAAAGTATACATACAAATTTCATTAGGAAATAATCTAGGAGAACCCATCTAATGAGACTTAGAAAACTGATTATTCAGGCATGCAAGCCCATTTACAATTACTTGATACATGCGTATTCTACTGAGAATACAATTTGCTATAGGTCCTTATACACGTAACTCAATGAAGACATAAAGACTAAAACAAGAGTTTTTAAAAAGTTTATGTAGCATTTCAGTTTTAAACATATGCATGTGTGTGTGCACACACACACGCACGTGCACACACATGTAATTATTTTATCAACTCTGAAGAAAATGATGTTGAGCTCCTACACAGTAAGCAGCTTGTCCAAAGTGCTAGAATTGTCAGGTTCCAAACTCCCCAGTCAATGCTCTTCTCACTCTCAGAGACCACAGTACTTTTTTTTTTTTTTTTTTTTTTTTTGGAGATAGAGTCCCCCTCTGTCCCCCAGGCTGGAGGGCAGTGGCGCATTCTTTGCTCACCGTAACCTCGGCTCGCGGGTTCAAGTGATTCTCCTGCCTCAGCCTCCCAAGTAGCTGGGATTACAGGCGCCTGCCACCACACCTGGCTAATTTTTTATTTTTAGTAGAGATGGGGTTTCACCATGTTGTCCAGACTGGTCTGGAACTACTGACCTCAAGTGATCCGCCTGCCTCACCCTCCCAAAGTGCTGGGATTACAGGCGTGAGCCACCATGCCCAGCTGACCACACTACTTTTTAACTCTAGAATCACCCATCCTTTAGGCTCTGCCAAATTCCCATCCTCATCTTGGATTGAAAATACCTTTCTTCCAAATTTTACTGGGAAAGGACCAAATGAAATTAAAAAATATATAACTTTTTTTTCCATAGGCGTCAATTAAAAAAAATCTATTTTATTAGACAAATTATAAACATCAAATATAAACAAATTATAACACAACAGTGATTAAAGAGTTGAAATACTTAATGTAATATCTCAACAGCTTTGAAAATTGAAAAGCAACAGTTATTAAACATGATTTTTTCATCCAGTTCAATGAAAGGAGATTTCAATTCAGAATAGATACTTCGTTAAATCAATTAAGACCTTAAGGAATATTTTTTTCTGCAATGTTTAATGAAGTACTGAAAATGAGATAAGGATTTATCACAAAGTATATGCAAGGGAGAAAAGATCCAACATTATTTTATTTTGAGCTACTAGATGGTTCTCAAAAATTACACGGAGTGATTTAATGATTATAGACAATGTAAAATACATTATCTCATTCTGTTTTAGAGTTTAAAAGAAACTTTGAGACTATCTAATTCAATTTCTTCATTTCTTAATTGAGGTAATGGATTTGAGAGTCCCCTTGCTATAAGTACCTCTTCTTGGGGGAGCTCATCCTTACATGAAATACCCTCAACTTTCTAAGAAAATCACAACCACTTATATTTTTTCTATGATATCTTATGGCACAACAATTACATATTGAAATCTGCATTTCTAATATCCAAACATGCATTCTGCTGTATGCACAATCATGTGCAGTGTCTCTGCCATGGGGGGTGTTTTTCCTTAACCAATCTTCCAGCTATAAAACACATGAATGAGGAAACCTTGGGAAAGGGATAACATCTTTGATATTGTCAACACCCAAGATGCACTGCAGGTAGCGTTCAAATCCCATCCCAAAACCTCCATGTGGCACAGATCCAAATCGACGAAGGTCCAGATACCTGTTTTTCAAAAACAGAAAATCATCATCTATATATATTGTATAAGACCAGATGTTGATTAGAATTTTATGTTTCAAACGTATTTTGCAATCATTTGTTATTGTCTACCTCACTGTGATCGACCAGTCTTTCCCCTTCACAGACAGACAATGGAAAGGAAGAAGCTGAATAATCTATCCAAGGTTACCCAGAGAAACAGCAGTGGATCCTGTCATACAGTCATGGGCTTTGGTCCCTTTTCCTTTTTAAGCTATTATATTTATGCGTTTATGACAGAAAACTTGCCTCAGGAGGCTACAGAAAATTTTCTATAGATTTACTAATTTTCTTGAAAATATATGCCTCTTTTATTTCTTGGTAGGTTAATCACAATGTTTTCTTTTCCTTCCCAAAATCATATTGTTCAATACACAGAGGAGAGTGCAGAGTTTTGCCTGTTACATTATGAAAAGATATCCTACAGATTAGACTATAAGCTACAACAGGGCAGGAACTGTCCTTCATTCAACTTTTTATCACCAGGGAATGCTCTAGAGTAGGTGTTAATTACATGAAGTTTTGTTTGAAGGCACAAAAATATATGCTTGAATGCTGGAGTGAGGAGAAACCTTTAATTCTCTGCCTTAGGCCTAGTGAAGATGCCCAGAGTCATTTAGCTGACATGCTAGACAGCCTCTGAAACCCATCCACGCACATTCTTTTCCCACTAAAGACCACATGGCAAGATAATGGCACAGCCATGACTGAAACTCAGATTCTAACACACCAGCATTGGAAAAAGTTTTAGGAAGAAAAGAGGAAAAGGACAACTATAAATATTTTATTATGTCATTTGGTGGGGAAATTCTTGAGTTATATAATATTGATTAAAACAAGTTTATCGGCCGGGTGAGGTGGCTCATGCCTGTAATTCCAGCACTTTGGGAGGCCGAGGCGGGCAGATCACAAGCTCAGGAGTTCAAGGCCAGCACGGCCAACGTGGTGATACCCTGTCTCTACTAAAAACACGAAAATTAGCCAGGCATAGTGGCGTCCGTCTGTAATCCCAGCTACTCAGGAGGCTGAGGCAGGAGAATCGCTTGAACCTGGGAAGTGGACGTTGCAGTGAGCAGAGATGGAGCCACTGTACTCCAGCCTGGGTGACAGAGTGAAACTCTGTCTCAAAAAAAAAAAAAAAAAAAAAAAAACACACACAAAAACCAAACAAGTTTATATTTTCTTGAACGATTTGTAAAATCAGTTCTATAATAAGACGTAAGCAATATAACTTGTAGCCACTTGGTTTCCCAATCATAAAGACTGTCCATCAACCTATTTCCCCACCATTAATAATAATGGCTATATATACTGGTATTGTAAGGAGTTAAGTCTAAGTACTTATCTTTTTAAAAGAAAAGATTAATTCCAACCAGATGAGTTGTAATCAGGTAAGAGATCAACATTACAGGGATATCTAGTATAAAACTTCAGATTAGTAAAAACTATAAGAAATAATGGGAGGCACATTCAGTTATTCAGTCTTGAATAACTGAAATGTTCAGTTGCTAAATTAACTTTAAAGTTTACAAGGCATGGGGACAGAGTACACTTTGACTCAGTGATGAAATGAACAGCACACCAAACTACCGGTCACAAATGCCTGCAGGACCTGACCTGGCTGCTACAAAGTCCACCAATAGTTTTAGATGGGTCTAAATTTCTCATACGTTGATATTGAAACACTGGCATGAATATCTGCAAACTGTCAGCAGAGGGGTTCAGTCTGTAGCATTTTTCTTGCCTTTGCTTTGATAGATGAAAGAATCCATTTCTAAGAAAAAAGTTTTCTAACGTATATGTATTTGTTTGATTGTTGTTAAATTGGTTCCAGGGTAGCAAGATTATGGAAGAGATGCTAAGAAATTTGTGGGTCTAGTTACAGATTTAATTTGCATATGGCGTACAGAAATAGGAAGTGAGTAAATTCTTAGCCATCTGGGGTGGCTTCTCACCGTATGTTGGAACACTAGCAGACATCACAGATATGAAGATGTCTAAGGTCTCTTTTACCTTTAATATACTAATATAGAAGGAAGCAAATTCAAGGAGATCTTAAGGATTTGAAAACTTTAGTTGGGAAAAGAATGGTACTAAAATGATTAATAAAGACTTCCAAGGCCTAAACTTATTTAACCAATTTTTTTTTTTTTTGAGATGGGGTCTCACTGTATTGCCCAGGCTGGGGTGCGGTTTGTATTTAGCTTTTTTTTTTTTTGAGATGGACGTTTGCTCTTGCTGCCCAGGCTGGAATGCAATGGCACGATCTTGGCTCACCGAAACCTCCACCTCCCAGGTTCAAGCAATTCTCCTGCCTCAGCCTCCCAAGTAGCTGGGAATACAGGCACCTGTCACCACGCCCGGCTAATTTTTGTATTTTTAGTAGAGATGGGGTTTTACCATGTTAGTCAGGCTGGTCTTGAACTCCTGACCTCAAGTGATCCACCTGCCTTGGCCTCTCAAAGTGCTGCGATTACAGCCGTGAGCCACCGCACGCACGGTGGCTTTAGCTTTTTTTAAGGCTAGTGGTTTAGCTTTTTTTAAGGCTAGTTTTTACAAACTATAAAATACGTAAGCTTGCTCAATCATCAGGCTTATCTACCTAATAGCAAGACTCAGAACAAAGAAAAGAAAGGGGGTAGGAAACTAGCATTTACTAAGCTTCCACTCTATGTAGATACTTAACCTGTATTGTTTCATTTCATCTACACAATAACTCTGTGAAGGAGATAATATCATTCCATTTTATAGCCAAAAAACCAAGACTCTGAGAGATTAAGTATGCCTAAGGTCATTACTGGTTAATATAAGGCATTCAAAGGCCATCACCTGAAGCCAATTTTAGATTTTTTTGCATCTCTGAAACCTATCTCCTTCCATACCAAAAGGCAAGGGTGTAGGTAACTTGCCCCTTCCTCTTCCTGAGCACAGCAAAAGGATTAATAATATTGTTGATATTATTATACCAAGATCCTGAAGGAGTGCTAATATAGAAATATAAATAAAAAATTTATATATATGGAAAAGTACTTCAAGAAAAAGTCTGCACAAGGAAAACCAAAACGACTTTGAGGCAGTGAATGTTTAAGTACAGACACGTGGTCCTCCCAAAGCAGCTTGGATTTCTACAGTTAGTGGAGGCATTAGGGATCACTTAGCTCAAGCCCCTAATTTCACACATAAAGAAATTGCAGTATAATGCTTAAGAGCAAAGGATTTTTAAAAATTAATTAATTAATTTATTTTTTGAGACAGAGTCTCGCTCTGTCACCAGGCTGGAGCACAGTGGCACGATCTTGGCTCATTGTAACCTCTGCCTCCCTGGTTCAAGCAATTCTCCCACCTCAGCCTCCCGAATAGCTGGGATTACAGACGCCCGCCACCATGCCCAGCTAGTATTTGTATTTTTAGTAGAGACTGGGTTTCACCATGTTGGCCAGGCTCGTCTGGAACTCCTGACCTCAAGTGATCCACCTGGCCTTCCAAAGTGCTGGGATTACAGGCGTGAGCCACCGTGCCCGGCCAAGCCAAGGATTTTGATTCAGAGAGATCAAGTCCCATCTCTATCCCTCAAACTGTGTGATCTTGGCTAAGTTAGTTAACATCTCTGGGCCTCAGGCCTAGGGGGTAATAAGGGGCTTAATAATAGTACCTAATTCACAGGGTGATAGGATGATTACATGACATAATATACATTTTTTTTTTTTTGAGACGAAGTCTCGCTCTTGTCCCCCAGGCTGGAGTGCAATGACGTGATCTCAGCTCACTGCAACCTCTGCCTCCCAAGTTCAAGCGATTCTCCTGCCTCAGACTCCCAAGTAGGTGGGATTACAGGTGCCTGCCACCACACCTGGCTAATTTTTGTATTTTTAGTAGAGACGGGGTTTCACCTTGTTGGTCAGGCTGGTCTCGAACTCCTGACCTGAGGTGATCCACCTGCCTTGGTCTCCCAAAGTGCTGGGATTACAGGCGTGAGCCACCGCGCCCAGCCAATATACATAAAATTTTTAACATAATTATCTGACACGCAATAAGCAGTAAGTAAATCAGAGCTATTATTACTGTTTTTCAAGAACCCAAAGGAAGTAAGTGATCTTCTGAGCCCCCAACCCCTTCCCTGACCTAAGAACAGTTAAGTTCACTGTTTTTAACACTCTTTCATGGGGTCTTGGGGATACAAGTAAAAATGCTTCTAGGCAACAGTCAGACAAGCAGCTAGAGTAAGAATTATTAGGGGCCACATTCTTACCATTGGTAGACTTCTGTAAGTCCTGATCTGTTAAAGGAAGATAAGATAAATATTAACCACTAGACATTTATTCTGGGTGTGTGCAAAGAACTCTTTATAAAGAAGGAGATGACAAAGCCTCTGCTCTCAAGTAATACTCAACATAGTTGAGAAGTTGAAACTGTACAGTAAGTTAACCAATAGCACAAGGTGTTATCAAATAAATGGTTTAGACAATAAATGTTATAGAAAGAAAATACGATCCAGAGTCCAAAGGAAGGGATTCACCTGAGATGAGTTTATTATCCTGTGACATAAGAAAAGCACTATTATTAGGCAGGGTGCAGCAGCAGTTCCTGCCTGTAATCCCAGCACTTTGGGAGGTCAAGGTGGGTGGATCACTTGAGATCAGGAGTTCCGGACAAGCCTGGCCAACATGGTGAAACCCCATCTCTACTAAAAATAAAAAATTAGCTGGGTGTGGTGGTGTGTGCCTGTAGTCCCAGCTACTCGGGAAGCTGAGGTAGAAGGATTGCTTGAACCTAGGAAGCAGAAGTTGCAGTGAACCAAGATCATGCCACTGCACGCCAGTCTGGACAACAGAGTGAGACTCCATCTCAAAAAAAAAAAAAAAAAAAAAAGCACTATTATTACTAGTTAAGGTTGTTGGGAGGCACACACAGACAAGGGACACAGAGATAAAACCTTCGTTTTTCAACATTAAAACAATAATATAGATTCTGAGGCTGCCTTCATAATATGGTTGCACACTGATTCTTGTTTGAGAACTATTAATACAATTTTAAATTCTTAGTGCTAATTGAAATTCAACTCAGCCCTTTAAAAAATGTGTTTCAGACTATAGTGCATCTAATGTGACCAGGAATACGAAAAATTCAAATATACAAAAATACAGAAAACATGAAGAGCAGCCACAGACAGATCCCTGAAATAGGGAATCATATATATCCACTTCATTATGAAAGACAGATGTGGCTATTATCAGGTATTAGGTAAACATTTAATGTTATGAGGAAAGGTTTCCTGGAGGAAGGAAGCAAGCAAAGAAAACAGACCAATTAATCTTTCAACAGATGAGGTTTCTTGCCATGTGTGATTTTTATTGTGCTTTTTAAAAAACAAAGAGAATACTCAGATTTTTTCCAACTACGGTCTGACCTTCAATTCCACAACTTTCTCAGGACTTTTTTAACACCGTAATAGTAGTAAGGAGTTCGTCGTCTAACGAATACAGTCTTCCTCAAACCTATTTATCCATCCCCTTTCTTTTGGATCCTAACCCAGTAGAGCAGTTCAGATGAGTGGGATAACAAAACTAAGTAACCCAAGAGATTTACATATAGGTTGGGACTTTGAAAAAGCATCAACTTTCAAAGCATTTTCCCCGTTAGGAAAAGAAGGCCTCACAAATGGCTAACAGAATATTTTCAAACAATTATGGCTTTTCCAGATTACTATGAAACCCAGTACTATCTGGAGAGAATGAAGCATACAGACATGGTAAAGTCTTTTTTTTTTTTTTTTTTAAGTCTGGCAGTACTTTTACTAAAGTAGAAATCACAGAAAACAGGTATGGTTAGTTTAGGAAGTCATTATGGCATATAAATGTATATTTAGGAGTGGCGGTTCAATTAGAAACACGATTCCTTACTTCCCATCTCCAAAACATTCTCTATGTGTTTACAGATTTGTTTCCCAGTTCTCAAACAGCAACTTAAAGTTATTCAAACAGCTAAATCAAGACCCTTACATAGAAGAGAATCTGAGGAAGTGAAATGTGCTTATTCTAAATGCTATCTGACTAGTTTTCTTTCCCCAACTTCATCCTTTCCCCGGCTCAGAGTCTGTCTTTATGTCCCTATAGAAGTCTGCCAATCATAATTGAGAGTAAATAAAGAATACACATAAGATAAAAATGTAGGACAAGCTGGCTGGGTGCAGTGGCTCACGCCTGTAATCCCAGCACTCTGGGAGGCCGAGGCGGGCGGATCACGAGGTCAGGAGATCAAGACCATCCTGGCTAACACGGTGAAACCCTGTCACTACTAAAAAATACAAAAAATTAGCTGGGCGTGGTGGCGGGCGCCTGTAGTCCCAGCTACTCGGGAGGCTGAGGCAGGAGAATGGCGTGAACCTGGGAGTCGGAGCTTGCAGTGAGCCAAGATCACGCCACTGCACTCCAGCCTGGGCAACTGAGTGAGACTCCGTCTCAAAAAAAAAAAAAAAAAAAAAAAAAAAAAGTAGGACAAGCTTTAAGGGGGAGCTCTCTATTCTCAACTTTTTAAAAAGCTACTTTCCATAGGGAAAGGTATGTAAAAATGGGCAAATATCACTGTGGATTTTTCATGTAAGAGCTCCATTCCTGAAGAAAGGGAAGCTCAGAGATAAACTAACAACTTGCTCAAGGACATAAGAGAATCTGAGATCCAGTTCTGTCAGGGGCCTAGGCCCAGGGTCTTCACTCTGTTACTATGCAATGACCACCTTTGAGTGCCTTATGCTCAATTTCCCAATTGTGTTTCTTTTAGGTCTGACCAGTACCTGGCTAAGCGCTCTTCTAAGAAATGGTATCGTTCTTCTCTGAGGCCTCCTCCAAAGAGTTCCCCAACTCCAGGAACCAGAAGATCAACAGCAGCAACCTAAGGAAAAAAAAAATTATTAGCATTATAATTTCAGGTGATTCCAACAGTCAGTTTCTGAAGTAAGTAAACCTTTCACGTTTTGGCAATGGCTAATTACCTACCTACCAGAATCTTACTGACTACATACAAATTACAAGTGGACAATTTCCTCTCTCTTGCACCATTTGTGTGGTATACTGAACACAAATGTATTTTCTTCATAAATGTGATAGAAATGTTAATTATAAAAATGTGGAAAGTGTTAAAAATTATGAAACATTCAAAATCACCTATCAGCACCAAAAAATTACATTTTTCTGGATTTCTTTTCAGATTTTTTCCCTTATACAAAGTATAATTACAGATAAAAACTTACCACTTGTCTTATCTAATATTACAAACTAATATTTTTCCTATGTTAGTAAAAATACTTCATATTGTTTTAATAGCTTTAATGTTTAATAGTTTATTGATTAGAATTATAATTATTTAACAGCTTTCCTTTTTAGTTGAACATTTAAGGTGTGTGTATTTTTGTCTGTTTTTTCTTATAATGTGGCAATGAAGAGTTTAATTTGTAGTATTGTTACTAGGACATATAAAATAAATTCTGATTATTAATCAAAGAAGTACAAAATTAAAAGAACAAGATACCATTCTGGAGTTATCAAAATGGAGATGATGGCTGGGCACAGTAGCTCATACCTGTAATCCTAGCACTTTGGGAGGCTGAGGTGGGCAGACTGCCTGAGCTCAGGAGTTTGAGACCACCTTGTGGGCAACATGGTACAACCCCCGTCTCTACTAAAATACAAAAAATTAATTGGGCTTGGTGGTGCATGCCTGTAATCCCAGCTACTTGGGAGGCCGAGGCAGGAGAATTGCTTGAACCCAGGAGGTGGAGGTCACAGCGAGCCGAGATTGCACCACTGCATTCTAGCCTGGGCCACAGAGCAAGACTCTGTCTCAAAAAAAAAAAAAAAAAAAGGTGATAAGAAAACAATATATCTGCAAGACTAAGTCTGAAAGAAAAAATATAGGAAAATAAGATAAACAATACAGATAACAGAATGGATAAACCAATAAGCTCATATAACTGATACAACCTTTCTGGTCAGCAATTTGACAACAGATAACCAAACGCCTGAAAAATGCAATACGTTTTGACTCAGCAAGCAGTTCAAGGAACCCATCCTAAGAAAATCAGAGATGCAAAAAAAGATTAACATGCAAGATGTTTACTACAGCATTACTTATGACAAAAAGTTCAAATGTACATCAACAGACTATTAGATAAGTTTTAGACATGGATAGAAAAAAGACTATCATCTACATAATGAGATGTTGTGTTGCTACTGTGATGAGATTACAAGTATTTTAAAATTGTTTTCCTCTTTTATTTGTATTTTCTTATTTTCTATACTAAACATGTATTATAGTTTTACAATAGAAAACATCAAAAAACTCTTAGTAAAGGAAAATGATAACTTAATATTTTAATTTGTATTTCTTCAATTACTAATTAGTATTACTAAATTAATTACATTTCTTCAATTATTAAATTAGTAATATTTAATTTTTCAGGCCGGGTGCAGTGGCTCACGCCTGTAATCCCAACACTTTAGGAGGCCAAGGTGGGTGGATCACCTGAGGTCAGGAGTTCGAGACCAGCCCGGCCAAAGTAGTGAAACCCCCCTCTCTGCCAAAAATACAAAAATTAGCCAGGTGCAGTGGCACATGCCTGTAGTCCCAGCTGTTCTGGAGGCTGAGGCACAAGGAATTGCTTGAACTCATGAGGCGGAGGTTGCAGTGAGCCAAGATCATGCCACTGTACTCCAGCCTGGATGACAGAGCGAGATTTTGTCTGTCCCCCAAAAAATAATTTAAAAAAAATTTTTAAATGTTTATTTGTGGCTGGACATGGTGGCATGTGCTTATAGTCTTGGTTACTTGGGAAGCTGAGGTGGGAGGACTGCTTGAGGCCAGGAACTTGAGACCAGCCTGGGCAACACAGCAAGACTCCGTCCCTACAAAACAATTTAAAAGTGTTTATTTGCAGCTGGGTGTGGTGGTGCATGCCTGTGGTCCCAGCTACTTGTCAAGCTCAGGCAGGAAGATCACTAGAGCCCAGGAGTTCGAAGTTACAGTGAGCCATGATCATACCACCCGTACTCTAGTCTAGGAGACAAGCAACACCTTGTCTCAAAAAAAAATTTATATTTATTTGCTATCTGTATTATTTTGTGACTTTCCTGTCTTTTGGGCAGGTAGACATTTTTAAGCTCAAGAACCTGAAGGTAAAAAACTAAGATTTCATGTAACAAATGAAAAATGAGGAATCCATAAAACACATTTAAATCTTTAAATGTCACATTATAAATATTTTAAAAACTTTGCCTCACTTTGCCGTTAAGCCATCCCCTTCCCAGTTTTGATTTAGAAACTTTTGATTGAGAAATACTTTACGAATAGTCAACAATAAAGAATAATTCAAGATCGTGCCCCAATGCTGTACACCTTATTCTCATTACTATCATTAAAGAGAAAAACATCAGCTCTGACCCTCATCACTAGGCTGAATCAGAGTGAGAGAGAACAGCTACACAATTAATATGGCTGGGCTCTAATGAGGACCCTGCAGTTATCCCTTCTGTCCTCAGAGCAAGGAGAAAGTCTGGTATCTTTATTTCCTGATGTCTTGCTTTTAGATATGGCTAAAATATGACAGGAGTTGAGAGACACATGGTAAAAATTTTGTTCTTTTCTTACCTTCAATCCAGAGTGTTAAATTTAGAATTATAGGCTATCAACTTTGGAAGACAATAGTCAACCAGTGGCTCTCTGGCCTCTGCTTGAAAATATTTAAAGCCTGAGAAACAGTATCCTTGAAACAGAGCATTCCATCTTTGTTTAGCTCTAAAATTAACTCAAAATGGATTAAAGATTTAAATATAAGATCTGAAATCATAAAACTACTAGAAATAAATATAGAGAAAAAGTTCTATGACATTAGTCTGGGCGATGATTTTTTTGGAGATGACTCCAAAAGCACAGACAACCAATGCAAAACCAGACAAATGAGACAGTATTAAACTAAAAAGTTTCTGCACAGCAAAGGAAACAATTAACAAAGTGAAGAGACAACTCAAAGAATGGGAGAAAATATTTGCAAACCATACATCTTATAAGGGGTTAATACCCAAAATACATAAGGAACTCATACAACTCAACAAGAAAATAACGTGATTAAAAAAAGGTAAAGGAACTGAACAGACATTTCTCAAAAAAAAAAAACATACAAATGACTAACAGGTACAAGAAAAAATGCTCAACATCACTAACTATTAAGAAAATGAAAAATAAAACCACACTGAGTTATCGCTTCACACCTGTTAGAGTGTTTTTTTTTTCCTTTCTACAATTATATTTTTAAATATAGATGGGGTCTTGCTATGTTGCTCAGGCTGGACTTGAACTCCTGGGTTCAAGCAATCTCCTGCGCCTCAGCCTCCTAAGTAGCTGGGATTATAGGCACATGCCACCACCAGGCCCAGCTTTGAATGGCTGTTATAAAAAAGATGAAAAATAAGTTTGGAGAGGATACAGAGAAAAGGAACTCTTATACACTGTTGGTGGGAACGTAAATTAGTACAGCCATTATGAGAAATGGTATGGAAGTTCCTCAAAAATCTAAAAACAGAACATACACCTCAGCAATCCCACTTCTGGGTATATATATCCAAAGGAACAGAAATCAGTATATTGGTGGTGATATCTGCACTCTAATGTTCACTGCAGCATTACTCACAATAGTAAAGATACAGAAACAACCTACGTGCCCATCAACAGATGAATGGACAAATATTGTGTATATATACACACAATAAAATCCTATTCACAGCCTTAAGAAGGGGGTAAATCCAGTCACTTCTGACACATGGATGAATCCAGAGGATAATGTGCTAAGTGAAATATGCCAACCACAGAAAGACAAATACCACATAATTTCACTTATATATGGAATCTAATAAGCTGAACAAATAGAAATAGATAATGGAATGATGGTTACCAGAGGCTGGAGTGGGAAGGAAGGGAATGAAGAGTTGCTGATCAAAGGGTACAAAGTTTCAGATAGACAGAGGAATGAGTTATTAATCAAAAGGTGCAAAATTTCAGGCAGAAGAATAGATTTTGAGATGTATTACATACAAAGTGACTAGAGTCAACAATATATATTATATATTTTTAAATAACTAAAAGTAAATTTCAAATGTCTCACTATAAAAATGATAGGTCAGGTGAAGGATATACTAATTAGTTTGATTTAATCATACCACATTGTATACACATATCAAAACAGTACATTATACCCCATAACATTAGAATGTTGCATATACTCACTATATACATGAAACAATGACTTGTCAGAACCAGACGAAACAAAACAAAAAAGAAGAGATAGGTATATTCAAAATCTATCATTTTCAAGGTTTCAAAATAGGAGTGATTCCATAGGACAAGGGTGGGTAGTAATCACTTTTGTTGTTGTTGTTTTTTTGAGACAGAATCTCGCTCTGTAGCCCAGGCTGCAGTGCTGTGGCGCGATCTTGGCTCACTGCAACCTCCGCCTCAGCCTCCCGAGTAGCTGGGATTACAGGCATGTGCCACCGTGCCCAGCTAATTTTTGTATTTTTAGCAGAGACGCGGTTTCACCAAGTTGGCCAGGCTGGTCTTGAACTCCTGACCTCGTGATCCACCCGCCTCATCCTCCCAAAGTGCTGGGATTACAGATGTGAACCACTGTGCCCAGCAGTAATCACTTTTGATACTTTAAGTACATGTAAAGCTTAAAGCTAGGGTTAGAAAGGTCTACTGCCTCAAAAAGATGCTGGAGAACCAGAGACTATGGAATAACCGGAAGGAGGTAGTCCAGATGAGGCTGGTGGCCAGTGATGAGGAAGATGAGGCAATCCTTGGTAAGATGTTCTGCTTTCTCTATGTAGTTCATGAGCATCAAACGAGAGATGTACTTGTTGCTGGCTCTTGCTGCTTAAGATAACTAAAACAAAAGTCCTCTGGGGATCTTTGCATGCAGATCTAAACCATGTTAATTTTGGATTTTAATTCTTTTAATGCTATGTTTAAAGGAATATAAAAGACTCATATTTATCTTTGATTATAAACTTCCTTTAATATTTGAGTTCAGGAGAGAGTTCACTGTGTAACCACACTGACTTTTCTCTATGGCTTTTATTTATCTGGAATATCTGCAACTGCACAGTTATAGTTGTGTAACTGGAAGTTTCTAAACCTTTTGAGTCACCTTAAAAATGTTTTTTTGAGATGGAGTCTTGCTCCGTCACCCAGGCTGGAGTGCAGTGGTGCGATCTCGGCTCGCTGCAAACTCCACCTCCCTGGTTCATGCCATTCTCCTGCCTCAGCCTCCCGAGTAGCTGGGACTACAGGCACCTGCCACCATGCCCGGCTAATTTTTTTGTATTTTTAGTAGAGACAGAGTTTCACCATGTTAGCCAGGATGGTCTCGATCTCCTGACCTTGTGATCCACCTGCCTCAGCCTCCCAAAGTGCTGCGATTACAGGCGTGAGCCATCGCGCCTGGCCGAGTCACCTTAAAAATCTTATACCATAGTAGGATAGCTACATTAAAAAAAAATTTTTTTTTCTCCCAAACTTGCCTTCCTAATTTCCAGTGTACCTAACTGGTTATGCACAACTATTGCTGCACTTGTTATAAAATTAAGGTGAAAGTTGTTGTATTAGTCAGGATAGGCTAGGCTAAGCTATAGTCACAAACAACTCCAGAAGCTTAGAACCAGGTTTCTCAATCTCAGCATTAATAATATTTTTAACTAGATACTTCTTCGTTGTGGAGGCCTCAACTGTGCACTGTGGGATATTTAGCAGTATAACTGGCCTCTACCCACTAGAGGCCGGTTATACTCCCCTTGTTGTGACAACCAAGAACATCTCCAGACACTGCAAATGTTCCTTGGTGAAGAAGGAGGGGAACGTAATAATCCCTGGTTGAGAACCACTAGTTTAAAACAATGGATGGCCTTTTAAAAACATAGGCCACATGTCCATCCTGGTCTAAAACTGATAGAATAATCTCTTTCTAGGGTACTGTTGGTCTTGGGGCAGATGGGAAAAAAGAGCATGGATGACTATGTACTAAAAGCATTTGTACAGAAGCAACGTATGTATGTCACTTCTCACATTCCTCGACCAATGCAAGTCATATGACACAGGTCACATCAATGGGATGGAGAAGCATATTTCCCACTGAGGGAGAAGCAGAAACTATACGTGCACATAAAACAGTTTTCCATGTTGCTTTTTCCTCATCTATGTGGACTCTTAAACTTCCATCCTCCCAAACAATCCTTCAATGTTAATTAGAATTAAAGGCAGAACAGTAGTTCCCCTACTTTCTTCCTCTGTACTTTGGGAGATAAACAAATCAGTATGGAAGAACTTATCAAAATAGGCTATTTTCATGGAATAAAAATTTTAGAAGACATCTGGATACAGTCCCACACCACTACTGTATCTTTACTTGGTACTAATTTTATGGTATGCAGGAGGAACACATATCATCTTTGTTCTTTCTTTGCCTACATGGTCTGAAAATTCACATTCTCTCCAGTGGGTCAATTTCCTGTATGTTTCCTTGACAGGAGTGCAAAGTGGCTTCCGCTCTTAAGGTATCTGTACCTTTTGAGCAAAGCATTCCTTACAACGTCTCATAATTATTTCAGGACCAAATGGTACTATTTCTTTTTCAACAAGGTCAGGTGAATCTCTGAAGAAAAGCCCACAAAAGCCTTGTCTTTTTTTTTTTTTTCCCGAGACTGAGTCTCACTCCGTTGCCCAGGCTGGAATGCAGTGGTGTGATCTCAGCTCACTGCAACCTCCGCTTCTCAGGTTCAACTGACTCTCCTGCCTCAGCCTCCCGAGTAGCTGGTATTACCGGTGCATGCCACCATGCCTGGCTAATTTTTATAGCTAATTTTTGTAGTAGAGATGAGGTTTCACCATGTTGGGCAGACAGGCCTCTAACTCCCGACCTCAAGTTATCTGCCCACCTGGGCCTCCAAAGTGCTGGGATTACAGGTGTGAGCCACTGTGCCCAGCCCTTGTTGTCTTTTCTTCCTCCACGTAACATTCTTCTTTTCTCTTTTACTTCAGGTTTGGTTTCCTTTCCACCATATCAGATTCCAATACTTCCTGTTTTTCTTTTATAACTATATCCTCCTACCTAGCTAAAGATTCTGCACACTCTCTGAGAAGTTATAATACAGCAGAGTATTCTTCAATTACAAATAAAGACACATTTTGAATACACAGAGTGTACTTTCTTCTGGTATATCAAAAATACTGCATTCTCTAAAGATCACATTAGAACAATTCCCTCAAATTTTCATACTTTTTAGTTAGGACTGAAATTCCAGGTAGAATTCTTCTACCTTGCATCTCCCCCTGGTAACAACTGGGCTAGTTACTAGAAAAACTACCTCTTTCTCCTCGATTCTCCTAGAGATAAAAGGTACATAAAGATATAATACAAACACGCAATTACACACATTTCTTGGAGAAGTAATGACAAAAACTTGATTGTGTGTTTCACAAGTTATTGGGAGCCGGTTAAGAGTGCAAGCAGGTTGGAAACAAGAAAGTTGGCATTTGCTGGTGATGACAACTTGCCTTTATGGGCAGGCAGGTCTGTGGTTTATGGGAGGCTGAGACTGGCTTACAGAGCCAAGGACAATAAAGACAGGAGGAATTAACTTTGATTAAGGAAAGTGGGGAGGGTTCATGAATAAATAAAAAGTGCTATAGTAGAGATTAGATTTTATCATAGCTAACCATAAAGCATTAGGTGCTACAAGAAAAATACAGATAAAGTACCACAAATAATCATATAGACCATGGTCACTATCAAAAGCTCAGATATTGATTGTCTACTAATGGCTCTTCCAGCCAATTCCAGTGTGCTTTTAGAGTACTGCAAAGGTGACTCTGAAATTGAGCTACCATCAATACCCATTTTCTGCCCATTTGGCTGTTGCATGCCAGGCTCTCCAAATAGCCGGACTCTAGAGCACATCTTAAGCAAGCCGGAGCACATCATCTTTGCCCTGGGAGACGAGCTGCAAGCTTTTGAACTTCCTGTTAGGAAGTATCCATATCTTCTAGTTAGATGTTATTTATGAGTTTCATCTATGATTCTTTTTTTTTAATTTTTTTAAATTTTTTTTTGAGATAGAGTCTCACTCTGTTGCCAGGCTGGAGTGTAGTGGTGCGATCTCAGCTCATTGCAACCTCTGCCTCCCAGGTTCAAGAGATTTTCCTGCCTCAGCCTCCCGAGTAGCTGGGACTACAGGAGCTCGTCACCATGCCCAGCTAATTTTTTATATTTTTAGCAGAGACCGGGTTTCACCATGTTGGCCAGGCTGGTCTCGATCTCTTGACCTTGTAATCCACCTGCCTCCGCCTCCTAAAGTGCTGGGATTACAGGCGTGAGCCACCGTGTCTGGCCGATTTTTTTTTTTTTTTTTTTTTGAGACAGGGTCTCACTCTGCCACTTAGGCTGGAGTGCAGTGGTATGAGTGTGGCTCAATGCCGCCTTGACCTCCCAGGCTCAAGCAATCCTCCTAACTCAGCCTCTTTGAGTAGCTAGATTACAGGCACAGATTACCACACCAGGTTATTTTTTTTTTTGTACAGACAGGGTCTCAATATGTTGCCCACACTGGTCTCAAACTCCTTGGCTCAAGCGACCTTCCTGCTTCTACCTCCCAAAGTGGTGGGATGACAGGCATGAGTCACCATGCCCAGCTCTATGATTATTTCTAAGATGATAAATAATGGCATAGGAACCCTCCAAATAACAGCCTTCCTATATTACTCTTTTTCTTGGAACTTCAATTAACCACAGCCAAAAATCAGCCATAAACTTGAATTTTTAAAAGTCCTTCTGAGTGGACAATCATCTGTACTTTATGGAAAAAGATATGATTCAAAGAGAAAGGAAGGTAGGACCAGAAAATACACATAGTTTATCTGTAGGTCTGGTGGTTACTGGGAGTAATGAGTTATATAATGAAAAGGAACCAGAACTAAATCTATCATTAAGGAATTCACTGGTTGCAGAGCAAAACTTCTTTAAAGTTGACCAAATTTGAGCACTTTTGCAACTAAAAATCTCTACTGTGTTTCTATGCATCGCTGGGAGGCTTGAACTAAGCAGAAGAACTTTAGCTCTGCCGACCTTTTACTCTCCTACACAGGTAACAATGGAGACTACAAATCATTTTCCTAAGCTTTCCCTAATTCCTCCATTCCTTAACAAAACCAGTTCCACTTTGGGCACATCTTGTAGGCCCAGAATGCTCTCTAACACATCTTCCTCCACTTAATATGAGTTTTGATTCTGCTTAAGTCACACAGCTGCAGTGGCATGCTGTCTAGAAATAGTTTGTGTTGGTATTCAAGCTGAACAAACCCTGATTTCTATTTATGACACTCCCTTCTGACTCTTTGATTCCAATCAATGTACTGAAAATAAAACTCAGACCCTGAATTAAAAAAAAAACATTGGCTAGATAGGAACAAGGCTTACAATACATAACCTTTTCCACGCTAAAGTTGAAAGAGGGAAAAAGTTTAATGTCCCTTCCTCTGCCACCTCTCTTCCCACCTATCTCAGTATTTTTAAATATTGATGAAAACCACAAATTGAACACCTCCTTATTCAGTTTCTCACAGGCTGTTACCAACAATGGGGCAAGGTTACCCACTAGTATCAGAAGAAAAACAATGTTCCACAAACCATAGGAAACATGTTTGTGGTTTTTGCTGTAACTGCTGAAATACACAGTATTTTGGCCCTAAAAACAAACTAGGTACAATTAGGAAAAAGGGCTTTCCAGATGTGATGGTGAAGAGATGCAGATGGGCTGCAGGCAACAATGACTGAAAATGGACTTTGGCTACTATAATTGCTAGCCAGTTTTACTACTGCTGCTGTCTGAAAGAGGCAAAAGTCTTACATTTTGCAAAGATACTACTAATGGCTTCAAAGGAATGGAATTCTTACCTTGCTCCCAAATATGTATTCCCTTTCCCTCATGGTCAAGACTGATTTACCACATTTCTTCCTTCCTTAGGGAGCTCTAAATTTCAAGTGAACCAGAAGAACACATCAGTTGAGAACTCCACAAAGGTTCACTTATGAGTTCCTCCACTTGAGAGAGGACATTTCAGTAAACGGCACCACTCTACTTTTTATAATTAAAGTATGACCTATGGGAATCACTTGTGACTCCTCTCTCTTCCTTATCTTTTCTTTCTAGTTTATTTCATAGACTGATATGGTTTGGATATTTGTGCCCTCCCAATTTCACATTGAAATGTGACCCCCCAATGTTGGAGGTGGGGCCTAGGGGCGGGTGTTAGATCATGGGGGTGGCCTCCTCATGAATGGCGTTGTGCCATTCCCATGGTAATGGGTTCTTGCTCTATTAGTTCACATGAGAACTGGTTGTTTAAAACAGACTGATATCTCTTCCCTTCTTTCTTGCTCTGTTTTGCTGTGTGACATGCCTGTTCCCTCTTTGCCTTTTTGTCATGAGTAAAAGCTTCCTGAGGCCACACCAGAAGTTGAGAAGTTGATGCCATTCTTGTACAGTCTGCAGAACCATGAGCCAAATAAAACTCTTCGTTTTATAAATTACCAAGTCTCAGGTGTTTTTTTTTTTTTTGATGTAGTCTCATTCTGTCGCCTGGGCTGGAGTGCAGTGGCGTGATCTCGGCTCACTGCAACCTCCACCTCCCGGGTTCAAGCGATTCTCCTGCCTCAGCCTCCCAAGTAGCTGGGATTACAGGCACCGGCCACTACGCCCAGCTAATTTTTTGTATTTTTAGTAGAGACGGGTTTCACCATGTTGGCCAGGCTGGTCTCGAACTCCTGACCTTGTGATTCGCCTGCCTTGGCCTCCCAAAGTGCTGGGATCACAAGCGTGAGCCACCATGCCCAGCCAGTCTCAGGTATTTTTTATAGCAACTTCGAGCAACTGTATTTTCGTAAAATGGACTAACACACAGACCACTGTTTACTCCTTCAGAATGTTTTAGTTTCATTTCTTTCTCTCCATTTTCACCGTTGAGATTATAAGCAAAAGTCCCATAATTATCTTACGTGTCTTTAATTCCCCCCCTCCCCAATCCATTCTGTATGTCAGGTTAATTTTTTCATCTTGCCAGTATCTTAGAAGACATACAATGCCTCTCTATTTTTAACTGGATAAAGCCCAAGCTATCTGTAACACTCCAATCTCTCCATAATTGTTCCTATCTTGTCTAGCTATCTTTATCACCCAATAATTCCTTACTCCATTATTTTTACAGCATAGAATTTTAATTTTTAAGGCAATTTTAAAAACATTTGTTCATCTGATTTCCACAACAAACCTATGATGATACAAGTGTGTAATCCCCTTTTAAAGTAAACTTCAAGTATAAAATATGTATAAAAAGTACACAAATAACTAGTATACAGTTCTATAAATTTTCACAAACACACCATGAAGCATCATATGGATCAATAAATTGAACAGTAGCAGTACCCCAAAAAAGTCCTCCTAAGGTCTTCTTTTAGTTACTACCCCGACCAAAAGTAACCTCTTTCCTGACCTCTATCACCAGAGGGCAGTTCTGTCAATTTTTGAACTTTCTAGAAATAGTATCATACGGTATATACTATTCTGTGTTTGGCTTCTTTTACTCAAAGTATATTTGTGGGATTCATTATGGTGATACATGCAGCAATAGTTTGTTTATTGGCAATTCTCTTCATTGGTGTATCTGCTGGTGTGAGGCTCCAGCTGTTTTGATGTAGGTCAGTTCATTAACCCCAGCCCAGGAAAATTCATGACATACTTCTTCCTTATTTATTCTCATTGCTGAATAGTGCCCCATTACATAAATATGCTACAATCTAGTTATTTATTCTACTGTTGTTGGTCTAGTTTTCCCCCCAGTTTCAACCTATTACAAAGAGTATTGCTGTGAACAGTCCTATACATATTTTAGGGCATATATGTACACATTTCGAGAGAAACGGCTGGATCACAGAATATGCATATATTCAGCTTGAGTAGGTAATGCCTAATAGTTTCCAAAGTGATTGTAGCAAATTATACTTCTACCAGCAGCATAGGAGAGTGTATTCCTAACATTGTCACCAACAACTGGAATCACAGGCTTTTTCATCTTATCCATTCTAGCTGGTACGTAGTGGTGTCTTTCTGTGGTTTTAATTTGCATTTCCCTATCAACAAATGAGGTTGCCTATGATCCCCTGAGAATACCGAGGACAAGATAGATCAATGGTATATCCAGGAACAAAACTCAAGTCTCCTGGCTCTGAGTCCATAGCTCTTCCTGCCACCCCACACAAACTTTTCACTCCCAGAAAGACCAAGATTCTAATGAAGCTGCCATACATGCTGTATTTCTGCCTCTACAGCCTAGCTTCAATACCTACTAGCTGTGCGATTTTGCACGAGGGACTATACTGCTGCACTGAGAGGTAGCAGCCTCATCTGTAAGAAAGGAATAAAAGTTAATTGTTGGCACATACTCGATAAACATTATTGTTTTCTCTTTTGAATGCTTTAACATTATGCTTGCCACACAGGTACTCAATAATAGATGTCAATTTGGAATGTCAAAAATTTAATCTTTGTTAATCTTTTCTTCCATTTTCCTCTGTCTGCCATATTTTAAGTTATCTCTTCTCTAATTTTACAAAGTTAGTTAATCTTATTTAGTTAAGTGAGACAATATAAATAATTTCTCAACTCCCTAAATGTCTTTTCCTTGCTTCTCTTAATAATGAAGATTCCTCGACACTCTTACTTTACCAAAAGACTTAGGAGGCATCTACGTTCACTTTTATCTCAGTTGCTTTAACCAAACTTGTTCAATTAAGACACTGGGAAGACTGAAATGGGAGAAACAGTTTGGTAACAGAACCTTAGAAGTCTGTATCACATACATAAAAGGATTTCTCTTCCCTATGTTCCCTACCTCTACAATTCAAAGTATTAATATAAAATATGTCATAATAAAGAATCTCAAAATATTTTAAGACAGACTGAAATGGATACTTTCAATTTTGACATAAATTTCTAGGATTCTCTTTAGTCCTAGATATGGGAAAAATTGGCAATTCCCTTCATCACTATTTCTGTTGGTTTGTGGCTCGAGCTATTTTGATGCAGGTTGGTTAATTAGCCACAGCTCAGGGAAATTCATTACACACCCCTTGGCTGAGTATTCTCCTTTCTGAGTTGACTTCACAGTATATACTTTATTGAATGCCCACTAATGCTTACCTTTCTCTGGTTTGCTAAGTAATACTGATATAATTTTGAAAATTAGAACACTACCTGGTGATTGTGGCATCTCATTAAGGACTGAGGGGCAGTCACTTTTTCCTAATTACACATGTGTAGAATAAATGAATATTCTTCTCCATGAAGCCACTCCCCCAGCTGAACACCTGCCACCTGGCTTTGAGGGACTTACCCAGAGACCAGCCTCAGAGGCATATGGCATTTTGCATGTTTGTTTAGATTCATTTTCCCATGATCTGTCCCTTTCAAATGATCAAATATGCTCAGTAATTTGTAAGTTAGTCTTATCCATGCAAATGAAGAAAAACTTAGGCTACAGGAAATCAGAGAATCTTAGAGAGATAATACTTTAGAGGTCACTTAATCCAATTCTCTGATTATACAGAGGGAGAAATTGAGGCTGAAAGATTGCAGAGACTTGCCTAAGGTGACATAGGTAACTAGTAAGGTATCTAGATTTCAAACCCAGAACCACTCTGCATCCTGTGTACTTTTCAGTACACCACAGTGCATACCTTCATTTCTACTGAGAGGCGGGGATAGGAAGATAAATTATAACTGTAAAAACATACCATTTTACTATTTATTACCCTCTGGCCAAAAGTTACAAGTGTAGATTAGATATTTCCCCATCCTTCTCTTTTGGTTCCCTAAAGAAGGCACCTATGAAACATACCTGTCTTATTTTTTTCAAGACTGCACTGCATCCATTACAGGAACTCTTGCGAACCTACTCACAGCCAGTTATTACAGCCCTACTAAAAGAAACAGAATTTAGTCATCTGGCCCAAAGCTTCTTCCTTCACCAGAAAACAACAAACGAGGGATAGAAGCAGGCACTTCATACAAATGGATCGAAAAGAAATGTACGTTGCTAATGTACCAATGTTATTCTCTATGGCTAATGTAACTAGTTTAAATAAATTATATTTGAATAGTTTAGCTCTGAGAAGCTATATACTCTAGTACTGCATAAATTATGGAAGTATGTTAAAGTCCCAGTATAACGCCTTTAGGGTGTGAGACCACATTACCAGAGAGACTGTGTCATAATGAAGGTTTCCCAGTACTGCTGAAGGTAAGATACTTATGAGTGCGGTCTATGAGAGAACTACCTTTTAAGGAATCTTATGTTATAACATATTATGTAAACACACACACACACACACACACAATTATAACATTATTGTACTTTATCATAATAAAGATTCTATCAAAATTTAAAGTCAAGCACAGATAAATACTGTATGTTCTCATTCATATGTGGGAACAAAAAATTTTTTTGAGGTCATGGGAAATAGTAGAACAGCGTGTATCAGGGGCTTGGAAGGGTGGGGAGAGGTTCGTTAGTAGACACAATATTATAGCTAGATAGGAGGAATGAGTGCTGGTATTCTGCACCAATATAGGGTGAATATGGTTAATTAAAATTTATAGTATATTTTCAAAAAGCTGGATGAGAGGATTTTGAATATTCACAACACAAAGAAATGAAAAATGTTTGAGGTGACGAACATGCTAATTACCCTAATTTGATCAGTATTATATACATATACCAAAATACCATTCTATATTCCATAAATACATGCAATTATTACATGTCAACTAAACATGAAAGGGAAAAATTTTATTAAAATTTAGAAAGTAGGAAGAGACAACTTCATACCTATTGACTACCTACTTCCTAAAACACAGCTATGTACTTTTCTTATATTACTTGATTTAATCCTCACAACTCCATAATATATTATGCTCTCATTTTTACAAATCAGGAAATTAAGACACAAGAGATTAGGTGGCAGATTTAAGATCACATAGTTTATAATACAGAGTTGGGGACTTGAACCCAAGAGTGTCTAATTCTATAGCCACTAGACTTTCCTTTATGCCATGTTGCTACCACTCACAAAATTAAAGATGCTTTTTAGCTTCCCAGCAAATTCACAGCAGATCAACTCACTACTCGTAGACAGTGTGTCTTAAACTTTGTTGGATTTGATTCATTAATCCATTCATCCATCCACCACATGGATACTAGGTGTCCACCATGCCCCAGGCATTCCACTAGGAATATACTGATGAATGAAAAAGAAGTTGCTACGGTTTGGCTGGGTGTCCCCACCCAAATCTCATCTTGAATTGTACTTCCATAATTCCCACTTGTTGTGGGAGGGACCTGGTGGGAGATAACTGAATCATGGGGATACTTTCCCCATACTGTTCTTGTGGTAGTGAATAAGTCTAAGGAGATCTGATGGTGAGTTTTTTTTGTTTGTTTGTTTTGAGATGGAGTCTCGCTCTGTTGCCCAGGCTGGACTGCAGTGGTGTGATCTCAGTTCACTGCAACTCTGCCTCCTGGGTTCAAGCAATTCTCCTGTCTCAGCCTCCCGAGCTGGGACTACAGGTGCCTGCCACCATGCCTGGCTACTTTTTGTATTTTTAGTAGAGACGGGGTTTCACCTTGTTGGTCAGGCTGGTCTCGAACTCCTGATCTCAGGTGATCCACCAGCCTTGGCCTTCCAAAGTGCTGAGATTACAAGCATGAGCCACTGCACCAGCCAATCTGATGGTGGGTTTTTTTTTTTTTTTTTTTTTTTGAGACATAGTTTTGCTCTTGTTGCCCAGGCTGGAGTGCAATGGTGCAATCTCGGCTCACTGCAACCTCTGCCTCCCGGGTTCAAGTGATTCTCCTGCCTCAGCCTCCCAAGTAGCTGGGATTACAGGTGTGCACCACCACGCCCAATTTTGTATTTTTAGTAGAGACGGGGTTTCTCCATGTTGGTCAGGCTGGTCTTGAATCCTCTACCTCAGGTGATCCGCCCGCCTTGGCCTCCCAAAGTGCTGGGATTACAGGAGTAAGCCACCACACCCAGCCAATCTGATGGTTTCATAAGAGGTGTCCGCTTTCGCTTCTCTCTCATTCTCTCTTGCTGCTGCCATGTAAGAAGTGCCTTTCACTTTCTGCCATGATTGTGCGGCCTCCCCAGCCATGTGGAACTGTGAATCCATTAAACCTCTTTTTCTTTCCAGTCTTGGGTACGTCTTTATCAGCAGCGTGAAAATGGACTAATACGGAAGTCCTCACGTCTTTTGACACAGAGGAAAGTGTCATTAATTAAATAGTCATGCACATAGATGTAAAATTACAACTGTTAAAGGTTATGATGGATTAAGAGTTAGTATCTCTGGGTGTGAAACTTAACATGGTACGACTGTAGCGTCTAACAGGGGCCTCTGACTCAGACTAGAGGGTCAAGAAAGGCTTCTCTGAGGAAATGGTGATTGAGTATAAATATCAGTAAGTAAAATTATTTAGATGAAGAAGACCGTTCTAGATTGAAGGAACAATATATGCAGAGTCTGAGGTGAGAGAAAGAACTGCACGTCTGAAGACACAGAAGAAGGGTGGTGTTAGGAGAGAACAAAGTGGAGCCCCACAGTACAACAGACTAGAGAAGGAGACACAACCACATTCTACTGGGCATTGCAGGCGACATAAAGGATTTTGGCTTTTATCCTAGGAGCAAAGGGAGGCCACTGAATGGTTTTAAGAAGAGTGACAACATGATTGGGTTAACTGTTTTTTTTTTTTTTTAAATGGAGATGGAGTCTCATTATGTTGTCCAGGCTGGTCTGGAACTCCTGGGATCAAGTGATCTGTGCACCTCAGGCTCCCAAGGTGCAGGGATTACAGGCATGAGCCACTGTGCCCAGCCAGGATTTACATTTTATAAAAACTCACACTAAAATGGGAGAACTGATTCAGAAGAGGGAAGAATGGATATATGAAGATCACTTAGGAGGCTACTAAAGTAGTCTAGGCAGTATCTTTATCTGAAAAGGTAAAAGAGGAAATGAAGAGAAACGAATGGATGTGAGAGATATTTAGCAGCGCAAAACGACAGAACTTAGTCAATGGAGGAAATGAGAAACGAAGACTTCTGAGATGACTCAGGTATCTGGCAGGTACAATTAGATGATTACAGAATATTGAAAGAAGATCAAATTTGCTGGGAGGAGAGGAGAAATCATAGGTTCAATTTTGGATGTGCTGTGTCTGAGATGCCTTTGAGATATGTAAATGGCAGTCAATGAGGCAGTCAGTGAGTCAGCCCTCTGTATTCAGAGGTTCTGCATTTGTGGATTCAACCAACAGCAGATTTAAAATATTCAGGAGAAACAAATGAATGGCTGTATCTGTAACTAACATGTACAGATATTTTTCTTGCCATTATTTCCCTAAACAATACAGTATAACAACTATTTACCTAGCATTTACATTGTATTAGGTATTATAAGTAACCTATAAATTATTTAAAGTATACAGGAGGATGTGCATAGGTTATATGCATACTACGTCATTTTACATAAGGGACTCATTAGTATCCTCGAATTTTGCTATCTGAGAGGGGGCTAGTGGGTAGGATGTCCTGGAACTAATCCCTGAGGATACTGAGGGATGAATGTATATGAGTCTAGAGCTCAGAGAAGAAGTCTGGATTAGAGATAAAAACTTCTGAGAGAATAAACAGTAAGCAATAGATACAGATGAAATAACATGAGGAAAACAGAGACCACCAAGGACTGGGCCTTGAAGAATTCCAACACCTGATGAATAGATAGAAATGGATAAATCTGTACAGGAGACTAAGAAAGAATAAATGCTGAGAAAGGAGAAAAACAGGGATAATGTGATGTCACAGAAGTCAAGGGAGGAGACGGTTATAAGAATAAAAAAGTCTGATTAGCACTGACAGGTCAAATAAAATAAAGACTTAAAAGTCTGCTGGATTTAATAACATGAAGATCATTACTGATCCTAACAAGAGCTACTTCAATGGTGTGATGGGGTGGAAACTACAAAGAAGCAGGAGTATAGAATGAGTGGGAGATGCTGTGGTGGTAAAAAAAAAAAAATTCAGTACTCATCCTAAAGTTGTTAAGTTTTGTTTAAGAAAGCAAACTTTCATGCCTGTAATCCAAACACTTTGGGAGGCTGAGGCGGATGGACTGCCTGAGCTCAGTTTGAGATCAGCCTGGGCAACACTGTGAAACCCCGTCTCTACTAAAAAAAAAAAAAAAATTAGCCGGGTGTGGTGGCATGCATCTGTAGTCCCAGCTACTCAGGAGGCTGAGGCAGGAGAATTGCTTGAACCCGGGAGACAGAGGGTGCAATGAGCCAAGATCGTGCCACTGCACTCCAGCCTGGAAGACACAGCGAGACTCTGCCTTTTAAAAAAAAGAAAAGAAAGCAAGCAAAACTTATTAAGAGGTTACAGAACACAGACACAATGCTACAGTTTTGCTAATTCTTTAAATGCAATAAAAATCCAAAAAAGGTAGGCTCAAAGTAGCTGGGTAACCCAGAAAAATCTTTATAGAGAAGAAAAGTCTTAAGCAGAGTACTTAAGTGCAAAATTGAGTGATTGAAATATGCTTAATCTAGGGAAATTAAATGAGAAAAATACATGGTGTGTGTGTTGGAGGGGGAGCTGGAATTGGGATGGGCTGGAGTGATGAAAAAAAGCCAAGAGATATAGTCTTCTGTTTTGTAATATAGGCTCAATACTAAATTATTTAGGACTAGATAATCTAGGTCCTAATGTCTCCCTTTTGCTGCCAACCTGGGGGCCAATTACACTAGAGGGTTGGTAGAAAAAAGAGAATATAAGAATCATAAATCAATTATGTTGCTCACTAGTTTTGGATGATTCTGTGTGAAAGGTGAGGATGAGTAAAATAAATGGCTAAAAAGTAATTTTATATTATTTGTGATTTTTAGGCAGTTGGAAGAAGTGGAAAAAGACACAGACTTTATAAAACCAAATCTGCAGCCTAGAAAAAAAAATATATATTTTACAACTACAGACTTTAGAGCTAGGGGGAATCAGGTGTGAATACTAACTACTTACTATCTACGTAGCTTTGGAAATGCAATCTATCTCTGCACTCCAGTTTTTCATTTGTAAAATGGGGAAACAAGCTTCTAAGCGAAGATGTTTCTGGATTTAGAGATGAGATGGTAGTACTTGATTCCTAAGCATCTAGTAAATGGTGGCTAATATAGTTGTATTAATACTAAATGAAAAAACAGGAAATACAGTCAAACAGATAACCTTGTATACCTGACAGGGACATTTAGTTTACTAGTGGGCCCTAATCTACATTTTTGTATATTTATCCACAAATAAGTGAAAAGCATCAGACAGTAAAGTGTAGTTTTTGGGCCTATTTTGAAATCAATATAATCTGTCTCATAGACTTTTACAACTAATATTACATATATAACTATTCAATAAATATTTAGAAAAGTAAAATATATTCTTACTTTATATTATTGCCAACTTTAAAACTTAATTATTTGTTTTTCAGATGGGGGCTCCCTCTGTCACCCAGGCTGGAGCACAGTGACACCATTATGGCTCACTGAAGCCTCGAGTTCCTGGGCTCGAGTAATTCTCTCACCTCAGCCTCTTGAGTAGATAGGACTACAGGTGCACGCCACTACACCTGGCTAATTTATTTTTTGTTGAGATAGGGTCTTCCTATGTTGAACAGGCTGGTCTTGAATTCCTGGTCTCAAGTAATTTTCCCATCTTGGACTACCAAAGTGCTGGGATTACAAACGTGGGCCACCATACCTGGCCATGTTATAGCTAATTTTGTAAAAACCAAAAGAATAAAAAAGGCAGGCCAGGTGCAGTGGCTCACGCCTGTAATCCAAACACTTAGGGAGGCTGAGGCGGGCAGACTACCTGAGGTCAGGAGTTTAAGACCAGCCTGGCCAACATGGTGTAACCCTGTCTCTACTAAAAATACAAAAATCTGCTGGTGTGGCGGCACACGCCTATAATCTCAGCTACTTGGGAGGCTGAGGCAGGAGTATCACTTGAACCTGGGAGGCAGAGGTTGCAGTGAGCTGAGATCACGACATTGCACCCCAGCCTGGGTGACAAGAGTGAAATTCTATCTCAAAAAAAAAAAAAGACAACTATAGTTAAGGGCAAAAAAAATAACATAGGACAAGAAATGGTAAAGGGATAAGAGACAAGACAGGCAGATAGAGAAGAAACGGTCAGACAAGAGCTGAGACAGGGAAAATCTGCCTCGACTGCCTGGATCCCTTCATAGCCCTCCCCTCACTATTTCTACCTGATAGTCCAAACCAAAGCAGTCTAAGCCTCCCGCTCTGCCAAGCCAGCTTTTCCCTTGCCTGATTGTGCTGTGTCCGGAATTGGTGGGTTCTTGGTCTCACTGACTTCAAAAATGAAGCCCGGGACCCCCGCGGGGAGTGTTATAGTTCTTAAAGGCGGCGCATCTGGAGTTTGTTCCTTCTGATGTTCGGATGTGTTTGGAGTTTCTTCCTTCTGGTAGGTTCGTGGTCTCGCTGGCTCAGGAGTGAAGCTGCAGACCTTCGCGGTGAGTGTTACAGCTCCTAAGGCGGCGCATCTGGAGTTGTCTGTTCCTCCCAGTGGGCTCGTGGTCTCACTGGCTTCAGGAGTGAAGCTGCAGACCTTCGCGGTGAGTGTTACAGCTCATAAAAGCAGTGTGGACCCAAAGAGAGAGCAGTAGCAAGATTTATTGCAAAGAGGGAAAGAACAAAGCTTCCACAGTGTGGAAGGGGACCGGAGCGGGTTGCCACTGCTGGCTTTGGCAGCCTGCTTTTTTTCTCTTATCTGGCCCTACCCACATCCTGATGATTGGTTCATTTTACAGAGAGCCGAGTGGTCTGTTTTGACAGGGCACTGATTGGTGCATTTACAATCCCTGAGCTAGACACAAAGGTTCTCCACGTCCCCACCAGATTAGCTAGATACACAGTGTGGACACAAAGGTTCTCCAAGTCCCCACCAGAGTAGCTAGATAAGAGAGTGTCGATTGGTGCATTCACAAACCCTGAGCTAGACACAGGGTGCTGACTGGTGTGTTTACAAACCTTGAGCTAGATACAGAGTGCCGATTGGTGTATTTACAATCCCTGAGCTAGACATAAAGGTAGACATAAAGCCAGACACAAAGTCCCCATCAGAGTAGCTAGATACAGAGTGTCCACTGGTGCATTCACAAACCCTGAGCTAGACACAGGGTGCTGATTGGTGTGTTTACAAACCTTGAGCTAGATACAGAGTGCCAACTGGTGTATTTACAGTCCCTTAGCTAGACATAAAGGTTCTCCACGTCCCCACCAGACTCATGAGCCCAGCTGGCTTCACCCAGTGGATCCCGCAACGGGGCTGCAGGTGGAGCTGCCTGCCAGTCCCGCGCTGTGTGCCTGCACTCCTCAGCCGTTGGGTGGTCAATGGGACTGGGCACCGTGGAGCAGGGGGTGGCGCTCGTTGGGGAGGCTCTGGCGGCACAGGAGCCCACAGAGGGGTGGGGAGGCTCAGGCATGGGGTGCTACAGGTCCCGAGCCCTGCCCCACGGGAAGGCAGCCAAGTCCTGGAGAGAAATTGAGCACAGCAGTTGCGGGCCCAGGTGCTAAGCCCTCACTGCCTGGGGCCAGTGGCGCCCACCAAGCCCTCGCCCACCCGGAACTCGTGCTGGCCCGCAAGCACTGCACGCAGCCCTCGTTCCCGCCCACGCCTCTCCCTCCACACTTCCCCGCAAGCTGAGGGAGCCAGCTCCGGCCTTGGCCAGCCCAGAAAGGGGCTCCCACAGTGCAGCGGCAGGCTGAAGGGCTCCTCAAGTGCCGCCAAAGTGGGCGCCAAGGCTGAGGAGGCGCCAAGAGCGAGTGAGGGATGTGAGGGCTGCCAGCATGCTGTCACCTCTCAGTGCCACTGCTGTCATCTCTTGCCCAGTATGCCTTCCCTTCTAGGAGTCTCCTAACCAGTACTTCACCACAGACTAACCAGACTTGGTATAGCCATACAGTGTTCTAGGCTGCTTCCTCTCAGTCATTAAAAAACAAAACAAAACGAAACGAAACAAAGAACACCTAGATTTGCACCTGCTAAACTAAGAAGACCTTGTGACAGAAATGAGGAAGTACGTTTATAGAACACTGGGAATTTCTTTGGGAATAATTTTTAAGAGATGTCTTTGAAAAACATTATCATTTTAAGAGATAAAAAGAGTGACAGATGACATTTAAGAAAAGATCACAAAGGCTAAATGAAAATCCCACCCCAAGAGGACTAACCCCAATTTATTTAGTATCTCTTCTTACTGTGTGCTGAGGGCCATCTTCATTATCCCTCATGTAGAAAGGCTTGAGTGCTAATGGATAATTAATAACGAAGACAGGTATGTTGCCACAGTGCTTCACCAGGTACTTTTCATGTTCAGTCTGTAGGTCAGCACCCCACTGTAATGAGAAGAAAGAAATGACCAAAAGAGAAGACAGAGGTGAAATATACAATTCAGCACCTGAAAATAACCTACATCAATTCTAAGGGCTTCATCTTCCTGAGGCTCCATGTGTGGAGCTAGCTGCTAAGGTTACACAGCTGACTAAACCAGAGAGAGATATTTGTTAACAAGAACACCTACAGGCCTGGAAAGATGAAAGCTGAGGCCAGCAGATAAACACTATACTGTGTCCCCATTGCTCCCCCACCCCCACCCCCCAGGAGCAGATAATACAGCAACTGCAGGAAAACAAAGTCTACTTTACAAGGGGATAAAAAAAAAACAAAACTGACTTCAGAATCACAGTTTTTAATAGTGCCTAGAGCTTCTTCCACAGTTATTGTTCCTAAGTCTCAGGAAATTAAATGATAGAAGATAATAGTCCTAATACTGAGCCTATCTTTGGCTAAATGACTTCTCTTGGTGACTTTTTTTTTTTTTTTTTAGACAGAGTCTGGCTGTGTCACCCAGGCTGGAGTGCAGTGGTGCAATCTCGGCTCACTGCAACCTGTCTCCCAGGTTCAAGCGATTCTCTTGCCTCAGCCTCCCAAGTAACTGGGACTTCAGGTGCCCGCCACCACGCCCAGCTATATTTTTTGTACTTTTAGTAGAGATGGGGTTTCACTATGTTGGCCAGGCTGGTCTTGAACTCCTGACTTCGTGATCCGCCCACCTTGGCCTCCCAAAGTGCTGGGATTACAGGTGTGAGCCACAGTGCCCGGCTGGTGACTTCTTTTTAAATAAAAAGAGTCAACTCATGTATGAGACGCTCTTTGATGAATATTTATTAACTCTGTTCAATATATTTATTAAGCAAATACTAATGTGCCTATTAAATTTCAGGTACCATATGATATACTGGATATAGTGGTAAGAAAAATAGTTATAATCCCTGACTTCATGTAGCTTCCAGGGTAGGAGACAAAGAAATGAAAACTTACACAAAGAATTGATCATAAATGTAACAAGCAGAGGTTACTTTTTTAACACATAAAGATCTGACTTCATTGGGATTCAACCGGTACAAGGAATAGTTTAAACACAAAGGTTAACATTATCTTATTACTACCACTTGTTTGGCAGTATCTTAGTTATAGGAAAAAATAACTGGAATAGGAAAAGAGTTTTGCCTCCAACACTATACACATGCCCATTGATAAGACCATGGGGTCTCTCTGGACCTGTATCGTTGCCAATAAAATAAAAAAAGCTCTGGCCAGGCATGGTGGCTCATGCCTTTAATCCCAGCACCTTGGGAAGCCGAGGAGTGCCTGAGCACAGAAGCCTGAGACTAGCCGAGGCAACATACCCTGTCTCTACAAAAAATAAAAAAATCAGCCAGGCCTGGTGGCACGCACCTGTAGTCCCAGATAGTTGGGAGACTGAGTTGGGAGGACCGATGTGAGCCTGGGAGGTGGAATCTGCAGTGAGCCATGTTTGCACCACTGCACTCCAGCCTCAGCAACACAGAGAGATCCTGTCTTTCAAAAAATTAATAAATAAATAATTAATTAATTAAATTAAATAAAAAATAAACAAAGGAGTTCCTTCACAGAAAGAGAGAGTTGTACAGTGGTTGTCAGGGGTCTGGGAATGGGGCAAATGGGTGATATTTGTCCAAGTGTACACACTTTCAGTTATAAGATGAACAAGTTCTGGGGATCTAATGTACAGTGTGGGTAGCAACAGATGTGTTAACTAATTTGATTATGATAATCTATTACACAATGTATACATGTATCAAATCATCATGTCGTATACCCTGAATATATACAATCTTCTTTTGTTGTTCTTGGAGACAAGGTCTTTCTTTCTTTGTCACCTAGGTGGGAGGGCTGTAGTCGATCATGGCTCACTGCAATTTTACACTCCTGGGCTCAAGCAATCCTCCTACCTTGGCCTCTTAAAGTGCTGGGATTACAGGTGTGAACTACCACACCCGGCCTATACAATCTTTGTTTATCAGGTAAGTACTGAGAAAAAAAAAGAATTCTTGGCTGGGTACTGAGGTATGCTCCTCTAGTCCCAGTTACTTGGGAGGCTGAAGTGGAGGATCCCTTGAGCCCAGGAGTTCAAAATGAGCCCAGGCATCATAATGAGACCTCCATCTCTTACAGTTCTTTAAAAGCAAAACAAAACAGAAAAACCCCAGTGTTTTCCAGAGTGGCTCACAAACTAAAAGGCTCTATAAAGTTCAACTGAAAAACAAACCTGTTTCTGCAAGCACTAAATCTGAAAAAAAAAAAAAAAAAAAAAAGAAAAAGAAAAAGAAACCTGTTTAGTTATGTTGCCTAAACTTATTTAATAATATAACTTCTAACGTTGGTCATCTTTTTTTTTTTTTTTTTTTCTGAGACGGAGTCTCGCGGTCACCCAGGTTGGAATGCAGTGGCGCGATCTCTGCTCACTGCAGACTCCGCCCCCCAGGTTCATGCCATTCTCCTGCCTCAGCCTCCCAAGTAGCTGGGATTATAGGCGCCCGCCACCTCACCCGGCTAATTTTTTGTATTTTTAGTAGAGACGGGGTTTCACTGTGTCAGCCGGGATGGTCTCGATCTCCTGACCTCATGATCCACCTGCCTTGGCCTCCCAAAGTGCTGGGATTACAGGCGTGAGCCACTGCGCCCGGCCTGGTCATCTGTTAATGTCATTCAGAATATATTTTGGAAAACACAGAACTAGTTGACTTCTACAGTAATATTCTTTTTTTAAAAATTCACTTTTTTTTTTTTTTTTTTGGGTAGAGACAGGGTCTCGCTGTGTTGCTCACGCTGGTCTCGAACTTTGGGGCTCAAGCAATCTGCCTGCCTTGGCCTCCCAAAGTGCTGGAATCATAGGCATGAGCCCCAACACCTGGCCTCTACAGTAATAAGTCTATGATTATCTTTCCTTTTTAGAATTTTCATCTTCCTAAACATGGGAGACTCCTTTATAACCCTTTAGTCACTGCTATTCCAAATGATACAATTTATTTTTATTCTAAATTAATTCCGTTTTAAGTATCTCAACAAGATTGAGCAAACATCAAACAAAATCTTAAGTCTGTGTACAAATGAGCAAATGCCATATTTTGCTAATAAGAGAATTAAGATGATTTTGAAAGATTCTTAATACAGTAAGCTAAAGACAAGAAGGAAGCATTTTCACACACACATATATATATATACATACAAACAAATTACTACCTCTGGGGTAAAGGTGAAGTTCTGGGATGCTTGCTTTAAGATCTCCACTGCTTCAGTATAAGAAATGCTGGAGGAAAACAGGATACAAGCAGAGAAAAGTCAATACAATGGGGCTGCTGTTAACTAGTTCATTTTAAAACCAGAAAAAGCCTACTCCTACATCACACTGTGAGGTCATGAGGGAATACTGAATAATCAGGAATTAAGGCTGATCTAATCCTATGAAAGTCTGATTTTCCTGAAGACAAGTAACCATTCAAAAACCTCACTCCTCATCTACTTGCAATATACACAGTGAAGCTAGTCACTTAAGCAAGTAAAGATTATTCTCTGAATCCATGATATGCCAATGCCCTAATAAAAGGTATAAAATACTGAGACTACAACAGCAAAAGACTTTTTCCTAAAATTCACCATTAATTCATTTATTTATCCAACAGACATATACTTGGCACCTACTAGGCACTACACACAATTCTAGGCACTAGAGATAAAAATAAAGCTCAGACTTCGTGGAGACAATGTGCGTGCGTGCGCGCGTCAGAGAGCGAGAGAGAGCGAGAGATGCAGGTGAGGAGAAAGTAGACAGATAAAAAAACAGGCAGCTATTCATGCTATGAAGAAAAATAAAGTAGAATAAGAAGACAGAGGGGGTTTGGGGTGCCATTTTAGATATGATGGTCAAGAAAGGCCTAAGTTTGTGACATTTGAACATAAGCGTGCACCGAGTAAGGAAATGAACCATAGAAGTATCTTGGGAGGAGTATTCCAGGCAAAAGGAACAGCAAGTACAAGGACCTGAAGTGAGAAACAGTTTGGCTTGTTCATGGAACAAAACGGGAAGTCAGCGTGACTACAGCATACTGAACAAGAGGAAGAATGCACAGGAAATTACATAGGAAAGGCAGTCAGAAGTCAGATCACATGGACTCTTTCATGTCATAGTAAGGGCCTGGTGATATATCCTAAGCATTATAAGACTATGTAGGAAAATACTGATTCTCTCAATGAGACACCCTCACGCCTAAAGTAAGTCAAAGCAAGTATTTGTTTTAATTTAACTAGGTGAATAGGTAACTTGTCTACATAGTTTAAAAAAAAAATCAAGATGTATAAGAGTATACATCTCCCTTCCATTGCGGTTCCAGAGACACCTAGTTCCTTTCCTTTCACACAATCACTGTTCATGGTATTGTGAATATCCCTCTAGAGGATTTTATTTATACAGATATGTAAATAATACACAATCTTCCTTTTTTAGAGATGTCATACATAACATATGCACTCTTTCACACCTAATTTTACTGAGTAATATACCTTGCAGATCTGTGTGTATATGAAGACATTCTTCACTTTTTGTATTACATAATATTCCATTTTGTGGATGTGTCATAATTAGTTTAACCAGTGACCTGATATTTCACGTTCTAATCTTTTGCTATTATAAAACATGCCTACATATACCTATTTAATATTACAAATAGTTACTATACACTAATTTTTCACATGCAAAAGTGGAATTATTAGATGAAAATTTGCAATTTTTATATTTTCTGAAAGGTTTTGCCAAAGATATTGCCACCTTTTATATCAATTTATACCCACCAGTAACATGAAAGTGTCAGTTTGCTTGTAAACTATAGGTAAAATACTGCATCAGTATTTTGGATTTTTTTTTTTTTTTTAAATCTACAAACTTTCTGAAAGACCTTGAGCTCAAAAAATAATTTATCCAGCACAAACTTATTCTCTGAAGCAAAAATGAAGTTCATATCCATAACAACTAACCAGAAAGAGTTGTATTGTCATACAGTACAATAAAGCCCCTAAAGCTATGTTTTGAAAGATAGGTTTTTTCCTAAGAATCTATTCAAATTAAAAACTAGTAATAATAATAGGTAATTTCTTTTTTTTATTTATTTTTATTTTCTTTTTTATTATTATACTTCAGGTTTTAGGGTACATGTGCACAATGTGCAGGTTTGTTACATATGTATCCATGTGCCATGTCGGTTTGCTGTACCCATTAACTCGTCATTTAGCATTAGGTATATCTCCTAATGCTGTCCCTCCCCCCTCCCCCCACCCCACAACAGTCCCCGGAGTGTGACGTTCCCCTTCCTGCATCCATGAGTTCTCATTGTTCAATTCCCACCTATGAGTGAGAACATGCGGTGTTTGGTTTTCTGTCCTTGGCGATAGTTTACTGAGAATGATGTTTTCCAGTTTCATCCATGTCCCTACAAAGGACATGAACTCATCATTTTTTATGGCTGCATAGTATTCCATGGTGTATATGTGCCACATTTTCTTAATCCAGTCTATGGTTGTTGGACATTTGGGTTGGTTCCAACTCTTTGCTATTGCGAATAGTGCCACAATAAACATACGTGTGCATGCATCTTTATAGCAGCATGATTTATAGTCCTTTGGGTATATACCCAGTAATGGGATGGCTGGGTCAAATGGTATTTCTAGTTCTAGATCCCTGAGGAATGGCCACACTGACTTCCACAATGGTTGAACTAGTTTACAGTCCCACCAAGAGTGTAAAAGTGTTCCTATTTCTCCACATCCTCTCCAGCACCTGTTGTTTCCTGACTTTTTAATGATGGCCATTCTAACTGGTATGACATGGTATCTCACTGTGGTTTTGATTTGCATTTCTCTGATGGCCAGTGATGATGAGCATTTTTCATGTGTTTTTTGGGTGCATACATGTTTTCTTTTGAGAAGTGTCTGTTCATGTCCTTCGCCCACTCTTTGACGGGGTTGTTTGTTTTTTTCTTGTAAATTTGTTTGAGTTCATTGTAGATTCTGGATATTAGCCCTTTGTCAGATGAGTAGGTTGCAAAAATTTTCTCCCATTCTGTAGGTTGCCTGCTCACTCTGATGGTAGTTTCTTTTGCTGTGCAGAAGCTCTTTGGTTTAATTAAATCCCATTTGTCAATTTTGGCTTTTGTTGCCATTGCTTTTGGTGTTTTAGACATGAAGTCCTTGCCCACGCCTATGTCCTGAATGGTATTGCCTAGGTTTTCTTGTAGGATTTTAATGGTTTTAGGTCTAACATGTAAGTCTTTAATCCATCTTGAATTAATTTTTGTATAAGGTGTAAGGAAGGGATCCAGTTTCAGCTTTCTACATATAGCTAGCCAGTTTTCCCAGCACCATTTATTAAATAGGGAATCCTTTCCCCATTGCTTGTTTTTGTCAGGTTTGTCAAAGATCAGATAGTTGTAGATATGCGGCATCATTTCTGAGGGCTCTGTTCTGTTCCATTGATCTATGTCTCTGTCGTGGTACCAGTACCATGCTGTTTTGGTTACTGTAGCCTTGTAGTATAGTTTGAAGTCAGGTAGCGTGATGCCTCCAGCTTTGTTCTTTTGGCTTAGGATTGACTTGGTGATGTGGGCTCTTTTTCGGTTCCATATCAACTTGAGTTTTTTCCAATTCTGTGAAGAAAGTCATTGGTAGCTTGATGGGGATGGCACTGAATCTATAAATTACCTTGGGCAGTATGGCCATTTTCACGATATTGATTCTTCCTACCCATGAGCATGGAATGTTCTTCCATTTGTTTGTATCCTCTTTTATTTCATTGAGCAGTGGTTTGTAGTTCTCCTTGAAGAGGTCCTTCACATCCCTTGTAAGTTGGATTCCTAGGTATTTTATTCTCTTTGAAGCAATTGTGAATGGGAGTTCACTCATGATTTGGCTCTCTGTTTGTCTGTGATTGGTGTACAAGAATGCTTGTGATTTTTGTACGTTGATTTTGTATCCTGAGACTTTGCTGAAGTTGCTAATCAGCTTAAGGAGACTTTGAGCTGAGACTATGGGGTTTTCTAGATATACAATGATGTCATCTGCAAACAGGGACAATTTGACTTCCTCTTTTCCTAATTGAATACCCTTTATTTCCTTCTCCTGCCTGACTGCTCTGGCCAGAACTTCCAGCACTATGTTGAATAGGAGTGGTGAGAGAGGGCATCCCTGCCTTGTGCCAGTTTTCAAAGGGAATACTTCCAGTTTTTGCCCATTCAGTATGATATTGGCTGTGGGTTTGTCACAGATAGCTCTTATTATTTTGAGATACGTCCCATCAATACCTGATTTATTGAGAGTTTTTACCAGGAAGGGTTGTTGAATTTTGTCAAAGGCCTTTTCTGCATCTATTGAGATAATCATGTGGTTTTTGTCTTTGGTTCTGTTTATATGCTGGATTACATTTATTGATTTCCATATGTTGAACCAGCCTTGCATCCCAGGGATGAAGCCCACTTGATCATGGTGTATAAGCTTTTTGATATGCTGCTGGATTCAGTTTGCCAGTATTTTATTGAGGATTTTTGCATCAATGTTCATCAAGGATATTGGTCTGAAATTCTCTTTTTTGGTTATGTCTCTGCCAGGCTTTGGTATCAGGACGATGCTGGCCTCATAAAATGTGTTAGGGAGGATTCCCTCTTTTTCTATCGATTGGAATAGTTTCAGAAGGAATGGTACCAGTTCCTCCTTGTACCTCTGGTAGAATTCGGCTGTGAATCCATCAGGTGCTGGACTCTTTTTGGTTGGTAAGCTATTGATTATTGCCACAATTTCAGAACCTGTTATTGGTCTATTCAGAGATTCAACTTCTTCCTGGTTTAGTCTTGGGAGGGTGTATTTGTCGAGGAATTTATCCATTTCTTCTAGATTTTCTAGTTTATTTGCATAGAGGTGTTTGTAGTATTCTCTGATGGTAGATTGTATTTCTGTGGGATCGGTGGTGATATCCCCTTTTTCATTTTGTATTGCATCTATTTGATTCTTCTCTCTTTTCTTCTTTATTAGTCTTGCTAGCAGTCTATCAATTTTGTTGATCTTTTCAAAAAACCAGCTCCTGGATTCATTAATTTTTTGAAGGCTTTTTTGTGTCTCTATTTCCTTCAGTTCTGCTCTGATTTTAGTTATTTCTAGCCTTCTGCTAGCTTTTGAATGTGTTTGCTCTTGCTTTTCTAGTTCTTTTAATTGTGATGTTAGGGTGTCAATTTTGGATCTTTCCTGCTTTCTCTTGTGGGCATTTAGTACTATAAATTTCCCTCTACACACTGCTTTGAATGCATCCCAGAGATTCTGGTATGTTGTGTCTTTGTTCTCGTTGGTTTCAAAGAACATCTTTATTTCTGCCTTCATTTCATTATGTACCCAGTAGTCATTCAGGAGCAGGTTGTTCAGTTTCCATGTAGTTGAGTGGTTTTGAGTGAGTTTCTTAATCCTGAGTTCTAGTTTGATTGCACTGTGGTCTGAGAGACAGTTTGTTATAATTTCTGTTCTTTTACATTTGCTGAGGAGAGCTTTACTTCCAACTATGTGGTCAATTTTGGAATAGGTGTGGTGTGGTGCTGAAAAAAATGTATATTCTGTTGATTTGTTGTGGAGAGTTCAGTAGATGTCTATTAGGTTCACTTTGTGTAGAGCTGAGTTCAATTCCTGGATATCCTTGTTAACTTTCTGTCTCGTTGATCTGTCTAATGTTGACAGTGGGGTGTTAAAATCTCCCATTATCATTGTGTGGGAGTTTTAAGTCCCTCTGTAGGTCACTCAGGAATTGCTTTATGAATCTGGGTGCTCCTGTGTTGGGTGCATATATATTTAGGATAGTTAGCTCTTCTTGTTGAACTGATCCCTTTACCATTATGTAATGGCCTTCTTTGTCTCTTTTGATGTTTGTTGGTTTAAAGTCTATTTTATCAGAGACTAGGATTGCAACCCCTGCCTTTTTTTGTTTTCCATCTGCTTGATAGATCTTCCGCCATCCCTTTGTTTTGAGTCTATGTGTGTCTCTGAACGTGAGATGGGTTTCCTGAATACAGCACACTGACGGGTCCTGACTCCTTATCCAGTTTGCCAGTCTGTGTCTTTTAATTGGAGCATTTAGCCCATTTACATTTAAAGTTAATACTGTTATGTGTGAATCTGATCCTGTCATTATGATGTTAGCTGGTTATTTTGCTCGTTTGTTGATGCAGTTTCTTCCTAGCTTCGATGGTCTTTACAATTTGGCATGTTTTTGCAGGGGCTGGTACCAGTTGTTCCTTTCCATGTTTAGTGCTTCCTTCAGGAGCTCTTTTAGGGCAGGCCTGGTGGTGACAAGATCACTCAGCGTTTGCTTGTCTGTAAAGTATTTTATTTCTCCTTCACTTATGAAGCTTAGTTTGGCTGGATACGAAACTCTGGGTTGAAAATTCTTTTCTTTAAGAATGTTGAATATCGGCCCCCACTCTCTTCTGGCTTGTAGTAGTTTCTGCCCAGAGATCAGCTGTTAGTCTGATGGGCTTCCCTTTGTGGGTAACCCGACCTTTCTCTCTGGCTGCCCTTAACATTTTTTCCTTCATTTCAATTTTGGTGAATCTGACAATTATGTGTCTTGGAGTTGCTCTTCTTGAGGAGTATCTTTGTGGCGTTCTCTGTATTTCCTGAATCTGAATGTTGGCCTGCCTTGCTAGATTGGGGAAGTTCTCCTGGATAACATCTTGCAGAGTGTTTTCCAACTTGGTTCCATTCTCCCCGTCATTTTCAGGTACACCAATCAGACGTAGGTTTGGTCTTTTCACATAGTCCCAAATTTCTTGGAGGCTTTGTTGGTTTCTTTTTATTCTTTTTTCTCTAAACTTCCCTTCTCGCTTCATTTCATTCATTTCATCTTCCATCAGCAATACCCTTTCTTCCAGTTGATCGCATCTGCTACCGAGGCTTCTGCAATCTTCGCGGAGTTCTCGATACTTGGCTTTCAGCTCCATCAGCTCCTTTAAGCCCTTCTCTGCATTGGTTATTCTAGTTATCCATTTTTTTTCAAAGTTTTTAACTTCTTTGCTATTGTTTTGAATTTCCTCCAGTAGCTCGGAGTAATTTGATCGTCTGAAGCCTTCTTCTCTCAACTCGTCAAAGTCATTCCCCATCCAGCTTTGTTCCATTGCTGGTGAGGAACTGTGTTCCTTTGGAGGAGGAGAGGTGCTCTGCTTTTTAGAGTTTCCAGTTTTTCTGCTCTGTTTTTTCCCCATCTTTGTGGTTTCATCTACTTTTGGTCTTTGATGATGGTGATGTACAGATGGGTTTTTGGTGTGGATGTCCTTTCTGTTTCTTAGTTTTCCTTCTACCAGACAGGACCCTCAGCTGCAGGTCTGTTGGAGTTTACTAGAGGTCCACTCCAGACCCTGTTTGGCTGGGTATCAGCAGCAGTGGCTGCAGGACAGCGGATTTTCGTGAGACCACAAATTCAGCTGTCTGATAGTTCCTCTGGAAGTTTTGTCTCAGAGGAGTACCTGGCCGAGTGAGGTGTCGGTCTGTCCCTACTGGGGGGTGCCTCCCAGTTAGGCTGCTCAGGGGTCAGGGACCCACTTTAGGAGGCAGTCTGTCTGTTCCCAGATCTCCAGCTGCATGCTGGGAGAACCACTACTCTCTTCAAAGCTGTCAGTCAGACAGGGACATTTAAGTCTGCCGAGGTTCCTGCTGAATTTTTGTTTGTCTGTGCCCTGCCCCCAGAGGTGGAGCCTACAGATGCAGGCAGGCCTCCTTGAGCTGTGGTGGGCTCCACCCAGTTTGAGTTTCCTGGCTGCTTTGTTTACCTAAGCAAGCCTGGGCAATGGGGGGCACCCCTCCCCCAGCCTCGCTGCCGCCTTGCAGTTTGATCTCAGACTGCTGTGCTAGCAATCAGCGAGACTCCGTGGGCATAGGACACTCTGAGCCAGGTGCGGGACACAATCTCCTGGTGTGCCGTTTTCCAGGCCCGTTGGAAAAGCGCAGTATTAGGGTGGGACTGACCCGATTTTCCAGGTGCCATCTGTTACCCCTTTCTTTGACTAGGAAAGGGAACTCTCTGACCCCTTGCGCTTCCCGAGTGAGGCAATGCCTCGCTCTGCTTCCGCTCGCGCACAGTGCGCTTCACTGACTGTCCTGCACCCACTGTTTGGCACTCCCTAGTGAGATGAAACCGGTACCTCAAACAGAAATGCAGAAATCACCTGTCTTCTGTGTCACTCAGGCTGGGAGCTGTAGACCGGAGCTGTTCCTATTTGGCCATCTTGGCTCCACCCCCGATAATAATAGGTAATTTCTAAGGTAATAATGGTGGTGGTAGTGGTGTTGGTAGTAGCAGTATTAACGATTTTAAAATTAGCATTTTACAGAAGGGAAGCAGAAGGTTAGAGAGGATCAGTAACTTTCCAAAGGTTACTCATGTAAGTAAATAGTAAATTTTGATCTGCTGACTCCAGAGTATAAGCTTTTAACGGCTAAGATAATGCCTAAATCACTTAGCGTTTCATATGTTCCATCAAAACAAAAGAAAATGGGCTCTGGGTTCTTCAACTGATTCTACCACTTCATCTGATTCTACTACTAGCTATGTGAGTCACTTCAACGTAGTGAAAGCATGTTATTAATTTTTGTAATGTATTATACAAACATTTAAAAATTAAGTATTTGCACTTGTAAAATAAGGAGATTGAACTATCTTGTATAAAGTTCTTTTTTGCTTAGGCATTCTGTCATTCTATTATATCAATTACTGGGTATGAGCTACCAATCACACTGAGAAATATGAGAGCAGTCAAAATAATAAGCGGTAAGATTTTCTACCATTGGTATGTTACTGTTTCATTATTAAGAAATGACTCTCATGTCTAAATATCTCTTGTTATTCCATGTCTTCTACTCCACTCCTCAATACCTTCATTAGAGGCAGAACTTTCAAGTTCAAATTACAGTTCTGACATTCGATATCCTTAATGGCTTCCATCAACTCTCTCTACTAAGTATTTTTTTTTCTTGATATGTATAGAAAATAATATCTCTTCTCCTTTCCAGAAACTGTTTCCAAAGTACTTTGAGGAAAGGAGGAAAAAACACTGTGAGAGAGAATGATACAGCATCAAACTACCTTCATAATTCACATTTTTCATTGCTGAATAAAGAAAATTCATTATTCTGAAGCTGTTGGGGTAAAATTGCTGAACTACAAAGATAATTATTGTCATCCTTTGCCTCAAATTCACACAAAGATAAATGAAGAGCAAATAAAAAACGTAAGTATTTTACATTTTCAGAACCATAATAATATAAAGGAAATGTAAAATAAACTGAATACAATTTCTGCATAAAGGCTAAATTCCATTATGACACGAGTTGCTGAAATAGCATATTTTCATATAAAATAATTATAACAGGTAGTGAAAAATACACTGAAATCTACTCAAAAGAATACAAGTCACGTGGTATCTATACAGATTCAATAATTAACAGTGCAGTCTGCATAAAGGACAACAGTTTCTCTTTTGCCATCTCCCTGTTTTTTCTTTTCTCTTTACTGTTTTTAGGATTAACTCAATAGTAGATTCAGCTACACCAGTATTTTGAGAAATTTCAGCGCCAATGGCTTAAAAGGCATGAAACAGCAGAAAGGTGATGCCAAGGTGGTAGAGAGGGCTCTGATGTTGTTGACTTAATAATCACTGTCATCAGACCAGCACCATCTCATTATGCTTTTAGTGGCTACCCTGCACATTTTAACGTGCATACCTGACTTAACAGTCTAAAGCAGCCGGGTGTGGTGGCCTGCACCAGTTGTCTCAGTTACTCGGGAGGCTGAGGCAGGAGGATCACTTGAGCCCAGGAGTTCAAGGCTGCCGTGAGCTATGATCACACCACTGCCCTCCAGCCTGGAAAACAGAGCGAGGCCCTGTCTCTTAAAAAAAAAAAAAAAGTCTAAAGTTCACCAGCTTGTCTCTTCCTTTCAAACAACAAAAGGACTAACACTTCAACTATGAACGTGCCTCTCCAGTTTTACAAGTTATTGCTGCCCAGTATTTCAGTTCTAAGGTAACAGGTATTTTCTTTCAACTGTGTGAAGATACTATTTTATCAATCTATTGTCATTACTGTTCTTTGAACTTCTTGGGAATCTAATGCTGTTTGTTATGTCTGCTGTTCTTGCTCATGGTAGGTATTTCCCTCTGTATTTGGACTGTGAGATTATCTTCAGTAGAGTTTGTTTTGAGAATATCATGCCACTTAGGTTGAGGGTACAAACTTCAAGATCGGTTTTATATTGGTTTCCATAGCTATTCCAGCATTATCACCAACTGAAGACAATTTTTTATTTTAATGCCCTGGCATGAAGATTCTTGAACTACACAGGAAACATAAATTCAAACTCTAGGCTCACTTAAGGGCCAACTGTGGCTGCAAATTCTCAATGGAGACTTTCTGTTTTGTCTCTATCCCTAAGCCCAGGCTAAAGGAGATATACTTCTACACTTCTTTGTAAATTCTCTACGCTGGCTAGCTCAATTTTCCGTTTGTTTGCTTATTTTCTAATTGGCTCTTTCTTTAAGGGTGCAGTCCTTGACCAGTTCTAGCTTTGTGTGTATACCTGTGTGTGCATTTCAGGGGATATCTTGATTCTAATTCATTCTGCTACGTCTATTCTCATGTCCTCTCATTGCTGTTAAAATCTCTGGCTTCAAAAACTGGAAAATCGCCCTCCAGCTTCCCTACCCTACACCCTGAGAATCCTCAGCATCACACCAACTGTCCATATCACTCTGGTGTTTGGTTCCTTCTTCATTTCTAGCACCTGGAACTTCTCCTACTTTCTAGCGAATTCAACAACGTATTTAAAAGAATCTTATAATATTTTAAGTATTATTTTTAGATGTTTTGTAGCAACAGTGTTTTCAAATTATCTAGTCTGACATACTGCTTTTAAGAGTATTGTCATTGAATCCTTTCAACAATATAAGACAGAGTATTTTTTACAGATGAGGAACCTAAAGTTCAGAAAAGTTAAAGATTCACTATTAATCAAGGTCAGAGTCGTAATTACATTATTCATATAAATATTTAACTGTTCATCTTTTTCTCTAGATTTTCAACTCCATAAAAAATAAATATTATTCTCAACAACTAGCAAAGTGCCTAACTCCTATTAGGCAGTCAATAAATATTTGTTAAAAAATATTAATGTACTCATTAATGGCCGGTAAATGGTAGGGCCAGGATTAGAATCCAGGTTCTGTGAATCATGGTTCACTACCCTCAGTGACTGAAATAAATAGTGATATGAGCCATTAAGAAACCTCAGGAGAGGATCCAGCCTAAAGAATACGTTTACAGCCACAGTTACTCAAGTCATTTGTTTGTCCACTCAATTACTCAGTATTTACTGAGTGTCTGTTAAAGGCACTGGGCTAAGTCCTGGGGGTGTAACAGTAACCAATTTAAACATAGCCTCTGACATCACAGAGGTAGTAGACACCAATCAAATAATCACACATATACATTTATTTAAAAATGTTTGAATTTTTAATTGACAAATAACTATTTTATGTATTTACGGGATACAATGTGTTTTTGGTATTATACACTGTGGAATGAATATATCAAGGTAATTAACATATCTATCATCTCACACGCTTCATTTGTTTTTTTTTGTAGTGAGAAGATTTAAAATCTACTCCTGTAGCAATTTTGAGATACACACTACAATTAATTATGGTCACTCTGTTATGCAATAAATCCTGAAAACTTACTCCTCTGGTCTAACGGAAACTTTGTACCCCTTGGTCAATTTCTTTCCATTCTCTTCAAGAACCCCTCACCTGCCACTGGTAACTACCATCCTACTCACTACTTCTGTAAGTGTTAACTTTATTACATTTCACATCAAGGTGAATCATGCAGTATTTGTCTTTCTGTGCCTAGCTTCTTTCACTTAGCATTAAGTTTTCCAGGTTGATCCATGTTGTCACAAATAAGATTTCCTTTGAATAGTACTATACACATTTACTTTATCCAGTCATCCACTGATGGACACTTAGGTTGATTCCGTATCTTGGCTACTATGAATAGTGCTGCAAAGAACATGTAAGTGCAGATATCTCTTTGACATACTGACTTCAGTTCTGGATATGTACCCAGAGGTAGGATTGCTGAATCATATGGTAAACATATTTTTAATTTTTTGAGAAACCTCCCATACTACCCTCCATAATAGCTCTACTAATTTACATTCCCACTAACAGTTATAAAAGGGTTCCCAAGTGCCACATCTTTGCCAACACCTGTTATCATTTGACTTTTTTTTTTTTTTTTTGAGACAAGGTCTTGCTCTGTCTCCCAGGCTAGAGTGCAGCAGCGTCTGTGATCATAGCTCACAGAAGCCTCAACCTCCTGGGCTTAGGCAATCCTCCCACCTTGAGTCTCCTGAGTAGCTGGCAGTACAGGCACGTGTCACCACACCTGGCTAATTTATTTCTTTTTTTGTAGAGACAGGGTCTCACTAAGTTGGCCAGGGTGGTCCTGAATTCCTGGGCTTAAGTGATCCTCCCACCTCAGCCTCCCGAAGTGTTGAGACTACAGGCATGAACCAATGTGTCTCATTCTACTTTCTGGTAACAGCCATTCTAACAGGTGTGAGGGGTTATCTCAGTGTGGTTTTAATTTGCATTTTATTGATTAGTGATGTTGGACACTTTTTGATAAACCTAATGGCCATTTGTATGTTACACAAATATAAAACATTTGTGATGTCTGCCTGCCTGAGCAAAGCATGAGGGTGGATGCGGAGTCTAGGTGGGGTGGCAGCCCTGCAGGGGCTCAAACCAGACAGACCTTTTACTGAGCTTCTGCAGCAACCAGCTAGGCTTTGTAAACGGGCTATGCCACTGGCTGGTATCTCTGATCAGGTGCTACTGCTGGCAGCAACACAGCTATCACCAAGATCTGTGTACTGGTTGCTGTGAGCACTGCCCCACTCCTTTGTTCCTACTTGACCCCTGGTAGTCTAGACCTTACTCCCAGGGTTCCCTGCAAGACACGAATGGGCCTCCTAGGAAGCATCACAGAATGCTGGGGAAACTTAGCTGTCTTTTTCCACTGCATTAACTGTGTGCCAAGGGGAATCTTCTGTGGGTGGTACTGTGCCTACTTAGGGGAGGGAGGATTCAATCAAACAGACCATTGCTCCTACCCTTCTAATGTACTTTTTGCTCTGTGGTCCATCTGGGTGTCTCAATTTCATTCCCAAGTTTTGAGATTTTCACAAAGGTGTTCTTGTATGTGACTAGTTGCCAAATGGACTTTCTGTGGTGAAGGCTGGGACCTTCTGTTCATCATCTTGCTGATGTCCCTCTCCCCACAAATTTAAACTGCAACTATGATTTGTAGTATGCAGAATGGATTGTGACAACGACAATGATTGAAATGGCACAGCCCAAGAGGACATTTTCCAACCGTAACATTTTATGGACAAGGACTCCAAAGCACAAGAGTTAAGTGACATGTAAGAGTTGTAATGATAGTGGGGCAGCTACAACCACTCTACCCTTAATTCCAGTGCCCTCCCAAATATATGAAAATCTCAGGTTAAAAGTCTGAGCTTTGAAATCAGATGAACATGACCTTGAATCACCATTTCATCTTTTACTCAACCTCTTTGCAGGGATTCTCCATCTGTAGAATAATAACTACTTGGAGTTGTGAAGATAAAATGAGCTACTGATGTATGTAAATTTTATCACTGTCTGGGTAAATATTCAACAAATGGTGAATATGATTTCTGCATTTTGAATCTTTTCATTAGATAGGAGATGGAAAACTAAGAACCTTCCCTGGTTGTCACCAGCAGAGATTCCTTGAAAAGGCCAAATTACTTCATTCTTCATCTACTTAATGACCACTTTTATCAATATACTCATGCCCAAGACTGTCTTATAAAACTCCAGACCCACACTTTCAGTTGCCTATCCAACATCTATGGCTGGATATCTGAAAAGCATCTCAATCTTAACATGTCTGTGTTCCTGATACCACCCCTTCCTCTGAAAGCTCCTGCCCCAGTACTCTCTTAAGCATTTCCCAATTTCAGTTAACAGCAACTTCATTTTTGCAGCTGTAGGAGAAAAAAACCCTGAAGTCACCCTTAACTTCTCTCTCTCACCCTCAGTAAATCCTGTTTGTTCTATCTCTAAAATATATTCGGAATAGGAGAACTCTTGCCACCATCCTGGTCTGTGATGGTTAATTTTATGTGTCAACTTGGCTGGGCCATGGTGCCCAGATATTTGGTCAAATAGTATTCTGAATGCTTCTATGAAGGTGTTTTTTGGATGAAATTAATGTCTACATCAGTGGACTTTGAAAAAAGCAGATTATATTACCCTTCATAATGCGGGTGGGCTAAATCCAATCAGTTGAAGTTTTTGCTAAGACAAAGACTAATCTCCTCCTGAGAAAGAAGGAATTCTGCCAGGAGACTGCCTTTGGACTTGAATGGCAACTCTTCCTTGACTCTCCAGCTTGTCCACCTACCCCGAGACTTTAAACGCAAGAAGCCTCTACAATTACGTGAGCCAATTCTTTAGAATAATCTCTCAATCTCTCTATCGCCACACACACACCCCGCCCTCAAACGTGGTTGGTCATGTTTCTCTGGAGAACTCTAATACACAGTCCAAATCATCATTAACTCTCAGGCAGATCACTGTGGCAATCTCTTAGTTTTCTGTTCCTGAATTCTTTTCTTGCTGTAACCTGCACTGAGCATGTTTTTTACAGTTTGTTTTTTTTAATCAAGCCAAATTTTGATGACTAAAGTTAGTATAAGTTTGAATTATAGTTACATAGTTAATAGTTACTAGATTTTATCTTGCTATGATTTATTAATTTATTGATGAAACACTGATTGCCAACTATGAACCAAACACAAGAGCTATAAAAATAATTAGAACATGGGTCTTGCCTGGAATCTGAGGAGTGTCTCTCTCTCTCTCTCTCTCTCTATATATATATATATATAATATGTCTATATATATATCCTATATATATAGGATCTATATAAGCAGATATAAATTTAAAAAATTATAATATAGTGTGAAAAATACAGTGATAAAGAATGAATAAAGTTCAAAAAGTATAACATCTACTTACATTAAAAAGTTGTTTTTTAGCATATGTTCTAATCTGTCCTTAATAAAGACAAAAAAGAAAATTTTAAAAATATATTTTATTCATTATGTATAATTAACACATTAAACAGTAGATGTAATGGGCTTAATCCACAAAACTAATTACCTTTTGGCCAGGAGCTATGAATTTGTGACAGAGTTCAACATCTTCAGGACATTTTGAGAGAACCATCATTGTTGTAGCCTTGAATAGTTCCTCTATGACCTAAGAGAAATGAAACAGAATCACCTGACACGTAAGCAATTTTACATGAAAAACCTGTTCAGGGCTCAATAAGGACTGCACTCCAAGCTTTAGCAACTATAAATCCACCAAGTCTTTTTTTTTTTTTTTTTTTTAATTATTATACTTTAAGTTTTAGGGTACATGTGCACAATGTGCAGGTTTGTTACATATGTATACATGTGCCATGGTGGTGTACTGCACCCATTAACTTGTCATTTAGCATTAGGTATATCTCCTAATGCTGTCCCTCCCCCCTCCCCCACCCCACAACAGTCCCTGGAGTGTGATGTTCCCCTTCCTGTGTCCATGTGTTCTCATTGTTCAACTCCCACCTATGAGTGAGAACATGCGGTGTTTGGTTTTTTGTCCTTGGCGATAGTTTACTGAGAATGATGTTTTCCAGTTTCATCCATATCCCTACAAAGGACATGAACTCATCATTTTTTATGGCTACATAGTATTCCATGGTGTGTATGTGCCACATTTTCTTAATCCAGTCTATCATTGTTGGACATCTGGGTTGTTGGTGGGACTGTAAACTAGTTCAACCATTGTGGAAGTCAGTGTGGCCATTCCTCAGGGATCTAGAACTAGAAATACCATTTGATCCAGCCATCCCATTACTGGGTATATACCCAAAGGACTATAAATCATGCTGCTATAAAGACACATGCACACATATGTTTATTGCGGCACTATTCACAATAGCAAAGACTTGGATCCACCAAGTCTTTTAATCCTTGAATGTACCATGGAAAATTGGTTCAGTTTTCCAGGCATCTCAATTTCCTTGGTGGGTGGCCGGCAGGAAGAAAAAAGGAAGTGTTTTAATCTTATGTTGACAGTTTCAATGCTGGTAAAGAAGTGAGATGTCAAATGAACAGCTATAACTGATCAATGTCTCTCCAAATTTCAATAAACTCACTTGTAGAATCAGGGTAATAACAGCACCTAACTTACAGGATGTTTGAGAGAATTAAATGAGATAAACCATGTGTCACACTTAGCTTAGTACTGGCTCAGAAACACACAGCAAACATCAGTTGTTGTGAACAGTAAGAACATTTTGAAAAGTGGTTCATTCGCTCATTGGTAAATGAAAGTCAACTTTAAAATTACAGAAATGATGATATATCTAAATATAAATATATACATTTTTGCTTTGCTAATGGCCAAAATAAAAATAACATAAAGCAGCATACAGCAAAAATCAGTATATAAGAACTTATTCTCAAAACCAGCCTAGGCAATATGGCAAAACTCTGTCTCTACAAAAATAAAAAGGAAAATTAGCTGGGCATAGTGGTGTGTGCACCTGTAGTCCCAGCTCCTCAAGAGGCTGAGTTGGGAGGATCACTTGAGCCTGTGAGGTTGAGGCTGCAGTGAGCCATGATCACACCACTGCAACTCCAGCCTAGGTGACAGTGAGATCCTGTCTCAAAAAACAACAAAAAAAATTATTCTACCATAGGTGCCCATAGGAGACTCATAATAGAAACTTGTTCTTAGAAGGAAAAAAGTGACTGGAATGGAAAATATTTCTAAAATGTTTTTATTCACAACTAACATTCTTGGTTTTAAATCCACGAGACAATATTAGGTCTTCTAAATGGTGTATTCATAAAGGTGCACATATGTATAAAGTACAGGCTGCCTTAAAGGCAGGTATCTTCTCTTCCTCTGTTGCATACTAGTAGATCCTCTTGAGGCAGGAAGCATAGTGAAGGCGTAACTGTCTATTGAAGTACATTAATATAACCAGATATAGGAAAACACTTAAATACCAGTGACAACCAGATCTATTTCTGTTTCAGTCATTGTTGGTGTTATTTATTTATTTATGAGACAAGGTCTTCCTCTGTCACCCAGGTTGAAGGGCAGTGGTATAACCATAGCTCACTGCTGCCTTGATCTCCCGGGATCAAGCAATCCTCCTGCCTCAGCCAACTGAGTAACTGGGACCACAGGTATGCACCACCACACCCAGTTAATTTTTTTGATTTTTAGTAGAGATTAGCTCTTGCTATATTGCCCAGACTGGTCTCGAACTCCTAAGCTCAAGAGATCCTCCCTTCTCAGCCTCCCATAGTACAAGGATTATAGGCATGAGCCACTGCACCTGGCCTAGTGGCATTTACTCTAGACATCTTGCCAAGCTATACTGCATTCCTGGTTTATTTTCTTACATTTTATTTATTTATTTATTTTTTAGACGGAGTCTTGCTCTCTCACGCAGGCAGTGGTGCAATGGCTAACTGTAGCCTCTGCCTCCTGGGTTCAAGCAATTGTGCTGCCTCAGTCTCCTTAGCCGCTGGGATTACAGGTGTGTGTCACCACGCCTGGATAATTTTTGTATTTTCAGTGGAGATGGGGTTTCACCATGTTGGCCAGGCTGGTCTCGAACTCTTGACCTCAGGTGATCTGCCCACCTTGGCCTCTTAAAGTGTGGGGATTATAGGTGTGAGCCACTGTGCCCAGCCTATTTTCTTACATTCTATTACTATGGTCATTTATTTTTCCAACCAACATGTATATCTAATTAAGTAAAAAAAAAAAAAAAATTGGTGAGCACGTGGCTATTTAAGGCACTGACCACATAAAATAATAATGACAACTAATTTGGGGGGTGGGAAAAAGAATCAAAAGACTAGATAATAGTAAAGATAAATCTGAAGGGAATAAGCAGAATTAAAGTAAACTTTCTAAGGATCTTGTATCCTAAAAAGGGGAGAAATGTTTAACTTTCTTTTTTTTTTATTTTTTTTCTGAGACAGAGTCTTGCTCTGTCACCTAGAATGGAGTGCAGTGTGCCATCTCAGCCCACTGCAGCCGCCGTCTCCCAGGGTCAAGCAATTCTCCTGCCTCAGCCTCCTGAGTAGCTGGGATTACAGGGGTGTAGCACCACACCCAGGTAATGTTTGTAATTTTTTTGTATAGACAGGGTTTCACCATGTTGGCCAGGCTGGTCTCGAACTCCTGGCCTCAACTGATCCACCTGCCTCAGCCTCCTAAAGTGCTAGGATTACAGGCATGAGCCACCACACCTGGCCTAACTTTTTATTTCATGTAAAAACTATAAGGTAAACCATTAAAATAATAAAAACAGAATGTATAGATTCTAAACTATTGCAGGAAAAGAAAGGAAAATAAAGAAAACCAGATGAATCCAATGCGGAGGGTGAGAAGGGTATAGGGGTAAGGAAGAACTTGATGAAAGGAGAACAACAGGAAGCTAAAGATCCTTTACCTTGAGCCTGTATCACCCTCAATTCAGCAGTGAGATAAATAAATTACTAAGTAACATAATGATTTAGGCAGGCTCATATGCCTCAATCACTTAAACAAAGCTAATACACATTGGGAGGAATAAAGAGCAGGTGGATTAGATGATATGCCTGCACTGTTGAGGGACACAGTACACCCATCTGTAAGATGAAGACTTTGACCACTGGGGTTGTTAAATCATTGTTTTTCCTGAGAAGTACATTTCCAGCAGAATAAGAAAATCACTGGCTGCCCTAATCTTGACATTCACAATATACTCCACAAGTAAGTTGAAAAAAACCCAGAAACCTAACAGAAGGGTTAGCATAACTCAGATGTCTTAAAATGTTAATTGTACTATAACAGCAATACTTAATTGCTTATAGCTCATAAGGGGAAAATATTCTTTGTTAGAACATTCTGATTTAATATTTAAGAGACCACTCTGTATAAAGATGCTAATTTCCAAGGAAACTAATTTATAAAAGGAAGAAAATTAAGAGATGCGGATTACTTTTGGGGAGAGCACACTTTTTTCTAGTCTTTAGGAAAAGAAGTGTATATCACAATTAACTAAATCATTCAAGAACAGTATATACCCTGAGTACCACCAGCAGAGTACCAAATAAATAAGAACTGGAGTAGCAAATCATGACACCAAAACATGAATATTCTTGTTAAGTGTCAATTTATTATTAGTTTCATGAAGATCAACATTAAGACTCACGAAATCAGTCAGAAACCTTTGTGTGTAATTATGTAACGAACTATCCAAGCTGGGACACTTTTGAGAGTCAAAAGTAGAAATATTAGTAATTAAACCACTTTATTTCTCTAGCTGGCCAAGATGAAATAAATTGACTACAACCTATCTCTCTAAACAATTATAACTTAAAAATATGGTCAGACACAGCTAAAGCAGTGTTAAGAGGGAAATTTATAGCAATAAATGCCCACATCAGAAAGCAGGAAAGATCTCAAATTGACACCCTAACATCACAATTAAAAGAATTGGAGAAGCAAGAGCAAACAAATTCAAAAGCTAGCAGAAAGCAAGAAATAACTAAGATCAGCGCAGAACTGAAGGAGATAGAGACACAAAAAACCCTTCAAAAAATCAATGAATCCAGGAGCTAGTTTTTTGAAAAGATTAACAAATAGGCCGCTAGCTAGACTAATAAAGAAGAAAAGAGAGAAGAATCAAATAGACACAATAAAAAATGAAAAAGAGGATATCACCACAGATCCCATAGAAATACAAACTACCATCAGAGAAAAGTATAAACACCTTTACGCAAATAAACGAGAAAATCTAGAGGAAATGGATAAATTCCTCGACACATACACCCTCTCAAGACTAAACCAGGAAGAAGTTCAAAGCCTGAATAGACCAATAACAAGTTCTGAAGTTGAGACAGTAATTAATAGCCTACCAAACAAAAAAGCCCAGGACCAGACAGATTCACAGCCAAATTCTACCAGAGGTACAAAGAGGAGCTAGAACCATTCCTTCTAAAACTATTCCAAACAACAGAAAAAGAGGGACTCCCATAACTCATTTTATGAAGCCAGCATCATCCTGATGCCAAAACCTGGCAGACACACAACAAAAAAAAGAAAATTTCAGGCCAATATCCCTGATGAACATCAATACGAAAATCCTTAATATAATACCGGCAAACCAAATCCAGCAGCACATCAAAAAGCTTATCCACCACGATCAAGTCAGCTTCATCCCTGGGATGCAAGGCGGGTTCAACATACACAAATCAATAAACTTAATCCATCACATAAACAGAACCAATGACAAAAACCACATGATTATCTCAACAGATGCAGAAAAGGCCTTTGACAAAATTCAACAGCCCTTCATGATAAAAACTCTCAATAAACTAGGGAGAGTTTATTGAAGAGGTCTTCAACCTCTTCAAGGAGAACTACAAACCACTGCTCAAGGATATAAGAGAGGACACAAACAAATGGAAAAAAAAATTCCATGCTCATGGACAGGAAGAATCAGTATTGTGAAAATGGCCATGCTGCCCAAAGTAATTTATAGATTCAATGCTATTCCCATCAAGCTACCACTGACTATCTTCACAGAATTAGAAAAAAACTACTTTAAATTTCATATGGAACCAAAAGAGAGCCCATATAGCCAAGATAATCCTAAGCAAAAAGAACAAAGCTGGAGACATCACACTATCTGATTTCAAACTATACTACAAGGCTACAGTAACCAAAACAACATGGTACTGTTACCAAAACAGATATGTGGACCCATGGAACAGAACAGAGACCTCAGAAATAACACCATACATCTACAACCATTTGATTTTTGACAAACCTGACAAAAACAAGAAATGGGGAAAGGATTCTCTATTTAATAAATGGTACTGGGAAAACTGGCTGGTCATATGCAGAAAACAGAAACTGGACCCCTTCCTTACACCTTATACAAAAACTAACTCAAGATGGATTAAAGACTTAAATGTAAAACCCAAAACCATAAAAACCCTAGAAAAAAACCTAGGCAATACCATTCAGGACATAAGCATAGGCAAAGACTTCATGACTAAAACATCAAAAGCAACTGCAACAAAAGCCAAAATTGACAAATGGAATCTAATTAAACTAAAGAGCTTCTCACAGCAAAAGAAACTATCATCAGAGTAAAGAGGCAACCTACAGAATGGGAGAAAATTTTTGCAATCTACCCATCTGACAAAGGGCTAATATCTAGAATCTACAACGAACTTAAACAAATTTACAAGAAAAAAACAAATGACCTCATCAAAAAGTGAGTGAAGGATATGAACAGACACTTCTTAAAAATTTTATGCAGCCAACAAACATATGAAAAAAAGGTCATCATCACTGGTCATTAGAGAAATGCAAATAAAAACCACAATGAGATACCATCTTATATCAGTTAGAATGGCAATTATTAAGAAGTCAGGAAACAACAGATGCTAGCAAGGCTGTGGAGAAACAGGAATACTTTTACACTGTTGGTGGGAGTGTAAATTAGTTCAACCACTAAGAAGACAGTGTGGCAATTTCTCAAGAATCTAGAACCAGAAAAGCATTTGACCCAGCAATCCCATTACGGGGTATGTACCCAAAGGATTTTAAATCATTCGACTTTATAAAGACACATGCACACATGTTTATTGCAGTACTATTTACAATAGCAAAGACTTGGAACCAATCCAAATGCCCATCAGTAATAGACTGGATACTGTGATAGATTGGATACTGTATACACCATGGAATACTATGCAGCCATAAAAAGAATGAGTTCGTGTCCTTTGCAGGGACATGGATGAAGCTGGAAGCCATCATTCTAGGCAAACTAACAAAGGAACAGAAAACCAAACACTGTGTGCTTTCACTCACAAGTGGGAGTTGAACAATGAGAACACATGGACACAGAGAGGGGAACATCACACGCTGGGGCCTATCGGGGGATGGGGGACAAAGGAAGGGAGAGCATTAGGACAAATACCTAATGCATGTGGGGCTTAAAACCTAGCTGATGGGTTGACAGGTGCAGCAAACCACCATGGCACATGTATACCTATGTAACAAACCTGCACGTTCTGCACATGTATCCCAGAACTTAAAGTAAAAAAAAAAAAACAACAACCCTGGTCAGAATACAAACAGCAACTACCTAAGGACTCAGAAAAATAAACAATGATACGTGGACTGGGAACTAGTCAACTTGATTAATAACCTGAAATGGAGATGAATTTTAGTTCCATTTTTACCTCCTTTGTCTCCTGGTTTTGATTTGGGGATAAAACGTTGTTGATCTGTTTAGTAGGCATAGGAAGCAAAACTTCTAAAAGAAAGCTCCTACTACTAGTCTGGTAAAGTCCCTGTAGGATAGCGTTTTTAGGAAAATCCTTGGTTGTTTTGTCCCCCACTCTTTTCTCTCTTCTGTTCCTAGCCAAAAGGTAGCCCCAGGTGTGGAGTGGCACTGTCAGGGTGACAGTGGCACAAGCACCTAAAACACCAAGAGAAGACCTACTTCTCCAACAGAGGAACTGGGAAAGGGAGACTGCTGTTTTTGAACAGCGTGGATGTGGGTAATCTCTATTATTATTACTACTATTTTTTGAGACAGAGTCTTGCTCTTGTTGCCCAGGCTGGAGTGTAGCGGCACGATCTCGGCTCACTGCAATCTCCGCCTCCCAGGTTCAAGCGATTCTCATGCCTCAGCCTCCCGAGTCACTGGGATTACAGCGCGTGTCACCATGCCCAGCTAATTTTTGTATTTTTAGTAGAGACAAGGTTTCACCATGTTGGCCAGATTGGTCTCGAACTCCTGACCTCAGGTGATCTGCCTGCCTTGGCCTCCCAAAGTGCTGGGATTACAGGCGTGAGCCACTGCACCCAGCCTATTATTATTATTTTTTAATATTTTCTCTTGCCAATTAGACCCAATGGTAGCCACAGTCACCTGGAAATGAATAACATGGTGGCGACTAAGACCTGGGAGAAATCTGTCTTTCTGGCCAGAGAAACCAAAATGAGGGGGCCAGACAGTGTGAAGGAAATTCTGAAGAATGGGAGAAGTTGACCCTCTAGTTGTGTATGAAGTAACATAAGGCTAGGGCTCACCTCCAAGCAATGTATATGTGAAACAGACCCAAAGAAGCACAGTGAACGCTTCTGACAATGAACTACAATATAAATCACTGTGCAATTTCCAGACTATGAGTAGCACACGCATCAGAAAGACTCAAATAGCATAGCAGAGGCTTTGAAAACTTAACTGACATGGAGACCAATGCCAATAGAAAGTAAAATAAAACTTACAGTCTGAATCTAACCAGTTTAATAACTGGTAAAAACAACAACAAAAATAATTCCATTTCCAAAGGATTTTAACAGAACCCAGAGTGTCAGAACGCAACATTAAAAACATCCAGGATATACTTAAAAATTACTGGACATACAAAGAACCAGGAAAATCTTATGAATTCTCGTGAGAAAAAATAATCAACAGACACAGACACATAGAAGACTCAAATATTGGAATTATCTGACAATTTAATGCAGGTATTATAAACATCTTCTGCAGGTAAAGGGAAACATTCTTAAAGAGAAAGATAGAACTTCTCAGTGGAGAAAAAGAAACTAAAAATAAACAAATAAAAATTTTAGAATTGGAAAATATGTGAAATAAAAATTTCACAGGATGGGCTCATTATCACAATGAAGATAAAAGAGGAAAGAATTAGTAAGTTTGAAGACAGTTCAGTTGAAATGCCCCCAATTCTGAATTACAGAAAGAAAAAATACTAGCCAGGCATGGGTGGCTCACGCCTGTAATCCCAGCACTTTGGGAGTCTGAGGTGGGCAGATCACTTGAGGTCAGGAGTTCAAGACCAGCCCGGCCAACATGATGAAACCCCGTCTCTGATAAAAGTGCAAAAATTAGTCGGGTGTGGTGGCAGGTGCCTGTAATCCCAGCTACTCAGGAGGCTGAGGCAGGAGAAATGCTTGAACCTGGGAGGTGGAGGGTACAGTGAGCTGAGATTGTGCCACTGCACTCCAGCCTGGGCAACAGTGAGACTCTGTCTAAAAAAAAAAAAAAAAAAAAAAAAAGAGAGAGAAAGAGAGAAAGACAGAAAGAGAGAGAGAAAGAAAGAAAGAAAGACAGACAGACTCATTAATAATAAGCAGAGCATTACAGCACCATGGGACAATATCAAAAGGTTTTACATTCGTGTTACTGGAGTAACAGAAGCAGAAAAGACAAAAAAGGGCACAGAAAAAAATATGTGAAGAAATAGTGGCTGAAAACTCCCCCAAGTTGGCTAAATTCAAGGAGCTCACTAAATCACAAACAGGATAAACTCAAAGAAAATTATACCTAGACACATCATAATCCATGTGCTGAAAACCAAAGACAAAGAAAAAAATCTTGAAAGAAACCAAGAAAAATGACCCTTTACATTGGAAAAAACAATTCAAGACTGGATTTATTCTCAAACACTACAGAGGTCAAAAGATAGCATACTATATTTAAAGTGCTGAAAGAAAAGAACTGTCAAGCCAAAATTCTATATCCTGTGGAAGCATCTTTCAGAAATGACAGTAAAATTAAAAAATTCTCAAATGAAGAAAAACTAAGAACTGATTGCCAGCAGAAATGCTTTTAAATATTAAAGGAAATTCTTTAGGCTGAAGGAAAGTGACCCCAGAGAAATCTGGAACTTGAGTAATGAAAGAACAACAGAAACAGTAATTTACGATTACTACCAAATGTAGGTAAATACAACAGATGTTTTTTCCTCTTCTGAAATTATTTAAAATATGTATGGTGATTGAGAGCAAAAATTCAAACATCACCAGAGGTTTTCAAGGTATGTGAACTGTGATTGGCAGAATAATATTTATCCCTCTGCCAAAGCTGTCCATGCTCCAATCCCAGAACCAGTGAGTGTGTTAGCCTACCTGGTAAAAAAAAAACTGTGTACGTGTGATTAAGAATCTTTAAATGATGAGATTATTCTAGATTACGTGGGTGGGACTAATGTAATCACAAGGATCCTTTACATGAAAGAGGGAGGCATGAGGGTGGTGAGAGTTAGAAAGATTTGAGATGATATCTTGCTGGTTTTTAAGGTCTGTGAGCCAAAGAATGCAGGCAGTCTCTAGAAAATGTAAGAGGCAAGGGACCTAATTCTCCCCTGAAGCCTCCAAGAGGAATGCAACTCTGCTGACACCTTTTAGCAGTGTTGGATTTTAAACCAGTAAAATCCACTTTGGACTTCTCACCTCCAGAAGTATACAATAATAAATTCGAGTTGTTTTAACCCACCAGGTTTGTGGGGACGTGTTATAGTAGCAATAGGAAATTAATATATAGAACTTGTAATGCATATGGCAACTATAACATAAAGGGATGAAGGTAAAGGGAAATACATAGTAGTAAGACTGTCGTTTTACTTGAAGTGTTAAAATATTAAGTAGAATACGGAAAAGAATAGAGGATTCAGAAATAGATCCGTATATATATGACCAACTGATTTTTGACAAAGACCCAAAAGCAATTCAATAGATGAAGTTTAGCTAACAGCCTTTTCAACAAATGGTGCTGGAGCAAGAAGTTATCCAGAGGTACAAAGGAAAGGGGAAAGAGAAGAGAGGAAAGGAAGGGACAAGAACTTCTGTCTCACATTACACAAAAATTAACTCAAAATGGATCATAGACTTACATGAAAAATGTAAAGCTAAAGCTATAAAACATCATAAAATCCTTGAGATCTAGGGCTAGGTAAAGAGTTCTTAGACTTGACACAAAAAGCATAATCCATGAAAGAAAAAATGATAAACTAGATGTCATCAAAACTAACGGGAAGGAAAAGCCAAGCTACTTATTAGGAGAACACAGTCAGAAACCGCACATCCAACAAGGAACTAGTAGCTAGAATATATAAAGAACTCTCTAAACTCAACAGTGAAAAAAACAAGCAAGCCATATGGAAAATGGGCAACAAAAATACATTTCACAGGAGATGACATATAGATGGCCAGTAAGTACATGAAAAGATGCTCAACATCAATATGCATTAGGGAAATGCAAATTAAAACCACAATGAGATACTAATACACAGCTCTTAGAATGGCTTAAAACCACCACATATGCCTGACAGTACTTGGTACTAATGAAGAACTAGAACAAGTAAAACTTCCATACATTGCTGGTAGGAATGCAAAATGGAACAGTCATTTTGGAAAACAGATTTCTTCCCTATAAAATGAAAGAAACTTTGTAATTTATATAAGGAACATAAGTAACCATGGACTTTGGGATCCATAATGGCAGGGAGTGGGGAGGGTCCGGAAACCAATCCCTTCTGGATACCAAGGGATAACTCCACTTAGGAGTAAATTTAACCAAGATCTGTATAATGAAAACTATAAAACATCACATCAAACACTGACCTAGTAATCCCACTTCAAGGAATTTACCCAAGAGAAACGAGTCTGGGTGGCTGTGGCTCACACATGTAATCCCAACACTTTAGGAGGCTGAGAGGCAGGAGGATCACTTGGGCCCAGAAGTTTGAGACCAGCCTGGGTAACATAGTGAGATCCTGTCAATACAAAAAATTTAAAAAATAGCACCTGTAGTCCTAGCTTCTTGGGAGGCTGAGGTGGGAGGATCACTTGAGCCCCAGGAGTTCATGGCTGAAGTGAGCTATGATTGCACCACTGCACTCCAGCCTAGGTGATAGAGTGAGACCCTGCCTCAAAAAACAAAAAAACAGAGAGAGATGAAAGTTTACATTCATACAAAACCTGCACATAAATATTTACGGCAACTTTGTTCATTACTTTCAAAAACAGAATAAACTAAATGTCCTTCAACTGGTGAATGGATAAATAAAAACTACTTCAGACACCTATTATGCAACTCTTAGGGAGTAATGTCACTGAAGCTACCTCCTTGCCCAGGCCCACCCCATCTAAAGCCACTGGAAAAGTAACTGTTCTCCTGGGATAACTGATCTCTCTAGGGTAGTCCAACCCTTTTTAATCAGTTCCTGACTTATTTTGGAATATATCTGAGATAACACCAGAAAAGGTAGTACAAGGTAATGCTCTGAATAAAATGACTCTGTGTGTTCTTCTGGTTCACAGTATTCCTGGACATTAATCACCAAAGCTTAAGAAACTAGCCTAAAAATCCATCAGTCAGGGCATCTACAGATAAAAACAAAGTCAAGAAATGGAAGAAAAAGAGAAAATGAGGCTGGGCACGCTGGCTCATGCCTGTAATCCCAGCACTTTGGGAGACTGAGGCAGGCGCATGGCTTGAGCTCAGGAGTTGAAGACCAACCTGGGCAACATGGTGAAACCCCGTTTCCACCAAAAAATTAGCTGGGCATGTGGTGTGTGCCTACAGACCCAGTTACTCAGAAGGCTGAGGTGGGAGGATGGCTTGAGCTCAGGAGACGGAGGCTGCAATGAGCTGAGACTGCACCACCACACTCCACCCTGGGAGACAAGAGTGAGACCCTGTCTCAAAAAAAAAAAAAAAAATGAAATAAAGAAATGACCAATTTTAAACCCTAAGTTTAGATTGAAATGCTCCAGTTTAGAGCAGAATAAAATAATTTCATGGCATTGTTGACTGAATGCAAAGGTAAAAATCTGTAACTGAATTCTGCTCACACTTACTAAAAAGGTATGTAAGCTTAACCTATCTATTCCTCAATGTTTTTACTAATATAACTGAGAAAAATAAACGATATCTTGCAACCCTGTCACATGGTAAAATATAATTGTAGAACAAAGATTAATAAAGAATTAGGGGATGGGCTCAAGTGAAAGCTACTTAAGGAATGCCACTGACTCCTTCTGAAGCTCAGATCCTGAATCCCTACAGTCCAGAATACGGTTGTTCAACAGCAGCACTACTGATATTTTGGGCCAGCTAATTACTGGGGAGAAGGTGGCTGTGCACTTTAGGTTGCTGAACAGCACTTCTGCCTTTACCAACTACATGCTAGTAGTGACCACTCTTCCCCCTTCCCTGCCCATTCCCTAATAGAGATAACCAAAAATGTTCCATGGGGACTGATCCAAAATGCTCAGTGGGAAGTGTAAAGGGGATATGGAAGTGAAATGCTATATTGTGTGGCCAGAATGCCCCTTCAGGGCCAAGTGCCCTATATGGGAATCCAGGAATATTATTAACTGCTGATGGTTTATAGTTGAGTGCTTCATCAGGAACTGTCGAGACCCAAAGGTGCTGCCTTACTCAAGGTTATGCACCTTCCAGTGGCTAATCACATCCAATGATTTGTTGATATGGGAAGGCACAAAGTGCTACCGCCTTGCCTTCAGATGGGACAACTGTTCCCATCTGGTTTAGGACCATTCCAGTTCCAAAGTTCTTCACAGAAGAAGCTAAGGCCTCTGTTTGTAAATGGATCACAGTTCACGCTTCCCACTGTTCAATGTGACTTTCTTCCTTTCCTTACGAATGCTGTTCTCAAGAGCACTCCCCAATAACGCTCCTGCCCACACATCTCTGCCTTAGAGAGTTTTGTTTACCAGGAAATCCAACTCAAGACAGGGTAATAAAATAATTAGTCTGTTCTATTTGTGATATATAAGGTATTTATGTTTTAAGTGGAAATAGGTCATTTACTGGGTAAGAGTAGAAAGACATATAAATTAACAGAAAGGAGAGTTGATGAAAATCACTAAAATAAACATCCCATAATTACAAATTCAAACTAAGATAGTAACCACAATGCTTCTGAATAGACAATTCGTAATTTAAAAGTTAACAATTCCTGGGTATTTACTAAGTGTCATAAATTATGCTAAGTACTTCATATATATATATATATATACACACACACACACACACACACACACATATATACACACAAGTACTTCATACACACACACACACACACACATATTTTATCTGCCTGATCTTCTCAAGTAGCCTATAAAGTAGGAATTTTTATTCCTATGTATTGGAATTTTGATGAAGACACTGAGGCCTAGAGAGATTGTCCCTTAAGTTGGTCACATAGCACGTGAGTGGTTAAGCATCAAATCTTGGTCCATTCAATTCCACTTGTGTGCACTGTCTGGATTATGTCTACAGCCTCCTAACAAGGCCTCTCTACTTTTATCTACCTCTAAATCATTGTTCATATTGCTCCTAAAAAGTTGTGTCTAAAATATAGCTCTGACCTTCATTTTCTAATTTAGAACTCTTGCTCCTTAAATTTTGGATAAAGTTCAAACTCCTTACTATGGCATTGAAATACAAGGTCTTTCATGATCTGTTGCCTGACCATGACCATCTAGCTGATAGCTCCTGTGGATGCTTTCTAATATAGCTACATAGGGGTTTATGTAAGTATTACAGACATTTATATAATTATAAAGATGTTTGGTTTATTTTCCTAGCAAATCAGAGCTACTATTTAGTGAACCTGCTTGTGTTCCAGACCCCATGCTATGTGCTTTATATTATATATACAATTTCATTTACCCCTCACATAACCTTAGGAGTAAGCACAATTATTCTAATTTTAGAGTTGAGGAACCTAAAGATCATGAAAGTCACGGAACTTCATAGCAAAGCTAAAGGCAGAGCTGGGATATAAAATTAAATCTGACTCTTGTACTTTAAACTATTACGGTAAAGGCACACAGTGTTTATTAAGTAGTTCTCCCTTCTTTTCACTTTATGAATATCTGTAACACATAAATGTCTGAGGTAAAAATATATACAGAAACATTTTAATGTCACAGATAGCTGGTATTTTAAAACTTGTGTACCTACCTGCATGAGATCTTGAAGGCTGTCAACAAAAGAAATCTCTGCTTCTATCATATAAAACTCTGCCAGGTGCCTCCGGCTCTGAGAATTTTCAGCTCGGAAGGTCGGACCAAAGGCAAACACTTGAGTAAAAGCTCTGCAATTCAAGATTAAGAGAATAAAAATAGAATTCACATGATTAATTTTAAGTATTTAAAATATTCAGTGAGCTCTTAAGGAAATTAAAAAAAGTTTTGTGTGCCTCTGTCTTGTCCACAGACTGACACATATTTGCTGCTATATATTTCTCTAATAGGTGATAATAATGGTTTCATTAAAAATGTTACATTGAGGCTGGGCACAGTGGCTCAGGTCTGTAATCCTAGCACTTCCTGGGAGGACTGCTTAAACTTAGGAGTGCAAGACCAGTCTGGGAAACATGGTGAAAATTTATCTCTACAAAAAACCTTTTAAAATAGCTGGGTGTGATGGCCTGTGCCTATAGGTCCAGCTACTTGGGAGGCTGAGGCAGGAGGATCGTTTGAGTCCAGGAGGTCGAGGCCACAGTGAGCCATGTTCATGCCCCTGCATTCTGGCCTGGGCGAGAGTGAGATCCTGTCTCAATAAACAAACAAACGAAAAAAGAAAAAAAAAGTTACATTTATAGAAACCATTTTATCCTGAAGGAATCTGCAACTGCTTCACAAATCCTATGGTTTTACTAAATATAGAAACATAACCACTTCTGGGTGCACTCTACTGCAGCTGCCTTAAACAGCAGGCAACTGCATTTCACAGCAATCAAGAACAAAGTAAAGAAAAAAACACTGCAGCCCAAGAAACCACACAGAAAATTATCTAGATAACAGTGAAAACTAGAATTTCATGTAGATAAAGTGTGTTCCGAAAACCAGAATTTCATGTAGATAAGGTGTGTTCATTTATTTTTTAAATACATGAAAAAAGAACGTCAGAAACATATAGCAGTTCACCTTGTTCAAAGCCCACTCAAGTCCTTCACGACCACTCAAGTTTTTCAGTCAATGGTGAATGACCCCTGAAATGTGGAGGTGAGAGATTTTGAGGAACTACTTTATTCCCTTGATTCCAGATGACTGTAGCTCAACCATCCAAATGGGGAGAAAAATCCCTTACTCTTAAACTCCTATAGTGAAGTGGACACTACATTTGTCATTCGTTAATGCTCATTGTTTCCCTCACATTCAAACCAAGTAACAGCTGAGATTAGATCAAGCACATATGAAGTAATAAGTATTTCTTGAGGACTTAATCTTTAAATGTGAAGGTTTTGTTAGAACAAAGCAAGCTGTTTGAGGCTCCTTAGCCATGATCCTTGATCCTGAGCACACCTAATCTGTCATTTAGCCAAATAATATTAAGATCAGAAAACTCAGTGTAGAAAATAGATGGATTTTGTATATATATGGTTTTTTTTTTTATTTTTTTAGTAAAGATACTCTGGGAAAGGAAACATAAAGTAACTATGGTGAAAACCAAGAGATTTATTTTTCTCTCAATTGCCATTTCAGTAAGACCCAATTGGTAGAAGCTTAGGAATTTATATTTTGGTTCTACAGCTACCTTCCTAAAACCATGATCTGCTAACCTGAGAACCTTAGTTTTTATTGAAAAAATAAACAGTAGGAACGCAAAAATATTACTATGGTCATGCCCTTCTTCCAAGATTCAGCTACAGACTTGTCGACTAGAATGTTTTGAAAAAGACGAAACCTACCTTGTGCAGAATGAAAATTTTGACCCTGTTCCCCAAAACAAACAAAAGACAAAATGAACAATCCTGCCTTTCTTTTTACATTTCCTCCAGCTCTGTTAATCTCAGTTAATCCACCTACTCCGCCAAGACAGATCCCACATTCCCCAGCTTATTACATGGCCCTTATCATTTTGATCACAAAATTTAGTTGTTTACACCTTGGAAAACTCCGAAATCTCGCAGCTTTTCTCTATCTCCACAGCTATTGTCAGTGTAAACCTTTGTCTACTGCTTAGAAAATAACAGCTTTTTAACTGGTGTCTGTCACCTGTCTTCCTCCAGTCCCAAACTACAGGTTTCCAAACTCAAATCTGATTATGTCAGCCCTAATTTTAAAATCTTCAATGGTTCCTTAGTACCAAAGAATAAAATTCTAACTCCTAATTTCAACTCAGTTCTTTCCCACACATCCTTTTCTCCAGCCACTCTGAAGACCTTCTCCTTTCCTAGCGTGTCCCATGTATGCCCTTGGGTTTTTGCATAGGGTCTCCCTACCCTGTATTGCCTCCTCCCCTTCTCCTCTACCCTCCAAATGGAAAATTCCCATTCAACCTTCAAGACTTGTCTCAACTGTCACTTCCCCTTTGAATCCTTACCACTCCCCCAAATTTATTGCTCCCTCTCGTGTATTACTATAACACTTTTTTCATGTTTATTATATAGAACATATCACTTTGAAATGTAACTATCTATTTAAGTTATTTTTCTCCCCCGGTGTTTTCCAGAACAGGAATCATGTTTTATTCATATTCACATCTCTAGTGCCTAAGATAAAACAGGTGCTCATGCTGAATGAATGAGTACTAATGATGATGACAGGCTTCCTCAGTTGTAAACTAAAAAGCACATCCTCACAAACAGTAACATTACAAATACAGAAAAATACTCAGATATATGTCACTGAGGCCCTCAGTATCTAAAAGCGGTCAAACAATCCAGGTCTGGCCCAAACAATAAATTCAACAATTACAAGGCCCTGAGTTTCCAATCTATGACTGTGCCATCTCTCAGTAGGTTGGCAATAGTACAGTACATCTAAATAAGTAAAATGACATTTCTGGTACTTTATCACAAGAAATTGTGTGTATACTTACGGAGCATAGGATGCTCCAAGATAAACAGCAATAGGGATTTTTAAATTTTGCAGTAGTTGATGATTTTCCCTGGCAATGCAGGGCAAGGTCTCTAGCATAAAATGCAGAAGAGGCTCAATAATTTTTATTTCAATTATAGTAAGGATCAGGCTCTGATTGAGGTATCCAAGAGTTAAATATCATTTTGATAGAGTAAGAACTAACGACCACAGTGCTTCCTCTAAAGTAACAGAGTGATAAAATGAACTGGAAGGTATGTTGAAAAATTGCGTAAGAAAGCATCTAATCTTTAAGCAGATGAATGTTTAAATAATTCAGTAATGATCACCCTATGTCAGTATCCAAAGATACTGTTCAGTATCAAGTGTTCTATTATAAGTAATAGCAGCAATAGCAGTAGTAGTACTAGTGGCTACCATTATGGGCCAAGCACTAAATGGCCAAGAACCTTAGAGTTAATCCCTTCATAGTTAACTCAATCTAAGTATGTATTAATACATTTATCTTCCAGAATAAGAAACTGCAATTCAGAGAGGTTGAGAAGCTTTCCCAAAAGTTAAAGTCATAGCTTAGTGAACGGTGGAAGCCAGACTCAAATCCACATTTCGGACTCTAATGCTCATAGCCTTAACCATGATACTAACAACAATGATGCTCAAAACAACACTGCAAACTCAGAAAATTAGAAAGAAAAATTTTTAGTATATTCTCCCTTCTCAAAGATAACTAGGGTAAGCAGTTTGGCATATTATGAATAGCTTGTTTTATGTGTTAAATACAGCTCTCTAGAATGTTATCTTCATGAAAATAATGAGAATGATATATTCTCATCAATACTTTGTAATCTTTAGCAAGTCATTTAGCTTTTCTGGTCTTCAAATCCTTATAGGAGTAGGGGTTGCGGGCAGCTTGGCATTGATCTCTACTGTCTTTTGCAATAATTTTGTCTCTAGATGCATGTGGAATCACTTCTATTTTAATTTATGTTTGTTTCTTTCTTTTTTCCTATCTTCCACAGACATGAAAGCCATTTGCAGCAAAGACTGAACCAACCAACATTTAAATAAAATCTGAGAACAAGGCCATTTCTAAAATAAGATACAAAACCAGGTGAAAGGCCAGTATTGCTCTGAGAAGAGACCAGGAGAAAAAGAAAATACTCGGCACTAAGAATCATTCTTGTGCCAAACTATGAAGAGAGGAAAGCTATATAAGGAAAATCCATGAGCTTGGAGTTAATGTTTAGTATAACAAAAGTACATTCAATACACACCAACCTAGATAGCTACAAAAATGGCTCTTTGGAAAATAAAAAGCAAAATTGCAAAAAAAAAAAAAAAAAGGTTGTACAAAGTTCACTTTCTCCCACGTATGGAGTTTTATGAAGCCCTCAAGATGGCAAATTGATTAATATAAAGTGGTCACTGATTGCCTGGCCATTTATTCTTTCTGGCCCTGAAATTTCACAGTGAATCTTAACATTTTGAAAGAACAGAGGAACTGCTATTCTTTAGTTTGGGAAGAACTTATTCAGCGTAAGACTGATCAGCAACTTTCACTACACCCTTCCCAAACCATCCCCAACCTCCATATCACTTCTTTACTGTCAGTTTAGTAAAAGTTCATTGACCCTAAGTGAACTCCCAGAAAACTTTTAAAGTGGATTTTAAAAGTTCTTGCCAAGTGCTTTTCTCATCATTCAGAAAATGATCATCTATTTGACTACTGTTTTGTGTTCACTGGATTGTCAATACTGTGACATATTTTGCATTCATTATTTCTACATGCCTAACAGAGTAGACTCCAGATACCCCCTTTTCAGCTTTCCCCTATCCCTCTACCATGCAACACACTTGGTGGAAAGGGACTATAAAAGAGATGCAGCCTTCACCATTTCAACAATCATGTCATGTCAAGATGCCTTAGGGAGGGTGCATTCTAAATTCTAAAAATTCTTATCTTTATTGCCAAAAACTTGTGCCAAATAATTTCCTTTAACATGTTCTTAATATTTTTTTTGGAACTGAATTTGAGACCCAAGCAAAATTTAATCTAAATTGTATGATGAAATTCCAAGTTTGACAGTCTGACAACAATCCTGCTAAAGGGGGAGGAAGGTTAGCTAACCATCTGAGGAGATGACATGTGAAAAGAACATTCTAGCAAAGCAAACACCAACACATAGGTCCTAAGGTAGGAAGGAGCCTGATATGTTTAAAGAATTTAAAGAACAGGTGTAGGCCAGTAGCAGGATCAATGATAAGAGATGGTGGAAAGGACCAGAACATGCAGGGCCTTCCTTGTAAACACAGTAAGCAGTGACCAGATTTTATTTGATACACCTTGAAATACCTTCACCTCTTGAAACATTTAACACTATTTTCCTAGTACTCTCCTAGTTTTCCTTCTAAATACTCCTCTGACCTCTATTTCTGCCTCCTTTTGCATGCCGCTTTAGCTGTTCATTAAGCAGTAGCACTCCTCCAAAGTTACTCCTAGAACCTTTAACTTTTCTCACGATACTTTTCCTTATATGATTTCCCTTGGCCAATGATTTCAGTTAACTGCTTACTGGCACACACAAATTTATACCTTCTAACCAGCCCTCTTCTCTAAGTTCCAGAAGTATATATCCATCTGCTTATCTGGTCCTTCCACTTGTCACAAACTGAACTCATGCCTCCCCCCAGCTTCCACTTTGATTTCAGTTGTCTCCCAACCTTCCTAGGCCAATCTTCCCAATACATTCTTTTTTTTTTTTCCTGTTGGTTTGGTGAAAAAACCAATATGCTCTTTAATAACACCATGTACTACTTACTGTTCACAGTGCCTTTCAAAATAAAAAATTTACATCAATTAATGTGATTATTTAACATCCATCTCCATTATATTGAAAATTTCATGAGCGACTATATATATACATATTTTTTTTTGGTTCATTATGGCATCCTCATCTTCATTTTTTTTTTTTTTTTTTTTTTTGAGACGGAGTCTTGCTCTGTCACCCAGGCTGGAATGCAGCGGCACTATCTCGGCTCACTGAAAGCTCCACTTCCCATGTTCACGCCATTCTCCTGCCTCAGCCTCCTGAGTAGCTGGGACTACAGACGCCCGCCACCACGCCTGGCTAATTTTTTGTATGTTCAGTAGAGACAGGGTTTCACTGTGGTAGCCAGGATGGTCTCGATCTCCTGACCTCGTGATCCGCCCGCCTCGGCCTCCCAAAGTGCTGGGATTACAGGCGTGAGACATCCGGCCGCGCCCGGCCCATCCTCAGTCTTAATCCAGTGCCCAACACATACTAGTCAATATTTGTCCAATAAGTAAGTAATTCATTTTCTATAAAATATGCTGATCCCCAAGTTGCATTTTTTTTAAGAGATGAGGTCTCCTATGTTGCCCAGACTGGACTCCTGGGGTCAAGTGACCCTCCTGCCTCAGGCTCCCAAGAAGGAGGAATTACACATGCACACTATGGCACCCAGCTTCCCAAATGAATATTCGAAACAGCATTGGGATGGGATTAAGGGTAGAAAAGGAAGGTAAATAGAATATCAATTACTAAACAAAAAATACTTCTGTTCTGTGAAATTATAGTTCACAGAAGGCACTAGACAGTAACAGCATCAGCTTTTTAAAACTGTCACATATTTTTGCTCTGTCAACAAGAAAATCTTTGAAAAGGACTAGAGAGGGTAAACTGCTCTAATTAGAACAAATTTTAAATTAACTATAATATTACTACAAGAAAATAATTATCCTAGTCTATTCTATGTAAACACAGCAGTACATGATTCTTTGGCTCCTGAGTGAAATGCCACTTCATTCCTACAACAATGGACTCTTCAGGACTGACTGACTGGATATGGGGGCTTAGAAAATAACATTATTCTAAAAGGTCACAAATCTGACTGTTCTTTCTAACTGAATATTTACCCTTATGTCTCAATAAGACACTAAAATTACCTATATAATTTTGTCAACTGCACTTACTCGTATCAAGATTATCCCTCTTACACCTCTCATATTTAGTGGTCCTTGCTCTGAGGACCACGAAAGAGAACAACATGTAAGTACTTTACTTTAGTTACATGTACTACATACTGTTTAAGTGTTATTTAAGTCTACAAATATTTCAAAGGTTCCATTTTCTTAGGCCTGATACTACAGAGGTAGAGGAGTCATTATGGCATTGAACTATCGACAATTTCCTGGACTCAAGTCCTGTACAGATGACTCACTTTTTTAAGGTTATGGTACTGATTAAGAATATGTAGTCTAAAGACCTAAGCTGAAATCATGGCTCCTCCACTTATGAACAAACTAAGTTCTTAATTTCTGTAAGACTAAATGTCCCCATGCAAAAATGAGGGTGAGTATACAAATGTCATGGAGGTTATTATAAAGATGAAATGAAATAAATACATCAAAAGGTTAACCTAACACCAACTATATGGTAAGAGAACAAATGGATCACAGTTACTTCTTGTCTCCTTCCTTTCCATCGGGCTACAGTTCACATTTGCTTGATTTTTTTTTTTTTTTTTGGAGATAGGGTCTTGCTCTATCACCCAAGCTGGAGTGCAGTGGAACAAACACAGCTCACTGTAGCCTCAACCTCCTGGGCTCAAGTAATCCTCCTGCTCCAGCCTCTTGATTAGCGAGGACCACAAGTACGTGCCACCAAGCCCAGCTAATTAAAAATTTTTTTATAGATGGAGAATCTCACCATGTTGTAAAGAACCCTTTACACTTCAAATTATTGTAGATCTCAAAGAAATTTGGTTTATCTAGGTTGTATCTATCAATGTTTACTATTAAAATTAATAAATTAAAATTATGTTTGTGTTACTTAAAAATAATGACAAGGCCACACACGGTGGCTCATACCTGTAATCCAAACACTTTGGAAGGCCGAGGCGGGTGGATCTTTTGAGGCCAGGATTTGAGACTAGCCTGGGCAACATGGTGAAACCCCGCTCCTACAAAAAATACAAAAATTAGCCAAGCGTGGTGGCATGCACCTTTAGTCCCAGCTAGTTGGGAGGCTGAGGCAGGAGGATTGATTGAGCCTGGGAGGTTGAGGCTGCAGTGAGCTGTGATAATGTGACTGTGCTCCAGCCTAGGTGACAGAGTGACACCCTGTCTCAAAAAAAAAAACACACACACACACACACAAAACAAAAACAATGACAAGTCCATTATGTGTTACAAATAACATATTTTTTATGAAACATAATTTTTTCCCCAAACTAAAAAATTAGTTAAGAGGAGTGACACTGCTTTGCACTTTTATAAGTTTCTTTAATGTCTGGCTTAACAAAAGGTGGCTAGATTCTCATATCTACATTTGCATTCAATCTGTTGCACTATCACATGCCATGAAGACTGGAAAATACTGTATATATAATCTTGAGACAATGAGAATGAAAAAGGCAATTACTCTCTTAGTATTAGAAAATAGTTTCCACTTCAAAAACTCCCCTGAGAGGATGTGAAGCCCCAGAGATATCCAGACCATATGCTGAGAACCACTACCTTTGGCAATGGTTCTTAATGAAGAGTATTAGTTCAGGGCTCTACCTCTGAAGACCTCTATTCGGAAAGTCTAAGAAGGGTCCTGGTCATGGATATATTTAAAAGCTCTACTAGTAATTATGATGTGAATCCTGATAAAGAACTACTGCCCTAAAGAAAGTTTAGACCTCGAATTAATATACTTTTTAAAAAGTTTTTTGACGGCTATATTTTGAAAATAAAAAATTACAATGTTGGCAAGGATATAGAGATACTCCTTGTATACTGTTGGTGGGAATGTGAAATTGTATAACTGTTACGGAAAACAATTTGGTGGCTGCTCAATAAATTAAACATAGAATGACCCAACTATTTCCTCCTGAACATATACCTCAAAGAAATAATAAAGACAGGTATTCAAACAAAACTTTGTACATAAATGTTCACAGTGGCATTATATAGCCAAAAAATAGAAATAACCCAAATATTCATCAATGAATGAATGAATAAACTAAATGTGGTATATTCATACAATGGAACTATTTTCAGCCATAAAAAAGAAATACTGATACATGCTATAACATGGATGGAAACACTAGGCTAAGTGAAAGAAGCTAGACACCAAAGGCCACATACTATATGATTTCCTGTATATGAAATATCCAGAAAAGGCAAATCTATAAAAACAGAAAGCAGAAAGTGGTTGCCAGGGATTGGGCGGGGAGGAAATGGAGAGTACACTATTTTACATGAGTTGTTATAACAAAATATCACAGACTGGGTGCCTTAAACAACAGAAATTAATTTTCCTGCCTTTCTAGAGGCCAGAAATCCAAGACCAAAGTGACAGCAAGGTTGGTTTCTGGTGAAGCCTCTCTTTCCAGTTTGCTGAAGGCTGCCTTCTTGCTATGTCCTCATGTGGATTTTCCTTTGTGCACAAGCACCCCTGGTGTCTCTTCTTATATGGACACCAGTCATACTGGATTAGGGTTCCACCCTTATGTCCTCATATAACTTTACTTTTTAACGGTACTATCTTCAAATACAATCACATAGGGGTTAGGACAACACAACATATGAATCCTGGGGGAGAGGCAATTCAGTACATAATAGAGAACAACTGCTTTACAGGTATGGGCCTTCCTTTTGGGGTGACGGAAATGTTCTGGAACTAGACAGTGATGTTGGTTGTACAATGTCACTAATGGTAAATTTTATCTTATGTGTATTTTGCCACAACACATTTTTTAAAAGTTGACTGAGGCCAGGCGTGGCGCCTCATGCCTGTAATCCCAGCACTTTGGGAGGCCGAGGCAGGTGGATCAGCTGAGTCTGTCGGGAGTTTGAGACCAGCCTGGCCAACATGGCGAAACCCTGTCTCTACTAAAAATACAAAAATTAGCCAGGTGTGGTGGCATGCCCCTGTAATCCCAGCTACTCGGGAGGCTGAGGCACAAGAATTGCTTGAACCCAGGAGGCGGAGGTTGCAGTGAGTTGAGATCACACCGCTGCACTCCAGCCTGGGCGACAGAGTGAGACTCCATCTCAAAAAAAAAAAGGTTGAATGACGAGATTGTCTATCAAGCACTTTACACACATTTCATTTCATCCTTGCTACCCTATAAGAGAGGTGATTTAATTTCATTTTATAACTTGAGAAACTGAGGCTTAGACAAGTTAGTAAATAGTCCAGAGCACCACATCAAAGCTGCTTTAACATAAGCAGTCCAAATCCAGGGCCCACTTACTATACTGCTGCAAGTGTGCACTCTTAAAAAGTTCAGCACAGATGCTGAATGGTACACTGAGCTCCTTCACCCAGACTGTAGTGCAGTGATGTGATCTTGGCTCACTGCAACCTCCGCCTCCCAGGTTCAAGTGATTCTCCTGTCTCAGCCTCCCGAATAGCGGGGACTACACGCGTGTGCCACCACGCCCGGCTAATTTTTGTATTTTTAGTAGAGGAGGGGCTTCTCCATGTTGGCCCGGCTGGTCTTGAACTCCTGACCTCAGGTGATCCGCCGACCTCAGGTGATCCGCCCACCTCAGCCTCCCAAAGGGCTGGGATTACAGGCATAAGCCGCCATTCCCAGCCTGACCTAGCTCTTTTAATTACCACTTAAGATTGAAAGTAAAAGGCACAGATAATTGATACGAAAGGTAGTATTTCATAAAAAGGGTACATTTGCATAGGCCTATATACTACGAAAGAAATAAAAATTTTCTAATACTCTTGACAGACTCCAAATCACACAGAGCTTGATTTATGAATATAAAAGCACAAAGGAACCATCAAAAACTAGAAATAGGCAAACTGCTTTTACAGAAGGAGTTAGCCTATAGAAAGAATATACGAAAAATCCCTCTTCATTTTCCCTGAATTGGAGGAGTAAGGAGGAGGAGGAGGAGGAGGAAAAAGAGGAAGAATGGCATGCTCTGCCATGCCAGGCCTTGTAGGTTGCATGAATACTAAAAATGAACACTCTTAATGATAAGGATCATGGGATGACCTACACAAAAGGTAGAGAAACTCTGGGTTGAACTATTTGAACTGTTATCTCCAAATTCCCAAGTTACATCCAACCCTCCACAGCTATATAGGAAATACCAGTATCATCAAATCATACATATATTTTGGCTAAGAAAACTTTTGAGATAATTCTTTCTACAGTAGTCCCTAAAATACTATCTGCCTAAAGTTCAAATTTTTCCACTGAACTTCACACCATATTGTCCTAAAGGAGAATCAGGAGGAAAGCCCAGAATAATTACCCGGTTGAAGAAACTAAATAAAAGTCCCTAAAGAATGTTCCAGAAACAAAAAACAAGTCTCTACCTCCTGATCTTTATCCTAATTCACATGCTAAATCCACCTCTTACATGTGAAATAAGGCTGGCTTGGGTTTTGCATATTCTCCAACTGTAAAGATTTATGTGACACATGTCTGTTTATCCGTCCCTTACACCTGTTTCATGTGGCAAAACACCAGCTTGGTTTTTTCTTTTTTTTTTTTCCGTGTAGGGTATATGTGGGGAATAAAATAGGAATTGACATCAAAATAAATAAAATTAATGTGGCTAGCAACCAATACATGTGACTAAGCTTATTTGTTATCAGCTTTTACTTGTGAGAGGGAAGGAAAACCATGACTGAATTTATTGACAATTTTTTCTAAAGGAGCAAAGATAAAATTTCCTTTTATTTTCTGTAAAACACAGACACACACACACACAAACACACATACACATATTATTTTTTCCTACAGTCTTTGTTACAGCACATCTTCTACAGCCTATGAGGCATTTCTATTAAGTGGTTCCCTAAAAACAAGCAAATATAACACCGGTGAAGAGAGAAATTTAATCTGTTCCTATTCACCAACTTTAGGGTGATCACAGGTCTTGGTTTGCCCAGGAAAAACCCATTTTATGCTGACTGCTCCAGAATAACTGTTATCAGCCCTCCCTTTCACTCTTTAAAGTGTCCTTGTTTAGATGCCCCAGCTCTGCCCTAAAACTGCACTTAAGGTTGTTAGTGGGTTTCAGTGAAGTAAAATACACGGAAATGTTTCCGTGGTTTCTATAATTCATGCACACAGTTCACAGGTAAATTTTTACAATTTTGACTTAAAAAAAAAAACAAACACTAAATTTTCTGAATTCATAGCAAGAGAAATTCACACCCACTGCATGAAAATGTGGCCCGGAGTGGTGGCTCATGTCTGTAGTTCCAGCAGTCTGGGAGACCAAGAAGGGAGGATTACTTCACCCTAGGAGTTTGAGACCAGCCTGGGCAACATAATGAATCCTTGTCTCTTAAAAAAAATAAAATACACACACACACACACACACACACACACACACACACAGACGTACGTATGTATACATACATATTTTATGTTAAAAGAAAAAAGGAAATTTCAGTTTCACATAATGAGGGTACTTTAAGATATCCTAAGAGATCCAATAGCATAGTATTTCAAGTTTTTAAATGCATTTTCTGATGGAGTTTTTTTTCTTTAACTGATTTTTTCCCCCCAACTAGAATAGACTGATGAACTAAATCAAAAGCATGGAAGTAATTCAAGCCCACAGGTTATAGCAGCAAAGAAGGAATGGATACAGAAGCTTAGGGCCTAGCTATCTGTCTGTATCTTATCATCATTATCTACCTGAAGTCATATTGATTTATTCATTCAACAAATATTTATTAGGCTACTAATCACTGTGGAAAATACAGAGGTAAATCAGGTATGGCCTGTACCTTCAAAAAGTTTATAGGCTAGCAGGGTCTTCATTGACCTAAAAATACAAGCTAAGATATAAAATCCCTAGGAGAAAACATGGAAGAAAAATGTTGGCAATCTTTTGGACAGGATAAAGAAATTCATGAACCACATAAGAAAAAGACTATAATACACCAACAGAATAAGAAGCTTCTGGTCTTCAAAAAAAACTATTTTAAAATTGAAAGAAAAGGCAGACTGGGGAACAAAAATTACAACACCTATATCTGACAAAGGGCTTGTATCCAGAATATATAAACAACTCTTACAACCCAATAATAATACAACAAACAACCTAGTAAAAATTGGATGAAAAAAATTAAAAAGATAGTTCAAAAGCAAGACACATGAACAGCCAGTAAGCACATGAAAAAAATGTTCAAAAGTACTGGTCACTACAGAAATACAATTTAAAACCACAATGACATATCCTATACTCACTAGAATGACTATAATTAAAAATACAACATCATCTTTTGTCAAAGACGTGGACCAACTGGCATCCTCATCCACTGCTAGCGGGCATGTAAATAGTACAATTACTTCAGCAAATTATTTGGTAGATTCTTACAAAGTTAAGCATTAACTTAATTCCTAATTATTTACCCAAGGGAAATAAAAACATATGTCCACACACAGACTCCTGCATGAATTTTCAGAGAGCTTCATCATCACAATAGCTCCACACAGGAAACAACTGAATATCAAACGACAGATGGATTGACAGTATTTTGGGAAGATGGCAGAGAAGAAAGCACCAGGAATCTGTCTACCCACCTAGACAAGTGCACTGGTATTATTTGTCTGATTTAACTGTTTTGTTTTGAGATGGAGTCTCGTTCTGTTGCCCAGGCTGGAGTGCAGTGGTGCAATCTCAGCTCACTGCTACCTCCACCTCCCGGGCTCAAGCAATTCTCCTGTCTCAGCCTCCTGAGTAGCTGGGACTACGGGCATGTGCCACCATGCCCATATAATTTTTGTATTTTTAGTACAGACAAGGTTTCACCATGTTGGCAAGGCTGGTCTTGAACTCCTGACAGCCTCAGGTGATCCACCTGCCTCAGCCTCCGAAAGTGTTGGGATTACAGGCATCAAACACTGCACTTGGCCTGATGTAACTGTTTTTGAAACTTGCAGTCTATGGAATACCCACAACTTCCAGAGAAAGGCTTATACAGTAAATTGTAATTTTGGTCAATTTCAGCTCTTAGCACAGTAGCAGTTGCCCATACCCCTCTCCCAGCCCTGAGGGAGGCAGCTGTGCATGTGTTCCCGGAACCCCCTGCACACAGCTTGAGGGAGCTGGGTTGGAGAATAAAAGGATCCTCCAAATACTGGGAATCTATGCCTAGATTGCTGATTGTGGCTTCTAATCACAGAGATACAGAGAGGCAGGCACCTCCTCCGATTGTTACACACCCCTCCCCACCCCCACCCTGCCCTGGTATTATTTAAAGAGCCAGTGGACTTCTCCACTTCATTTTTCTTCTATTCTCCTTTGGAAGTCAGACATTAAAGACTAGGATAGTCAAAAACAATTGCATATATGGGGAAAATGAGAAAGTTATGGCACCTGCCTAGGGAAAGAATCAGGCTCAGAAAGACCTGAGAAGACATTAAGTTTATACTTTGGGCTGAAGCCTGGCATAGAGACAGCCTTCAACAATTTAAAAAAGAAGTCCAAAAGAATAAATAAAAACAGCAAGCCCTGGGGAAGAGAGAGAATTTGATTTCCACAGTTCTCACATGATTAGATACAAATGCCCAGTTTTCATTTCTTTTTTTTTTTTTTTTTGGAGACAGAGTCTTGCTCTGTCGCCCAGGCTGGAGTGCAGTGGCGCAATCTCTGCTCACTGCAAGCTCTGCCTCCCGGGTTCACACCATTCTCCTGCCTCAGCCTCCTGAGTAGCTGGGACTACAGGTGCCTGACCCCATGCCCGGCTAATTTTTTGTATTTTTAGTAGAGATGGGGTTTCACCGTGTTAACCAGGATGGTCTCGATCTCCTGACCTCAGGATCCACCCGCCTCAGCCTCCCAAAGTGCTGGGATTACAGGCGTTAGCCACCGGCGCCCAGCCCAGTTTTCATTTTTAAAAAAATCACAAGGCATACAAAGAAAAGATAAAAATATGACCCATTCAGAGGGGGAAAATAAATCCACAGAAATTGTCCCTGAGAAAGATCTCAAGCCAGATCTACTCAAAAAAGATTTTTAAACAACTGTCTTAAAGATACTTAAAGAACTAGAAGATGTGGAAAAAGTCAAGAAAATGATGTATGAACAAAATGGCAATCTTAATAAAAAACTGGAACACCTAGGAAAACAAAAGGAAATTCTGGAGCTGAAAAGTATAATTGAAATGAAAATTTCACTAGAAAACCTCAAAGGCAGATTTCAGCAGGCAAAAGAAAGAATCAGCAAACCTGAAGATAAGACAATGGAAATTATGGAGTCTGAGAACAGAAAGAAAAGACTGAAAAAAAATGAATAGAGATTAAGTGACTTGTGGGATACCATAACACGACCCAACATATGCATGTGGGAGTCTCGGAAGGAGAAGAGAGAAAAGGGCAAACAGAGTATCTGAAGAATTATGTAATCTCAGCACTTTGGGAGGCCGAGGCCGGCAGACCACCTGAGGTCAGGGGTTCGAGAACAGCCTGGCCAACATGGTGAAACTCTGCCTCTACCAAAGATACAAAAATTAGCTGGGCATGGTGACACATGCCTGCAATCCCAGCTACTCGGGAGGCTAAGGCAGGAGAATCGCTTGAACCCAAGAGGCAGAGGATGCAGTGAGCTGAGATCATGACATTGCACTCCAGCCAAGTGACAGACGGTGACTCCATCTCAAAAAAAAAAAAAAAATTGAAGAAATAATGGCTGAAAACTTTCCAGATCTGATGAAAGATATGAATGTATAAACATCCAAGAAGTTCAATGAACTCCAAGATGGTAAGATGACCTCAAAGAGGTCCATGCCAAGAAACATTATAATCAAACTTTTGCAAGCCAAACATAAAGAATCATGAAAGCAGGAAGAGAGAAGCAACTCATCTCATGTAAGGAATCTTCAATAAGATTATCAACAGGCCAGGCACAGTGCAATCCCAGCACTTTGGGAGGCTGAGGTGGGAAGATCACTTGAGGCACGGAGTTTGAGACCAGTCTGGCCAACAGGACGACATCCTGTCTCTACTAAAAATACAAAAATTAGCTGGGTATAGTGGTGCACGCATGTAGTCCCAGCTACTCAAGAGACTGAAGCAGGAGAATCACTTTAACCCAGGAGGTGGAGGTTGCAGTGAGCCAACAGCACTCCAGCCTGGGCAACAGAGTGAGACTCTGTCTTTAAAAAGAAAAAAAAGACTATCAACAGATTTCTCATCAGAAACTTGTTGGAAGCTAGAAGACAGTGGGCAGATACCTTTAAAGTGCTAAAAGAAATGTCAATAAAAAATCTTATATTTGGTAAAACTGTCCTTCAAAAGTAAGGGAGAAAGTAAGACATTCCCACTTAAACAAAACCTAAAAGAGTTTGTTACTAGACATGCCCTGCAAGAAATGCTCAAGGTGGTCCTGCTGGGTGAAATGAAAGTACACTAGGCATTAACTTGAAGCTATATGAAGAAATAAAGATCTTAATCAATGTAAATACATGACTATAATTGTAAAGATTAATTTGATGTCTCATAATCAAATTATATAAACCTGATGCCTCAGAAAACATAACTGCACTGTTTGTTTTCTAACTGACTTAAGAAACTAATACACTTAAAAAAGAAAACCCTAAAACTAGTATTATTGCAAATTTTGGTTGTAACTCCACATTCTATTTTCTACAGCATTTAATTTAAGAGGTTAATGCATTTCAAAGATTTATTCATGCATGTTTTGGGGCACACCTGTATAAAGATGTAATTCTGTGATATCAACAACTGAAAGGGGTGAAGAAGGGGCTGTTAAAAGTGCAGTCAAGAATCCCTTGAACTCAGGAGGTGGAGGATGCAGTAAGCTGGGACTGTGCCACTGCACTCCAGCCTGGGTGATGGAGTGAGACTCTGTCTCAAACAAAAACAAAAACAAAAACAAACAAAAAAAAGAAAGTGAGAGTTTTTGTATGTTACTGAAGTTGAGCTGGTATAAATTCAAGTTAGATTGTTATAATTTTAGGATCTTCAATGTACTCTCCATGGTAACGACAAAGAAAACAGCCAGAGAATATATGCAAAAGAAAATAAGAAATTTAAATGTTTCCCAACAAAGAATCAACTAAAGAAAAAGACAGTAATGCAGAAAACAAGGGACAAAAAAGCTATAAAGTATGTAGAAAACAAACAGCAAAATGAGAGAAGTTCCTCCTTACCAGTAATTACTTTAAATGTAAATGGATTAAACTCTCCAGTCAAAAGACAGAGATTGGCAGAACGGATTTTTTAAAATGACCCAATTATATGCTGTCTATAAAAGATTCACTTTAGATACAAAGAACAAATAAACTGAAAGTGAAAGGATGGAAAAAAAATTTTCCATGCAAATAGGAGACAAAAGAGAGCATGGGTGGCTATACTATTATTAAACAAAACAGACTAAATACAAAAGGGTTACAAGAGACAAAGAAAGACATTATGCATTAATAAGAGGTTCAATACAATCAGACACAACAGTTATAAATACTTACATACCTAATGATGGACTATCAAATATAAAGCAAAAAATGACAGAATTGAAGGGAGAAAGCAGTTTTACAATACTATTGGAAACCTCTCAATAATGTAAAGAACCAGACAGAAGATAACTAAAAAGAGAGAGGACTTAATACAATAAAACCAGATCTAACAAACATATACAGAACACTCTTCTAATGATCAAAGCTTTCATATGTGCATGTGTTATTTATTCAAACTAAAATTGAATATATATTCATTAAAAATGTGTGCTAGTGGTTATAAAAATTGTGAATGTACTTAATGTCACTGAACTATATACTTAACATGGTACAACAAATGCAAAAAAAAAGAACGAATTAACAAATTTGATGGTATAGCCATTCAGTGGGATAATATTCAGCAAAGAAAGGAACTACTGGATAAATCTCAAAAGCATTATACTGAGTGAAAGAAGACAGCTACAAAGAATAAATACCATATGATTTCATTTATATAAAATTCTAAAAAAAAGGCAAATCTAATCTACAGTGACAGCAGATTGGTGGTTGCCTAAGACCAGGGGTAGGGAAAGAGACTCACGCCAAAGGAAAGCAAGGAATTTTTTGAGTGACAGAAATAATTCTTTTTGTTGTTATTGTGGTTGTTTTTTGTTTTTTTCAGACAGGGTCTTATTCGATTGCCCAGGCTTCAGTGAAGTGATGCAATCATGGTTCACTGCAGCCTTGACCTCCTAGGCTCAAGTGATCCTCCTCCCTCAGCTTTCTGGGTAGCTGAAACTACAGGCACGTGCCACCATGCTCAGCTAATTTTTAAAATATTTTGTAGAGATGGAGTCTCACTATGTTGCCCAGGCTAGTCCTGAACTCCTAGACTCAAGAAATCCCCTTGCCTTGGCCTCCCCAAGTGCTGGGATTACAGGTGTAAGCCATGTCACCCAGCCTAATTCTGTATCTTGATGATGGAAGTAGTTACTGAGGTCTAAGAATTTGTCAAAACAGGCCAGGCGCGGTGGTTCATGCCTGTAATCCCAGCACTTTGGGAGGCCAAGACGGGTGGATCACAAAGTTAGGAGATTGAGACCATCTTGGCTAACACAGTGAAATCCCATCTCTACTAAAAATACAAAAAATTAGCCGGGTGTGGTGGCAGGTGCCTGCAGCCCCAGCTACTCGAGAGGCTGAGGGAGGAGAATGGCGTGAATCCTGGAGGCAGAGCTTGCAGTGAGCCGAGATTGCCTCACAGCACTCCAGCCTGGGCGACAGAGCAAACCTCCCGTCCTGAAAGAAAAAAAAAAAAAGAATTTGTCAAAACATGTATTTAAAATATATTTAAAATGATGTATTTTAAATGGGTTCATTTTTATTATAAAGTATACCTCAATAAAGTTGATTAAGAAACAACATTAACTGGTATGGGCTGGCTGAAGGTATTTAAAAAAAGAAAAAGAAACAAACAACGATAACAGGAATAACTTACCAATAAACTGGTTTATTCTGCTACTTAATTATTTAAACTATAATCTTGTTCCAACTATTGTATAAAAGGAGAAGTATCAGGCTCCAGGAACCCCAGAAGGGGCACAACAATGTCCTTCCAAGAACAAAAGAATCTGGAACATAATGACACCTCATTGCCAACATAAATGACTACAGCTCTTAGGGCAGAATATACCCTAACTTGCTCTCACTTCTTAGTTTAGTTCTGACTTAGTCTTCAAACTCTGACAGTTAATTGATTTCTCTGTCTTAATTCTTTCCTCCATTCCAGGTGCTGATTTAGTTTAAACTTCTGATCTGTCTTGTGAGAGTCCTGAAACCCAGCAGCTTGTTCCAATTCTCTGCTTTGTATGAACTCCAGTTCTGTTAGTAATATAAAACAATTTGATTATTACCTGCCAGCTATTTCTTCCTGGCCACACTACCTTGGCTTTTCTCTGCAGCGAGTCCTTTATAATTCACCCAATGTTCTCCAGGACCCAGAGGCTCTCATTACCATCAACATAGCACCTAATATTTCAGTGCCTGCACAGGAGTAAACACTGGGCTTTACATGGTATCCAATGCTTACAACAGCTCTGTAATGTGGCCACTATAATGTATTTTTATAGATTAGGAAGTGGAGGCTCAGTCATTAAGCTTATAAAACTAGTATATAAAGTAGCCAGAATTCCAATTAATCTCCTACTGCATTTACCTCAACTAACACAATCATTCATTTGAACAAGATCAGTACTTTTTGGCAAGGATAACATTATCTTAGTAGCTACTTCATTCTCTAACAGCACTGGTCACCCTCTGTGTGAGACTATCTCATATTCTATTTAAAAATTTTTTAAATTTTTTTATATTTTTAATTTTTGTGAATACATATTTATTCACAAATATGGGATACATAAGATGTCGTGTACAGGCACTCAATCAGTACAAATCACATCATGGAATATTGGGTATCCATTTCCTCAAGCATTTATTCTTTGTGTTACAAACAATCCAATTACATTTTTAGTTATATTAAAATGTACAATTAGGCTGAGCACAGTGGCTCACACCTGTAATCTCAGCAGTTTGGGAGGCTGAGGCAGGCAGATCACCTGAGGTCAGGAGTTTGAGGCCATCCTGGCCAACACGGTGAAACACTGCCTCTGCCAAAAATACAAAAATTAGCCGGGCATGGTGGCGGGTGCCTGTAATCCCAGCTACTCGAGAGGCTAAGGCAGGAGAATCACTGGAACCTGGGAGGCAGAAGTTGCAGTGAGCCGAGATTGCACCACTGCACTCTAGCCTGGGTGACGGAGTGAGACTATCTCAAAAATAAAATAAAATGTACAATTAAATTATTGACTAGTCTCCTTATTGTGCAATCACATATTAAGTATAAAATACTAAGGTCTTATTCACTCTTTCTATTTTTTTTTGTACCTATTAACCATCCCCACCTCACTTGCACACCTGCCCACTACCCTTGCCAGCCTCTGGTAACCATCCTATTCTCTATCTCCATGAGTTCAATTGTTTTGATTTTTAGATACCACAAATAAGTAAGAACATGTGGGCCAGGCGCGGTGGCTCATGCCTGTAATCCCAGCACTTAGGGAAGCCAAGGTGGGCGGATCACCTGAAGTTAGGAGTTTGAGACCTGCCTGGTCAACATGGTAAAACCACGTCTCTACTAAAAATACAAAAATTAGCCGGGTGTAGTGGCGGGCACCTGTAATCCCAGCTACTGGGGAGGCTGAGGCAGGAGAATTGCTTGAACCTGGGAGGCAGTTATAACTCCAATTACTGTACATACTGGTCTACTAAGGATTAATCTGATGCCTCATGATATAGTTGGGCTACTTGTCCCTGCCCCAATCTCATGTTGAATTGTAAAACCCAATGCTGGAGGTGGGGCCTTGTGGGTGGTGTCTGGATCATGGGGGTGGATCCCTCATGGTTTGATGCTGTGTTTGTGATGGTGGGACGTGATGTGATCATTTAAAAGCATGTGACACACACCCCTACACACACACTTGCTCCAATTCTCACCATGTGAGACGCATACTCCTTTGCCTTCTGCCACGATTAGAAGCTTCCTGAAGCCCCACGAGAAGCAGACACTACTATGCTTCCTGTATGGCCTACAAAACTGTTAGCCAATTCAACCTATTTTCCCACAAATTACCCAGTCTCAGGTATTTCTCTATTTTTTGAGACAGGGTCTCACTCTGTCACCCAGGCTAGAGTTCAGCGGCATGATCTCTGTTCACTGCAGCCTCAACCTCCCGGACTCAACAAATCCTCTACCCTCAGCCTCCCGAGTAGCTGGGACTACAGGCGTACGCCACCTGTCTGGCTAATTTTTGTATTTTTTGTAGAGATGGGGTTTTGCCATGTTGCCCAGGTTGGTCTCAAACTTCTGGACTGAAAGTGATCTGACCACCTCAGCCTCCCAAAGTGTGGGATATCAGGCATGACCCAATGTGCCAGGTATTTCTTTATAGCAGTGCAAAAACTGCCTAACACATCTCACTACAGTAACCTGCACTTGCTTTTAGAGAATATCAACAGGCATTGCATTTCAGGCACAATGTGTTCTATTTCTATAACTGCTCAAAAGCCTCACTGGGAATTTTTTTTAAAATAACTCACATGAAACTTGCTTATTACAAAGGCACTCAATCCTTCAGATACTTTTTCTGCTTAGCTAGACAGACCTCAGTGAATTAGGTAACAGAAGAGTGGCGTCCCATACACTTGAAATGGAGAAAAGGCAGGTTAGTATTCCCTTCACAAAGGAATTCAATACTAGAAATGGGTACAGAATCTAGTATTTAGATTTCCAAAGGCGGGAAGCAGACACTGCAGAGTTAGCACATTAGAGACACTAAATCATTATGCAAATAATGTATAACCTAACTAGCAATTAAAGAAAAGCAAATTAATACCATTCAAGCTAGTAAAAATGAAGTTAAAATGGTGAATTAAGCAGATATTTATATTCACTTCTTCCTGAGACAACTTTAAAATAATAATAAACTAAAAGGAAGAATCATGAAGGGGGCCTTCGATGGACAAGAGATCGTGACAAATTACTGAAGGACAGAAAACAGGTGGCTGAGTGATGACCAATATGGCAAAGCATGGAAGCTGTTATCTGGAATATGAAGTATGCCGCAGCAGAAGATAAGTGACTGACACACAAAACCTTGGTGAGACTGGGGGTAGGAGAAATGGGGATGCATTAAGAGTTTACAAATGAAAAGTAAATGCTCTCCCACCCACCCATCAGCATAGCTAGAAGCCAGATATCCTCACCACTCAGGGAACAAAGCATCTTTCTCTAAAGTAGTGGTTCTCAGCATCAGCATCACCTGGGGGCCTGTGACACAGGTTGGGAGGTCCCACTCCCAGGGGTTCTGATTCAGTAGTGTTTGCTAGGGGCTGGGGGTAGGAGAAAATGAGAAGTGACTGCTAATGGGTTTGGAGTTTCTTTTTGGAGTGATAAAAATGTTACAAAATTAGATAATGTTGATGGCTGTACAACTTTGTGATCATAGTAAAAACGATTGAATTGTTTACTTTTATTTCTTTTAAGAGACAGGGTCCGGCTCTGTTACTCTGGCTGGAGTGCAGTGGTGTGTTTATAGCTCACTGCAGCCTTGAATCCTGGGCTCAAGCAATCCTCCTGCCTCAGCCTCTAAAGAAGCTGGGACTACAGGGGTGCACCACCATGCCTGGCTGATTAAAAAACAAAACCAAAACAATTTAAGAGGGAGTCTTGCTATTGCCCAGTCTAGTCTCAAACTCTAGGCTCAAGCCATCCTCTTGCCTCAGCCTCCCAAAACCCTGATATTACAGCCCTGAGCCACTGCACCTGGCCTGAATTGTATACTTTTAATGGATGAATTTTAAGGTATGTGAATTATATCTCAATAAAGTTGTTCTTTAAGAAAATCATTTACTCTTCTGTATATATCTCTTACAAAAACCCACCAGATAGACTTCAACAACTATAAAATCATGTCTCCTCTTTGTCTTCTCTGTACTAAACATATCCAGAATCTTCAACCATTTCTCTGGGCCATGAAAAGTCAGGCTACAAAGGAACAACTTCTTCATGTAAAGGTTTATAAAAGATTCTAAGTATTTGGAAGTTGATAAAGAAACAGGGCAGAAAAGCTACAGTTTTCTATCTTTGGATAATGTGGCTAAATAGAATTTATTCAAGTATAATATATCAAACATGACATAAAAGTACAGAGACATCCCAGAGCCAAACACAAACAACATGCATTAGGATAATTAAAAAACTGTACATCATAAAATGCTCTACAATAATGGGGAGAAAGAGCTACATTAACTGGATTTCTGTTTGTCCAAGAATACGAAAGGAATAGAATCTGCATCAAATATAACAGCCAATGGTCATTAAACATGAATGACATTTAAAAATGCACTTCCGTGTAATCACTCTACTGATAAGGTTACCTCTAAATTCAATTCAACGTAGACAAGGCAAAATTTTCTTGACATATGCTCTTCTTGCCCTCAGGACAGTGTTTTTTATAACAGTAATCACACTCCTAATTTCTCGTTTAATGCTCATCTTGCTCATCAGACTCTATAGGGTCATGAAGGTTGAAATTGTATCTGTCTTGTTCATGTCTACTTTTTGGTACACACAGTTTCTCAATAAATTAAACTAAGACTGATTTTTGAGCCCTGGATCAGGCAACGTGATAGTAACAGAAGCTCAGATGACAAAGACGAACAAGACACAGATTAAGGACTTTATAGTCTAATGGGAAGATAATAATTTCAATATTTTCTGATAAATAGAATTGATAGAAACCCCTTTCCAATAGATAATTGTCTTTATTTTGTATTAAGTAATAGTTACAAAATTAAATAAGACAATCCCTAAAATGAAAAGCTCCTAGTCTAAGCTATAGAGAAATAAACCAATGATTCCATGTTACAAAATAGGTAGGCACAAAGCAACATGGGCACACAGAAGGACATTTAAACGAGGAGGAGGTGATGATGGTGGTAAGGTTCTGGGTGACATCATTTTTAAGTTGAGTTTAGCCTAATGGGCAGGAGTTAGCCAGACAAAGGCAGGGCGAAAGCAAATTCCAGGCAGAAAAACAGCATATGCAAAGGAATACAAATGTGTGAAATGGGATGATGTGCTTAGAATATTATACGCAGTTTAGGATAGCTGAAGCAAAGGGACGTGGAAGCAAATGAGTGAAAGGATTCAAAGGGTATGGAACAAGAATTTAGAATGATTTCCATAAATCTCATCTGACAAACAGGAAGGTTGGTAGTACCATTTCCTGAGACAGGGAATTCAGGAAAAAAAAGATTTAGGGAAAAAGATGATGAATTTCATTTTGAACATGCTAAGTTTGAGGTACTTGTTCCTCAACCAAAGAAGAGAACTGGCATTTCAGTTCATAGGTGGGGAGCTGAGCAAAGAACCCATGTTAGAAACAGGAATTTCACAAGAGCAATACTTTGACTACCACCTCATATTCATCCAAGTTTTTAGTCTAGTATTTCCACTCCAACAATTTTTCATTAAGACCTCTGATTCTTTATGTTCAACCATTTTTTCCATTATAACCCTCTACCTCCACTTCCTCACTTCTTACCCAGCACAGATTCCTTGGTCCATCATTATAACCTTCTAAGCCTATTTACTTCCATCAAATTCACCTAGCGATACCCAACCCCTGGTTAACTAAAGTATCTACATTCTCTCTATTTTAACCCAAGCAAGCTAAATATTCCTACTTAAAAGCCTTTGCACTTGCTGATCGACCTGCCATAAACACTTGCCTTCTGTCAATACTATACAGAAAATGCAATTAGCAAGGAGTTTATAACGAAGTTCCTCAGTCATTTATACCAATAGTCTGTTAATTCATATTTCTATCTACACAGGGTTAACTTTGAACTTAATTAATACACTCTTTAAAGAAGTGTATTTATCATTATTCACAAACACATTCAGTTAACAATAACAATAAAGATCTTAGGTTTCACGGTTATATAATTTCCATGAAGTAAAAGGAATTATTAACATAGACTTAACTCCCGTTGTAGGCTCAACACTATAGTACAGTCGGCCCTCTGCATTTACAGATTCAACCGACTTCGGATTGAAAATACTTGGGAAAAGCAAAAAATAATGCAACAATAAAAAATAATACAAATTTTAAAAACACAGTATAACTATTCACATAGCATTTAATTGTTTTAGGTATTATAAGAAATCGAGATTAATTTAAAATATATGGGAGGATGTGCATAGGTTATATGCAAATACATGGGCATCTGCAAGTTTTGGTATCTGGAGAGGGATCCTGCAACCAGTCCCCCTCAGATATATGGAGAACGACTGTATAAACCAGTAGAGGAAAATTATAAAAGAATGAGAATTTATGCTTTACAAATTCAGTTTAACTACTACTTGCTAGTGATTATGAGGACATGGAGCTAAGACAGACTTGTCTTCAAGGGATTTAAAACCTTGGAGAATTACATATGAAAAAGAACTACAAAATGGCTAAATGTTAAAAAACAAACAATTTCTTTTTTTTTTTTGAGACGGGGTCTCGCACTTTCACCCAGGCTGGAGTGCAGTGGCGCAATCTCAGCCCACTGCAAGCTCTGCCTCCTGGGTTCACACCATTCTCCTGCCTCAGCCTCCCGAGTAGCTGGGACTACAGGCGCCCACCACCACGCCCAGCTAGTTTTTTGTATTTTGAGTAGAGATGGGGTTTCACCGTGTTAGCTAGGATGGTCTCGATCTCCTAACTTTGTGATCTGCCCACCTCGGCCTCCCAAAGTGCTAGGATTACAGGCATGAGCCACCGTACCCAGCCAGAATTTCTTTTCTTTATGACATGAAATGAATGAGTACTATAAGGGAGCAGAAAAAGATAAAAATAATTTCTATGAGAAAAGCAGGAAGAGAGTCAAGTAGAAAGTCGTTATTTCAGTTGAGCCTTTAGGAATGACCACATATGGAAAAAGCAATCTAATGCTATAGAGAACAGCATTAGAAACGCAAACATGCAAGCCACGAATCATAATCAAAAAGATCTCAAAAATCAAATGACTATAAATGAACAAAATTCAGTATCAAGGGAATGAAGAATGAGAAAGTCTTATGAGCAGACGGGAAGTCAGTTTCACACCCAATTGTAAAGCTTTAACTCAGATTCATATAATGACATTCCCACCACAGCCACAAAACAGGGTAAGAGCATCCTGAGTATGAATGTTTCGTGGCTTCTGAGCTCATTATCTGAATTGATTAAATAATCGAAGGGAGTCAATTTAGAACTGCATGTACCAATCACAAACTAACCAATTAACCAAACAGGAATGAAATCAGCCCAAAGCCCAAGTTGATTCCCCCAAAATGAAAATAGCTAAGTTTTTTCCTGATTATAAAAGTAATGAACACTGATTTTTCAAATCTGAAAAAATAAATTTGAGGAAGAAAATAAAAATTAGCAGAAATAGCCATTTTTACAAGCTGAATATTGTCATATATTCTTCCACTCTTTTTCTATGAATATATGTATACAGTTAAAAAACCAGAATCATACTCTACCTGTTTCATAACCACTTCTTAAAAAACAGCATGATGTAAAGACTTATGATCAATCTTAATAGCTGTACAGTAATCCATTATATGAACAAATCAGAAATAATTTAACCCTCAACATACTGCCAGGACTCAGTATACCCAATTTTAGTTTTTGAGTTTCTTATTTTTTTTTTTTTTTTTGAGACGGAGTTTCACTCTTGTCGCCCATGCTGGAGTGCAATGGCGCGATCTCAGCTCACTGCAACCTCCGCCTCCTGGGTTCAAGCAATTCTCCTGCCTCAGCTTCCTGAGTAGCTGGGACTACAGGCGCATGCCACCACGCCTGGCTAATTTTTTTAGTAGAGACAGGGTTTCACCATGTTAGCCAGGATGGTCTCGATCTCCTGACCTTGTGATCCGCCTGCCTCGGCCTCCCAAAGTGCTGGGATTACAGGTGTGAGCCACCACGCCCAGCTAGTTTTTGAGTTTCTTGGTCAAACAGTTATATTTATAAAAATAGCTAATATTTTTGAAATATTTTAAATATTTATAAAAAATTAATAATTCACGACTCATATACTCTTAAAGGTTGTATTAGTTTCCTAAGGCTGCCATGAGAATTTGCTATATTCTGTTGGCTTAAAATAACAGAAATGTATTCTCTCAGCTGTGAAGCTACAAATCTGAAATCGAAGTGCCAGCAAGGTTGTGCTTCCTCTGAAGGTTCTAGGGAAGAATCCTTCCTTGCTTCTTCCTAGTTTCTGGTGGCTCTCAGCAATCCTAGGCATCATCACTCAAATCTCCGCTTTTGGCTTCACAGAATGCTCTATCTTAGCATTCTTCCCCGTGTGTGTGTCTCCTACATCTCTATATCCAAATCTCTCTCTCCCTTCTCTTATAAAAATACCAGTCACTGGATTTAGGGCACACCCTAATCCAGTATGATTTCATCTTAGCTTGATTACATCTGCAAAGACCCTGTTTCTAAAAAAGGTTGCAATCACAGGTTAGGGCTTGTCTTTTTTCGGGACACGGTTCAAGCAACTGTGGAGGTTTATCCATAAAAACAGAAATTTATATTAAACTTTAACAACAGAATAAAGCCCACTGAATCCTTTCATAAATCTAAGCTATATATGGGGGTTTGGTGTTATTTTTCCTGTATCTTAAAACATTTTGCCATTTCATCATCTTAGTAATTATTCCTCATTACTAATTGTTCTAATTATGTTAAATAAGAGTAAAATAGGCCTGGCACAGTCGCTCATGCCTGTAATCCCAACACTTTGGGAGGCCGAGGTGGGTGGATCACCTGAGATCAGGAGTTCAAGAACAGCCTGGCCAACATGATGAAACCCCGTCTCTGCTAAAAATACAAAAACAACACAGGTGGTGGTGGGCACCTGTAATCCCAGCTACTCGAGAGGTTGAGGCAGGAAAATCGCTTGAACCCGAGAGGCAGGGGTTGCAGTGAGCCGAGGTCAGTGCCACTGCACTCCAGCCTGGGTGACAGAGCAAGACTCCATCTCAAAAAAAAAAAAAAAAAAAAAAAAAAAAAGTAATAGAAGAATGATGGGTGCTAAGAGGAAAATGTAACAGTAAGATAAATTGTCAACATTATATCAATTTCAGTTTTCTTATTCTCTCCCTCTTTTTTTTTTTAAGAGGTGGGGTTTCATTCTGTTGCCCAGGCTAGAGTGTAGCGTTGTGATCACAGCTCACTGCAGTCTGCAACACCTGGGCTCCAGCAATCTTCTTGCCTTACTCTCTAAGTAGCTAGGACTACAGGCACATGCCACCATGCTTGGTTTGTGGTTTTTGTTTGTTTGTTTGTAGAGACTAGGTCCCACTATGTTGCCTAGGATGGTCTTGAACTCCTGGCTTCAAGTGATCCTCCTACCTCAGCCTCTCAAAGTGTTGAGACTGAAGGCTTAAGCCACTGCGCCAGGCCTGTGTCATCTTTCAAGAAGGTATAAGAAAAGCCCGGATAGATGGTTGTAGCCTTTTTGTAGTTTTTGCAGATCACAGTTCAGAATTCAGATCTTTATTTTTCACTCACACTAACAAAGAGAATTAAAATGATAAACGTATTTCATAGTTATTAGACAAATCAGAACATGAATGCAAAGAGGCAGCAACAATCTCCTCCCCTTTTTGTTGCCCAGGCTGGAGTGCAGTGGCTTAATCATAGCTTACTGCAGCCTCAATCTCCTGGGCTTAAGCGCCCTCCTGCCTTAGCATCCCAAGTAGTTTGGAATACTGGTATGTGCCACTACATCCAGCTAATTTTTTTTTTTTTTTTTTTGGTAGAGATAGGGTTTCGTGTGTTGCCCAAGCTGGCCTCAAACTTCTGGACTCAAGTGATCCTTCCACCTCAGCCTCCCAAAGCACTGGGATTATAGGCATGAGCCACTGCGCCTGGTTGACAATCTACTCTCTAATGATAACGGTAAAATTGGTTGTGTAAGTGAACTCTCAGACAAAGAGCTTTCAGATAATGATATCTAAGTGAATTTTCTCAAACATAAGAACTGTTAAGTGAAAAATACATTACAAGACAAAAAACAAATTCAGTATTTTCATCCAATGAGTGATTCCACAATAAGGATTTCATTATGTAATAATTTACAAGAACTTGGACCATCCCATTTTCTAAAAGGATATGTGGCAATATTCCTTCATCATTTATGATATTTGTACGCCAAAATTTACTTAATAAGGTTAATAAGTGAACAAATGCTGAAGCAAGTATTTTATAAAGGTGTTTAGGAAAAAAAAAGATGATGCAGAAATAGAAGAATTCATTAATTTGATCATTCTAATTGGTGTACAATCTAAAAATAAAAATGTTTTGCAATTATGGGGCAAAAAAGATGGCCACTCTTCCTTCAACAAAATTGTAAGGGGACAAAATATTCATAAGCATTTTTTTTATAATGTAAGTATAAGTTTCAGAAGTAATAATAAGTTAGAGCCTATTAAAGATGTATTTAAAAATCTGGAATCAGTATTCAAAGGATAGCATATATTCCAGGTTCATGCATGGCAGTATGCAGCAGTTTGCTGCATTCAATAGGCTATGTCCATCTGGAGTACTTTCAAAACCCAGAAAAGTGAAAATGAAAATCTGAGTTTGCCAACATCAAGGATGTGAGAAGAAAATCCACAAAACGGGGAAAAAATATTTGCAAATCATATATTTAATAAATGACTTGTATGCAGAATATATAAAGAACTCTCAAAACTCAATAAAAAGACAATCCAATTTTAAAAATAACTCAAGGATTTACACAGACATTTCTCCAAATAAAATACACACAAATGGCCAACAGGCACATGGAAAGATGCTCCATACCTGTTCACGTGCTCATTGAGTTTAATGATGAAAACCCATCAATAGCAGTCAGGGGAATGAAAGTCAAAACCATCATGAGATACTACTTTACATCTGCTAGAACAGCTACAATAAAAAAGACAATAATAAACATTTGCAAGGATGTGGAGAAACTGGAATGCTTTTGCTATTGCTGGTGGGACTGTAAAATGGTCCAGCCTCTGTGGAAAACAGACTAGCAATTCCTCACACAGTTAAACATAGTTACTGCATGACCCATTAATTTCGCTCCTAGGTATCTACCAAAGAGAAATGACAACATGTCCACACAAAAACTTCTACCCAAATGTTCACAGCAACATTACTTACAAGAGCCAAAAGTAGAAACAACCCAAATGCTCATTATCTGATAAATGAAGCAAAATATTATATACCTATGTAATGGAATGCTATTTGGGAATAAAAAGGAATGAAGTACTGATACATGATGCGAGTTGGATGAACTTTGAAAACATCTGCTAAATGAAACAAACCAGTCACAAAATACAATTTACTGTGTGATTCTATCTACATATGATAAATATTCCAGAATAGGTAAATTCATAGAGAGAGAACTTAGATTAATTAGTGGTTGCCCAGGGGTGGGGGCAAAGAAGAGGACAGGGAGTGAATGCTAATGGGAAAAATTTGTCTTTTGGGAGTGGTAAAAAAAAAACCTTAAAATTATAAATATTGGAAAGTATTCTAAAATTGTGTCAGTGATACTTGAATATCTGCAAAATATGCTAAAACCCACTGAACTGCACACTTCAAATTGGTGAATTTTACGGCATATACGTTCTCTCTCAATATAACAATTTAATTTTTTTGACTTGCTATGTTTAAATTCTTCTGAAAATTTCTAATAAAGTTGATCTTCACTGTCCCTTTATTTATACTTCTGTGTACTAACTACAAGATGGCTTTAAAATATTTTTTAAAAATAAGGCCCATTAGCCCCAGATGATAAATGATGATGACTAATTTTCTTGGTATACTGAGGTTTAACAAATCTTGAATGGACAGTTAGATTATTAGTAATTTTTCATTATTATAAATAAAAGTTGCTTTCAACATTTTTGTTTAGGCTTCTCTGCAGAGTTGTCAGATCATTTCCTTAAGAAAAATTTCTAGAAATGAAATTCTGGGTAAAAAGGTATTCCTCTAGAAAAACTGTACTAATTTATTCCAACAACATTCAAGAGAAAAGCATCAGTTTTAACCTAAAATATGCTTTATTTCATGGCTTAGCATTAAAATGCCCAAGAAGGAAAAAAATCCCTGTAATAATAATAAACATTCTTTCTTTTTAGGCTGAGCCTTTCTCCAATTCTGACTTTAACTGATGAGAAATGGAATACTTCATTATGTGACATTTCTTAATTGCAGGTTTTACAATTTACATCTCTCTTGGAATAAACTTACCACTTATAAATTATATTCATAAGCAAAATGCAATGAAAACTCACTTAGCTTTCTCTAGTTAAAAAAAAAAAATCTCTGTCTACTGAAAGGCTTTAAAGCAATCATCTCTCAGTAACAGCAAACATATCCAGTGACCCAATTTTGGCTTCTAAATACCATCTTCTAATAAAAGGAACCAGGGCTCTTCGGAGAAATAACTAATTTTTAGGACTAGGGAAGGGAAAATAAAAAATAAGCCTGGGAAATCTGCCAAAACTTGGAAACAACCAAAAGATGTCTTTCAACAGGTGAATTGATAAATTGTGTTACATCCAGGCAACAGAATATTATTCAGCACTACAACAAATGAGCTATCCAGCCATGAAAAGTCCTGGAGGAACTTTAAATTCATATTACTAAGCAAAAGAAGCCAATCTAAAAGGGCTCTATGGTGTATGATTCCAACTACGTGACATTCTGGAAAAGGCAAGACTATGGAGATGGTAAAACGGTCAATGGTTACCAGTGGTTAGGAAGGAAGGATGGCTAGGCAGAGCATAGAAAAGTTCTAGGGCAGCAAAAACTATTCTGTGTGTTACTATAATGGTGAGCATATGTCATCTGTCCAAAAGCACAGAATGCAGACAACCAGGAGTGAATGCTCATAAAAGCTATGGACTTTGGAGGAATAATAATATGTCAGTGTAAGTTTACTGACTATAAAAAAATAATAAAAACAAATAAAGGTGGTGAACAAATGTCAAACAAACAAAGCTGAGGCATCTTGCAGTAGCAGAGAATAAGGAAGTAGTCAAAGTACAGGGGCATGTCAAAGGGACGTAAGAATCAATCTGAATGAGTTCCCAACAACAAAAACTAAAACAGTTTTAAGCATCAAAGTAAATAACACAGCACTGAATTATAGCCCAAACTATGAAATACACAAGTCCATTAAGATATAAATGATTACACAAATAAAAAATAAAGAAGGATAAAGAAACAACAAATTTTCACATAGAATTCCAAACATTCTCCCTCCTGCGGGTGGTTCTTAACTCCATCACCCTCTTCCCAAACCCCCATCCCCAGTGAGGGGAGACTAGACTTAGTGACTCACTTCCAGAAACTACAGAAAGAAAAGGGAAAAAACAGTGTATTTTCCGTAAAGAAAATTGGCAAACACTACCTTATCCAAGTCATGAAGGTTAACATCATCATATGGATATCACATATCCACTGATACAATGTGACAGGACAAGTCTTTGCCTCTGTGGTATTCTTTCAAAATACCCAAATAACCCTAGTCTAATCACGAGAAAAATGCCAGACACACCCAGATTAGAGTATATTCCACAGGTCGTAAAAAAGAAAAATTGAGAAACTGTCACAGAATAGAAGAGACTGGGGAAACATGACAACTAAGTTTTATGTGGTACCCTGAATTGGATCCTGGAAAAAAAAAAAAGGATATTAATGGAAAAGCTGGTGAAATCCAAATAAAGTCTAGAGCTTCATTAATAGTAATGTGATAACATTTAATTCTTGGTTTTGACAAATGTATCATGGTCATGGAAGATGTTTACAATGGGGGAAACTGGATACGGAGTATACAAAACTATGCACTATCTTTTCAACTTTCTATATATTAAAAATTATTCCAATATAGAATATTTACTTTAAAAAAAAGCTTTAAAATGGAACCATAAACCCACTAAACCAACAGAGATATCCTTTTGGAAAATGTTAACTGTCTAAATTTAACTACCATTTTCTCCATTTTAAAAGTCTGTTAATTCTCTGGTTTCTCTTCAGATTGCATAAATCTTTTGCCTTTTATAAAGTCTGTTAAATTGAATTCAAGAAAAAACAAAGCTGAGGGAAAAAGGACTAACAATTTCTTATTGGAGAATAAATCATGCTTTAATCAAAAACATTATGTTCTGCATATTAATAGTCCTAGAACTGTGCATATTAAACTAGGAACATTTGAATGACAGTAGTAGAAATACTTCATGGCACACTAAAAAAATACAAAACCTAATATTCTACCAATTTAATCTTCCGTCAAGTTTCACAGAACACTGTGTTCTGTGGCTCACTGTGCTTTACTGGGAAAGAGGCATATTTAATACACTAGTGGTATTATAATAGAGAAACAAACATTTGCTAAGTTTATATATTTCACATATGGCACTTCTGAGGGAGGAGACACCTTGCCTCTAACTTTATAAATAATAGAAATAAATACTAAAAGGCTGTTAAGAAAGGTTATCCAAACCTTGAATATAAGGCCAAAAGCTGTAGCCTTAAAAAGGTGATGTCCTTTCAAGGTATTAAATAATAAGGGGACAAAGGCCCATTCAACGGTTACTTAATTACTTAGGGAAAGGGAAATGTACTTGTTTCATTAGTCTATTTAATATTGAATTAAATAACCCATATTAAGTGAAGTTACATGCTAATTTACAGATCTTTCCCAGTAGAGTTGCAAATAACTCTACCAGGTAGAAGAGATAATCCCAAAGGTTAGGGTGTGTTGGTCCTGTAGGACATTAACCAGTTTGTAACTGACCTAGCACTCTTATTCCAATTATTAAAATGTCTATAAATACAGAGGTCCTCAGATGCTCTTTGAAACAGTTTTCTATTTTACTTGTTTCCTCTGTAATATAATCAATTGAATGAAATCTTTGATACATATTCATTTTGTATTTGAATGAGTCATGTTTTTAATTTTTTAAAATTATAATTCCGTAGGCATAAGAACATTCCATGACATGCTTGACATGGCCTTTCCTACATCCAGATCTGCAAATCCTATAATCTCAGTGTTATTATGACACTTTTTCTGCATAGTATTCTGCTAATATTGCCAATCATTTGGTTATTGGAACTATCAAATAACATATTTTTGTTTCAAAGATAAATCAGAAACGAACATGTTACTTTCAAGACTATCTTTATTCCACCACTGACTTTCCATTCTTCTAGCAAAGTACAAAAGTAAACATGCAAATTATTCTATTACATTTTCTTTGAGTTTTCTCATCTGTGCATTTTTAAAACAATGGAAAACACCAAAAGATTCCCTTCCTTTCAAGTGAGCTATTTCCAGAAAAGATTTTTTTAAGTCCTAATCCCTATAATGAGAAAAAATTTAAAGAAAAAGATACATAAAGAAAACTCAGTACTCGATGAGTCTGCATTAACAAATTACCCCCAGAGGCCAGGCTCAGTGGCTCATGCTTGTAATCCCAGTGCTTTGGGAGGCTGAGGCAGAAGAATCACTTGAGTCAAGAGTTTGAGATCAGCCTAGGACACATGGTGAGACCCCACCTCTACAAAAAATTTTAAAAATTAGCTAGGTGTGCTGGCACATGCCTTGAGTTCCAGTTACTGGGGAGGCCTAAGGCAGGAAGATCACTTGAGCCTAGAGTTTGAGATCAGCCTTGGTACATAGCAAGACCCCATCTCTACAAAAAATTAGCCAGGTTTGGTGGTATATGCCTGTAGTCCCAGCTACTCAGAAGGCTGAGGCAGGAGAACCAATTGAGCCCAGGAGTTTGAGGCTACTGTGAGCTATGATTGTGCAACTATACTCCAGCCTGGGCAATAAGCGAGATCCCACCTCTAAAAAAAATAAAAATAAATGAGAATTACCCACAGAATTACAGCATATAAGATTTAGATAGGATTTTAAAGATCTTCTTTCTCAATCCTGTTTTAAAGAAAAGTTAGGCCCCAAGGAATACAGTGACTTTCCAGAGGTCTGACAGCTGCTAAAATTCATTTGATCTGACTTAGAATGTAATTTGTTGTACACCTCTCAAAATGTATGTATGAGTTAATTTTATTTACACCAATTACTGAAAAAAAAAAATTATTCCATGTGTTTCAAATACTACTCTCTTTAAAATGAAATGGACTAATACCTGGTTCAGGTATAAACGATAAATTGCCTTTACTTCCATAAATATGATTAATTAAAATAAATTCTGATTACATGTTTGGGATTCAAGCAAGAAAGATTAGTAAAAAGAAAAAAATGACAACTTTGTATTTTCAGTGTTACATTTTTCACTGAAAACAAAAGTCTGTACTACAAGTAAGAAGCTTAAATATTTTGGAAAATTCAAGTGAACTAATGATTAAGACTAATTTCAACTTTTAGGTTTGAGCATGGGAAGGGAAGCACTCTCAACCAAACCATAATACATCAAAGCAAAAGAGAAAGGAAAATTTCATACCCCGACATCACTTCTAGATGAAGTTGTCCTGACACAGTTAAGAAAGCAGGAACATTGAAGAAATTCTCCTCAGATAGCTTTAGTTTGCCTGAAGGCTGCAAATCAAAAACACAAGCCACAAAAAACTATTAAATGTTTTGCTTTGCTTTTCACATTCATATACATGTCACACCTAAAAATCACAATGCAATTAAATCAATGTGAAGGCAGGCTGCTCTCAGGAAAATAAAGGTAGTTACATATCTAAGACAAAACACCAGCTTGGAAAGTGCTAATAAAGGCAAGGAAGTTTGTTCCATATTTTCAAAACATACAATAACCAAAGGACAAAGTACCTTTGTCACAAAATATACTTCCCCCTACAAAGTGATTCTGATTAAGGGGCAATCTAAGGTGAGAAATTATGAATTAATTTTTAATGTGAAGAATTACATAATCTCAAAAGGTTGACTTATGATTGAGACTTAATTATCTCAAGAGAATAGCCTCTGGAACATGCGAGGTCATATTTATTATTAAAATATTAATAGTAATGCTTTTAACACAGATTTTTATAAACACATTATGAACTCTCAAAAACATTATTTCATTTAACTGTCACCATAACTAGGTAGCAGGAAAAGCATGACTCTATCTTTAAAAGATACACTGAGCAACAAAATCTTTATGAACTTACAATATAGAAAGGGTGATTATTCCATCTGAAATGAGTAGGAAACAAGCCATTCAACATTTGTTAAGAGTTAAGCTAAAACAAACTACCTGGAGGCCAAACACAATTTAAACAGTATAATAAAGAAAGCTTCTGAATCAAGTTATGAGTATCATATCCTCTTCTGGGGAAGAAAGTTACACTTGTTTTTGTTGATTTAAACACAGAGTCTCATTATGTTGCCCAGGCTGGTCTTGATCTTCTGGGATCAAGAAATCCTCCCACTTTAGCCTCCCAAAGTGCTGGGATTTATAGGCATGAGTCCCTGAGCCCAGCTTCTTGTATTTTAAACTGTGCACTTATTTGAAAATGTTTTAGTGTAAAAGTGTAGTCATTGTAAAAGCAATAAAGCCAATTTAAAATATGTAATGGAGAATGTAAGACTCTTTTAACAGGCTTAGTACCAAATATTAAATTATGGCAACACACGAAATACAGTTATCTTATTTAATTTCACTGGTTGTTCTAAAAATATTGCATATCATGTGTCGCTATCTGTGGATAAATAAAAAATGCACTGTAAAAATTATCAGTTGAATCTTTATTTTTATAATAACCGCCTCTTTTTTTTCAAACTTTGATACTAGTCAGAGATCGATGAATGCTTTTTCTATAAAAAAGTCCAACTTTAAATCTCATTATCAATGAAAGGGTATTGTTTCCAAAGACATTTAGTACTCAAGACTAAATGCTTGATCTGATATATGTTAAGATTTTAAAATAAAAGATTCGTTCTCTGATATTTCTTCATTATTTACTAAATAAATGCTTTCCCAAATAAGGTCCAACAAATTTATGACTACCATACTTTCTCCTTTCCTTCACCACTTTAGTCTATAATTTGTACTAATTTAACTTCACTTCAGATGGTTTCTCTCATTTCTTGTATTTATATAAAAAAAAAGTCTAGTCTTTATAATAAGATTTTATTTATTTATTTTTGAGACAGAGTCTCATGCTGTCGCCCAGGCTGGAGTGCAGTGGCGTGATCTTGACTCACTGCAACCTCCACCTCCCAGGTTCAAGTGATTCTCCTGCCTCGGCCTGCCAGTAGCTGGGATTACAGGTGTTGGCCAACAGGACCTGCTAATTTTTATATTTTTAGTAGAGATGGGGTTTCACCATGTTGGCCAGGATGGTCTCCTGACCTCAAGTGATCTGCCGGCCTAAGCCTCCCAAAGTGCTGAGATTACAGGCATGAGCCACCGTGCCCGGCCTATGACTAGATTTTAGACTTTCATTTATCAGCACTTGTACAGAATGGATTCTGATTTTTCTTACATTTCTTTAATCCAACTTATTTAAAACATACTACTACTTCATTATGCTTTCCAATGTCATGTTAGCGTTTACATAACAAATTCATACTACCTTACTATAAATTACTTTCATTTCTTTTATATTACAATTAAAGTATTATACTGATTTTTTAAACTTCCCTTTGTATTATCACCTATATATTTTATCTCAGAATATTAAAGAGGGTATATAAAATATTGGTTGTAAAAAGTAATTATAAAAAGTGATATCAGCAAATATGGCAGGTTAGGTAGCTCCAAAGGACTGTCCTGCCACAGAAAAATAAAAGAAAAAAATGAGCAAACTGTCAGAATCAATTGTGGGAACTCTTGAAGAGAGTTAAAGGTTTATAGCAATCAAGCAAATGCTGAGCCAAGAAAAAGGCAAATTAAAAATGGCAGACTCCACCCAACAGCAGCAGAGTATGTTTTTTTAAGTGCACAGGGACCATTCTCCAGAGTAGACCATATAGTAAGCCATAAAACAGTCTCAATAAATCTTAAAAAACTAAAATCACGCAAGGTATCTTCTTTGATGACTATGGAATGAAACTAGAAATGTACAATAAGGGGTTGCGGTTACTAGGGAAAAAAGTTTGGTGGTTCCTTAAAAAGTTAAAATTGAGTTACTAAATGGCACAGTAATTCCATTCCTAGGTATATACCAAAAAGAATTAAAATGAGGTATATAAACAAACACTTGTACACAACTGTTCAAAATAGCACTATTCACAACAGCCAAAAGGTAAAACCACCATCAATGGGAAAATGTATAAACAAAATATGATATATACATAGAATGGAATATCATTCAGCCATAAGGAATGTATATATACCTATATATTAAAATTAAATGTTTTAGCATGTACTTATATATGTTAAAACACAGACGAACAATGAAAACATGCTAAGTGAAAAAAGACAGACTTAAAAGGCTATGTATGATTACATTTATATGAAATATACATAATAGGTAAATCCAGAGAGACAGATGGATGAAACTCATGGTTTGTGTGGAGGGGAAAATGGGATGTTAACTACTAAATGGGCACAGGGTTTTCTTCTGGGGTGGTAAAAATGTTTGGAACTTAACGGAGGTGGTAGTTGTAAAATACTCTGAATGTAGTAAATGCCACTGAAATGTACCTTTTAAAATGGTTAATTTTATGACATAAATTTCACCTCAATTCTTGAAAGTAATTATTGAATCTTAGCAGGTTCAAAAACTACCAACCTAGGATTGCAAATTTAAGATTTAGGATTGTAATCTTAAATTTGTAATCTTACGTACTTATGGTAGTGATAAAGAAACAATACAATATATGAATTAAACACCCAACTTTGTGACTTTATCAGTGGGGAAGGATTTCTTTAACAAAAGCTCCAAATTGCCAACGATAAAAGGGAAAACTGATGAACTTATATATGTTAAAATTAAGCATTTATATTTAATAAAAGAAGATATAGGCAAAGTTAACAGACAAATGACAGATTATGAATAAAATATTTGCAACATCTAAAACTGCCAAGTGATTAATGGACAGAATATATAAGGACCTCCTGCCAAGAAAACAAAAAAAAGAGAAAATAATCTGCTCCCCAAATGAGAAAGAAGATATACAGAAATGAAGACTCAAATGGCTAATGCGAAAATAATTTAAATGAAAGCTGCTGAAACTTTAAATTACTCTGAGCCTTGAATAAAATGTGATTGATTGTAAGACCTAGGTCATACAGGCAAGTCACTGCAACTTTTGTTTCTTCCTATTATAGATTAACCTTCTTTCTTATTTTTCTTGCCCTGTAAAACGTTGTGAAAGATTAAATGGTGCCCCTTACCTCTTAGTTACTAATTCTTTGTTATAGATTAACATCCTTCCTTTTTCATGTACCCAGCTTAGACCAGATGGCAAAAGGTCCCATGGCTACCAAATTGATAAAGATGCAATTTTAAATATATCTTTCCTGAAAAAGAATAAGCTGTAACCAATCAAACTGCTGTAACTCATAAATCAGCATTGTATTAAAAATGTGGTAATACTCCTAAACTTCTTTGCTTCTACTTATATAAGTGAAGCCTCAGCTTCTCCACTTCGCAGCACTGACCCAATTACTCTGGAGTCTTGTTTTTTTCTGGGTGGCCAGTCTCAAATTTTGCACTTGAACAAACGCTTTTAAAATTGGATTCTGGGCCTCTTGATTATTTGAGGGTGACATTTTGGCGAACTAGATGGGACCCAAATTAGGCCTTCATTGACTCCTGCTGTTTTGCCGACAGCTGGAGCCCCGGCACCAGCATGGACCGTTTGCATCCAACTGACCTCGCTGAAGACTGCAGAAGCCCTTGGTCAGACTACTCTCAGGGTTGAATCTCCCTGGCTTGACTGAGATTCAGACTTTATGAAACCTGATTGAACAACTGATGAGACTGGAATTAAAGCACTACTTTAAGGTAGGCGTTTCGTTTGTTATTCTCTTATTCCATTATTTGTGTATATTTGTGATTTTTTCACTTTTCTCTGAGATTAAGGTCTTGCTTGTCTTATTCACTGGAGTTTGTAACCTTTTCTCTCATTTGAAATTTTATCATGGAGAAAGCAGTTTCTCTTTGAAAAGAGGAAGTGAATGTCTACAGCTTAGGCAAATTTTCTTAAACTGGCCAGATCTAAAGCTCCATTCAATTTGGCACATTTAAAATTTCCTTTTGGGTGACCAAAGTTTATAAAAGACTTTATGAGCACAAGAAAAGTCCCAAAGACAAGGGGAACTGTACCTCCTGGTTGAAAGGCAACTTAGGCAACCAAGGAGTCTCCCAGGAGTGTCAGAGCATATCACTCATAACATGTAACAGTCCCACAGGATTTGGACAAATACATACTGACATGTATCCACCACTATAGTATCATACAGAATAGTTTCACTGCCCTAAAAATATGTGCTACACCTAGTCATCCCTCCCTTTCCCCTAACCCCTGGCAACTACTGATCTTTTTACTTTCTCCATAGTTTTGTCTTTTCCAGAATGTCACACAGTTTAAATCATACAATATGTAGCCTTTTCAGATTGGTCTCTTTGACTTAGTAATATGCATTTAAAGTTTCTCCAGGTCTTTTCATAGCTTGATAGCTCATTTCTTTTCAGTGCTGAATAATATTTTATTGTCTGGATGTAACAGATACAGTTTATTTCTCCACTTACTACTAAAAGGCATCTTGGTTGCTTCCAAGTTTTGGCAATTATGAATAAGGCTGCTTTATAAACATCCATGTGCACGTTTTTGTGTGGATATAAGTTTTCCACTCCTTTGGGTAAATACCAAGGAGCAGAACTGCTGGTTCTTATGGTTGGAGTATATCTAGTTTTGCAAGAAACTGCCAAACTGTACTGCAAAGTGGCTGTTAAATCTGCTGCTCCACATCCTTGTCAGCATTTGGTGTTGTCAGTGTTGTGGATTTTGGTCACTCAATAGGTGTGTAGTGGTACTGACTGGCTTTTTAGTGTGCTTTGTGCATCATTTTCTATGGATTACATGGTTCATACACTCCTACCTCAGCCATTACACTGAGTAGCAGTTATTTTTTTTTAGGAATCTATGAGCCAGAATTTCTTGGAATGTTGGTACACCTAAAAAGTAAGAAACATGGGGAAAGTTCTGTAAGTTCCTTTAGGCTGTTGACTGACTGACTGATAATGAGTGGATAAATTAGAACTTTGTCAGTGTAACCTCCTCCAGATATATTCACAAATTCTCAAACCTCTTAAGATCAAAGATTCATACTAAATACCTTTTGTTTCACAGTGTTAACTCATCCAATTAAGAAATATTGGGGCTCCTCAGGGACACTGTCTCTCTTACTACTGGATCCTGCATCTAGCCTATTACCTGGGAATAGCAGTTACTCGGTAAATATTTGTTCAATTGAAAAATGAATTGAAATAGGACCTGGAAATATGGGAGATATCTAAATCTGAGCTAGGACACAAATTTCTCAATGGAAAGAGCATGGAAAAAAACCTCCATTCGTGTTAATCCCAAGGAATACAGCAATAAAAGAAATGTTTGAATAACCGAACATTAAAACATAGTATAAAGCCTCTAAATTAATATAGCATATTAGTGGTACACAAGTAAACCTGTGGGATATAACTGAAAGTCTAAACACAGACTTTCACATATAAAAGTATTATATCAAATCAGTGAGGCAAAGCTGAACTTTTTAATAAGTAGAACCAGTTAACTGGGTAGCCATATAACTGTATCAACCAGAAATAAACTGCAGAATTTTTTTGTACATTGTGGCAGACAGTGTGATGTGAATATATGGGTGTTTTCCCCTGCCAAGGAATCTCTGCATAGTAATGCTGTGGTAATTTCTGTTGTTTCCAGCACCTAAGTTGTCACTTCTGATTCTTGAAATAATGGTACGTAAATTCATCTACTTTGATCCCGTCTTCAATATATTTCTTTCAAATCCTTGAGGGAAATGGTACAATATAAAAGAATATAAAAAGCATTTTTTAAAGTACTGCACATTGAAATAAAATCTCAAAATCAGAATTCTTATTCATTATAAAAAATACTCTGAACATAAACTAGCAAAAATACTTTATCTCATTGTCTCACACTTCTTATTTATTTTTGTCATTATGGTGTTTTGATACTGCAACAAAGATTTTAATTTTTCCTTTATTTTTATTTATTTTTAATTATCTTTTAAGATACAGCAGAAATATAACATTCAGGGACCCAGAAAGTTCTTTTTTTTTTTTTTTTGTGAGACAGAGTTTCACTCTTATTGCTGAGGCTGGAGTGCAATGGCATGATCTCAGCTCACCGCAACCTCTGCCCCCCCCAGGTTCAAGTGAGCCTCCCAAGTAGCTGGGATTACAGGCATGCACCACCACGCCTTGCTAATTTTGTATTTTTAGTAGAGATGGGGCTTCTCCATGTTGGTCAGGCTGGTCTCGAACTCCTGACCTCAGGTGATCCGCCCACCTGACCTCAGGTGATCTGCCCACCTCAGCCTCTCAAAGTGCTAGGATTACAGGCGCGAGCCACCGAGCCCAGCAAGTTCATTTTTAACTTGGTTATTTTGCATCTTAGAACTCATTTTCCCTTAAAGAAATACATACAATAACTATATTCACAGAGCAGCCACAGTATATGATGAATAATACAGATAAAATACAGTCATGTACTACATACTGACATTTTGTTCAACAATGGACTGTAGATACGATGCATCCATAAGATTATAAGAGCTGAAAAATTCCTATCTCCTAGTGATGTTACAGAGCACGGCATTACTCACGTATTTGTGGTGATGCTGTTGTAAACAAATCTACTGCACTACCAGTCATATAATGATAATAAACAACTATGTTACTGATTTACATATTTATTATACTATACTTTTTATCATTACTTTACAGTGTACTCCTTCTACTTATTAAAAAAAGAAGTTAACTGTAAAACAAGCTCACGCAAGTCTTTCAGGAGGCATTCTAGAAGAAGGCATTGTCATCATAGGAGATGACAGCTCCATGTGTGTTACTGCCCCTGAAGACCTTTCAGTAGGACAAGATACAGAGGTGTAAGACGGCGATATTAATGATGCTGCCCCCATATAGGCCTAGGCTAATTTGTTTTTGTGTCTTAGTTTTTAACAAAAATGTATAAACAGTAAAAAAGAAATCTCTAATAGAAAAAAGCTTACAGAATAATGAAAGAAAATATTTTTGTACTCATATAATCTGTGTTTAAGTATTATGAAAGAGTAAAAATATTTTAAAAAATTAAGTTTATAAAGTAAAAAAGTTAGAGTATGCTAAGATAATCTAGTATTAATAATTAACCTATTACTGAAGACACTTAAAAAAAATAAATTTAGTGTAGCTTAAGTACAGAGGTTTGCAAAGTTTGCAGTATTGTCCTAGGCCTTCCTACTCACTTATCACTCACTCACTGACTCATTCAGAGCAGCTTCCAGTCTTGCAATGTCCATTCATGGTAAGTGCCCTATACAGGTATACCATTAAAAGAAAAAAATCTTTTATACTGTATTTTCATCGTACCATTTCTATGTTACGTATGTTTAGATATACAAATACTTGCCATTTTATTACAGTTGCCTAGGGTATTCAGTACAGCAACATGCTGAATAGGTTTGTACCTGAAGAACAAGAGACTAGACCATACAGCCTAGGTGTGTGGTAGACTATACCATCTTGGTTTGCGTAAGTACACTCCATGATGGTTGCACAATGATGAAATCACCTAAGGATGCATTTCTCAGAAGGTATCTCTATTGTTAAGCAACACATGACCATATATGGAGAGAGATGCAGAAAGTGTGTGTGTGTGTGTGTGTGTGTGTGTGTGTGTTAAGTCATGATTCAAAAAAATATGCATGTGAATACAAATGAATGAATGAGTGCCTGGATTCATTTCTATCAATCTCGACAAATGTGACCAAGAGGGAGATAAAGCCCTCAGACAGTACAGGTAATACCAGGAAGCTGAAGAGGTGGCTTGTATTCATGTAGGGTACAACTTGATCTTTACTCTAGCTTCTTTATTGCTAAGATGAGACTCAGAAACAGGATTTTAACAGTTTGAAAATGTGTCTAGAAGTTTCAGAATTAGATGATAAAACCAATAATTTGAGGGGCCAGGTATGGTGGCTCACAAGTGTAATCCCAGCACTTTGGGAGGCCAAGGTGAGAGAATTGCTTGAGTCCAGCAGTTTGAGACCAGCCCTGGGCAACACAGTGAGAGGTCCATGTCTAAAAATACAATTTATAAATTAGCTGTGCATGGTGGCACGTGCCTGTAGTCCCAGCTACTGAGGAGGCTGAGGAAGGAGGATTGCTTGAGCACAGAAGTTCAAGGTGGCAGCAAGCCGTGATTGCACCACTGCACTGCAGCCTTGGCAACAGAGCAAGATCTTGTCCCTAATAGGTACGTACATACATACATACATGCATGCAAACATACATACGTGTTTGTCTGACTTAATTATCACATTATTCAAAACATTCCTTAAGTAGGCATAATAGTCTCCCCTTATCCACAGTTTTACTTTTCATGGTTACAGTCGCCTATAGTCAACTGCAGTCTGGAAATATTAAATGGAAAATTCCAGAAATAAAGAATTCTTAAGTTTTAAACTGCACTGTGCTGAGTAGCATGATGAAATCTCAGGCTGTCCCACTCCATCCTGCCCTGGACATGAATCATTCCTTTGTCTGGGTATCCATGCTCTATATGCTACCAATCTTATAGTCACTTAGCAGCAGTCTTGGCTACCTGGTCCACTGATGTCACACCGCCTACGTCATTCACCTCACAGCAGTTTAGGACCACGGCACAATACATTCACCTCAAAAATCACTTATCCATGAGGACTTCTTACTGCTAATAGCACCCACTCCATGCCTAGACTAGTAAAAATGACCCTTCTCTGCATTTCCGCAATAATCTGTATATACACCTCATTCATTCATCTAAGCACTGTGCTAGACAAGAGAGAGCAATAAATAAGAGAACATAAGCTCTCAAAAACCTTACATTCTAATGGGGAAAAAAGAAAATAACATGTAAACTAATAAAGAATCAAGATAATTACAAGTTGGGATAAATGAGTTGGGTACTGGGGGATGGGAAGGCCTCTTAAGCAGTAACAAGCAAGCAGAGACCTGAAAGATAAGAATGTATCTGCTATACTATAAACTGGAAAAAATACTCCAGGCACAAGGAACAGCCAGTACAGAGATCAGTACGTGGGAAGGGGGTGTCATACCTTATGGGAGTGGAAGGCAGGTGACTGTAGCTTGAGGGACTCAAGAGCAAGACTGTTAAAAGACGAGGTTAGACAGGTAGGCAGAAATCAGATTATGGGTCCTTTATAGGTCATGATAAGGAGTTTGAATTTTATTCTAAGATCACAGAGCAGCCACTGAAATGTAAGCATGGGGTTGTGGCATCATGAGTTAAAAAATTCTTCTAGTGTCTTAGTGGAGAACAGATAATAAAGGGATAAGAGTAGAAGTAGGGGTACCAATCAGAAGACAAGAAGAGTAGCTTGAATTAAACTGGTAACATTGGAAACAGAGAAATGAAGAGGTTGAGGATTTATGTTAAAGATGAGCCAACAAAGGACTGATAAATTAGATGTGAGGTTGGGGGAGACAGGCAGGGGAGGTATGAATTAAGTCTGACATCTAGATTTTTTACTTAAGCAAATGAGTAGATGGTAACTTTCACTGAGATAAAAAAGAAGAGGAAGAGGCTTTGGAGGAAAAAATCAAGAAGTTTATTTAATACATACTATGTTTGAATGCATATTAGACATCAACGGAGAAATGTCAAGTAGGCAGATGTTTCTACAAATCTGGAGCTCAGAAACAGAACCTGGAGATAAACAGTTTGGGACCGGAGATAAACAGTTTGGCAGTCAGTAGGTAGATGGTATGGTACATAAAGCCTTGGAAGTGAATAAAATCACCAGGGGAGAGATTACAGATTAGTGCTTCTCATTGATGATGATAGTGTTCCCCAGAAAATACTTCAGGAATTTGTAGAAGCATTTAGTGGGCAGGAGTCAAACATGTCCTGCAATATATACAAAGTCCTGCGTAACTAAGCCTTTTCCTGCAATCTCCCAAGTTCCCAATGCTCTGTTTAGGCATTCATACAGTCTATCAACAAAACCACGTGGATTTGAGCTATCTGATAAAGTCATTACTTTTATCTATCTTCTATAGAGGGTCTTGGTATAAGATTTTGTTTGGAAAACACTTTTGAACAAAAATGTTTGAAAATCAATATAAAGGATGATTAGTCCCTCCCATCCTAACAGTCCATGATAGACTAACCTTTCCCTGATCATATAAAACTTACATTAGTGCGATAAAACTTAACCTAGCCTTTCTCCATTATGCAAAACAAAAATTTTTGCTAGGTTATTCTGCCATTGGAAGACAGTAAATAGCAGAGCCAAGAAAGGGGAAACCAAGAGCTACCAAAAAAATTCTTTTAATGTGTGTATCCCAGTGAATTTCTTATCACAGGGATCTAAAATCCTCCCTGTTTCTTTGAGGATTTCCAAGAAAATATTAAACAAGTATTTTGAATTGCCCTCTAGTTATTTGTTCTCACAGCAGAACAAATTTAGCTGAGCAGTTTCACAATCTCAGGAGAATTAAATAGAAAAACCCACACAAGTCTGATTCTGTCTCCATGTAAAATATATAGCAAGGAGAGAGAGTAAAGAGCAGTAAGCTCAACAGTGGAAAGGAATATAATCAATAATGGAAAACTTATTTGACCTCCACAATCACTGAAGCACCCAATCTATTTTTATCTCCTTTTACTTTTTCCATTTTCTACTTTGTACCCTACCCCCACCTTTTACCCAGTTCTATTTACTCATAATCCCAGAGACAAAAAGTTGGGAATACATAAAGATGAAGCATGGTACAGAAATTTAAAAGGTTTAACATCATAATGGCATGCTATTGTCCTATTTACCTCAATCTGCAATTTCCTTTGAAGATCATGAAGAAAAGGGAGAGTACCCACCATCTGTAAGCTCTACACAACCACTGAATATCCTATTTTCTTTCTTGATCCCAATTAAGAGATTAGAGGGAGGCTATGCCTTTCATGACAGATAGTAAAGAATAAAAAAATCTAAGTTAGATAAAACTTTAATTTTTTCACGCCTGTAATCCCAGCATTTTGGGAGGCCAAGGTAGGCAGATCACCTGAGGTCAGGAGTTCGAGACCAGCCTGGTCAACATGGTGAAACCCCATCTCTACTAAAAATACAAAAATTAGCCAGGCACATGCCTGTATTCCCAGCTACTTGGGAGGCTGAGTCCTGAGAATCCCTTGACCCTGGGAGGCAGAGGTTGTTGTGAGCTGAGACTGCACTATTGTACTCCAGCCTGAGTGACAAGAGTGAAACTCCATCTCAAAAAAAAAAATTTTTAATTCAACTTCGCTCTTGTAAAAGATGCTAAAGCTTAAAAATGTTAAATGTCAAATGTTAGAATAAATGTTATATACAACTACTTTTTGGTAAGATCAGTTGTAGAATCCAGGTTTCTCAGTTTCTAGTACAATCACCTTTCCAATAAGTCATGTCACTTTTTTTTTTGGAGATAAGGTCTTGCTATGTTGCCCAGGTTGGTCTTGAACTCCTGGGCTCAAGTGATCCTCTCACCTCTGCCTTCCGATGGGACTACAAGCATATACCACTGTGCCCAGCTCTCCCATTTTTTATCCTGTAGTGTTGAAATAAAGCTTTGGATTAAAATGCTTTTAATATTAGTCTCTCCCAAGTATGAAATGCTGATCATATAAAATAAAACAAGCCAGGTGTAGTGGAACGTGCCTGTAATCCCAGCTACTTGGGAGGCTGAGGCAGGAGGATCACTTGAGTCCAGGAGTTTGAGGTCAATGAGTTATGATCATACCACTGCACTCCAGCCTAGGTGACAGAGTAAGACTCTGCCTCTAAAATCAATCAACCAACCAACCAATCAATCATAGGAACTAAATCTGTCATACAGTCTCCAAAGATTTGTGGGTTGGTAGTTTCATGATCCCTATCAAGCTGTATCTCAAACGCAGCTGCTATCATTGCTGCAGAAATTGTTCTGCATGGTATTAGACTGCATCTCATACGTAAAAACTAAAGCCAAGGGAAACAGGCTCAACAAACTGCATTCTATTTTGCCGGTTATGTTAGTTTTGGGATTTTCCTATTAACAAGCCATATATGTAGGTCTTTCACTAATCCAAAAATTTCCAGTAAGTCCAGTTTAAGTTTCCATACTTTCCACTTGCTACAAATGTGTATCTTGGTATACACAGAACTGCTAGTATAAAAATAATCTTTCTTAAAATAAGGGTTCATTTACATTCCAGAACACCCACTAACTAGAACACCCACTCAGCCCTGAGAAAGGTTTCATTTTAGCAACTATTTGAACAGCAGGAAAGGAAGTTATTAAGTCAGACTGTTTGTAAACAGTCTGCTTTCCTGCTGAGCAGTCTGAGAAAGAAAGGATCAAGAAAAGATGCGTGGAGTCTAATATTAGAGGGTAAGGTTGAGGCAAAACAGAGAGTGAATATACAATGCTGCCTTATTTTTCTCTAACGGGAGATAAACACAAATGTAAAATTGCAAAACAGCAAACTTATTCCTAAATGTAAAGAGGTCAGTGAAAAATGTACCACATTTTTTTCGCTACTGCTTGAAAAATATTAATTTTGGCTTATTCGTTGCCAGATTGGGGCTTTAAAGATGAATATGATAAGATATGGTCCTAGTCCATTAACTAGAACTTCCGTGAGAAGGGATACCTATGCTCCAGAGTTAAGTCTCCAAACCACGTATCCACACAAAGGACCTGACTACCACTAAACACAGCAGGTACTCAATAAATACTTATAAATCCCAGCACTTCGGCAGGGTGGAGGCAGGAGGATTGCTTGAGACCAGGAGTTCAAGACCAGCCTGAGCAACATAGTGAGACCCTGACTCTACTTTAAAAATTAGCTGGGTGTGGTGGTGCACACCTGTAGTTTTAGTAACTCTAGAGGCTGGAGTGGGTGGATCACTTGAGCTCAGGAAGTCAAGGCTGCAGACAGCCATGATCACTGGCTTATCACTGCACTCCAAACAGGGCGACAGAGCGAGACCTTGGGTCAAAACAAACCCCCCTACAAAATATACTTTCTTGCAGTTGCTGCAAGGAGGAAGTAAGTTATTGATAACTGGAACAGAAGGGCTTGGTTGTCCTTTACCTCTGGCTGTGGTAATCAAGAGTAAGTTAGCCAAGTATGGTGGTGGGTGCCTGTAATCCCAGCTACTTGGGAGGCTGAGGCACGAGAACTGCCTGAACCCAGAAGGTAGAGGTTGCAGTGGGCTGAGATGGCGCCACTGCACTCTAGCCTGGGCAACAGAGCAAAACTACATGTCAAAAAAGAATAAGCCATTATAACGCATACTCATATAAAAGTCATGATTTTGATGCTATCGAAAGATTATCCAAAAGGGATTCACATCATTTTTTGAGATCAAAGTGTCTCTTGAAGTCAACAATGCCATGGAATGCTTCCTTCAAAGATGGCATGCATAAAATAAATGTCTAATTTCCAACAAAAACCAATTTCCCCAAATAATTAGATGGTATTGGCCCTAAAGAGTATAAACTCAAAAAGCCTTCCAGTGTTTATGAAGCTGACATTTTCATCTATGATCACTTAATTTAATTCTAATGTCCAGACTAGCAACATGAAAGTTCATGTTCTTTTAAAAGAGGAAACTCTACTTTTCTACTTTTAATTAGCAATGGAAATAACCATTTGCAGAAAAAAAATTCTCTCTATATTAAAAGTTCAAAAGTCTAGCAGAGGTGAACTATTCAACATAGCCACTTCTGGGAAAATACACAGCAGGAATAGATAAAACAAAAACAAATAAAAAGTACCCTGGTACCAAGATCCAAGATGCATAAGCTACTTTCTAAATATATCCAGAATCCGGCCAGGCAGAGAGGCTCATGGCTGTAATCCTAGCACTTTGGGAGGCCAAGGCGGGCAGATCACGAGGTCAAGAGATCGAGACCATCCTGGCTGACATGGTGAAACCCTGTCTCTACTAAAAATACAAACATTAGCTGGGTGTGGTGGCGCGCACCTGTAGTCCCAGCTACTTGGGAGGCTGAGGCAGGAGAATCGTTTGAACCTGGGAGGCGGAGCCAAGATTGTGCCACTGCCCTCCAGCCTGGCAACAGAGTAAGACTGTCTCAAAAACAAAAAACAAAAAACTCTCTCTCTCTCTCCAGAATCCAACCACATTTCAGGATGTACAATTTCTACTCCTGTGTAAATCACTATCTGTCCACCTAAAATACAGCATTAGACTTTTAACTGGTTTCTCTTCTTCTGTACCTCTCCCTGATTTAATCTCCATATAGCAGCCAGAATGATCTCATTAAAATATAAGTAATTTGTTACTCCCTTGCTTAGAACTCTCCAAAGACTCACAGCCAACATTCTTATAATGGCCTAAAAAGTCCTTTACCTGAGGTTCCTAGAGGGAATGTTTCTGGTTGTCATAACTGGGGAGAGCTACTGAAATTTAGTGGGTACTATCCCAAGTTTCAAATATGCCATGGAACATTCATGTCAGTGAATTAGGTAAATTGTATTATTTTAATATGCTCTGAATTTTCCAGAATGCATCTTCCATGTAAATCAAGGGAAAGCTAATACTTTGATGCAGAACTCTTATCAAGAATGAGTTACCGGCTGAGTGCAGTAGCTCATGCCTGTAATCCCAGCACTTGGGAGGCTGAGGCAGGCAGATTACCTAAGGTCAGGAGATCGAGACCATCCTGGCTAACACAGTGAAACCCCATCTCTACTAAAAATACAAAAAATGAGCCAGGCGCGGTGGCGGGTGCCTGTAGTCCCAGCTACTTGGGAGGCTGAGGCAGGAGAATGGCGTGAACCTGGGAGGGGGAGTTTGCAGTGAGCCAAGATTGCACCACTGCACTCCATCCAGCCTGGGCAATAGAGCGAGACTCCGTCTCAAAAATAAAATAATTTAAAAAAAAAAGATACAGAAAATTAGCTGGGCATGGTGGCGGACGCCTGTAATCCCAGCTACTCAGGAGGCTGAGGCAGAAGAATCACTTGAACCTGGGAGGCAGAGTTGCAGTGAGGTGAGATCGCGCCACTGCACTCCAGTATTCTCATCACGAATAGCAAACTGTTCATGATATGTGAGTCACCAGTATAACACACCTGTTTAAGTCCTAATTTATAGTGGTCAAAGTCAGCAGTTCTTTATATCTCTATATAAAGGCTACTTACATTCTTCTAGACCACAGTATTTACATAATAAAATACACTGATTATTACTTTTCTTTCTTTTTTATATTAAGTTGGAAGCACTATATTTTTCAAATTAAGTGTATAAAAAGTTTATATCATCTATATTTCATTATACATATTATCTATATTTGGGAAAGAAAAGGAGTTATTAAAATTATTTTTTACAAAAGTGTTACACCTCATAAAGATGAACATCACTAACATATATAATTTGCACCTACTCCCAACCTCTATGCCTAACCTCAGTTCCCACTAATCTTCCTCTCTTTCCTATGCTTGATCCATACCTGCCTTCATGATTGTTTCTCGAAAACCTGAGGCTGCTCCAGCCACAGAATCTTTGTACTTGCTGTTCCTTCTGACTGAAATGTTCTTTCCCAGGTATCAACATTACTTACTCCCATATGTCCGTCATGCTTTTTCTTTTTTGTTTTTTTGAGACAGAGTCTTGCTTTGTCACCCAGACTGTAGTGCAGTGGTGTGATCTTGGCTCACTGCAACCTCTGCCTCCTGGATTTAAGCAATTCTTGTGCCTCAGCCTCCCAAATAGCTGGGATTGCAGTTGTGCATGCCACTGTGGCCAGCTAATTTTTTTATTTTTAGTAGAGATGGCAGATGGGGTTCTGTCATATTGGCCAGGCTGGTCTCAAACTCCCGGCCTCAAGTGATATATATGCCTGCCTTGGCCTCCCAACGTGCTGGAATTACAGGTGTGAGCCACCGCACCTGGTCCAGTCACACTTTTTGAACATCTTCTCAGTAAAGCTTTCCTTGACCATCCAATTTAAACTAGAATCTCTCTCTCCCTAACCTTTTTCCCAATTTACTTTTCTTCGCAATACAAATTACCATCTGTTCTGATTATCTATTGGTGAGTAACAAATCATCCTAAAATTTAGCGGCTTAAAATGATAATCTACCGCTATCTTTCACAATTCTATGAGTTGCCTGGCTTCAGCTGAGTGATTCTTGTATGGAGTCTCTCATGTGGTTTCAGTCAAATGGCTGCTGGCACTGGAGTCATGTGAAGGCTAGACTCAGCTAGATATCCAAGATGAACTCCTTAATCACAAGTCTGGTGCCTTAGCTGGGATGGCTGAAACAGCTGAAGCATAGCCAGGCATCTCTGTCTTACCATGCAGCCTTCCCACACAAATAGTTTGAGGTCTCACAGTAGCACAGTACCTCTAATACAGATGCTGGCTTCCCCCAGAGCCATTCCAAAAAACCAAAGGCAAGGATATTTCATTTCCATCATGTCCTACTGATTACACAGAACCAGCGCACTCTTTAACTGTGGGTGAGGACAACAGAAAGATGTGGGTACTGGGAAGCATAGTGCACTAGGGAGCTATCTTTGGACAGTTATCACAATACTTAACATATTTTCTATTTTACTTTCAGAATTATTGTCTCCTCTTCTACAAGGATATACATTCAACAAGGAAAAAGACTTCTGTGTTCACCACTTTTCCCTCAGCACACGTCATGTAGTCAATATTAATTGATAAAAGGAATAAATTATTGCATTAGGTAAGTGATATACATCAATAATTCACTATATCTCCCTGCTTCTCACTATAGGTCGCTCTGCCCCAATCTTACCAATTTGCCTTTCTGAAAGGTACCTGGTATGAATCTGGATAATTTTGGAAGTAGAAAATGACAAAGTTGGGACAAAAATCAAAGACAGAACTATAAACAAGGATCATACACATTGCTGTGTCCTGCGGACATCTCTGATCACTCCAGTACCTAGTTTCTCCTTGTCAGAAATCTCTCCTAGAGCACTTATAAAAAGTGAAGCAGTACTTGATGTAACAATTCTGTATATTCTGTATAACTACCCTTAAAAAAGGTAAAAGCCAATTAAACATTTAATTATTCTGTCTACAATTTCACGTGTTAGCTTTATCGTCTGGATAAACACTATACATTTCTTGGCTGGGTATGGTGGCTCATGCCTGTCATTTCAGCACTTTGGGAGGCTGTGGCGGGAGGACTGCTTGAGCCCAGGAATTAGAGAACAGCCTGGACAACATAGCAAGACCCTGTGTCCACAAAAAATTTAAAAATTAGCCAGGTGTGGTGGTGCACCCATAGTACTAGCTACCAGCTACCTGGGAGGCTAAAGTGGGAGGATCACTTGAGCTAAAAGAAAAAAAAAAGAACTCAGAAACTGTAAATTTCTTGAGAACCAGCTCATTTTAATTTAAAAAACAAATTTTAATTCAAAATTCTCAACACAGGACCCAATACTAACTTGTGCATACTAGCATGTAACAGGAAAAAAAAATAGCCAATGAATTCTCCATCAGTAAAAGAATAGGTTAAATACATTGAAATACCTGTATTGATACATTGAAACAGCACATACTTTTAAAAGAATGAGGCAGAAGCAGTAAGAGGTACTGATAAATGAACAAAGCAGGTATAAGCCAGGCATGGTGGCTCACGCCTGTAATCTCAGCATTTTGGGAGGCCGAGGCAGGCGGATTACCTGAGATCAGGAGTTTGAGATCAGCCAAAATGGCGAAACTCCGACTCTACTAAAAATACAAAAATTAGCTGCGTATGGTAGCTAATAAACATGAACATCATTATGTTATTTATGAACGTATGACTAGACTAGTCTTAAGGCTGAAAGTTCTACAAAACTAAAATAGCCGTTAGAAAATAATAATAAGTATTTAAGTATTCCAGGTAGTGTGCAGGACACAGATCTTCCCTGAAAGGAACTTAGAATCTACACAGGGAACCAAAACTGGTAAGTAAGAAACCATTGATTAACAACTGAATGTTAAAACAGGCTATAGTAGGCCAGGCACGGTGGTTAACACGTGTAATTCCAGCATTTTGGGAGGCTGAGATTGGAGGATTGCTTGAATCCAAGAGTTTGAGACCAGCTTGGGCAACATAATGACCTTGTCTCTACTAAAAATTAAGTGAGCCAGGTGTGGTGGTGTGTGCCTGCAGCCCCAGCTACACAGGAGGCTGAGGTAGGAGGATTGCTTGAGCCCAGGAGTTTGAGGTTGCAGTGAGCGATGACAGTGCAAGTGCATGCACTCCAGCCTGGGTGACAGCAAAACTGTGACTCAAAAACAAAAAATAAAACCAGCTATAGCAACTGAATACAAGTTTAACAGGAGTTGGAACAAGGGAGGTATTAATATTAGCTAGAAACAAGTTGTTTTGAGAAGAGGTTTGACCTGGGGTAGCCCACATACCATCTAAAAAAGTTTAAAAGAAAATAGGTAAGAGTAATCAAAAAGTGAAACCATCCAGCACAACCAAAATGATGTGTGCCATAAACAACTTAGTCATAAAAATGTATAAGCACCAGGATTTCTGAGGTCTAGTAACTTTGTGTTACCATTTCTAGAACGCACAACAGTTTAGAGAAGAGAAATGCTAGTGCTTACATCAGCCTGCTTCTGCATACTGTTTTACCTATTTTGGATTAGCAATATGAAGTTTTCATATATGTCATTTCACTTAATCCTTACAACCTGTAAGAATAGTGTTCTTCACATTTTACCAGTGAGGAAATTGAGGATCATGGTGGTAAAAAGTAGCCAAGAGGTGACTAACCTGTTTTTCCTCCTCCCTTCTGACATGACAGTGTGGGGAGCTCCTCAGACCCATTCCTCAGTGAAATGGGTAAACGTTACTTAAAAAAAATTTTTTTTAATCGAATCATTTAAAGTCTCTAGAAATCGTCTTAAGGGTATACAGCAAATGAAGAAACATCTATTCAAAAAAATCTACTAAAGCTCGGTGAGGACAAGGAGAGTCTGTAATGTCTGAAACAGAGCCCTCTTCCTCCTTTCCCCTCACAGCTTGGCATGACAGAAACTCTATCCCCCAATTGCAGCCAAGATCACAGGGCTCTAGCAAGAGGGGCAGCATGAAGGCATTTCTGCCCTTTCTCACAGCCACCTGTAGCTGAGGCTAAGTTCTGGGCAAGTGTGGCTGAGAGGTGAAGCCTCCCTTCTTCAGCCCCAGCCCCACTTGGGGGATGGAGGCTCCACCTTGGGCATGGTGCTGCTGAGAACACTAGGGTCCTGACTGCTTTTGCCCCAGATCCTGGGGTGGGGGTTCCATGCCAGGAGAGACAAGCCAAGAAACCTGGGCTGCTGCCTCTTGCTCCACTGAACACTCAGCTCCTAAATCAGGAGGTCTTGTAGTGAGAACGATCCATTGTCCCTTCCGCCAGCACTGGAGCCTGACTCCAACATTGACTGGGCAAAGAAGCAGGCCATAAAACGGAGCTCCAAATTTTTACCCAAAGGAACTGACTTCACTGCAACAAAGTATGTAAAAGTCCATACTGAAGGGTGCTCTCCAGAATAGTGGTGGTTGTGATGAAAGGCAGATTGAAAGATTCATTGGTGATAAAGACTAAACTGTAGATTTCCTAGTATGCTGGGAAGAAACAGAAACAGCTGGGAAGAGCCCTTTTGGGGTCAGAACAAACTCAAACACTGCCCTTGAAAACTATGTCCACAAAGGAGTATAAATTTGATTGGATCAGTTTGTGAAGCAATTTATGCCCCAGACGTTGAAAACAATAGCACAATCAGTCTGCAAGTAATGGAGCTTAAGAGGTGGGTGTGGTCAGGGGAAAAGACAGCCAAAGAAAGCTCTACCAAAACCAGTGCCATCCTTATCGTGAGCATACTCAAGGCTATTCCCCCTTAGTGGCAGCATCAGAGGCTTCACACTGGTAGGGGGTGGGAGGGAGGAGAGGGGCAAGACTTGTATTTAGAATATATAAAATACCTCCTACAGGCCCAATAACAAAAAGACAACCCAATTAAAAAATGCGCAAAAGACTCAAATAGACATTTTTCCAAAGAAGAGAAATAAATGGTCAATATGTACATAAAAGATGTCCAACATCCTTATTCGTGTTAAATAAGGCATCATTTTGGGCTAAGCTACTGCACTAGGCGTAGTGCAGTAATGGAGTCACTCACACTGAAGTTCCATACCATCAAACTGAAACTGAGTTATTATCCGGCATTCCTAGAAATCAGGAGAGGGAGATGGCTGAATTTCTCAAACAGGCCACTCTCAATCAGCATGATAACAAAGTTCTCTCCACCTTTAATCCTTACAACAAAATGTAACCTGAAGTGACCTAATGTTAACCCATCAGTTACTTTCCTATTGTTCTGTTTCCCTGTTCCCACCTTGCGCCTTACAAGGAAAGTAACTTTAAAGTGACCAATACACTTCTTGTTCTTTGTTTATATTTCCTTCAGTAATTTTCTGTCTATAAAACCTCAGGTCAGCTCATGAGAATGCATTCTATTTTACAGAATGAAGCGTTAGCCCATTCTAGAATTGTTAAATGAAGAAATTTAAATTTTAAAAAATTTGTTGTAATTTTGTCTTTTGATAGTCATTAGGAAAATGCAAATCAAAGCCACAATAATATACCACTTTACACCCATTAGTATGATTATAATCAAAGAAACTGAAAATAACAAACGTAGGCTAGGATGCAGGGAAAGGAGAAGCCTCAAAATGCCACGGCCGCTTCGAAAAATAGCTTGGCAGTTTTTAAAAATGTTGAACTTAAGGGTTACAACATGACCCAGAAATTCTACCCAAGAGAAATTAAATGATAAATTCATCCACACAAAAACTTTCCAAAAATGTTCATAGCAGCATTATTCATAGTGAAACAGGTTAAAGGTTATGTAGAAACAATACAAATGTCCATCAAGTGATAAATCAATAAACAAAACATGATACATCCACAAAATGGACCAGCTTGATATAAAAAGGAATGAAGTACTGATACATACTACAATACTTTATAAGTGAAAGAAGCCAAACACAAACGACCATACATTGTACGATTCCATTTATATGAAAAGTTTCAGAAGAGGCAAATCCCCAGAAAGCAGATTTGTGCTTACCTAGAACTGAGGGTGGGAATGGCAAGGGGCTGCTACTGGGTACAGTTTATTTTTGGGGTGATAAAAATGTCCTCAAATTAGATCGTGGTGATTGGCCGTACAACCCTAAGAACATACTGAAAACCATGGAACTATATACAGTTGTGCATAGCCTGAGGGGGACACGTTCTGAGAAATGCATCACTAGGTAATTTCACTGTTGTGCGAACATCACGGAGTCTATTTACGCACAGACCGGGTATAGCCTACTACCCCCAGGCTACAAACCTGTATAACATGTTACTGATACTACTGAATACTCTGGCAATTGTAACACAATGGTAAGCGTGTGTGTATGTAAACGTATCTAAATATGGAATTGGTACAGTAAAAATACAGTATTATAATCTTACGGGATCACCATGGTATATGTGATCTGTCATTGACTGCAATGTTACTATGCGGCACGACTACACTTTCATATTTTATGGTATGTGAGATATGTTCCAATAAAATAGTTTTTAAAAAACCCTGCTTCAGGCCGGGCGCGGTGGCTCATGCCTGTAATCCCAAGGCGGGCGGATCATCTGAGGTCAGGAGTTTGCGACCAGCCTGGCCAAGATGGAGAAATCCCGTCTCTACTAAAAATACAAAAATTAGCCGGGCGTGGTGGCAGGCGCCTGTAATCCCAGCTATTTGGGAGGCTGAGGCAGGAGAACTGCTTTAACCTGGGAGGTGGAGGTTGCAGTGAGCCGAGATTGCACCATTGCTCTCCAGCCTGGGGAACAAGAGTGAGACTTCGTCACAAAACAAAGCAAAACAAAACAAAACAAAAAAAACCACCAAAAACGAACCTGCTCCATCTCGTTCCTAAAGCTATCCAACTTTATTTCCTACGATTCACCAATATGAACCTTCTCATGTATCTCTCCACCCAGAGTCTAATAAAAACCCCTACACTTCATTTTATTTTATATTTTAGGTTTGGGGATACATGTGAAGGTCTGTTACATAAACACGTGTCATGGGGGTTTGTTGTACATATTACATCACCCAGGTATTAAGCTCAGTACCCAACAGTTATCTTTTCTGCTCTTCTCCCTCCTCCCATCCTCCCCCCTCAGGAAGACACCAGTGTCTGTTGTTTCTTTCTTTGTGTTCGTCAGTTCTTATCATTTAGCTCCCACTCATAAGTGAGAACATGCAGTATTTAGTTTTCTGTTCCTGCATTAGTTTGCTAAGGATGATAGTCTCCAGTTCCATCCATGTTCCCCCAAGACATGATCTCATTCCTTTTTATGGCTGCATAATATTCTATGGTGTATGTGTACCACATTTTCTTTATCCAGTCTGTCATTGATGGGCACTTAGGTTGACTCCGTATCTTTGCTATTGTGAACACTGAGGCAATGAACATTCATGTGCATGTGTCTTTATGGTGTGAAAGGAAAATACATCTTGGGCCCCAAAATCACTAAGCTAAAGGGAAAAGTCAAGCCGGGAACTGCTTGGGCAAACTGCCTCTCATTCTATTCAAAGTCATCCCTCTGCTCACTGAGATAAATGCATATTTGATTGCCTCCTTTGGTGAGGCTAATCAGAAACTCAATAAGAATGCAACCACTAGTCTCTTATCTACCTATGACCTGGAAGCCCCCTCCCCACTTCGAGTTGTCCCACCTTTCTGGATCGAACCAATGCTCATCTTACGTATACTGATTGTCTCCCTAAAATGTATAAAACCAAGCTGTGCTCAGACCACCTTGGGCACATGTCGTCAGGACCTCCTGAGGCTGTGTCACAGGCACGCATCCTTAACTTTGGGAAAATCAGCTTCCTAAATTGACTGAGACTTGTCAATTTTGGAGTTCACAATATTTGGGCTTCATAATGATAAACTGCTTTATATTCCTCCGGGTATATACCCAGTAATGGGACTGCTAGGTCAAATGGCAGTTCTGCTTTTAGCTTTTTGAGAAATCACCATACTGCTTTCCATAATGGTTGAACTAATTTATACTCCCTCCAACAGCATATAAGGGTTTCCCTTTTCTCTGTAACCTGGCCAGCACTGTTATTCTTTTATTTTTTAATTATCGCCACTGAATGGTGTGAGATGGTATCTCATTGTGGTTTTGATTTGCATTTCTCTAATGGTCAGTGATATTGAGCTTTTTTTCATATGCTTTTTGGCCTCTTCATATGCTTGTTGGCCTCAAGCATGTCTTCTAACAAGTGTCTGTTCATGTCCTTTGCATCCCCCTTTTTTTTTTTTTGAGACAAAGTCTCGCTCTGTTGCCCAGGCTGGAGTGCAGTGGCATGATCTCAGCTCACTGCAAGCTGCGCCTCCCAGGTTCAAGCAATTCTTCCGCCTCAGCCTCCTGAGTAGCTGGGATTACAGGCATGTGCCACCACGCCCGGCTAATTTTTGTATTTTTAGTAGAGAAAGGGTTTCGCCATGTTGGCCAGGCTGGTCTCGAACTCCTGACCTCAAGTGATCCACCTACCTCGGCCTCCCAAAGTGCTGGGATTATAGGCATGAACCACCATGCCTAGCCATTTGCCCAGTTTTAAATGGGGTTGTTTTTCTCTTCTAAATAAGTTCCTTATAGATCCTGGATATTAGACCTTTGTCAGATGCATAAGTTGCAAATATTTTCTTACATTCTGTAGGTTGTCTGTTTATTCTGTTGACAGTTTCTTTTGCTGTGTAGAAGCTCTTAAGTTTAATTAGATCCAATTTGTCAATTTTTGCTTTTGTTGTAATTGCTTTTGATGTCTGTCATGAAATCTGTGCTAGGATGGTATTGCCTAGGTTGTCTTCCAGGGTTTTTATAGTTTTGGGTTTTATATTTAAGCCTCTTTAATCCATCTTGAGTTTATTTTTGTACATGATGTAAGGAAGAGGTCCAGCTTCAATCGTCTGCATGTGGCTAGCCAGTTGTCCCAGCACCATTTATTAAATAGGGAGTCTTTTCCTCATTGCTTGTTTTTGTCAGCTTGGGGGAAGATCAGATTGTCACAGATGTGCGGCCTTATTTCTGGGCTCTTCATTTTGTTCCATTGGTTTATGTGCCTGTTTTTGTACTAGTACCACACTGTTTTGGGAGTGGAGCCTTGTAGTACAGTTGGGTAATGTGATTCTTCTAGCTTTGTTCTTTTTGCTTAGGATTGCCTTGGCTATCTGGGCTCTTTTTTGGTTCCATATAAATGTTAAAATAATTTTTTCTAGTTCTGTGAGGAATGTTGTCAGTAGTTTGATATGAAGAACACTGAATCTGTAATTTGCTTGGGGTAGTATATCCATTTTAATGATATTGATTTTTCCTACCCATGAGCATGGGATATTTTTCCATTTGTTTGTATCTTCTCTGATTTCTTTGAGCAGTGTTTTATAATTCTCATGTAGAGCTCTTTCACCTCCCTGGTTAGCTGTATTCCTAGGGGTGTGTGTGTGTGTCTGTGTGTGTGTTTGTGTGTGTGTGTGTGTCAACTGTGAATGAGACTTTCTGCTTTGGCTCTCAGTTTGGTGGTTGTTGGTGTATAGGAATGTTAGTGATTTTTGTATACTGATTTTGTATCCTGCAACTTTGCTCAAGTTATTTATCAGCTGAAGGAGCTTTTGGGCCGAGGCTATAGCGTTCTCTAGATATAGAATCATGTTGTCTGCAAACAGAGATAGTTTGACTTCCTCTGTTCCTATTTAGATGCACTTTATTTATTTATCTTGCCTGACTGCTGTGGCTAGGACTTCCAATACTATGTTGAAGAGAAGTGGTGAGGGCATCCTTGTCTTCTGCTGGTTTCCAAGGGGAATGCTTCCAGCTTCTGCCCATTTGGTATAATGTTGGCTGTTTGTTTGTCATAGATGGCTCTTATTATTTACAGGTATGTTCCTTCAATATCTAGTTTATCGAGAATTTTTAACATGAGGTGTTGAATTATATCAAAAGCCTTTTCTGCATCTATTGAGACAATCATGTGGTTTTTGTCTTTAGTTCTATTTATGTGATGAATCACTCTGATTGACTTTTGTATGCTGAAGCAACCTTGCATCCAGGCAATGAACCCTGCTTCATGGTGGATTAAATTTCTGATGTGCTGCTGGATTCAGTTTGCAAGTATTTTGTTGAGGATTTCTGCATCAATGTTCATCAGGGTTACTAGCCTGATATTTTCTTTTTTTGTTGTCTCTCTCCCAGGTTTTGGTATCAAGATGATGCTGGCCTCACAGAATGAGCTGAGGAGAAGCCCCCCTCCACAATTTTTTGGAACAGTTACTGTTGGAATGGCACCAGCTCTTCATTGTACATCTGGTAGAACTCAGCTATGAATCCATCAGGTCCTGGGCTTTTTTGGTTGGTAGGCTATTTATTACTTATTCAGTTTTAGAGTTTGTTATTGGTCTGTTCAGAGAATCAATGTTTTCCTGGCTCAGTCTTCAGAGGGTGTATGTTTCCAGCAATTTAGAGAAGTTCGTAGTAGTTTCTGATGGTTGTTTATGTCTGTGGGGTCAGTAGTAACATTCCCTTTGTCAATTCTAATTGTGTTTATTTGATCTTCTCTCTTCTTAGTCTAGCTAGTGGCCTATCTTATCAATTTTTCCAAAAAACCAACTCCTGGATTTGCTGATATTTTGAATGTTTTTTTGTGTCTTAGCTTCCTTCAGTTCAGCTCTGATTTTTGTTATTTCTCATCTTCTGCTAGCTTTAGGGTTGATTTGTTCTTGCTTCTCTAATTACTTCTGCTGTGAAGTTAGGTTGTTAATTTGAGAGCTTTCTAACTTTTTGACGTGGGCGTTTAGTGCTATGATTTTCCCTATGAACACTGCCTTACTTGTGTCCCAGAGATTCTGGTACATTGTATCTTTGTTCTCATTATTTTCAAAAAACTTTTTGATGTCTGTCTTAAATTCATTATTTACCCAAAAGTTATTCAGGAGCATGTTGTTTAGTTTCCCTGTAATCATATGATTTTGAATGCTTTTGTGTTGACTTCTATTTTATTGTGCTGTGGTCTGAGAGTATGTTTGGTATGCTTTCAGTTCTTTTACATTTGTTGAAGATTGTTTTATGTCCAATTATGTGGTTGGTTTTAGAGTAGGTGCCACGTGAAGACAAGAAGAATGTATATTGTCTACGCCTCATTTTAATTATCTGATTCTTCTTACATTATTGCTCTTACCTGGAATATTCTCCCTAAGGTACAGTCAGGTCACATATTCGTTTTGAAGGTTTTTCTGATCAAGTCAATACTCACTGACCTACCTCATTTTCCTCTAGATTCCATACCACTTATAACTGGTAACACTATATCCTCAAATGTATACATAAAGCAATTCCACCTTATTTCCCATCAACTTCTAGTTATACTGAAAACCATGGAACTGTATACAGTTATGCATCGCCATCAAGCCAAAACTAAGATCTTTATATTACCTTCTGAGAAGTCAGAAGAGGAGTAACAGCCACATCACCAAAGAGAACAATTTTAGCCAGCATAAGGAAGTCCCCTTTGCTTTAACCTTTACAAGAAAAATAACTTTGTAAAGCTCAATTGCTTTTTGATTTTTGTTTCTGCTTTCCTCAGCCTTTTTCCGTCTATAAAACTAGCCTCTTCTATTTTACAGAAAGAAGTGTTGCCTGATTCTTGAATGGCAAATGAAAGTCAATTAAAATCTTTAAACTAAATTTGTAGTAATTTTGTCTTTGACAGCCACAACCTACAATTCTTGCCTTAATCTCTTTCATCTCTTCAAAGACAAACTAATTCTTCCAAATTATAAAGACCAAACCTAATTTTGGGAACTCAGCCAGGGTCTTAGGACAAAGAGGAAAATATGTACAAACAAGGAATTTTGTAGGATAAGTAACATCAAGAGTGAATGAAAAGCATGCTCCTTCCCTTATCAACTCCTGCCAACTTACCGGCTTGACAGGATAGAACCTCAACTACATCTTTATAGCATAGCATCTTGAACACAGATAGCACCAAATGTCCATTAATAACAAACAAATGCCTTGAAGGAAACTTCTTACAATGTATTCAGTAGTCCCCAAACCTTAACAAATATCAAAGCAGGAAATGGAGATGAGGGAAAGGAAAAGTAAAATGATAGGGCATGCATTCACTTCTCAACAGAATATTAGAAGTGCATGTTCTTACTATGTTTTTTCAAGGTGACCTCTTAAAGCTGCCCTCTTATCTTTAAATGCAGTACTTAAAGACACTTCATTTCTGTCAGAGAAAAAATGTGCACCATTACGAGAAGCAAGAATTTAAATATGAAAGCCCACCTCCTCCTAAAAGGGGTACCAAAATTCAAATTCTTATGCTTCTACAGGCAGCCAGGAGGAATTCAACACAATGAATCTTGGAAGTGAAGTATGTGAGGTGGGATAAGAGGGAGCTCTGCTTTCAAAGGATAGAGGGTTGGCAGGGACAGAAGACAAGTCTTTGTAGTTGAACTTCTGAAAGCAACAAAGACACTAGGTCAACACAGCATAAAAGCCAGATAGCACAGATCAGCTGAAACCTGAGCTAGATCCTGACTATAGGAGCCTAGGATCAATGAATTCAAGACTTTCTCTTTCTGGTATTCTGCATGGGCAAATTCAATCCCACAAATTCCTTTCCCTGGCTCTGAAATAACATGAACATAGTACACTTCTCACTTGTTTAGCTTCAGAAATATATTTTTTCCTCTTCCTATTTATTCACACTTATCTGATAACTTGTCTTAGTTTATTTAGAGGCCAAGATACATATATTTATATATAAATATATATATTTTATATATATAAAATATGTGTATATATATCTTATATTATATATATCTTACATTTTATATATATATATAATCACTCAGAGCTGCTTATGGGATTTCCCTGGTAGCAATGCAGTTATCTCCAAATGTATCTTTATTTACGCACATTAAAAACTTTTTTACTTGTTTCATTTGGGTCTCTTTAACAATTCCTTTTTATTTGTAAAGACTCCTTTAAATTATACCTTTTTTCCCCAGCCATTTATTGAATATTCAGTGGTTTAGACTAAGGGATTTAGAAATGTATTTACAGTAATTCTTGGCTTCACTATGCAGAAAATTAAAGTGCAAAGAGAAAATAAACACCTAGAAGAGAATGTTTTCCAGAATTTACATATGGTTATTTTGTCACCTGCTGCCTTCTTTGAACTCATATATACAGATGCTAATACCCCCAACTCTAAATGTTCAACAAGGCATTTTTATTCTGCTTTTTGCAGAATGCTGATCAATATCAAGAATTCTTCCAGTCATGTATAATGAAGACAGCATTTGATTATCATTCTGAATGACTTCAACATATCAGGACAACTTCTCCCAGAGACTACTTTGTTCAATAATATAAAGCACCACCACCATTATTAAGAGTCAAAAAGCACTGAACAGGAGAAAGCAGTTACATACAAATTTTGTCATTTGATAGAATCAACCAAATATATAAACAAGAATCCTGACATCTTAAAGATAAAGAAATCAGTAAACAAATAAAAGAAGTACCAAAGTACCACTCATGATCATACCATTCTCTCTGTCCAACCGGCTAATGATTTTAAATAGCTATCAAACTGGTAAATGCAAGGCTTTTGACTGCCTCCAATAAGAAAAACTGATAACTTAAAAAATATCTGCAGTAAGGGCAGGCTGACAATGCCTGGCATATACTAGGAACTCAAAAAATGATTGCTAGACAGATTTAAGAGCCTTCATGGGATGAACAAAACATAAATCATTCTTATGAAAAAATGAATTTTTTAAAGACTTTGAAAAAGAAAATGATATTCACATGTATACTCTTCTATTTTTATTTATATTTTAAAATATGACGTACATCCGCAAATATTAACTGTGGATTGAATCTGCATAAGAGAGAGCTTAAAATCCTCCTTTACCTCTTCAAATTTCTCTAGTTCACCAATTCACAGTAACTTAAGAAAAGTAAATAGAGTGCTAAATTAAAAATTCACTCTTGGCCAGCCAAGGCAGGAGGATTACAAGGTCAAGAGATCGAGACCATCCTGGCTAACACGGAGAAACCCCGTCTCTACTAAAAATACAAAAATTATCTGGGCCTGGTGGCGGGCACCTGTATAGTCCCAGCTACTCGGGAGGCTGAGGCAGGAGAATCACTTGAACCCTAGAGGCGGAGGTTGCAGTGAGCGGAGATCACGCCACTGCACTCCAGCCTGGCCAAAGAGTGAGACTCCGTTTCAAAAAAAAAAAAAAAAAAAAATTCATTCTTATCTGTCACAGTGTAAGACAGCTGGTAGTACAGGAAATCAGACTGGTTTGATTGTCTATGTAAGTTTTTAAAGGATTTTTACTGACAATTTCAGGTGCTGCTCATAGTCTTCTGTCCACAAAACTATTATTAAATTTCAAACCCTCAAATGAAATATATTAAACAGCAATGTACCCCTCAAGATGGGAAGCAAAACTTACTTCAAGTTGAAAAAGTTCTCCAGCTCCCTCAGAGTCATTGGATGTGATTATTGGAGTATGAATATGTACGAAGCCACTGTCCTGAAAAAGAAAACCACCATTTTCAGGATATTTGCATATTCAACAATTCCAAGAACACACATCCTCTTATAGTATTGAAATGGCACACTAAGCAAATGCTATATCAAACCCCTCCCTAATCCCCTAAATATTACAACTATTGAAAATCAGTTGAGTGTTTTAACTACCCACAGGGGCACAAATAATTTTAATTCAGGAACACACTTAGACATTAACTAGTCCAACCTCTTCATATCAAAGATAAGGAAGTTAAGTCCCAGACAGATTTAGTGACTTTCCACAAATTACACAATTAGTCAGTGGCTGAGCCAGGTCTAGAACCTAGGTCTTCATGCTCTCTCTTTAGTACTATATTCTCTTCCCACTTCTCTACCATTTTGGTGGTAATTTAACAAACACTTACGCACACTCTAGGCTAATGCATAATGATGCTGCCCACGCTGCTAGGGGAATACAAAGCGATCAGTATAAACTTATCTTGAAATATGACCTCAATTGTAATGAACCACCAAAAAAGGAGAAAAAGTAGACAAATAGAGAATGAATAAACAAACAGCAAAAAAAGGCAGAAATGATCTTTAGGAGGTCTCTGTCATTAAACTGACGGCACAATGGACTCCACATGGCACAGGCAGTGTACTTCCTTTGCCTGAAGGAATATTCTGAGCAGCAGCAAAGCCATCCATTACTGACGTCCCCAATTGCAGCCCTTCCGAACAAAAGTCTGAGACTATTTCCATCAGTGAACCACAAAAGCTGTTGCTAGTCAGCAACTTCAAGGTTATGCTTCTTTCATTTTGACTATGGATGTAAGCAAAAGGTTACACACAGTGTAGATGTTTGCAGGGTGGGACTGCAGGTAACGAAAAGTGAATTTATAATAGAAATGTAGTACATGCTTAATGCAGAATTTTGGCCTTGGAATCAATACAATAAATTCTTACATACATATCTCTGTCAAAGTTTGGTGGAGTGTAGATTGTCTCTATGCATTACCAGGGACCTCCCGAATATGACCCTTCTCAAATTCAAGTATTCTGGCTATAATACAAAGTATTCAGTCAACAACTTGCCTTATGATGTGGACTGATTAAATATTCAAGCTCTAAATTAGCAGTCTCAGAAAGTATTAAAATGTACACTTAATCTGACAGCAACATGCCCAGAGGTGCTGCACAGAGCACATTATAGAAAACCAATAAAATCTGATCAATAACATTACTGCATAAAATTTTTATCTCCTAGGAGCCAAGAATCACGGACATGAAACATTTCTTCCACATGAATGTAGGCAACTATGAACATGAGTGCAGTAAACAAAGAAAGGAAGTGAAAAATCCAAAGGAAACGAGGGTGGGGAAGGGGAGGTGGAGAGGGAGGAGAAAATTTAACGGCTAAACATGATTGCCCAAGTTAGAACTGGTCAAATGCCACAAGAAACTGCACTGTAAATCTTATGAAAATAACTGAGATTTTTTTTTTAAATCACACATCTAGTGGGAATTATTTTTAATACTTAACTAATGCTAAACATTACAAAACGGCCCAGCTGCTTTCGCTGCTTTAAAACTGCTAGCAAGGCTTATCAAAGTTCCTAACGTTACCAAACGCTAATAAAGGAGAGAGTACAAAGGAAGAATAATACAGCCGTGCAAACAAAGTCCAAAAAAGTGAAAGTGGGTGGGGGAGTAAAAAGAAAAAAAGGAAAGTAAATAGCAAGGAGTGGTTAAGTATTGTCAGTATGTGCCTCAAATAGGTTTCCAGTGTCACTTACTTATACTGTCCCACAGCAAAGGGGTTCCTAAGTAGAGACATGAAGGCCAGAGAAGGGGCCAAAAATAAAAGCAAACACTTTCACCCAATGTTTCAGATTCCACCCATCACCTCCAAGTATCTAAATATTTTCATACACATTCTAAAACCAGGTATTTTATAAGGATCTGAGTATCCCAAAATTATAAAGTTCATACATTACGGCCCATATACATCAGTAAGAGAAGACTAATAGATTATCTTTTTCTTTCACTTGTTAACTGAAATAACTATCATTTAATCAGAATCAACAAAAAAGGAAACGTGAAAGGAATTGCTAGCCACGGGCAGGCCACAGACAACACAAAGTGACAGCAAGAAGAGATTTTAAAATTCCATAAAGAGGCCAGGAGCAGTGTCTCATGCCTGTAATCCCAGCACTTTGGGAGGCTGAGGCAGGTGAATCACCTGAGGTCAGGAGTTTGAGACCAGCCTGACCAACATGGTAAAACCCAGTTTCTACTAAAAAATACAAAAATTAGCCCGGTGTGGTGGTGCACACCTGTAGTCCCAGATGGGAGGCTGAGGCAGAGGTTGCAGTGAGCCGAGATCACGACACTGTGCTCCAGCCTGGGTGACATGGCGAGACTCTGTCTCAAAAAAAAAACACACAAAAAAAACAACAAAAAAACCATAAACAGCAGTCACAGGAACTCAAAGGCATAGCAATTTGGAGACATTCTACACAAAGGTAAAGAATACTCCACATAGGCTGGGGCACAGTGGCTCACATCTGGACCCTAGCACTTTGGCTGGTCCAGGCAGGATTGCTTGGGCCTAGGAGTTCAAGACCAGCTTAAGCAACACAGTGAGATCCCATCTCTACAAAAAATACATTTAAAAAAACTAGCCAGGCACAGTGGTGCATGCCTATAGTCCCAGCTACTTGGGAGGCTGAGGTAGGAGGATCACTTGGGCCTGGGGGATTAAGGTGGCAGTAAGCCATGACTGCACCACTGCACTCCAGCCCGGGCAACAGTATGAGACTTCATCTCAAAACAACAACAACAAAAATACTTCACATAGTGGCAGGCTTTGAAAACGCTGCCATACAGAGGAGAACAATCCCTGATACTCACAGGAAGAACCTCGACTCATTGAGAGAGAAAGAGCAGAATCTTTTCTACTGGCTCACTGAAGAAGAGGGGAAAGTAAGTAATCCATTTTAGGAACACTTCCACTGGAATTTAGAAAAAATTGGTGCCTAAAGAGAAAATTCCACACTTATTTCAGAAACTTGGCTTTTCTGAATGACTCATTCCTTGAGGATTCTAAATAGCCAAGTTTTAGTACATAACAAGTATGTCAGTTTTATGAGCAAACAAGGTTATACAAAAAATATTTTTCATACTCAAACCAAGAAATAACCTTAGATCCTTAAAGTGTCTTAACTTAAAAGTACTGTTCAAGTTTCTATTTTTTCCCCACATTTCTATATTTTAATTAACAAAACTGAAACTTACGAAAATTTTTTATTTGGAGGCTTAACATCTTTTAGCAAACCCAAAGTAACAGATCAAAGAAACACTACAAAATACTAGGTAATGTATAACTATTACTTAATATGCCTTATAGTACTCGAGAAAGGCTTCTTTAAACAACTGAATCCTAAGTATCACACATAAAAGTAGATAACTATCACATAAAGGTAAGTAACAGAATTATATTCTCCAGGTCTTTACAATTACTAAGTGAATTTATTACTACTCAGAAAGTGTCTGTTTTTGTAACTACTCTATCATGAATGGTGCTAAAATTCAAGTTATTTCCAACCACTTGAATTTTTTTTTTTTTTTTTTTTTTTGAGACAGAGTCTCACTCTGTCGCCAGGCTGGAGTGCAGTGGCGCAATCTTGGTTCACTGCAACCTCCGCCTCCCGGGTTCAAGTGATTCTTCTGCCTCAACCTCCCGAGTAGCTGGGACTACAGGCACGCACCACCATGCCCAGCTAATTTTTGTATTTTTAGCAGAGACGGGGTTTCACCATGTTGGCCAGGATGGTCTTGATCTCTTGATCTCATGATCTGCCTGCCTCGGCCTCCCAAAGTGCTGAGATTTCAGGTGTGAGCCATAGCGCCCGGCCATGAATGTTTTTCAAATTTTACTTTTAATAATTTTTGGCCAGGTACGGTGGCTCACGCCTGCAATCCCAGCACTTTGGGAGGCTGAGGTAGGTGGATCACCTGAGGTCAGGAGTTAGACCAGCATGGGCAACATAGTGAAACCCTGTCTCTACTAAAAATACAAAAATTAGCTGGGTATGGTGGCATGCAGCAGTAGTCCTAGCTACCTGGGAGGTTGTGGGAGGAGAATCGCTTGAACCTGGGAGGCGGAGGTTGCAGTGAGCCAAGATCACGCCACTGCACTCCAGCCTGGGTATAGAGCGAACTCCGTATAAAAAAAAAATATACACACACACGTGTGCGTGCACACACACACACAGTATTATTATTATTATATTATTATTTTTGAGGTGGAATCTCGCTCTGTTGCCCAGGCTGGAGTGCAGTGGCGCAGTCTCTACTCACTGCAACCTCCACCTCCCGGGTTCAATCAATTCTTCTACCTCAGCCTCCTGAGTAGCTGGAACTACAGGCACACGTCACCATACCCAGCTAATTTTTTTGTATTTTAGTAAAGACAGGGTTTCACCGTGTTGCCAGGGCTGGTCTCGAACTCCTGAACTCAGGCAATCCGCCCGCCTCGGCCTCCCAAAGTGCTAGGATTACAGGTATGAGCCACTGCGCCCAGTAATAATATTTTTAAGACACTCTCCTGCCCAGGCTGGAGTTCAGTGGCACAAACACAGATCACTGCAGCCTCCACCTCCTGGGCTCAAGTGATCCTCCTGCCTCAGCTTCCTGAGTAGGTGGGACTACAGGCACATGCCACCATGCCTGGCTAATTATTTTTACTAGAGACCAAGTCTCACTATGTTGCCTAGGCTAGTCTCCAACTCCTGGGCTCAACAGATCCTCCTGCCTCAGCCTCCCCAAGTGCTGGGATTACAGATGTGAACCACTGCACCCTGACTACTTTATTTTTTTATTTCAATTTTTTTAGCTTGTCTTATTTTTTAATTGTTTACATATCTCTAAAAGTTTCAAGTAATCAATGTATAGTGTAGTCTACTTGTCAATACCACCACCTAGTGGCCAAAGGCCTACAAAACCTTCAGAATTAATACTTTATCAGCCGTTGAAGCCATGTGGTTAAAAAACAAAAAGGTATTTTTACAATTGTGTGGTTCAAGCACTACTGAAAATCCACATGGAAGCTGCATAGCAACGTTTCTGACAGCATGTGTAACCGGACCCCTACAAACTATAATGGGATGACATTATATAATTTGATTTATTTTCCTTTGTTTTATCAAAAGCATATGCCTTAAAGCCATGATGTTCTTTAGCTCTTTGACCAAAAGTTAATCTAAAGGAGCTTTTTCAAGGGGCAAGAACTTTCTTGGCGAGATTAGGGCTGTGTGAATTTGGATACTGCCCAAGGGAAGGCTATATCCACTATTACACAATCTCTGCAAATTAGCTAGATCTGGAGAAGTACCACAGGAAGCCTCACAAAACCACATGGAATAACAATAAACTTTATCTCCTGTATCACTCCTTGCCTTTATCTGCTGGATCCACAGGGAGAGAAGGTCCCTTCACCTTAGCAACTTGTCAACCACATTAAACTGTGGCTTTCCCAGGTAGAGGGAAATGGTTGAGAAGCAAAGCTAAATGAGACAAAATGTCTTTAGCCATTAGATAGACCTACTTGATCAACACCAGTAACTCTTTAAAATTAGTGCTTACTTTATACAAAATATAGATCTATGACCAAGATGGAGAAACAGGAAACAACCAAAAACACTATAAAACAACAACAAAAACAGTAATAATAAAAAGCAAACCCCATGAAACAACAGTTTTCAAAGACAACAGATATCAGGCAACAAAAGCCATCTCTCTCTGAGATGGGAAACAAACATGGTAAACTCCTACCAGTAGAACAGCTTACTGCCTTGAGATCTTCCAGGCCACAGCACAGGGAAGGGGAAAAAGTAAGGTAGAGCCCAGCAGACTCCCTGAGTTGAAGAGACACAACTCAGAGTCTGGAGAGACCCAAGTGGCTAGAGTTCATACCCTAGAACATCAGAGAGGAGAGAGCTGCAGAAGGCCCCCCTGTAGTATTAGGTAGATCAGTGCATTTGTGTGAGGAAACTATCCAATGCTAGGGAAAGAACCATCTAAAAAGATTAGCGAAAACAGTGCCCAGTGCTCACATGCTGGCTGGAAACAACACCTGTTCCATAAACTAGAAAAACTCATCATTCCCAAGGCCCTAGGTCGGGACCTAAGGAAGGCTTTGCCTCAGTGAGGAATAAATACTACTAGACTGAGCACTGCTACAGACCTGCTTAACAAATAACACAAGCAAGACCTCAAAGAATCAAAGAGATATCAATATCTGTGTGCAAACCCACAGCATCCAACAAGGTAAAATTCACAATGTCTGGCACCCAAAGCTAGGTCATGCAGAGTCAAGAATCCATAACCCATAATGAAGAGACCAATCAAAACTAATTCATAACTAACAGACATGTTAACATCAGGAGAAAAAGACACAACTGTTTTTAAACAGTTATTAAAACTACAGTCCACGTTTGAAATGTTAACTAGACATAAAAGACATAAAAAACAGCCTAGGCCAGGCGCAGTGGCTCATGCCTGTAATGAGCACTTTGGGAGGCCAAGGCGGGAAGATTGCTTGAGGCTAGGAGTTGGAGACCAGCCTGGGCAACACAGTGAGACCTTGTCTTTATTTAAAACAAATGAACAACCCAAACCAAACATCCAGATATGAAATCTAAATTAAGAGCCCCAGAAATAATAACTACATAGGTAAATATATGATTTTATTATTTAAATCTCTTTAAAAGATAATTGATTGCCTGAATAACAATGATGAATCACAGGATTTATAACATATATAAAAGTAAAATGCATTAGCCAAAAATAACACAAAGGAGGAAAGAAACATAAGTATATATTATAAGGTTATTACATTATATGTTAGGTGGTAAAACATCAACTGAAGTTAAAGATGTATACTATAAACCCTAAAGCAGCCACTAAAATAAGAAAACAGAGTTATAGTTAAGAGAAAAACAAAGAAGGTAAGAAATAAGAAATAATGCAAAATGCAGCAAAAAAAGAGAAAAAAGAGAACAAAGAACAGATAGGACAATCAGAAATGAAAACAGCAAGATGACTCAAACAAAACCATGTCAATATTCACATTAAATGTATATGATCTAAACACCCAAATTAAGAGAGAGAGACTGATTATCAGACTGGGTATAAAAAGCAAGCTCTAACTATATGCTGCCAACAAGAAATGCAATTTAAAATATAAAGATACAAATACATTTGACCCTTCAACAAGATAGATTTAAACTGCATGGGTCTACTCATACATGGATTTTTCTCAATAAATACACTGGAAAATTTTTTGGAGATCTGCAGCAATGTGAAAAAGTTTGCAGATGAACAGCATAGCCTAGAAATATTTTTTAAATTAAGAAAAAAGTATGCCATGGACGCATAAAATATATGTAGATTTTGTATATGTTATTTACTACCATAAATACACACAAATCTTTTACAATAAGTTAAAATTTATCAAAACTTACACAAACACAGACCATACAGGGCACCATTTGCAGTAGAGAGAAATGTAAACAAACATAAAAGTACAGTATTAAACCATAAATGCATAAAAGTAGTTATATACAGTATGTACAATAATTTCATAGCTACTATAGTGAGCTCAAGTGGTACAAATATCCACTTAAAACACCCTCTGATGATAATCACCTCATGAGCAGTTCATCTCTCAGTAAATTGTGTGTCACAGTAAAAAGCAATCTCTTGTAGTTCTCACATTATTTTTCATCAGTTTCAGTGCAATACCGTAAACCTTAATTAACACCATGGGACTCATACGAAGTACTACAACAGAGGCTAGAAGTACTCCCAAGAAGCGGAGAAAAGTCACGACATTAGACATAAAAGTTTAATTTCTTAATATGTACTGCAGATTGAGGTCTGCAGCTGCCTGCCATTTCAAGACAAATCCAGCATAAAGAACACTGACAGAATTTTTTCTTACGAAAAAATAAGGATATCGTGAAACTGTTGCTACAGCTATGCCAGCAAGTGAGAAAACCTTGTACTTTTTGTAAAATACAAAATATGTGTTACTCAACTATTTACATTATCAGTAAGCCTTCCAGTCAACAGTAAGCTATTAGTTATGTTTTTGGGGAGGCAAAAATTTATACCTGCATTTTCTTTTTTTTTTTTGAGATAGAGTCAAGCTCTTGTCGCCCAGGCTGGAGTGCAGTGGCACGATCTCAGCTCACTGTAACCTCCGCCTCCCGGGTTCAAGCAATTCTCTTGCCTCCGCCTCCTGAGTAGCTGGAATTACAGGTACCCGCCACCATGCCCGGCCGTTCTGTATTTTTAGTAGAGATTGGGTTTCATCATGTTAGTTAGGCTGGTCTCGAACTCCTGACCTCAAGTGATCTGCCCGCCTCGGCCTCCCAAAGTGCTGGGATTACAGGCATAAGCCACCGCACCTGACCTATACTTGGATTTCTGACTACATAAAGAGTTGGCGCCCCTAACCTCCATGTTGTTCAAGGGTTAACTATGGTTTAAAAGTAAAAGGATAGAAAAAAAAAATATGCTAACACTAATCAAAGGAAAGCTCTAGTGGTTATAATATCAAAGTAGATTTGAAAGCAAAGATAATAATAGAGATTTAAAAAAAAGCTTGATAAATCAATATACCTCTAACCAGGCTAATCAGAAAAGAGAGGCCACAAATTATCAATAGGAATGAGGCAACATCATTATAGATGCTACAGATATTAAAATAATAAGGGGATACCAATAGCAATTTATTATTTATGGCAATAAGTTTAAAAGCTTAAATAAAACGGATCAATTCTTGAAAGTCAGACTACCAAAGTTCACTCAAGAAAAAATAGATAAGCTATACAGTTGTTTAACTATTCAAGAAATTAAGCGAGGTGCAGTGACATACACCTGTAGTCCCAGCTACTCAGGAGTGTGAGGCAGGACTGCTTGAGGCCAGGAATTCAAGGCTGTAGTGCACCATGACTGCACCTGTGAACAGCCACTGCACTCCAATCAGGACAACATAACAAGATCCGTCTCTAAATAAATAAATAAATAATTTTGTTGTTGTTTGAGACAGAGTATCACTCTGTCACCCAGGCTGGAGTGCAAGTGGTGTGATCTTGGCTCAAGGCAACCTCTACCTCCTGGGCTCAAGCGATTCTCCTGCTGCAGCCTCCCAACTTGCTGGGATTACAGGCATCCACCACCATGCCTAGCTAATTTTTGTATTTTTAGTAGAGATGGGGTTTCACCATGTTGGCCAAGCTGCTCTTAAATTCCTGACCTCAAATGATCTGCCCACCTCAGCCTCCCAAAGTGCTGGGATTACAGGTGTGAGTCACTGCAGCTGGCCAATAAATAATTTTAAAACAAAAAAATGGCAATAACAATTTTCTGGGCATGGTGGCACATGCTTGTAAGCCCAGCTACTTGGGAGGCTGAAGGAAGAGGACTGCTTGAGTCCGGGAGTTCAAGACTAGCCAGGCAACACAGTGAGACCCCCATCTCAAGATAAAATTAAAATAAAATTAAAAAGAACTTGAATTATAAAAACTGTACCCCCCAGAGGAAAAAAAAGACATATTTGAAAGTACACACTCAGATGAATTCACTAGTGAATTCACATTTAAGAAGGAAATAATCGTAACTGTATGGATAACTGTGTAATTTTACTTTTAGAAAAGATAAAGGGAGGGAATATCCCCAACTCACTGAATGAGGTCAACCTTACCCTGATACCAAAACCAGACAAAGACATTAGAAGAAAACAAAACTACAGAATAATATCCCTTTTGAGTGGTGAGGCAAAAATTCTAAACGAAGTTACAGCAAATTGAATTCAACAACATATTAAAAGAATACATCTATAATATCATATACTTATATTATTAATATATTAATGTAAGACTTTTTTTTTTTTTTTTTGGAGACAGAGTCTCATTCTGTTGCCCAGGCTGGAGCGCAGTGGCACAATCTCGGCTCACTGCAACCTCCACCTCCCAGGTTCAAGTAATTCTCCTGCCTCAGCCTCCCTAACAGCTGGGATTACAGGCACCTGCCACCATGCCCAGCTAATTTTTGGCATTTTTAATAGAGATGGGGTTTCACCATGTTGGCCAGGCTGGTCTCGAACTCCTGACCCCGGGTGATCCACCCACCTCGGCATCCCAAAGTGCTGGGATTACAGGCATGAGCCACTGCGCCCGGCCAATGTAAGACATCTATATTAGAATATATCTATATTCCCAGAAATGCTGGGTTAGTTTAACATTAAAAAATTTATCAATGTAATTCAGCATTACAAACTAAAAAAAAAAAAAAAAAAAAATGCAGAAAAAATTGACAAAACCCAATACCCATTCTTGATAAAACTCAGCAAATAAGGAAGAGGAGGGAACTTTCTCAACCAAATTCAGAGCATCTATTAAAACCTATAGCTAACATCATACTTAGTGGTAAAGGGAACAAATTGCTGATACACATAACAACATGGATGAATCTCAATAATTATGACAAGTGAAAAAAGACAAAAAATAGTATATGCTGAATGATTTCATTTACATAAAACTCTAGAAAAACACAAGCTAACACAAAGGAACAGGAAGTAGATTGTGGTTGCTTGGGGATGAAGGGAAACAAGGAGGGAGAGGAGGTATAACCAAGGGTCAAGAGGGAACTTTTAGGATCTTACCTTAAAGAAAGAATGAATAGCAGCTGTCGCTTCACTGCGAATCCTCAGTATAGAACCCAGAACGTTAGTCCTACACCTAAAGTGAGGATATTGTCTCAGGTACTCCAGAGGATGCCTCTCTTTATATTTGATGGGGAAATTCTGCCAATAAATGAAAAGAACAAATTAGAAGTCAAAAGAGATACTGTTTAAAAAATCAGTTTCCAGGGTATTTCTTAAATAGCGCTTTGGAACCAAACTAAGATCCTTTCCTTCTTTATTTCTTAATATAACTGATTTTAATCCACATTATTTCCACCAGGTAAGTGGAATGGTATGATAGAATCAGAGAGATGTAGGTTTGAATCTAGCTCTACTACTTATTAGCCAAGTAACTGAGCCAATATCACTGAAGCTCATCTGTTATTTATCAAGTTTGTATCCATTAGCTGTGAATCACTTCCTACAAATAGGTTAGGATTAATTATGCAAAATATCCACTGTTTGGCACACAGGAGTTCAAAATATTGTAGATAATGAAGATGTACACACAAGGCTGGTGTTCAATTTTAAAACTGCCTACGTCTTGAAAGCCCATGATCATTCATAATCAATTGGTGCAATTCGTTACTATTACCAACATGCTACTTCCATCTAGCAGAGTAGTAAAGATTTACAAAAAATTTGAAAGAAAATTATGGCTCCACATTGAAATATGTCTACACTGCTCACATTCATGTTACAAGATTAAGACAGACACATCCTTTCAGACAAAAATCAAAGTTTTAACTAAAAAGATAACAGAGAAGCTAAAAAAGAGCTACACTGGCAGCCTGTTTCTTTCAGTCTCATCCATTCTTTTTAAGTCTTGTACAAATACAAACTTTTATGTCGTATAGAAACAAGCACCATACTTATTAAAAGTGAAAATGTGACCATATCATAATTCTAGGGGTCAGAATTCTCTAGTGTTGGAATACTTCAAAATGATACTGAATTGAAGGGCTTCAGGGAAGACGAAGCCATCAACACCAACAGAAGCCAAGGAAGAACAATTTAAGAATATAGTAGTCCCCCACTTACCCACAGGGGATATGTTCCAAGACCCCCAGTGGATGCCTAAAACCACGGACAGTATCAAACCATATAAACATTATGTTTTTTCTTCGACAACAATGGCCAGGTAGTGTATAAAGCACAGATAAGCAGGACAAAAGGATGATTCACATTCTAGGCAGGATGGAGCAGGACGGCTCAAGATTCCATGACACAATGAGAATGGCATGCAATTTAAAATTTAAGAATTGTTTATTTCTGGAATTTTCCATGTAATATTTTGAGACCATAGTTCACTGTGGGCAACAAACTGTGAAAAGCAAAACCACAGACAAGGGTGAACTACTGTAGTGAAACACGTGGCAAATTTTTAATAATCACAGCTCCCTCTAAAAAAAATGAAAAGAAAAATGGTTACCATCTATATTATGCTCTTGATTTCCAAATTATTCTACACTCTATTTTTCAGATCTTAGAACCTGATTCCTGATTTCACATGTCAATTAGAATTTCTTGGAAATTAAGGAAGACATTTTAATAAAAATTGCATTTTCTTCATTTCCTTACATTTCTTCCTATTATACTGAAAGAATAAACAATGAATTAAAATGATGCAATTTTCCTATATTTTCTCATTTTTGTTCATTAAATGTTTGAAGACAGGTATAGCAAAAACACAGAGGATTCAAATGGCTGGAATATAAATTTCAGCTGTGTCACAGGAGCTCATAATGTTAAGCAAATCATTTCATCTGGCTGGGCCTCATTTTCTCCATTGTAAATTTAAAGAATTTGATTAATAATCTTTTATTCTCGCTAACCTCTTTATCAAGCTTATATATATGAAACTAACAGAAGAGTCTTGCAAAAACAGGCATAAACATGTCTTAATGCAGAATTTCTTGCCTCTGTTCGGCCTAAGCCTTACAATACTACTGATCGGCATCACCCAACAGAACTTTCTGTGATAAATGGAAATATTCTGTGCTTTTCAATATAGTAGCCAGTGGCCACATGCAACTACTGAGCACTTGAAATGTGGATAATGCCACTGAAGAACTGGATTTTTTTACTGAATTTTAACTGATTTAATACCAAACAGCCAAAGGTGGCTAGAGCCTACCATTATTGGATGATCGGTTCTAGATCATGCAAAAGTCATTCCTAGCTTTCCTAAGAATGAGCCCGCCTGGGTATATCATTGTGGCTGACTGGGCATGCTTGTAAAAGCAGCAAGTTTTAACTGTGACACACACCACAGAGATGCAAAAATCAACACTTACCTCTCACTAAGCTATGTACATAAATAATTTTTGCTACTGCTTCTACAGGTCGTATGGCTTGCTTCAATTATCTGTCACAAATGAAATATATTCTAAGTTTCATCTTCCTAATAATCACACTTAAAACAGATTGCTGTCTTAAAGCCTACACAGCCTCCACAAAAGTGTCAGAAATCATACCTTGGCATCACAATTTCCAATAACTTTAATTTTTTCTGCCTTCAGTTCCACATTTTGCCTTTTGGATGGACTTTTTATCAGCTGCCCTTGTACTTCCACAGAACTCCCAAAAGTTAATTCTCTATAGTAACAAAAAACAAGATAAACAAGATATCATTATACACAACCTTCATTTTAATATCAACTTTGCAATAAGAATATTAAAATACTTAATGACAAAAGCTTTTACCCTTACTGGGTTAAATAATCTTCAGAATCTATGGATAATCTGTAGTATAAATAGAGTACAAAATTATAAAAATGAATTCCCTAAGCTTTAAAATGGGAACAAATAGAGTTAAGAATTTGTAAATTAATTCAGAATTAAGAAGTGGTACAATTGCCCTTATTAAAAAGTTAGTTGGCCAAAACACTTTTTAAAAGATTACAGAATACATGGGAAAACTGCAAATCAAAATAAAATTATCCGGGAATTCTCTGTCCTATTTTTGCAATTAAAAAAAAAATTTTTTTTTTTACTTAGTTGACTGGTGATCTAAGCACATAAGGTGCTACTTTCTGGTTAATAAGACCAGGTTCGAGTTCAAGTTCACCCACAAATTAACTGTATGACAACTATAGAAAGTCATCTAAGTTCATTTAAGAATCATCTATCAAAAAAAGGAGCGAGCTGGTAAATGATAGTACATCTGTTCTAATTATTTTTTCTTTTCTTTAAAGAGACCAGGTCTCATTATGCTGTCAAGGCTGGTCTCGAACACCCGGGCTCAAGCAATCCTCCTGCCTTGTCCTCCCAAAGTGCTGGGATTAGAGGCATGAGCCACCACTCCCAGCCCATCTGTTCTAGTTCTAACATTTCATAATTACAGTAAGTATGACAATAAGTGCCTTCCCAATAAACTACTGAAATATAATATAGCAATACAATAAATTTTATTAAAGTAAATAAGTCAGGAGATTCTGCACCCAGTTTTGTTTGCTTGCTAAATGTATGCTATTCTTACATAATTTATATAAATAAGATTGTCCACTATTGCATTATGGGTGGGGAAATCTGGTATACTTTCATCAACCTGAGAGAGTAATTTGAGATGCTCTGACTTAAAATATGTATTACCTGACATATATGAATATAAATATTATCCTAAAGTTTCCTGGGAATATCTCAAAGAGACAGTCATCCTCCAGAAATCTAAAATCTAGGTCCCGTTAGACCCATGTGATTGCTATACTGATATAATCAAAACAATTACAAAGTTTTTTAAAAGGTTACCATTAATATTAGGGCCAGGTGTGGTGGCTCATGCCTGTAATCCCAGCACTTTGGGAGGCTGAGGCAGGCAGATCACTTGAGGTCAGGAGTTCGAGACCAGCCTGGCCAACATGGTAAAATTCTCTCTACTAAAAATAGAAAAAATTAGTCCGGTGTGGTGTCGCACACCTGTAATCCCAACTACTCGGGAGACTGAGGCATGAGAATTGCCTGAACTCATGAGGCAGAGGTTGCAGTGAACCTGCCACTACATTCCAGCCTGAGCGACAGAGTCAGACTCTCTCCAGAAAGAAAAAAAGTTACTATTACACCAGAACATTTTTTTTTTGTTCTGCCCAGTTGACCACATAGTCTCTGATCCATGAACCTATTCAATGTGTAAACAGCATTAACCCTAACAATCCTCGGAATAGCAAAGCACTCTTATTCTAACAAATTAGAATAATGTTCTCTTCCTCAGAGCTGATACCTAACATTAAAATGGTGTTAGTTTTTGGTTTTGGGGGATTTTTTGGAGACAGGGCTCTATCACACAGGCTGGAGTGCAATGGCAAGATCTTGGCTCACCACAGCCTTGACCTCCAGGGCTGAAGAGATGCTCTAGCCTCAACCCCCTGAGTAGTGGAGATTATTGGTGCACATCACGATGACCAACTCATTTTTATATTTTTGGTAGAGACGGGGTTTTACTATGTTGCCTAGACTGGTCTTGAACTCCTTGACTCAAGTGATCCGTCTGTCTCAGCCTCCTAAAGTGCTAGGATTACAGGCGTGAGCCACCAGGCCTGACCTAGTGTTAGTTTTAAAACCTGATGAATGAGACCATAAAGTTTCTTCCATTTATTCAACAGGCAATAACTTGTCATCTTGTCAGCACTATGCTAGAGGCCAAGAATACAAAAAAGAATGAGATGCCATTCCTAACCTCAGGAAATTAAGAGTCTAGCAGGAGGAGTCAAATAGGAATACAGTTGATTACCATCCTATGTGATACATTTTAAGACAGACGTAGGCACGGGATGCTATTGGAGCACAAAAAAGGGGTACCTGACATAGTCATGGGATAGGAACATCAGATGATGCCTAACTAAGCAGGAACTATGAAAGACAAGAGGAGAAGAGGCTGTATTGGGCAGAGGCAGCAACATGTACAAATGCTATTAGGAAAGAGCAGAACAGCTTAAGGGAGCCGCAGGTAATTAAGAAAGACTGAAGTGAAGCATAGGTACAGGATATCAGCATGTGACGATGTCAAATAGAGGAGGAAAGGCCTGGGCTTGAAGGATCTTGATTCTAAATATTCGGAGTTGATCCTCAAAGCTATTAAAGCAGATCTGTTTCAAAAGATTACTCAGGGGTCAACGTAAACATTGGAGTAGGGAAGTGAGAAGCACTAGAGGTGAAAAACAAAAATCAAAGAATTCTTTTAAAAAACAAAACTCACCTACTGTCAAGGCCTGAATCTGCAACAACCTGAAGGCTTTCCAAAGATGACCCATCATTTACATGCAGGAATAAGACTTCCTTCTGGGATCGGACAGAACGAATCCATCCCTAAGGAAGACAAATATTTCCAATGTGAGCGTAAAACATTTTACGTTTTCATTACACATACACACACATAGACTAAATGAAAGAAAAACATGTACTCACAATCCTGCCTCAACAAACCAACTTCTTTTAGTTCACCAATATGCATACTTAATTTTATATGTTCCAATCACAATAGGATACACACTTTGGTATTCTATCTTTTGTTTTCGTAATAAAGCACAACACTTCGAATGGATGCCTAACATTCCTTCATGTTGATGAGCCTAATTCATATAACCAATCCTCCCAATACTGGCAATTCCAAGTATTTCCTCCCAGACCCCTGCTGCCTGGCCCAACAATAAATAACAGGGCACATATCTTGGTGCCTTTCTCAGGATGTGGGGTGTGCCCTTCTTTCTGGTTTCATCTCACCGTGCTGCCCAGAAGGCACCTCCTCTTTGGTGATTCTAAATCAACAGTAATTTCCAGGTTGGGCACAGAAATCTTAGCACTTTGGGAGGCCGAGGAGGATAGATCACTTGAGGTCGGGAGTTCGAGACCAGCCTGGCCAACATGGTGAAACCCTGTTTCTACTGAAAATACAAAAATTAGCTGGGCGTGTTGGCGCTCACTTGTAGTCCCAGTTACTGGGGAGACTGAGGCAGGAGAATCGCTTGGACCTGGGAGGCGGAGGTTGCAGTGAGCCAAGATTGCGCCAGTGCACTCCAGGCTGGGTGACAGAGCAAGACTCCATCTCAAAAAAACAAACAAAAAAAACCAAAAACTAATTTCCAAATGACTACTTTCTTACTTTCACTTGTTAAAGTTAACATTTATTGAGCACTTTGTAATGTGCTTCTATTCTAAGCTCTTTATAAATATTATGCTACTTAATCCTCAGAAAAACTAAACGAAGTGGTTATCATTTTAGAGCTGCTGAAACATTATTTAGAGATGTCACGATAACCTCTCTAAATAGTCCAGGACACAGTCACCGATTAGTAGAGCTGAGATTCAAAAGGAAGTTCTTACTTCAAAGTTCATGTTCTTATCAACGAGCTTTTCTGGGATGCTATTATAATTCTGCCCCATCCCCAGTTCCTCTGTCTAGGGAACACATCTTTCAGGACTTGGCTGAAATATCACCTCATGCAAGATATCTTCCTTAACCTTCTCAGTTACGTAACTTCCTGTTTTCTTATAGTTCTTTACTTACCTTACTACCAACTATCCTATTGCTAAAATTACTTGTTTTAACCACTGGAGCAGGGCTGTCCAACAGAAATATAATGTGAGTCACATGTTTAATTTAAAATTTCTTTTTGTGGCCACGTTAAACATAGCAATAGATGAAATATTTTACTTAACCTATTATGCCCCAAATATTATCAGCATATTATCAATATAAAAACATACTGAGATATTTTGCATTCTTTTTGGTTCTTCAAAATTGGTATGTATTTTACACTTATAGCACATCTCAATTTGGACCAGCCAAACTTCAAGTGCTCAGAGCCAAGAGTGGCTGGTAGCTACCATATCAAACCTCACAGGACTAAACTGAAATCCTCTAACATGGGCAGCAGGTTCTCTTTTCATCTTTGAATTTTCTCTTGACTAGCACACAAAGTATCATTAATGTATGCCCAATTAATAGACCAACAGACCTATGGAAAGAATATGGAACTCAAAAGAAATGCAAAGAGGAGCAGATTGGTCATACTGCTAAAAAGTAAAGGATATGTGAGGACAACAAAAATCACTGCAACAGCAAGCCATGACTGTGTCACTACAATCATGGGTGACAGAGCAAGAACCTACTCAAAAAATACGTATTTATTATAACAACATCTGCCAGGCTTATGCCTGTAATCCCAGCATTTTGGGAGGCCGAAGGAGGAGGACTGCTTGAGTCCAGGAGTTTGAGACCAGCCTGGGCAATACAGTGAGACCCATCTTCACAAAAAACTTAAAAAATTAGAGTGTGGTGGTGCATGCCTATAGTTCCAGCTACTCTGGAGGCCGAGGCAGGAGGATTGCTCGAGCCTGGGAGATGGAGGCTGTAGTGACCTGAGACCACACCACTGCATTCCAGTCTGGGTGACAGAGCTAGACCCTGTCTCAAAAAACAAACAACCACATCAGTGTACTTCAGCAACCTAATAAGAAACAAACACCTTGTTTATTCTGCACCTTTTCTATGTGGAGCTGCTGCAAATAATATAATCAGCAAGAGAAACAATGGCAGCTAACATTTGTAGACTATGAGCCACTGTTCTAAATATCTATTTCCATTACCTCATTTAATTTTCAGGACTCAGGGACAATTATTATCTCTTTCCATAAGAGGAAAATAAGATGTAGAACGCATAAACCGCTATGCAGAGATTTAAACCTAAGCAGCTTAACTCCAGAGCTCTTTCAAACTGCTACATTCCACTTTTTCTCCAAATTCATTAAAAACAAATTACATGCAGAGCTCCACAATAGGCACTGAGGTGGCTAAAAGTTTAAAAGGCATGGTTTGAACAAGTATTTGCTGTCAGCCATGTGTGAATACAAACGCAGGTAAGAGACGGTTTCTGCTCTCAAGGAGGGAGGTCAAGACAACCACTTTATAAACCTGGATATTCATTATAAAGGGATAAAGATAGAGAAAAGGGGCTTGTTCATTTACACTTTTGGTATGATTAACAAGTTTACAGGTAATACCCTGGAATCACGAAAGCAAAGTTCCAGCGCTTTACAGTTATCGGAAGTTTTGTGAAAAGTAATGGAAAGCAGAAAAGTGCAAACCCCGCGACGCCTACACTTTCTAACTTTTCCCTGCTGGCAGTTGTGTCTGACCCGACCGTAAAAGAAAAGCTAGGGCCGGGCGCGGTGGCTCACGCTTGTAATCCCAGCACTTCGGGAGGCCGAGGCAGGCGGATCACGAGGTCAGGAGATCGAGACCACGGTGAAACCCCGTCTCTACTAAAAAGAAATACAAAAAAATTAGCCGGGCGTGGTGGCAGGCGCCTGTAGTCCCAGCTACTCGGAGAGGCTGAGGCAGAAGAACGGCGTGAACCCGGGAGGCGAAGCTTGCAGTGAGCCGAGATTGCGCCACTGCACTCCAGCCTGGGCGACAGAGCTAGACTCCGTCTCAAAAAAAAAAAAAAAAAAAAAAAAAAAGAAAAGCTAGATGTGGATGTGCCATATTAGTCCCTACAAGAAAAAACCCACTCCCTTCCCATTCACCAACCTGGACCTTAATGCGCTCCCCACTCGCGTTCTGAGTCCCGAGAGCGTCCCGCACGCTCAGTTTGGCTGAAGGTTTGTGCTTGGGGAAGGGGGCGGAGGAACAGAAGCGCACAGACCGGAGCAGGCAGCGGACCCCCAGCATCACGCGTCCGCCCAGGCCCTCCGCGGGAGCAGCCCAGACCCCGCAGTTCGACCCCCGCCTGCAGCGGCCCTCCTTTCTCAGCGGCTCCCCTTCCGCGGCCGCAGCTCTGCTCTAAGGCACTCCAGAGCCCCTCGGCTGCGCGCTTTCTCCTTCAGGACTCCCAGCTCTGTCCCCACAGAACCTGTCCGCTTCCCACTTCCCAACGGGGCGGAATGGACAGGACACTAGGCAAAGGCCAGAAAGAAACCACGTGCAGTTGGCAGCTGGGGCGCCCCACTACCGGCGACAATTCTAAACCTACGAACAGAACCCGGGCCGCAACACGCGAAACCAGTCTTACGACACCACGCCAACGCCGCTTACGTCGTCACGCTACGGCGAAGAAGGGAGAGCATGCGTACTTGTGACCCAGGCTTAGGGAGGTGTGCGGGAGAGGGGCGGGGTCAGGGGCCGAGACAAGGCGGAGCTAATGCCCTAAGGTTGTAGAGATTATCGCTGAAAGAACCTGGGAGCACATCTGAGGGTCTTCATTTCTAAAGTTTCCAGGTGAGGCTGAGAAACTGAGAGGCAAGGAGTGACTGATGGAGAAGGAAACCGTCTCCATCAGTCAACAACAGGGATCCAACTAAGAGGAGGCTCTCAGGTGTTAACAGGATTCGCTTGAACAGATCCGTCGTTCCGTTCCTGAGTTCTCCGCAGAGAAAAATCAGACATAGCCCCTCTGCGCAAGTCACAGTTTTGTGGTATCAGACAGCTAAACAGACAGTTGCATAAAAGGGTGATCAGTTTGCCTGACAGCGCCTAAGCGTGGGACGCCAGAGGTGGCTTCCTGCAGAAGGTAGTCCTCTGACAGGTAAATAAGAGGAACTGGAGGGACCTTGCATATGGCAGGCAAGACGGTGGGAAGATGTTGCACAGACTGGAGGAAAGTCGAGTGTTTCCTGCCAGAATCTTCCAAGTCTCCCTCTTCCCTCTGCCCTCCAACACAGCCAGCTGCATTTGTTTGACCTGGAAACAATGACCCTTTTATATATTAGGCTACCTCTTATTAAAAAAAAAAAAATTCTGTAACTCAATGACAGTCATGAAAAGGTTTTTAATCTAATTTAAAAAGTAAAACCTTTGGCCGAGTGCGGTGGCTCACGCCTGTAATCCCAACTCTTAGGGAGGCAGAAGCAGGAGGATTGCTTCAGCCCAGGAGTTCAAGACCAGCGCTCGCCCTCGCTGTCTCTCTCCCCCTCTCTCTCACTCTCTCTCTCTCTCTCTCTCACTTTTTTACCTTACTTAAAGTTGCTACTATTAGTATACCCATTTTACAAATGAGAAAGCTTACGCACAGAAAGGCTAGATGACCTACTTAAGGATACACATTCCCTGAGTGTGAGATTTAAACCCAGAAGTGCTGGCTCTATGCACTTAAAAAGTATGCTATATTACGTAGTGTCCCAAGGTGGAAAATAAGACCGTGATCCGTTCCATCAAGGAGCTCATGCTTTAGAGATGGAGACAAGCAAGAAAAGAAACTCCTGAAATATAAACCAGTAAGTGCACACATAGATGTGTGAGTTGTCTGCATTTGTTTGGCCTGAAAAGTCACCCTTATATATTAGGCTACCTCTTAAATTTATCCAAAAAATTATTTTTGATATTTTATCCAAATATTATATTGGATAAAATATAATAATATATATCCAAATAATATAATATTTGGATAAAATATAATAAAATAATATATACAAGTATTACAATTTTATATTTTATATAATATAAATGTGTTCCCTGGTTCTTTTAATAAATTATAATTATAAATATAATAAAATTATAATTATAAATTATAATATATAATAAAATTATAATTATAAATTATAATATATAATAAAATTATAATTATAAATTATATATAATAAAATTATAATTAAATTACAATATATTGGATATATTATATATTTATAATATAAATATATGTTGGATAAAATATAATATAGTCTAGACAAGGAGAAAATTAAGCTGAATTTTTGAAGTGGATCAATATTTTGCCAGGTAGGCACGTAAGAAAATTTCCTGCCAGAAGGTGAACATGGAAGGTTGCCAGGAGGGCAAATGGCCTGGAAAAATTGTAAAACCATTCTCAAGACAGACTAGAAAATATCTCATCTGAAAATACTTGATGTTGGAGGTGGAACCTAGTGAGAAGTGTTTGGATCATGGGGGCCTCATGAAGGCCTTGGTGCCACCCTTGCAGGAGTGAATTCTTACTCCATTAGTTTTTGCAAAGCTGATTGTTGAAAAGAGCCTGGCACCCCCCTCCCTCTCTCTTCCTTCCTCTTTTGCCATGTGATGCCATGTGATGTTTGCTCCCCTTTGCCTTCCTGAATGGCTGAATGACAACAAACCTTGACATTATTTGAGTGGAAGCAGATTCTGGTGCGATGCTTCTTGCACAGCCTGCAGAACTGTGCAAATAAATGAATACACTTCTTATCGATTAAAAAAATATATAGGCCAGGTGCAGTGGCTCATGCCTGTAATCCTAGCACTTTGGGAGGCCAAGATGGGCAGATTGCCTGAGCTCAGCCTGGGCAACATGGTGAAACCCCATTTCTACTAAAATATAAAAAATTAGCTGGATGTGGCAGCATGTGCCTGTAGTCCCAGCTACTTGGGAGGCTGACGCAGCAGAATTGCCCGAACCCGGGAGGCAGAGTTTGCAGTAAGCTGAGATCATGTCACTGCACTCCAGCCTGAGCAACTGAGTGAGACTCTGTCTCAAAAAAAGAAAAAAGAAAAAAAAAAATGCTCGGGCACTTCTTGAACCTTGAGAAAGGAAAAATGGAAACTTGCAGCCAATGCCTTCAGAATTATGTAGCTATGGACTTTTAAGGGAAAAAAGTTTGTTGGTTCAAAATCTGGGGAACAAGACAGCCTGGGGTACATAGCAATGATGTTTATCCCAGTGAAAATCTTTTCTTTGCCTATGCCTACCCTGTCCAAGTGATCAAAAGTAGTAACCAGTTGGCTCATTTCTTACTCATGCCACTTTTCTGTCTTGCCTTCTGCTATGGCTTGGATATTATTGTTTGTCCCCACAAAAACTCATGTTGAAATTTAATCCCTGATGTGGTGGTGTTGGGAGATGAGGCCTAATGGAAGGGGTCTGGTGTATGGGAGCAGATCCCTCATGAGTGGCTTGGTGCTGTTTCCATGGACTGCATGAGTTCTTGCAAGAATGGGCTTGTTTCCACCACAGTAGGTTGTTATAAGGCCAGGATGCCCCTCAGGGCTTCCCCTTTTTGCACATGTCCACTTCCCCTTTGACCTTCTTCACCATGTTGTGATGCAGCATGAAAGCCCTCACCAGAAGCCAGGGCCATGCCCTTGAACTTCTCATCCTGTAGAACCATGAGCTAAATAAACCTCTTTTCTTTATAAATTGCCCAGTGTCAGGTATTCCTTTACAGCAACATAAAATGGGCTAAGGCACCTTCTTTCTCTCCCAACTCCCCCACTCCAGGGAACAACGTGCAGCTTAAGAACTGGAGTCTGAGTCCCAGAGAGTGAGGCTCCTGCCTTCCTTTACCCTCTCACTACTTGTTTAAGCAAAAAGGTTAATTATGTTCTTAGCAGGGGACTACTGCCTCAGTATGTTGAAGATAAGGGAAAACTGGTTGAAACTGAAGATTAGTAAAAATATAAATATCATTGAAAGTTTACTATACCACTTATGCTTCTGCTGCTCAGTTCAAACCATCCCCTGTATCTTGTGCTATATCAAATCACATCATCTTCTTGTTTATTTTTGTTTTCAGTGTTGGCTTGACACCTTCCCTTTTAGATTCATCACCTTCCAGACAGGAGCACAAATGATGTTTTTAATATGAATATATAGTTGACCCTTGAACAACATGGGTTTCAGTTGTGCCGGTCCACTTGTATGTGCATTTTTTTCAATAAATATATTGGAAAATTTCTTGGAGATTTGTGACAATTTCAGAAAACTTACTAATGAACTGTGTAGCCTAGAAATGTCAAAGCATTTAATAAAAAGGTCATGAATTCACAAGATACATGTAGTTACTAGTCTATTTTATCATTTACTATCATAAAATATACATAAGTCTATGATAAAAAGTTAAAATTGGCTGGGTGCAGTGGCTTATGCCTGTAATCTCAGCACTTTGGGAGGCCGAGGCATGCGGATCACTTGAGGTCAGGAGTTCAAGACCAGCCTGGCCAACATGGTGAAAACCCATCTGTACTAAAAATACAAAAATTAGCCAGGCATCAGCTGGGTGTGGTGGCTCACGCCTGTAATCCTAGAACTTTGGGAGGCTGAGGTGGGTGGCTCACCTGAGGTCAGGAGTTCGAGACCAGCCTGGCCAACATGGTGAAATCCCATCTCTACTAAAAGTACAAAAACCAGCCGGGCATGGTGGCAGTTGCCTGTAATCCCAGCTACTGGGGAGGCTGAGGCAGAAGAATCGCTTGAACCTGGGAGGCAGAGGTTGCAATGAGCTGAGATCAAACCACTGCATTCCAGCCTGGGTGACAGAGCAAGACTCTATCTCAAAAAAAAAAAAAGAAAAACGAAAAAAAATTAGCCAGGCATGGTGGCACATGCCTGTAATCCCAGCTACTCGGGAGGCTGAGGCAAGAGAATTGCTTGAACCTGGGAGGCAGAGGTTGCATTATGTCACTGCACTCCAGCCTGAGTGACAGAGTGAGACTTTGTCTCAAACAAAACAAAACAAAACAAAAGAAAACACCCACGGACCTTGCATAGTGCTATTCATAGTTGACAGAAATTGCTATAAGGCATGCAACCTTAAGCTTTAACAAATAGGGCCAAATTTTTTCCAAAGTGTCACCAGTGTCACCAGCCATATATGAGAGTTTCAGTTGCTTTACATTCTTGTCAACACTTGATCTTTTTTTTAATGTGGAGCACTTCATAAATATATGTGTTATCCTTGAATGGGCCATGCTAATCTCTGTAACCTTTCAATTTTAGTATATATGTTGTTTAAATGAGAATAATACTTAGTCTTAATCAAACTTGCTAAAGTAGCCATATTGGTGGGGGAGTGGTTGTATCCACTGCTGTTTTAATTTGCATTCCCCTGATTATTATTTTTGTTTGGCAACTTTTCAGTGTTTATTTTCATTGAACTTCTTGGTAAATTGAGTGTTTACATCTTTTGCCCATTTTTCTATTGAAAAATGAGTAGTCTTATTTTTCCTAAAGACTACTTTTATTGAGTAGTCTTTTTTCTTATTAATCTATATAAGCTCTTATTGTCCATGTTTTAGTTATGAGTTCTTCTCAGTTATATGCATTGCAATATTCAGCCACTCTGTGGGTTGTCTTTTCTATGGTGTATTGTGAGAAAATGGCTGAATGACAGCAAACCTTGAAAATATTCGATCCTTTTCTCAAGAAAGAGTGAATAGTTCTTGAAGAAAATTATTAAGACATTCAAGCATTAGTCTTTATATTTCTTCTGGCAATGTAAGACCAGTGCTTTTACCATGTCTCCTGTTATTCTTTAAAAAATGGTTTCTTTTCCTAATTTATATTTCCTTACTTTTTTTGTTCTTGTTGCATGGTTAATGACCTTCTCCACAATTTTTATGTGGTGATCTTCAAGGAACAATTCTAAAGTTTAGAATTCCACTGTGCATTGTTGGAGACTGATTCTGGCTGTTTGCAAATATTTTTGTATATGATTAACCTCTAGTTTACACCAGAAAACAAGGTAACTCAAAAAAGAAAAATCATATATTTTCTATTGAATTACACAAAACTTAAAAGGTTGAGATTTGCTTTTTAAAATTTCTCTTTATTGCTGCTGGGTGCCATGGCTCACGCCTGTAATCCCAGCACTTTGGGAGGCTGAGGTAAATAGATTGCTTGAGGTCAGGAGTTTGAGAGCAGACTGGGCAACATGGCAAAACCCCATCTCCACCAAAAATACAAAAAATTATCCAAGTGTGGTGGTGCACACCTGTGGTCCCAGCTACTCAGAAGGCTGTGGTTAGAGGATCACCTGAGTCCAGGAAGTGGAGGTTGCAGTCCATGAGCTATCGCATTACTACACTCCCACCTGGGTGTGGTTGACAGAGTAAGACCTGTCTCAAAAAATAAAATAAAATAAAATTTATCTTTATTGCATACATGGTGTATTAGTCCATTTTCATGCTGCTGATAAAGACATACCCAAGACCGAGTAATTTATAAAGAAGAGGCGGGGTTTTTGTTTGTTTGTTTGCTTTTTGTTTTTGTTTTTGTTTTTCGAGATGGAGTCTCACTCTGTCACCCAGGCTGGAGTGCTGAGGCGAAATCTCAGCTCACCGCAACCTCCACCTCCCAGGTTCAAGTGATTCTCCTGCCTCACCCTCCTGGGTAGCTGAGATTACAGGCATGCACCACCATGCCTGGCTAATTTTTGTATATATATGTTTTTAAATAGAAATGGGGTTGCACCATGTTGGCCAGGCTGGTCTCAAACTGCTGACCTCAAGTGATCTGCCCGCCTCAGCCTCCCAAAATGCTGGGATTTACAGGCATGAGCCCCTGTGTCCGACAAAGTAAAGGAGGTTTAATGGACTCACAGTTCCACGTGGCTGGAGAGGCCTCACAATCATGGCAGAAGGCAAAAGGCATGTCGTACATCGTGGCAGACAAGAGAGAGAACTTGTGCAGGGGAACTCCCGTTTATAAAACCATCACATCTTGTGAGACTTATTCACCGCCATGAGAACAGCATGGGAAAGACCCAGCCCCATGATTCAATTACCTCCCACTGGGTCCCTCCCATGACATATGAGAATTGTGGGGAGCTACAATTCAAGATGAGATTTGGGTGGAGACACAGCCAAACTATATCATGCAACTTCATAATGAGCACTCTGTCTTGTCCTTTTACTATTACACCTATATTATCCAGCATTTTCTATTAATGAGACAGAAAAGAATGGACAATTGTTTCCAGTTTCCAAAAATGTTACATGTGAAGAAAAAATGCTTCTGAAACAGTAAACTCTACAAATGATCAGATTATTTTTTAGGGGGTAGTACTTTATAACTAATATAGTTTAAGTTTACAACTGTGAACAAAAACTTGATTGACCTTTGGTCAGTATTATTATTGTATTAAAATTTTCTACAAATTAAACATTTTTAAAAAGGAAAAAAATGTCTACAGTCCCACATCCCTTTATCGCCTGCACCGTGGGCAGATTACTCTCACTGCCCCACTTTTGATATGTCTCTGCTGGCAAGTATGATATTTTCTGTAAACTTTTGGCAAATACTTTGTCACCTAAGAAACTTCCCTGCTGTTCCTGAGGGATTACTACTCACCCAGTATATGGTCAGCTCTAACTACATAATGTCATGAAGAATGAAGGATATATTTGGAAAAGAATATAGTGTGCTTAACAATCTGTAAATTCTAAACTTGAGACAGTTTTATTCCTATGGCAAAGAATCTGGAAAAGATGTTTTCCTGAAATCCATGCAGCCATCAGCATTCACCATTGGTCTAAAACTAACAGACAATCCTGTAAGCACTTAAAGACACAGAAAGGAGATGAACTTATGCACTGGTTTTTCAAGCAGGAAGATAATTAACGATGACTCTGTACATTTGTTTAAACTTCTTTCAGAAGAGGCTTGTGAAAGGTATATTACAACCAGGATGGCAAGCTGATTCTACTTTTACCTGGATGTTTCCATTAATAGGTGTATTCCTTTAGCAGAACATTCTTGAATTCCACCAATCCCTGTGAACGACAGTAAAGAAGATTCACAACATGCTTTCCCTGAAAATGGATTTATCCTACTATTTTCAAGTTTTGCTTTCAGACTCATATGCATTGACAGACATTAAAAAGGTAAAATCTTTATTTTCAATGTGTTAAACAATTTAACATTTCTTACTAGAGTATGATATATAGTATATCAGGAAAGAGTATGACATATATGCACTAATCATAAATTATACTAAAAAGTCATTGATTCAACTCCCGTTTTTGTAATATTCTAATGTTTACTAACTTGGAAGAAGCCCAACAAAATTATAAAGTTTGGTTTACTTTTCTTATTGACTGGTTATGGTAGCCAGCCTTTAAGATGGCCGCAGTGATGCTTGCTTCCTTGTATTCACACCCTTGCATAGTCTTCTGTGACATTAGTCATATAGGATTAGTTTATATAACCAGAAGAATACAGCAGATATGTTGGTGTGTGACTTCTGAGGACAAGTCATAAAAGACATCACTCCTTCTGCTTTCTTTTCTTGGATCACTTGCTCTGGGGGTACCAAGTCCCATATTGTAAAAATACTCAACTAACCCTAAGAAGATGTCAATGTGGCAAGAAACAGGTATCCTGCCAATAGTCAGGGCCACCTTGCCAGATATGTGAATAAATCATCTTAGAAGCAGGTCCTCTACCCCTGTCAAGCCTTCGGATTACTATAGCTCCAGCTGATCTTGACTGCAACCTCATGAAAGACCCCTAGATACAATCACCAAGCTAAGCCATCCCCAAACATCTGATCCACAGAAACTGTGAGAATAATAAATATTTACTATTGTATTAATGCATATGTTTTGGGATAATTTATTATACAACAATAGCTGACTTACACACTAGATAAATGTATCTCTCTTCAGCTTAATGTGGAACATTTGTCCTCACTAATTTTCCCCTCTTTTCTCCCAGGATAAGACACACTTTTGTTAATAACACTGGCTCACAGTGGTAGAAGGGGTGGGGAGTAGAGGGATAAATCTGAATTCCTTGAGATTCCTTCTAGAAAAGAAAAACAGAATTTCTTAACACTCAGATACTCTTCCTTAGGGAATATAAGAATTTCCTCCTCATTCTCTGGGAATCAGTGATGTGAAATATTAACATACAGCTGAAAAACAGGTTTTCTCCTTAAAATCCAGTTTCACTGTAGATATTTCTGACAGTGTGAGTACATCTGCTGTTGGCAGTGTAGGGCTTGCCTTTAAAATTTGACTTCTTTGAGAAAAAACAAGGGAGGCTTTTGTCCCTTTCAAAAGAAGAAAAAAATGGTCTGTTACATAGTTATATTGGAAGAGAAGCCATTGAGATAAATGCTAAAGTTTGTACAAATATACTGCATTTGCTCATTGCTTCTTTCTATCCCTTGGTTTGAGTTCTACATTTTAGAATAATATAGAAAAACTGTTTATTAACTTTGTAAGGACTCTGTAAGTATTTGAATTACTATGCCCTGAAGTTAAACATCTCTGTTTTATCATCCACTGTCTAGTTAGCACTGGAGCTCCCATCTGTGGCTGGGACCCTGTGTTTCCTGGAATCCTCTTCCATTTCTGATTCCGGATTAGTTTTTCAATAAGAGAAACTTATTAGTTTTCAAAGCAAAAGACATTCGCCTTAGAAGGTAGTGGTGGTTGGTCATGGCAACTTCCTCAGGCTCAGTAACTTTACAGGCATCTCCAGTTTTTTTTCTACTTTTGCAAATATATGTGACATGGTGAAAAAGTCTAATATTCACATAATTTGAGTTTCATAAGGAGAGTAAAGAGAGACATAATTAGAACAATACTTGAAGAGATCTTAGCCATGAATTTTCAAAACTGATAAAAGACATCAAAACACAGACTCAAGAAACTCTACAAACACAAGCAGGATAAAAAAACAAAAAACAAAACACTCTATTCCTAGGCATACAGCAAAACTCCTGAAAACAAAAAGAAAAGAGAAAATCTTAAAAATAGTTTCACTAAATTCAAAGGAGTAATAAATAAGACAGACAGCTGACTTTTCGAAAGCAATTATGGAACCAAAAGACAATAGTGATATCTTTAAAATTCTGAAAGAAAATATCTGCCAACCTCAACTTCTATACCTGAGAAATATCCCTCAGTAGTGAAGGTTAAATAAAAGAGGTTTCAGATAAACAAACACCAAGAGAGTTTATTATTAGTAGACCCACACTACAGAGGTCTTCAGGCAGAAGGCAAATAATCCCAGAGAAAAGTGTGAAAACTCATGAAGGAATAAAGAACAGTGGAGGGTAAAAGTGGGTAAATCTAAACAAATATTGACTGTATAGAACAATGATAACAATGTCTTGTGAGGCTAAAAATACGTATAAAATTAAATATACAACCCCAATAGCACAAAAATAAGGAAAGAGGTAAATGAAATTAAAGCATTGTAAGGTCCTTGCATTGGATGGGGAATAGAAAACTAGTTTAGAGTAGATTTTTATTATATCAAGAATGTACACTGTAATAATTACTATAAACAGAAGAATGGGTAATAAATTATGGTATGTTTATGTAAGTAGAATCAAAATGAGTAGAATACTACACACACCAATAAGGATGACACTCAGCAGGCATGGTGGCTCAAACCTGTAATCTCAGCACTTTGGGAAGCCCATGTGGGCAGGTCACTTAAGCCTAGAAATTTGAGATCAGCCTGGGCAACATGGTGAAACCCTGTCTCGACAAAAAAAATAATAATAATAATGATAAAATAATGTAAAATAGCTGGACGTGGTGGCATGTGCTTATAGTCCCAGCTATATGGGAGGCTGAGGCAGGACGATGGACTAAGCCCAGGAGGTCAAGGCTGCAGTGAGCTGTGTGTGTGAAATTACACTCCAGCCTGGGTGAAAGAGCAGACCTTGTCTCAAACACACACACACACACACACACACACACACACACACACACACACACACACACACACTCTCTCTCTCTCTCAAAAAGAAAAAAAAGGATGACGCTCATGAACATAAAGTTGAGAGGAAAAAAAGCCAGACATAAAAGAATACATACTGTATGATTCATTTATGTAAAGTATTCTAATGGAAAAACTAATCTATAGTGATAAAAGCCAGAAAAATAGTTAACTTTAGGGAAAGAGTATTTGATAGGAATGAAAAGGGAGGCTTCTGGGTGATGGTAATTTCTATTTCTTGATCTGGAAGGGAGGTAGATATATGGGTGTATTCACTTTGTAAACTTTATTATTTCTATGCTTTTATGTATATAAACTGTACGTTAAACTTAAAAGTTTACTTTAAAAATACTATGTTCAGGCCAGGTGCAGTGGCTCATGCCTGTATTCCTAGCACTTTGGGAAGCTGAGGCAGGAGGATGGCTTGAGGCCTGGAGTTCAAGACCAGCCTGGGCGACATAGTGAGAGCCCATTTCTGCAAAAAAAAAAAAAAAAAAAAAAAGTTTTAAATGAAATAGCTAGGCATGGTGGCACACACCTGTAGTCCTAGCTACTCTGGCTAAGGCAGGAGGATTGCTTCAGACTGAGAGTTCAAAGTTACAGTGAGCTATGATCATACCACTGCACTCCAGTCTGGGCAACAGAGCAAAACTCTGTCTTTTAAAAAAAAATTATGTTGGTTGTGCAGTGAGCAGGGTAAAATAATTCTGGCTTCACCATGTAGTAGCCAGGTCACTATGGGCAAGGACTTTTGCTCTCATAGGTAAGGGATGAGTTACTTCTGTGAAACGGAGATAATATTTGCCTCACAGCGTTGTCAAAATTAGCAAATGAAATAATCTATTAGACATTCAATAAGCTATGTTTATTTCATCATTAAGACCAAAGGATATGTATTTTTATCATCCTCATTTTATAGATAAGGCAGCTAAGAGACAAGAGTTTAAGTAGGTTGCCCAGGGTCCCTTAGATGATAAACAGCAAATACTAGGATTCAAACTTTCATAGTCTGGTTCCAGAATCTTTTCTCTTGCTCACTGTGTGAATGTCATAAAGACATAGATTTTTTATTTTTTATTTTTTGTTCACTGATAATTTCACATGCCTAGATCTGGCAAATCATATGACTTCATTAAAATAAATAGTACCTCACTCCTGTAATCCCAGCACTTTGGGAGGCCGAGGCAGGTGGATCATGGGGTCAGGACATAAAAACCATCCTGGCTAACATGGTGAAACCCCTTCTCTACTAAAAAACTCAAAAAATTAGCTGGGCATGGTGGCAGGCACTTGTAGTCACAGCTACTAGGGAGGCTGAGGCAGGAGAATCACTTGAACCCAGGAGGCGGAGGTTGCAGTGAGCTGAGATTGCACCATTACACTCCAGCCTGGGTGACAGAACAAGACTCAGTCTCAAAAAAAAAAAGTACCTTTCACTAAACTAAAATTAAAAAATAAAATAAAATGATGACTATTTGGCTGTAGTTTAACTGTTCTAAGAAATGTGTTTTGATGTTTTCCTATAAGATAGTGCTGCCATTCATAATTTTAAATCTGCAGAAGTGAATCATTTGACTTTGTTGGGTGCTCATCAAACATTCCTGCCACCTGGTGGTAACATATATAAATTGCAAGGGGAGTTTTTTTTTTTTTTTTTTTTTTTTTTTGAGAAGGAGTCTCGCTCTGTCGCCCAGGTGGAGTGCAGTGGCGCAATCTCGGCTCACTGCAAGCTCCGCCTTCCGGGTTCACGCCATTCTCCTGCCTCAGCCTCTCCGAGTAGCTGGGACTACAGGCGCCCGCCACCACGCCCGGCTAATTTTTTTTTGGATTTTTAGTAGAGACGGGGTTTCACCGTGGTCTCAATCTCCTGACCTTGTGATCCGCCCCCTCGGCCTCCCAAAGTGCTGGGATTACAAGCGTGAGCCACCGCTCCCGGCCAGGGGGAGATATTTTGAAGAGGTAAATTCCCTTTGAGGCCTGAATTGGCACAAGACCTCTCTGAGGTAATGGCTATTAAGGAGAGAGCTCCTCTTGTAGCCTGAATTTTATGTTTATTGAGAATTTAGAGAAAAGCAACTTTGTAAAGATTAAGATTTTTAAAAGATTTTCCCAAACAACCTTGCAAGGAAAAATCAATAGCCTATTACTAATCTCACGTTGACATAGGCCATGGAGGTGTAGATGTTGGACTACTAATGAATACAGCCCAGAAGAAATCAGTCATATAGTCCCTACCTATGCTGATCCCCTTTCTCTTCTCTGGAAAGTCACTGTTGATTTAGATTAGTAAATGGATTCATAAAGAGGAAATAAAACATTTCATAATAATAATGATAATGCCTATAGCTACCATTCATTATGCTAAGAGCTTTGGATGTATTGTCTCATTTAATCCTAACAACTCTATTGATCCACTTATTTAAAAAATATTATGTGTCAGGCACTCTTGTAGGTGCTAATAATATAGCAGTAAACAAATAAGAAAAAAATCCATGGCCTCATAGAACATAACTTCTAGTAGTAGAGGCAGACGACAAACACATAAATAAATAAACCATATTGTGTGTTAGATTGTTTTCTGTTATACTGAGAAGAATTAAAGCATGGAGAAGGGATAGGGAGTGCTGGGGAGGATTACAATTTTAAATAGAGAGACTGGGGAAAGATCTGGCTGAGAAAATAACATCTGAAGGAGGTAAGAAGTTGCTATGAGGACATTTGAAGGAAGAGCATTTTAGCTGAGGAATAAGCAAATCAAAAGCCCCTATCAGGGAGCATGAATGGTAGGCTTGAAGAGCAACACCAAAGAGGCCTGTGATTAGAGTAACACAGGCAGAAAGAGGGGTTGAAAGTAAACGTCAGAGAGGTAATCCGAAGCCAAATGACAGAGACTTATAAGTCATATGATGATCTTTGGCTTTTACTTTGAGCAAGCTGGGGAGCCACGTGAAGGTTTTAGCAGGGGCAGGAACACAATTTGGCTTATATTTTAATAAAAACACAAAGGCTGCTGTATTAAGAAAGATCAAAGGGGGGGGCAAGGGCAGAAGCAGAGAGAGCAGTTCGGTTACTGCAATAATCTGGAAGAGAAATGACAGTGGTTTGCATAGATTGTAGCACTGGAGGTCTTAAGAAGTGATCTGATTCTGTATATAATTTGAAGTAGAACCAACAGGATCTCCTGAGGTATTTGGATGTGGGGTGTGGGAGAGGTATAAAAAAATGGCATGACGGGCGTGGTGGCTCACGCCTGTAATCCCAGCACTTTGGGAGGCCGAAGTGGGCAGATCACAAGCTCAGGAGATTCAGACCATCCTGGCTAACACGGTGAAACTCCATCTCTACTAAAAATACAAAAAAATTAGCTGGGCGTGGTGGTGGGCGCCTGTAGTATCAGCTACTCAGGAGGCTGAGGCAGGAGAATGGCGTGAACCCAGGAGGCAGAGCTTGCAATGAGCTGAGATGGCGCCACTGCAGTCCAGCCTGGGAGACAGAGTGAGACTCCGTCTCAAAAAAAAAAAAAAAAAAAAAGGCACGAAGGTGTGAAGGAACAGTGAGATGATCATTTGTAAGATGAAGACTGTGGAAGCAGCAAGCTTTTGTTGAAGTAGACGTTGGCAAGATTAGGAGCTTGTTTTTTTTTTTTTTTTTTTTTTTTTTGAGACGGAGTCTCGCTCTATCGCCCAGGCTGGAGTGCAGTGGCGCGATCTCGGCTCACTGCAAGCTCCGCCCCCCCGGGGTTCACGCCATTCTCCTGCCTCAGCCTCCCGAGTAGCTGGGACTACAGGCACCCGCCACCACGCCCGGCTGATTTTTTGTATTTTTAGTAGAGACGGGGTTTCACCATGTTAGCCAGGATGGTCTCGATCTCCTGACCTCATGATCCGCCCGCCTTAGCCTCCCAAAGTGCTGGGATTACAGGCGTGAGCCACCGCGCCCGGCCAGGAGCTTGTTTTTAAACCTGTTAAGTCTGAGATACTTTTGGTTATCCAAGTGGTGAAGTTTAGTAGGCATTTTAATGTATAAGTCTGGAATTCAGGGGATTCGTTTAGGTTGGAGATAAGTTTAGGAATAATTGGCATGCTGATGGTATTCAAAGTCATAAAACTGATGACATCTCAAAGAAAGTCAATGTAGATAACAAGTGAAAAAAGATTCAAGGACTGAGCACTGAGGCACTCAATATTAAGAGGTTAAAAAGATGAGGAAAAACCAGCAACGGAGACCAAGGAGAGGCGCATAAAGTAGGAGAAAAGTCAGGAGTGTAGTGTTCTTGGAAACCAAGTGGAGAAAGCATTTTCAGGAGGAGGAGGGAGTGATTAACCTTGTTAAAAGCCACAGATAAGTCAAGTCAGGTAAGAACTGCTAAGTGACCGCCGGATTCAGAAAGATGGAGTCTTTGGTGACAGTGACATGCTATTTCAGTGGAGTGGTGGTGGCAACAGCCTTTGTTGAGCCACCAATGGAACTAGGGCTCCTTGGAGAAATTATCAATTCCAGATTTGAGGGAAGAAATGAAAAAGCAAGGAAGCCATCAAATACTAATGAGGCCTTTTTAAAAGAACACACACACACACACACACACACACACACACAAAAACAACTTTAAGGGGCCCCTAAAGTTGGCACACTTTAGTCATTAAAACTATTATCTGTAATTACTGGAAACATCAAATACATAAACCTCTAAAATTGTAAGTATTAATATTTACAAAAAGCACTTAATGGCCACTTCTAGAGATTGTTAGGACATCAATTTATTATTCTAAAAATTGGTAAATAATAGTAAAAAACCAAGCATTTGTCTGACCTTTCCTGAACTGAGTTTCAGGGTAACCAAATAGTTAATACAGTTCTTGAACCTTATTTTTCTACACTGAAGAATTCCAACTAATAAATGCAAAGGGAATGATGAAAGTAGAAAATAAGCATTTTACAATATTTAGTGAAACATCTAAGCAACAATCATCAGTGGATGCTGAAACCATTAGGACAAATAACAATAGGGAGCTTTATAAGCAATGGACCAGGCTAACCCCTCTGAAATCACTGATTAATCTTAACATCACTAAAAGTGTGACAATGAAACATTACAGTATATGCCTCCCAATGTGATGCAGCGGACATATTTAGTATACCTAGAATATTATGTGAAACATTCTTGCAAATAAAAACAAACAAACAAAAAATAAAACTTAAATTGGATCAAGTCTTTAGATCTGGGATGGACAAACTTTCTGTAAAAGGCCAGATAGTAAATATTTCAGGCTTTGTGGGCTACATGCAATCTTATCAAATATTCTTGTTTTTCCTTGTGTTTTAACAACTCTTTAAAAATCTAAAAATGCCCAATGGAACAGAATAGAAAGCCCGGAAGTAAATCCACCTATTTATGGTCAATTGATCTTTGATGAAGATACCAAAAACATACCATGGGTAAGGGACAATCTCTTCAATAAATGGTGCTGGGAAAACTGGATATTCACATGCAGAAGAATCAAACTGGACCCTTATCTCACCCCATCTACAAAAATCAACTCAAAATAGATTAAAAACTTAAATTTAAGACCTGAAACTGTAAACTACTAGAAGAAAACATAGGGAAATAGCTTTTTGACATTGATGTTGGCAAAGATTTTAAAAATATAGCCCCAAAAGCACAGGCAACAAAAGGATGGGTAGACAAATTGAATTGCATGAAACTAAAAAGCTACACAGCACAGGAAACAAGTAGCAGAGTGAAGAGACAACCAAAAGAGTGGAAGAAAGTATTTGAAAATCATACATCTGATATGGGGCTAATAGCCATAATATGTAAGGAACTCAAACAATCCAATTGCAAGAAAACAACCAGATTTTAAAATGGACAAAGTACCTCAATAGGCACGTCTCTAAAGAAGACACACAGATAGTCAATGTATATATGAAAAAATGTTCAACATTCCTAATCATCAGGGACATGCAAATTAATTAAATATCACCGCACACCTGTTAGAAGAACTACTATCAAAAGGATGAAAGACAAGTTTGGAGAGGATACAGAGAAAAGGAACTCTTATACATTGCTGGTGGGAATGTAAATTAATACAGTCATTATGGAAAACAGTATGAAGATTCCTCTTCAAAAAATTAAAAATAGAACTATTATCATATGATTCAGCAATTCTACTTTCGAGTATATATCCAAAGAAAATGAAAACAGTATATGAAAGATATATCTGCACCCCTATGTTCAATGAAGCATTATTTACAATAGCCAAGATATGGAATCAATCTAAATGTTCATTAACGGATTAATGGACAAAGAAAATGTACATGCACACAATGGAATACTATTCAGCTCTTTAAAAGAAGGAAATCCTGTATTTGTGACAACATGAATGAACCTGGAAAACATTATGCTACGTGAAATAAGCAAGGCGTAGAAAGACAAATATTGCATGGTCTTACTTACACGTGGACTCTAAAAACAGTCAAACTGAGAAGCAGAGAGTAGAATGGTGATTACCAGGGTCTGGTTATGAGGAATGGGAAGATGCTGATAAAAAGGTGCAAAGTTTCAGTTAGACACAAATAAGTTCTGGTGATCTATTGTACAAATGATGACTACGGCTAATAATAATGTACTGTGTACTTGAAAATTGCTTAGACAGGCTGCGTGTGGTGGCTCACGCCTGTAATCCCAGCACTTTGTGAGGCCAAGGCCGGTGAATCACTTGAGGTCAGGAGTTCGAGACCAGCCTGGTCAACATGGTGAGACCCCATCTCTACTAAAAATACAAAAATTAGCTGGGCATGGTGGCACTTGCCTGTAATTCCAGCTACTTGCAAGGCTGAGGCAGGAGAATCGCTTGAACCCAGGAGATAGAGATTACAGTGAGCCGAGATCATGCCACTGCACTCCAGCCTGGGTGACAGAGCGAGACTCCATCTCAAAAAAAAGAGAGGAGACATTATGGATTAAAGGAAAAATAAAAGACATAGCAATCAAATGTAATGCATGAACGCTTATTTGGATTATAACTTAAGTCAGCGGAGAAAAGATATATTTTTTAAAGACATAAAAATAGTTCAACAGCACAGAGTATTATTTTTTGAGAGTTTCTCTAAGATTGATATTATTTCCTTTTTAAGTGTTTGAATATAATTCATTGTGTAGTCATGTGGGCCTAGAGCTTCCTTCATGAGAAGGTTAAATTAAATTAAATTAATTAATTACTTTAGAGACAAGGTCTTGCTATGTTCCCCATGCTGGTCTTGAACTTCTGGGCTCAAGCAACACCCCTCCTCAGCCTTCCAGAGTTCTGAGATTATAGGCATGGGCCACTGCACTCGGCCTATGAGATGGTTTTGAATTACAGATTTAACATGTTTAATAAATATGATGTTGTGCAGATTTTCTATTTCTTTTTCCGTCAGTTTTCGTAAGTTGTATGTTTTGAGAAATTTCTCTATTCATCTAAGCTGCTAAATTTCTTGGCATAAAATTGTTCATATTATTCTTTCAGTGTCTGCGGGATCTGTAATGACGTCCTTTAATTCCTAGTATTAGTTGATATTAAGGAATCATTTAGGTGTGATAAAACATTGCAGTTATGCACAAAAACACTTAGCTGTTAAAGATACAATCCTAAAGAATTTATGAGTGAAATGCGATATCTAGAATTTGGTTTTAGATATTTCAGAAAAAAAATAAAACAGTATAGTGGAATAGATGAAATAGGACTGGTAAAATGTTGAAAAATATTGAGGTTGGGTAACATACACGGGAATTCATTGTACTATTCATGTTGGAGATTTTTCTATAATAAAAAGGGTATGTAAAAAAGAATGGGAGAAGAGAAATTGGAGACAGAGTTTTCAAGAAGTTTTGTTGTAAGGGGAGCAGAAAAACTGAGGTGGTAACTGTGGAAGAATGTGGTCATGAAAGTGGTATTCTTTAATATGTGAGAAATAATAGCATGTTTGTCTGGTGATAAGAAAGTTCTACTTTTTCCATTAAAGCCCTTAGCATATTAACCATCGTTGTTTTAAATTCCTGGTCTAACAATTCTAATATCTCTGCCGTATCTGAATCTGATTCTAATGCTTGCTCTGTCTCTTCAAACTGTGTTTGTTTTTTTTTTTTGGTCTTTTAGTTTATCTTGTAATTTTATTTTTTTAAATCTTTAATTTTTTTGTTGAATGTTGGACATAATGTAGTGGATAAAAGGAACTGAGGTAAATACATCTTTATTTTCATTTATTTATTTATTTATTTATTTATTTATTTATTTATTTTGAGATGGAGTCTCGGTCTGTTACCCAGGCCGAAGTGCAGAGGTGTGATCTCGGCACACTGCAACCTCTGCCTCCCGGGTTCAGGTGATACTTCTGCCTCAGCCTCCCAAGTAGCTGGACCTATAGGCACGAGCCATCACACCTGGGCTAATTTTTGTATTTTTAGTAGAGATGGGATTTCACCATGTTGGCCAGGCTGGTCTCAAACTCCCGACCTCAAGTGATCCACCCGCCTTGGCCTCCCAAAGTGCTGGGATTACAGGTGTGAGCCACCACACCTGGCCTGTAAATAAGTCTTCAGTGTGAAGTTTTATATTTATCTAGTTAGAAGTTAGGCTGTGTTTACTGTTTGTTGTAGCTGTGGGAGTCAGAGGCAAAAATTTCCTCTGGTGTCCTTGTTTTTGTCTCACCTGTTATCTTTGGATTTCCCTAGAGACTTCTTGGGAGGTCTCAGAAATAACATGCAGTTATTTCTATTGTACTCCCTTATTGTCATACAGATAAGTCCTGTTGATATAGTGGTGAGGTGTGGAGAGAGAGGAAGAATTCTATAGACCTGTGATTAGGTCTTAGACTTTTAGCGAGCCTGTGCTCCTGGGCTGCACCTTTCACAAGCGCTTCTCAGTTTTTTCCCGCTTTAGTTGGCAAGAAGGGGCTGGAGTTGGGTATTTTCCTTCCCCTATGATTAGTCTCTGGTAAAACCCAGTCAGCTAGCCTCTGATAACATAGTTTCCCTTGAGAGCAGGCTTTGTTAAGAAGAGCTGGATACTTTGGCACATTTTGAATGGCTATTTTTCCCCTCCTCTTGCCAGAAGCATGAGGATTTTTTTTTTTTTTTTTTTTTTTTTTTTTTTTTTTTTTTTTTTTGCTGATCTTCACCCTGAGAACCTGGTAGGGTTCTTGGAGGTAAAACTCACGAAAGTGGAGGTAAAATCCGGTGTGACTGGCCACATGCCCTGGAGTTTTTAACTTTCAAGCTTGTCCACACAGAGCCTCCAGCAATTCATCTATTATCGTTTGGGTTTTTCATTCCCCAGTACTTGTTCTTGCAGAGTTTTCTGCCCCTAGGCTTCTGTTCCAGTAAGTTGTGATTATCTGTATTTACCCATTTGTCTCACCAATTTGGGGGACAGCAGTGTGACCTGTTACTTCAACTGACTTTCAGTTTATTTAGCTTTTTTATTGTTGTGAAGACAGGAGTGATGACTTCCAAGCTCCTTACTTGCTAGACCAGAAACTGGAAGGGAAAGATCTAGAAGAGAGGAAAACTTGACGCAGGAAAGACAGAAGAAAATTCCTGGTGTTGATGAGTTTGAATTGGTGAAAGGGGGTGTAATCTAGTGTTCAAGTGGCGGGCTAGCCTTAGCTGATAACATCATGAGCACTTAATATTAGCACAGAGAAGGTAGAGGACATGGGCACACATGCAGATTGATGGGTATGTGGGGGTATATATGATAGTGGGAAATTGTAGACATCCTCTTTAATTTGCTTCTATTTCACAATGAAATAGGAAGGAAGGTTTTCTGCAGAGAAAGACAGATGGACAGACAGACACACACACGAGAGAGAGAGAATGGCAAAGTAGATGTTAGAGTTTTGAAAAGAGGAAAAAGATTATGAAAGAATTATTTGGATCATTTAGGAGAGTGGGAAAGTTAACGGACTAGAGAAAGATTGCCAGGCAGAATTGGGGCCCATTTGAGGCTTATGGGTCACAGTTTTGAAGTGATGTCCCTGGACTCAGAAAACAATATTTTAAATTCATTGGAGTAAAATGTACTAGTATCTCTCAATATCCATTTTCCTCCTTTTAAAAATAGAAGCCCAGAATTGTAGCTGGGTACATGTCCCTCCCCCACCCCCCACAAAGACATTTCTCAGCTTCCCTTGCAGGTAGGTGTGGTCATGTAACAGTTAACTGTGTTCTGGAAAATAGAATATAGCACAAGGGGTTTGTGTAATTTCTTGAAACTGTCTTTGCAAAATTGTATCAGAGAGAAAATTATGTCAATAGGGGAGATCTGATCTAGCCAACCCCCCTCTTGCCTTTAGCCTTTGGGCTGCCTTTGATTATTCCTGGGCTGGCTTTGGGAGACATCTAGTTTAAACTTTAAGTGAAAATAACCCTTCCCCCAAAACTCAACCACCTTTATAAAGCTGAGAGGTCACCAGGCTAGGAGGATAGAGGACCCTGAATTTTGCTAAGGTGTAGACATAAATGATGCCAGCCATTATTCCAGAGGTCATGAGATCTGCAACCTCCTCAGTTGTTCTTGCAGATAACGTCACTATTGTAGAACCTAAGATTGGCCTTTTGAGATATCCTCTCAGGTTTCCTGCATGTCTGACACCTGTGACCCACCAGGATCCACAGACCAATGGTGGCTCCACCTGGACCTACCCACTGCTCCTGTCCCACCCAGAAGCCACTTAGCATGCTGGAGGGTCATTCCTGACACCCCTATGATTGTACCCCTGAGCCAATCAGCAGTCACCCTCACCCCTTCTACCTTTGAAAAACCCTAGCCCCTGAATTCTCAGGAAGACTGATTTGGGTAATAATAAAACTCCAGTCTCCCATTCAGCCAGCTCTTCGTGGATTAAATTCTTTCTCCATTGCAATTCCCCTGCCTTGGTAAATTGGCTCTATCTGGGCAGTGGGCAATAAGAACTCACTGGGCAGCTACATTCTGGGAAGAATCATTAAAGGGAGGGTTTATCACTAAGACTGAGGATGGAGAAAGATGTAAATGATTGAAAGAGAGAAAAGCCATGAAAGTATTATCTAGGAGGGTAGAAGAGTGAACAAACTGGAGAAATGTGTTATGTTTATTAGGCAGCATTAGGAATTTCTCTTGGGAGTTAGTGGCCATGATGGAAGGACTATTTAACAGGCTATTTTACGCAAGTTGGTTGACATAGAGGAAAAAACAATTTTTTTTCCTCTGCTTTCATGCCACAGCAATCAACACAGAAGACTTCTGTGACCTCTAGTTGTTAGAGTATTTAGTGAGGCAGACATGAGCAGGCCAGGAGAGGCCCCCCCAGCCAACCCCCAGGAATATCAGGCGACCATCACGTGATCATCAGGCGGTTGTTAAACTGTTTCTCTAAAATGATAATTGGTCACAGCTGGCATCAGGGGACGACTGTCTCCCAAAAGATAGAAAACACCTTGAGCTGGTGATCAGCAGCTTCCAGATAAGATCTCAGGAGTTGGGCAAGTAGGCTTGAGTATGTGCTCTAACAGGAGAAATGGCAGATGTATGACCTTCCTTTGGGGGTGTTAGACTGGTAAAAGAAAATCGCCCCTAGAGAGCACGTGCACAACCTCAGTAAATGCACTATGCACGTGGTCACCCCCTCGAGTGCTGACTGACACCTTGCATACAGCAGTTGAACAACAGCCCACCCCAAGGGAAAAATTAAGGGAGAAGAAATTAAAGCCCCCAAACCATGCCAATGTATAAAACCCCAAGTCAAGGACCAAATGGGGTATTTGGATCTCTGAAGTCGCCCGCTTGTCCCTCTTCCAAGTGTACTTTGCTTCCTTTTGCTCCTTTTCTAAAACATTTTTTTTTTTTAATTTGAGAAGTTTTATTAGATGGTGGGAGTTTGAAGCTTTTAATTTTTTCTAATTTTTTTTACAATGAACACATACAGCTTCTGTAATCATTAAAGTAGTCATTTTAAAATGAATGATGGATTTTTAGAAAATTTTTTCTTAAGCACCTACAGTGAACTAGGTACTGTTTTTGATGTTTGTTCACATCACTGCATGGAGCTTAATGTTCTAGCATGGATGGAGATGATAAATAATGCTCCCTACACATAATAAACACATTACTAGGATATTAGAATCCACTGAGAACATGGAGAAAACAAAAAGTAAAGTAGAGCAAGGGGGGTTGGGAGTGCTCAGTGGAGTGGGAGTGCAGATTGCAGATTGGGCCTCATTGAGGAAAGGCAGGAAGTCAGCAGTTGGCCCTGGCATGTTCCAGGTAGAGGAAGCAGTGGATGCAAAGGCCCAAAGAAGGGAACACAGCTGGGGTGTTCCAGCCACAGCCAGGAGCCAGTGCTGGAGCAGTGAGTGTGAAGGTCAGCTCCACAGGAAAACATGACACTTCTTAGTTTAGATGAGTAAGAAAGGTTGCCTTGTTTTCTTCCTGTCTACCTGATTTGTTCTGTCTCCTCTGCAGTTAAAGTACACTTACTCCCCCCGCCCCCAACACACACACACACAATACATACATTAGGCCTCTAGTACCATATTAATTTGCTAGGGCTGCCATAACAAATTAGGCAAACAGAAAGAGCTTAAAACAACAGAAATGTATTGTTTTACAGGTCTGTCGGCTAGAAGTACAAAATCAAGTTAGGGCCATGCTCCCTGTGAGACACATCAGAATGAAACCTTCCTTGGCTCTTCCTAGCTTCTGGTGGTTGTTGGCAATCCTCAGCATTCCTGGGCCGAAGCTGCATTCCTCCAATCTCCGCTCCCATCATCACCTGGCATTCTCACTGTGTGTCTGTGTCTTTACATGGGTATCTTCCCTCTTCTTTTTTTTTAAAGACAAATGAAGAAAGTATTTATTTATACTAATACAGTATAAAGCAGTTAATCCTCGCTATTAGCCATAATTAAATTCCTCAAAACGAAGACTTTCAACTTGTGAGCTGGAGCAAATCTCCCTCTATGGCTTCCTGGGGCGGGCAGGCATCTTCTCCGGCTCCTCCCTGCCCTGCCATACTGGGCTGGCGCTACTCTGTTCCTATTGATTCCAAAGAGTTCCTCAGGGTGAGACTGGTGAATTGACTTTGCAAGTTCTTTTTTTTTTTTTTTTAATTATACTTTAAGTTCTGGGATACATATGCAGAATATGCAGGTTTGTTACATAGGAATACATATGCCATGGTGGTTTGCTGCACCCATAACCTGTCATCTACATTAGGTATTTCCCCTAATGCTATCCCTCCCCTAGCACCCCCTACCCCAAACAGGCCCTGGTGTGTGATGTTCCCCTCCCTCTGTCCATGTGTTCTCATTGTTCAACTCTCACTTATGAGTGAGAACATGTGGTGTTTGCTTTTCTGTTCCTGTATTAGTTTGCTGAGAATGATGGTTTCCAGCTTCATCCATGTTCCTGCAAAGGACATGAACTCATCCTTTTTTATGGCTGCGTAGTATTCCATGGTGTATATGTGTCACATTTTCTTTATCCAGCCTATCACTGATGGACATTTGGGTTGGTTCCAAGTCTTTGCTATTGTGAACAGTGCTGCAATAAACACACGTGTGCATGTGTCTTTATAGCAGAATGATTTATAATCCTTTGGATATATACCCAGTAATGGGATTGCTGGGTCAAATGGTATTTCTGGTTCTAGATCCTTGAGGCATCACCATACTGTCTTCCACAATGGTTGAACTAATTTACGCTCCCACCAACAGTGTAAAAGCGTTTCTATTTCTCCACATCCTCTCTAGCATGTTGTTTCCTGACTTTTTAATGATCGCCATTCTAACTGGCATGAGATGGTATCTCACTGTGGTTTTGATTTGCATTTCTCTAATGATCAGTGATGGTGAGCATTTTTTCATATTTTTGTTGGCTACGTAAATGTCTTCTTTTGAGAAGTGTCTTCACTTGAGAAGTATCCTTCACCTACTTTTTTGGGGTTTTTTCTTGTAAATTTAGTTCCTTGTAGATTCTGGATATTAGCCCTTTGTCAGATGGATAGATTGCAAAATTTTTCTCCCATTCTGTAGGTTGCCTGTTCACTCTGATGATAGTTTCTTTTGCTGTGCAGAAGCTCTTTAGTTTAATTAGATCCCATTTGTCCATTTTGGCTTTTGTTCCCATTGCTTTTGGTGTTTTAGTCATGAAGTCTTTGCCCATGCCTATGTCCTGAATAGTATTGCCTAGGTTTTCTTCTAGGGTTTTTATGATTTTAGGTCTTACATTTAAGTCTTTAATCCATCTTGAGTTAATTTTTGTATAAGGTGTAAAGAAGGGGTCCAGTTTTAGTTTTCTGCATATGGCTAGCCAGTTTTCCCAACACCATTTATTAAATAGGGAATGCTTTCCCCATTTCTTGCGTTTGTCAGGTTTGTCAAAGATCAGATAGTTGTAGATGTGTGGTGTTATTTCTGAGGCCTCTGTTCTGTTCCATTGGTCTATATACCTGTTTTGGTACCAGTACCATGCTGTTTTGGTTACTGTAGCCTTGTAGTATAGTTTGAAGTCAGGTAGCATGATGCCTCCAGCTTTGTTGTTTTTGCTTAGGATTGTCTCGGCTATATGGGCTCTTTTTTGGTTCTATACGAAATTTATAGTAGTTTTTTTTTAATTCTGTGAAGAATGTCAATGGTAGCTTGATGGGGATAGCACTGAATCTATAAAGTATTTTGGGCAGTATGGCCATTTTCATGATACTGATTCTTCCTATCCATGACCATGGAATTTTTTTTTTCCATTTGTTTGTGTCATCTCTTATTTCCTTGAGCAGTGGTTTGTAGTTCTCCTTGAAGAGGTCCTTCACATTCCCTGTAAGTTGTATTCCTAGGTATTTTATTCTCTTTGTGGCATTTGTGAATGGGAGTTCACTCATGATTTGGCTCTCTATTATTGGTGTATAGGAATGCTTGTGATTTTTGCACATTGATTTTGTATCCTGAGACTTTGCTGAAGTTGCTTATCAGCTTAAGAAGACTTTGGGCTGAGATGATGGGGTTTTCTAAATATACAATCATGTCATCTGCAAACAGAGACAATTTGAATTCCTCTCTTCCTATTTGAATACCCTTTATTTCTTTCTCTTGCCTGATTGCCTTGGACAGAACTTCAACAATAGTATTCAACAATACTATGTTGAATTGGAGTGGTGAGAAAGGGCATCCTTGTCTTGTACCAGTTTTCAAAGGGAACGCTTCCAGCTTTTCCCCATTCAGTATGATAGTGGCTATGGGTTTGTCATAAATAGCTCTTATTATTTTGAGATACATTCCATTGATACCTAGTTTATTGACAGTTTTTAGCATGAAGGGGTGTTGAATTTTATTGAAGGCCTTTTCTGCATCTATTGAGATACTCATGTGGTTTTTGTCATTGGTTCTGTTTATGTGATGGATTACATTTATTGATTTGCATATATGTTGAACCCACCTTGCATCCCAGGGATGAAGCCCACTTGATCATGGTGGATAAGCTTTTGGATGTGCAGCTGGATTTGGTTTGTCAGTATTTTATTGAAGACTTTCACATCAATGTTCGTCAGGGATATTGGCCTGAAATTTTCTTTTTTTTTTGTTGTGTCTCTGCCAGGTTTTGGTATCAGGATGATGCAGGCTTCATAAAATGAGTTATGGAGGAGTCCCTCCTTTTCTATTGTTTGGAATAGTTTCAGAAGGAATGGTACCAGTTCCTCTTTGTACCTCTGGTAGAATTCGGCTGTGAATCCATCCAGTTCTGCTTTTTTTTTTTTTTTTTTGGTTGGTAGGCTATTAATTAGTGCCTCAATTTCAGAACTTGTTATTGGTCTATTCACGGATTTGACTTCTTCCTGGTTTAGTCTTGGGAGGGTGTATGTGTCCAGGAATTTATCCATTTCTTCTAGATTTTCTAGTTTATTTGCATAGAGGTGTTTATAGTATTCTGTGATGGTAGTTTGCATTTCTGTGGGATCAGTGGTGATATCCCCTTATCTTTTTTATTGTGTCTATTTGATTCTTCTCTCTTTTATATTAGTCTGGCTAGCGGTCTATTTTGTTAATCTTGTCAAAAAACCAGCTCCTGGATTCACTGATTTTTTGAAGGGTTTTTTGTGTCTCTATCTCCTTCAGTTCTGCTCTGATCTTAGTTATTTCTTGTCTTCTGCTAGCTTTTGAATTTGTTTGCTTTTGCTTCTCTAGTTCTTTTCACTGTGATGTTAGGGTGTTGATTTTAGATCTTTCCTGCTTTGTCTGGTTGGCATTTTGTGCTGTAAATTTCCCTCTACACACTGCTTTAAATGTGTCCCAGAGATTCTGGTACATTGTGTGTTTGTTCTCATTGGTTTCAAAGAACATCTTTATTTCTGCCTTCATTTTTTATTTACCCACTAGTCATTCAGGAGCAGGTTGTTCAGTTTCCATGTAGTTGAGCGGTTTTGAGTGAGTTTCTTAACCCTGAGTTCTAATTTGATTGCACTGTGGTCTGAGAGACTGTTTGTTATAATTTCTGTTGTTTTGCATTTGCTGAGGAGTGTTTTACTTCCAATTATGTGGTCAATTTTAGAATAAGTGCAATGTGGTGCTGAGAAGAATGTATATTCTCTTGATTTGAGGTGGAGAGTTCTATAGATGTCTATTAGGTCTGCTTGATTCAGAGCTGAGTTCAAGTCCTGAATATCCTTGTTAATTTTCTGTCTCGTTGATCTAATATTGACAGTGGGGTGTTAAAGTCTCCCACTATTATTGTGTGGGAGTCTAAGTCTCTTTGTAGGTCTCTAAGAACTTGCTTTATGAATCTGGTGCTTCTGTATTGGGTACATATATATTTAGGATAGTTAGCTCTTCTTGTTGCATTGATCCCTTTACCATTATGTAATGGCCTTCTTTGTCCCTTTTGATCTTTGTTGGTTTAAAGGCCGTTTTATCAGAGACTAGGATTGCAACCCCTGCTTTTTTCGCTTTCCATTTGCTTGGTAAATATTACTCCATCCCTTTATTTTGAGCCTATGTGTGTCTTTGCACGTGAGATGGGTCTCCTGAATACACTGATGGGTCTTGACTCTTTATCCAATTTGCTGGTCTGTGTCTTTTAATTGGGGCATTTAGCCTGTTTACATTTAAGGTTAATATTATTATATGTGAATTTGATCCTGTCATTATGATGCTAGCTGGTTATTTTGCCCATTAGTTGATGCAGTTTCTTCATAGTGTCGATGGTCTTTACAATTTGGTATGTTTTTGCAGTGGCTGGTATCGGTTGTTCCTTTCCATATTTAGTGCTTCCTTCAGGAGCTCTTTTAGGGCAGGCCTGGTGGTGGCAAAACCTCTCAGCATTTGCTTGTCTGTAAAGCATTTTATTTCTCCTTCACTTATGAAGCTTAGTTTGGCTGGATATGAAATTCTGGGTTGAAAATTCTTTTCTTTAAGAATGTTGAATATTGGCTCCCACTCTCTCCTGGCTTGTAGGGTTTCTGCACAGAGATCTGCTGTTGTCTGATGGGCTTCCCTTTGTGGGTAACCCGACCTTTGTCTCTGGCTGCTGTTAACATTTTTTCCTTCATTTTAACCTTTGTGAATCTGACAATTATGTGTCTTGAGGTTGCTCTTCTCGAGGAGTATCTTTGTGGTGTTCTCTGAATTGAATGTTTTCTCTGAATTTCCTGATTTGAATGTTTGCCTGTCTTGCTAGGTTGGGGAAGTTCTCCTGGATAATATCCTGAAGAGTGTTTTCCAACTTGGTTCCATTCTCTCTGTCACTTTCAGGTACACCAATCAAATGTACGTTTGGTCTTTTCACATAGTCCCATATTTCTTGGAGGCTTTGTTCGTTCCTTTTCATTCTGTTTTCTCTAATCTTGTCTTCACACTTTATTAAGTTGATCTCCAATCTCTAATATCCTTTCTTCCACTTGATTGATTTGGCTATTGATACTTGTGTATGCTTCACGATGTTCTCGTGCTGTGTTTTTCAGCTCCATCAGGCCATTTATGTTCTTCTTTAAACTGGTTATTCTAGTTAGCAATTCATCTAACCTTTTTTTCAAGGTTCTTAGCTTGCTTGCATTGGGTTAGAACATGCTTTTTTAGCTCGGAGAAGTTTGTTATTACCCACCTTTTGAAGCCTACTTCTTAAATTAATCAAATTTATTCTCCGTCCAGTTTTGTTCCCTCGGTGGTGAGGAGTTGTGATCCTTTGGAGGAGAAGAGGTGTTCTTGTTTTTGGAATTTTCAGCCTTTTGTGTTGGTTTTTCCTCATCTTTGTGGATTTATCTACCTTTGGTCTTTGATGTTGGTGACCTTCAGATGGGGTTTCTGCGTGGACGTCCTTTTAGTTGATGTTGATGATATTCCCTTCTGTTTGTTAGTTTTCCTTCTAACAGGCAGGTCCCTCTGCTGCAGGTCTGCTGGAAGTCCACTCCAGACCCTTTTTGCCTGGGTATCACCAGCGGAGCCTGCAGAACAGCAAAGATTGCTGCCTGTTTCTTCCTCTGGAAGCTTTGTCCCAGAAGGGCACCTGCCAGATGCCAGCAGGAGCTCGCCTGTATGAGGTGTCTGTCAACCCCTGCTGGGAGGTGTCTCCCAGTCAGGAGGCATGGGGGTCAGGGACCCACTTGAGAGGGCAGTCTGTCCCTTAGCAGAGCTCAAGCGCTGTGCTGGGAGATCCACTGCTCCCTTCAGAGCTGGCATGCAGGAACTATTCAGTCTGCTGAAGCTGCGCCCACAGCTGCCCCTTCGCCGAGGTGCTCTGTCCCAGGGAGATGGGAGTTTTATCTATAAGCTCCTGATTGAGGCTGCTGCCTTTCTTTCAGAGATTCCCTGCCCAGAGAGGAGGAAGCTAGAGAGGCAGTCTGGCTGCAGCGGCTTTGCCAAGCTGCAGTGGGCTCTGCCCAGTTCGAACTTCCTGGCAGCTTTGTTTACACTGTGAGGGGAAAACCACCTACTCAAGTCTCAGTAATGGTGGATGCCCCTCCCCCCACCAAGCTCAAGTGTCCCAGGTCAACTTCAGACTGCTGGGCTGGCAGCAAGAATTTCAAGCCAGTGGATCTTAGCTTGCTGGGCTCCATGGGGTGGGATCTGCTGAGCTAGACCACTTGGCTCTCTGGCTTCAGCCCCCTTTCCAGGGTAGTGAATGGTTCTGTCTCACTGGCGTTCCAAACACCACTGAGGTATGAACAAAGACTCCTGCAGCTAGCTCGGTGTCTGCCCAAATTGGCCGCCCAGTTTTGTGCTTGAAATCCAGGGCCCTGATGGTGTAGGCACCCGAAGGAATCTCCTGGTCTGCAGGTTGTGAAGACTGTGGGAAAAGCATAGTGTCTGGCCTGGAATGCACCATTCCTCACGGCACAGTCCCTCATGGCTTCCCTTGGCTAGGGGAGGGAGTTCCCTGACCCCTTGCACTTCCTGGGTGACGTGATACCCCATCCACTTCTACTTGCCTTCTCTGGGCTGTACCCACTGTCTAACCAGTCCCAGTGAGGTGAGCCAGGTACCTCAGTTGGAAATGCAGAAATCACCTGCCTTCTGTGTTGATCTTGCTGGGAGCTGCAGACCAGAGCTGTTCCTATTCGGCCATCTTGCCAGCCACCTTCCCTCTTTCTAAAATGTTTTAATAAACTCTCACTCTTGCTCCAAAACTTGCCTCAGTCTTTCCCTCTGCCTGAAACCTACTTCTGCCCCTTGGCTGAATTCTTTCCTCTGAGGAGGCAAGGATTAAGTTTGCTGCAGACCCTTATGGATTCACTGCTGGTAACATGGTCACCAAGAAGTGTGTGGGAATTTCTCCCCACCAACAACCAATGAACCAATTCTGTAGTGGCTTTTTCATTGGCCCCCAGGTGGATGTCCTCTAATTCAATTCAATTTTGACACTATCTACCCAAAGACAGTTATCAAATCCCACAGGTTGAAGGCTCAGTCCCACAAGAGTGCTCCACTTCAGATGTAAATCACAAGCCCCAGATTGTTTTATCAGGGCTTCTTACCCACTAGCTATCAACTGGGGCTCCCACAACACCCTCCTTGGGTTGGATCAGTTTTCTAGAGTGGCTCACAGAATGCAGGGAAACACTTACACTTCCTGGATTATTATAAAGAATATTACAAAAGATAGAGATTAAAAGACATGTAGGGCAAGGAATGTGGGAAGGGGTATGGTACTTCCATGCCCTCTTCAGGCACACCATCCAGGAATTTTCATGTGTTCAGCTATCTGGAACTCTCCAAACCCTGCCCCTTTAGATTTTTATGGAAGCTTCATTACATAGGCATGATTGATTAAATCACTGGCCCTTGGCAATCAACATTTAGTCCTTCTTCCCTCTCTGGAGGTCAGTGTGGGACTGGAAGTCTGGATACTCAACCCTGCATTGGTCTTTCTGGTGATCTGTGCCATTCTGAAGTTACCTAGGGCTGCTAGCCATCAGTCAATTCAGTAGCATACAAAAAGATGCTTATTACTTTGAAGATTCCAAAGATTGTAGGAGTTGTGTGCCAAGAAATGGGAACAAAGATCAAACATATATTTCATAATATCACAATGAAAATTCTAAGATTTAGAGAGATTAAGATAGTTATTTCCCAAATCTCACAGTGATTAAGAAGTAATGACTCTAAAATCAGGCCACTACTCTTTCTTGGCACCTGTCCTTGTATTTTGGCCTAGACACTTAAAGTTATTACCTATCTGGGAAGTAGGCCATTTGTCCAGGACAATCTACTCATCAATAAGGAAGAAGGTATGACTCCTGAATGTGCATATCTGTTCAGCTAAGCAGCAGTCACTTACTGCAGGCAAGGCCAATGCTACAATTCAATTAGTAACTATTTTAGAGCAACTGCTATATGCTTGATAAAAATGCTTAAAATTACAGTTACAATAGAGAGGTAAGGGAACTAAAACTCCTTGCATGGGTTTCTTGTGTACCTATTATGTGCTAGAGTATAAACATGCATTAACAATGATGTTTTGAGCTCCTAATGTGCTGAGCTAGGCACAGTTCTGGGTTTTGAGGGATGCAATAGTGAACCCTTCTGGAAAGTCTTGTCAGATCTTATCCCCGACCCCTGTATTGATTCACTGAAAAGAAATCTCTTTTTCCTGGGATTGTGAGTCATGTATAAAATGATGAAAAAAAAGGAAGAGACTTATTTTTACCAGTGCTATACTCTGATAGTTGAATAGTACCTGTCCTGGTTCCTATGTGGTTTCTAAGCCTGATGTAACTGCCCAGTGGGTTCTTCTGGCCCACTGCCCAGATAGAGCCAATTTATCAAGGCAGGGGAATTGCAATAAAGAAAGTTTAGAGCTACTAAACAGAAGACTGGAGTTTTATTATTATTCAAATCAGCCTCCCTGAAAATTCGGAGGTTAGGGTTTTTCAAAGATAGTTTGGGGGAAGCAGGGGATAGGGGGATGGCCAGGCAATGGGTGCTTATTACTGATTGGTTAGAGGTACAATCACAAGGGTGTGCGAAATGGTCCTCACGTATACTGAGTTACTACTGGGTGGGGCCACAGGTTGGCATGTCCAGATGGAGCCATCTGCTCTCAGACATACACAAAACCTGAAAAGATATCTCAAAGGCCAATCTTAGGTTCTACAATAGTGATGTTATCTGCAGGAGTAATTGGGAATGGGGAAGTTGCGTATCTTGCGACCTCTGGAATAATGGCTGGCAACTGTTGATGACTACACCTTAGCAGAATTCAGGGTCCTCCATCCTCTCAGCGTGGTGCCCTCTCATTAGCTTTACAAAGGCACTTGAGTTATGGAAAAAGGCTATTATCACTTAAACTAAACTCAGTGTCTCCCAAAGTTAGCTTGATCCAAGCCCAGGAATAATTAAGGGCAGCTTCAAGATGAAAGGCAAGAGGAGGGGTGGCCACATCAGATCTCCATCACTGCCATAATTTTCACACTGTTATAATTTTCCATTCTTCCTTTTCGAGAGCTCCAAGTTTCTTCCAATATATTAACCCTTTTTTCTTTTTAAAATTTTTATTTGGAAATTATTTCTAAGTAGTATATATGAATAGTTCAAAGAATTCCCACATTCTTTACTCAGACTCACTAATTATTACTATTTTGCCATGCTTACTTTATTGCTTTCTCTGTCTCTTTATAAATGTGTGTGCATGCATTACATATGAATGTATATTATACACTAATTGTTAATATTTTGCCATATTTACTTTTTTGCTTTCTCTCTGTCTGTATGTGTATGCATGCACTATATAAAAATGTATATATGTCACACATACGTACATTTTATATACATGTAATCATTTATATACATGTAAATATTTTTTCCAAAGCCATTTGAGAGTTTCAGACCTCATGCTCCTTTACCTCCACATCCTACATTGTGTGTTTCCTAAAAGCAAGGATATTCTCTTATATAAATGCCATATAATGATCAAATTCAGAAAATAAAAGATTAGCTAACACTATTTTATAAGATATAGTCCATTTTTCGGATTATGCTAATTGTCCCAACAATGTCCTTTATATAAATTTCCCTCTCTGACCCAGGATCTAATCCCAGATTACACGTTGCATTTTGTTGTTTTGTCTTCTTTCCCCACTCAAGTTAGCCAGAGTTTATTTCTATTGTTCATAACCAAAGAATCTTAAAAATACAATTTCCTTCTGTTTATGATATGGGAGTGCTGGGAAGGGAAGAGTGTGGTCACTTTAAATGATACAGACGTAGGGAAGGGAAGTGCTGGGTAGAGGAGGGCATGGTCCCTGGCTAGGGCTCCACCCCCATGGACCTAGGTGAGGACAGGCACTCCTGCTTTCGTGCCTAAATGTTGCATTTTCCAAGACCACCCTGTCCCGTCACGCCCCCATCCTGGGCCTATAAAAACCAGAGACCCTAGTGGGCAGACACACAGGCAGCCAGATATTGAGAGGAACACTTTGGCTGAAGAAGACACGAGTGGCTGGTCGAGAGCACACTGGCGGAAGAGCACACCGACAGACGCCAGCATGCGGGCAGACCATCAACTGGTGGGAGGAGGCAGAGTTTGGCTGGGGCCAGGGAGCGGCCCAAATCCAGGGAAAACCATCTCCCTTTTGGCTCCCCCAAACCATCTCCCTTCTGGCTCCCCCATTGGCAGAGAGTTACTTCCACTCAATAAAACTTTGCAGTCATTCTCCAAGCCCACGTGTGATCCGATTCTTCCGGTACACCAAGGCAGGAACCGGGGATACAGAAAGCCCTCTGTCCTTGTGACAAGGTAAAGGGTCTAATTGAGCCGGTTAACACAAGCTGCCTATAGACGGCAAACTAAGAGAGAACCCTGTAACACATGTCCACTGGGACAAGCTGTAAACATCCACCCCCAGACACTGCTGTGGAGTCGGAGACCCACAGCCTGCCCATCTGTATGCTCCCTTAGAGGTTTAAGCAGCGGGGCACTGAAGAAGTGAGACACACCCCATTGCACACCTTGGGAGGGGCACAAGGGAACCTTTCACGTTTCATTTATAACCATTCATTTATAACCTTTATGATATAGTAAATCATATCATATCATTTAATCTTTTTTTTCTTTTTTTGTTGAGACAGGGTCTTGGCTTTTTCACCCAGGCTGGAGGGCAGTGGCACAATCTTGGCTCACGACAGCCTCGGACTCCTGGGCTCAAGCCTTCCTCCCACCTCAGCTCCCCAAGTAGCTGGGACTACAGGCACAGGCCACAACGCCTGGCTAATTTTTTTTTTTTTTTTGTATTTTTTTCGTAGAGATGGGTTTTTGCTATATTTCCCAGGCTGGTTTCGAACTACTGAGCTCAAGCAATCCACTTGCCTCAGCCTCCCAAAGTGCTGGGATTACAGGTGTGAGTTGCTCTACCCGGCCTATATCGTTTATTCTTAATCAAGTCTTCTAGGTAGTTATTTAAATCCGTTTTAAAAATCAGTACTATGAGGCTCAGAGAAGTTAAAAAACTTGCCCATCATGACACAGTTAAATTCTAGGGCCAGGATTTTAATCCAAGTCTTTTTTACTCTGAAGTCCCTCCTTATTCCATTGCAGGCCTGGCAGATATTCGTAAACCACAATCCTTGCATCAGGAATCCTACAGGCTAGTGTGAAGTGAGACAGATAAACAGAAAATGTTATTTGTTTGGCAGTAACACCTAACCACAACAGTATGTACAAGGTATAGTGGAACATAGTCAATGAACTGATTTCAAGAATGATGAGAAATATGGGCAGGGCTTCAACAGGAATAGAAGGAAATAAAATCCATTTTATTCCTTGATGCAAACTGGGTGTTTATAGATTGTCTGTCTACTGTCCAAAGCATGATTAATATCAATGCTAATCCACTAACCTCCAACGTATGCTCAGGAAGTTCCTCTTTTAGCTGGCTAACATTGTTAACTTTGACATCTACTAATGCAACATCACCTCCTGAATGTTAGGGACTCAAATAGTTCCTATACCATTTCAACTCTTTGTTGGCCATTTTGATTAATGTTGACATTATCTAGTTCTGACATTTAGCTGAAACATATTGCTAAGATCCTAATCTGTAAACTTGCTTAAAATATGTCCTGTTTAGTTTGATAGTTTTAAAATATTGACATTATAAAAGGAGTTCTGAAGGTAAAGGGTCTGATCCCTTCAAGAAATCTAGAGTCCTTTCCTTTCTCTTTGTGTAAAAAATCAAATGAAAAGTATTAGGAGTAGGGAAAACCGGAGTTATAAAATGAGAGCAAATAGCATCTCTCATTTTGTGGCTTTAGATCCAAACCTGGTGACAAAGAGAAAATACGTAAAGGTCAGGAGCTTAGATGGCATCCAGGGAGCTGAAGCTTGGAACAGTTGTGAGTAGTCTCAGAGTAATAGGAAGGTGTTAGTCCACCAATTTGCCCCTGTGCTCAGTCAGAAGTCTTAGAATTTTCTGGGGACCCTTAAAGGGACCTGAGCAGTCTGGGAAGAAGAGGAAGATCTGGATAAGTATTCATTGATAGTATCTGTTACTGATAAGAATATTTCGTTTGTATTTAATAGACAGATCTTCTTTTAGTACTTAGCTCTCATGGTAAGTTATTCATAAGTAACATGCCTGGCAACAGTTGGTGCTCACGTAATGTTGAATTGGATTAAGCTGAAAGTGGCTGATAAGGCTATCCACACAGATTTATCTTAGCGTGGCAGGGCCCAGGCACTCAACCACCAAAGGCAAGGTAGGAGTGGTCACCATAATAAACAGCAGAATCACAGCAGCCAGCTGAATAGTCTGATTCCTGCAGAACTACAGCATTGCTAGTTGATCATGGTGTTCCTGGAAGTGAAATATTTAGTTGGTGCAAGGGTAATTTCAATTACAATTGAAAGTAATGGCAAAAAACCGGAATTACATTTGCACCAACTTAACAGATAGGAAGCCTACCGAATTTTTACTTGATCTACATAAATTGAAAAGTTCCAGGTCAAGTGAAAAAAAGTCTAATCTGAATCCTAAAAAGAGAGAATTATGGCCCTCAAACAATTCCCAGACTTGAGCCTGTTTATAGACCTAGAATGAAAGGAAGACCAGGTACCCTAGAGGAAAGACTCCATATACTACTGAATATTTATACTATTAATCTTTCCCCTGGCCTTCCCCAAAGGGACATACAGCCTTTTATGGAGTAACTCCGCATTGGGGAAGGGAAATAATCAAACCTTTCAGGGACTACTAGACACTGGTTCTGAACTGACACTAATTCCGGGAGACCCAAAATATCACTGTGATTCACAGTCAATGTGTGGAAGTCAGGTGATTAATGGAATTTTAGCCTAGGTCTATCTTACAGTGGTCCTGCACCTTCACAGTGTGAAAATACACAGTGGACCAGTGGGTCCCTGAACCCATCTTGTGGTTATTTCCCCAATTCTAGAATGCATAATTGGAATAGACATATCCAGCAGCTGACAGAAGCCCCCACATTAGTTCCCTAACCTGTGGAGTGAGGGCTATCATGGTGGGACAGACCAAATGAAAGCTATTAGGGCTGCCTCTACCTAGGAAAATAGTAAACCAAAAGCAATACTGCATTCTTGGAGGAATGGCAGAGATTAGCGCCACCATCAAAGACTTGAAAGATATGGGGGTGGTGATTCCCACCACATTCTCATTCAACTCTCCTATTTGGCCTGTGCAGAAGACAGATGGATCTTGGAAAATGATAGTGGGTTATTATAAGTTTAACCAGGTGATGATTCCAATTGTAGTAGCTTTACCAGATGTGGTTCCATTTTTTACACAAATTAACACAACCGCTAGTACCTGGCAGACAGCTAATGAATTTGGCAGATGCTTTTTCTCCATTTCTGTTAATAAAGATTTCTAGAAGCAGTTTTCTTTCAGCTGGCAAGGCTAGTAATACACCTTCACTCTCCTACCTTAGCAATGCATGAACTCTCCAACTCTGTGACATACTTTTTTTTTTTTGAGACGGAGTCTGCGTCACCCAGGCTGGAGTGCAATGGCATGATCTCGGCTCACTGCAACCTCCATCTCCCAGGTTCAAGTGATTCTCCTGCCTCAGCCTCCAGAGTAGTTGGGATTACAGGTGCCTGCCACCATGCCTGGCTAATTTTTTTATTTTTAAGTAGAGACAGGTTTTCACCATGTTGGCCAGGCTGGTCTTGAACTCCTGACCTCAAGTGATTCACCCGCCTCAGCCTCCCAAAGTGTTGGGATTACAGGCATGAGCCACCACGCCTGGCCTGTGACATACTTTAGTTTGCAGGAATCTTGATCACTTTCCCTTTCTCAAGATATCACACTGGCCCATCACATTCCTGACACTATGCTAATTAGTCTTAGTAAGCAAGAAGTAGCAACTACTCTAGACTTGTTGGTAAGACATTTGTGTGTCAGAGAGTGGGAAATAAATTTGACAAAAATTCAAGAGCCTTGGTGAAATTTCTAGGGGATTGATGGTATCGGACAGGTCATATCACTCTAAGGTGAATAATAAGTGTTGCATCTGGCCCCTTCAACGACCAAAAAATACGTAAAATGCCTAGTGGGCCTCTTTGTATTTTGGAAGTGATATATTCCTTATTTGGGTGTCTGGCCCACTTACCCAGTGACCCAAAAAATTGCTAATTCTGAGTGGGGCCCAGAACAAGAGAAGGCTCTTCAACAAGAAAAATAAAGCATGTGGGGCAGGGCCAGGGTGGGGGTCATGCTGTGTTAGACAGTGGCTGGAGAGGGTGTCTGAAAGGCGATATTTGCACAGAGGCAGGAGTGAAATGAAGATGCTGCTGCGCTGTGCGGGAAAAGAAACCCAGGCTGCTGTGCAAGCTATGCGATTTGGGCCATATGACCAACCAGATACAATGGTGCTTGAAGTGTCAGTGGCAGAGAGAGAGAGGCTGTTTGGAACCTTTGGCAGGCCCCTATAGGTGAATTGCAGTGGAGGACCTTCAGATTTTGGAACAAAGCCATGCTATCTTCTTTGAATAACCTCCTCCTCCTCCCCCATCCTCCCCACTCCCCCCTCCCCCTCCCCATCCTCCCCCTCCCCCCATCCTCCCCCTCCCCCATCCTCCCCCTCCCCCATCCTCCCCCTCCTCCCCCCTCCCCCTCCTCCCCCCTCCCCCACCCTCCTCCCTCTCCCCTCCTCCCCCTTCTCCTCCCCCTTTTCCCCCCCTCCTCCCTCTTCTCCCCCTCCTCCTCGTCCTCCTCCTCCTCATCCTTCTTCTTCTTCTTCCTCCTCTCCCTCCTCCCCCTCCTCCTCCCCCTCCTCCCCCTTCCCCCCTCCTCATCCTCCTCCTCCTCATCCTTCTTCTTCTTCTTCCTCCTCTTCCTCCTCCCCCTCCTCCTCGTCCTCCTTCTCCTCGTCCTTCTTCTTCCTCCTCCCCCTCCCCCGTCTCCCCTTCTCCCCCTCCTCCCCCTTCTCCCCCTCTTCCCCCTTCTCCCCCTCCTCCCCTTTCTCCCCCTCCTCCCCCTTCTCCCCCTCCTCCTCGTCCTCCTCCTCCTCATCCTGGAGTGCAGTGGTGTGATCTCAGCTCACTGCAGCCTCTGACTCCCTGGTTCAAGCGACTCTCCTGCTTCAGCCTCCCAAGTAGCTGAGATAACAGGCACACACCACCATGCCCAACTAATTTTTGTATTTTTAGTAGAGACGGGGTTTCTCCATGTTGGCCAGGATGGTCTGTATCTCCTGACCTCATGATCCGCCTGCCTCCACCTCTCAAAGTGCTGGGATTACAAGCATGAAACTATTCTTCTTTTGAGAAACAGCTCTTGGCCTGATACTGGGCCTTAGAGGCTGGACATTTAACTGTAGGCCACCATAGTGCCATCCACCTGAGCTGTCTATCATGAACTGGATGTTATCCAACTCACCAAGCCATAAAATTTGGCATGCACAGCACACTCCATCACCAGACGGAAGTGGTATATACATGATTGGACCTGAGCAGGCCCTGAAGGTACAAGTAAGTTTTTTTTTTATTATTTATTTATTTATTTTTGAGACGGAGTCTCGTTCTGTTGCCCAGGCTGGAGTGCAGTGGCGCAATCTCGGCTCATTGCAAGCTCCGCCTCCTAGGTTCACGCCATTCTCCTTCCTCCGCCTCCCGAGTAGCTGGGACTACAGGCGCCCACTACCACGCCCAGCTAATTTTTTTTTTTTTTGTATTTTTTTAGTAGAGACGGGGTTTCACCGTGTTAGCCAGGATGGTCTCGATCTCCTGATCTTGTGATCCGCCCGCCTCGGCCTCCCAAAGTGCTGGGATTACAGGTGTGAGCCACCGCGCCCGGTCACAAGTAAGTTATTAATACGTGAAGTAGTAGCCCAAATAAATGTTCATGGTCCCCATTCCTGCTATTACGTTGGTGCAAAAGTAATTGTGGTTTTAACCATTACCCTTTACAGCAAAAACAGCAATTACTTTTGCATCAACCTAACTATATTATCCTCTCTTTGCTAGCCCACACCCATGAGGCCACAGGGAGTTCCCTCCAATCATTTGACAGAAGAAAATAGAAGTTTTAGGCCTGGGTTACAGATAGTTCTTTAAGATGGGCTGGAATCGTATGAAAGTACACAGCTGCAGCACTGCGGTACATTTTCTGGGACATTCCTGAAGACAGTGGTGAAGGAAAATCCTTCCAGTGGGCAGAACTCTGAGCAGTGTGCCTGGATGTTCATTTTGCTTGGGAGGAGAAATTGCCAGATATGATTATATACTAATTCATGGGCAGTAGACAATAGTTTGGCTGCCTGATCTGGGACTTGGAAGGGACGTGATTAGAAAACTTTTGACAAGGAAATTTGAGGAAGAGGTATGTGAATAGACCCTCCATAATGGGCAAAAAATCATGAAGACAGTTGTGTCCTATGTGAATGCTCACCAAAGGGTGACCTCAGCAGAGGAAATTTTAATAATCGCGTAGATAGAATAACCTGTTCTGTGGACACCAGTCAGCCTCTTTTCCAGCAACCCCCTATCACCTAGTGTGCTCATGAACAAAAGTAACCACGTTGGCGTGGCAGGGATGGAGGTTATGCACGGGCTCAGCAATATGGACTTCTACTCACCAAGGCTGACCTGGCTATGGCCACTGCTGAGTGACCCATTTGTTAGCAGCAGAGACCAACAGTGAACCCCAGATATGGCACAATTCCCTAGGGCAACAAGCCAGCTACCTGGTGGGTAGTTGGTTACATTGGGCCATTTCCATCATGGAAGGGGCAGTGCTTGTTCTTACTGGAATAGACACTTACTCTGGGTATGTATTTGTCTTTCATGCAAAACTTGCTTCTGTCAAAACTACTATTGTGGACTTACAGAATAGCTTATCCACTGTCATGGTATTCCACACAGCACTGTTTTATCAAATAATTTACTTCATAGCAAATGAAGTGCAGTAATGGGCCCATGAGCATGGAATTCACTGTTCTTACCGTATTCCCCACCATCCTGAAGCAGCTGGCTGAGTAGAACTTGGAATGGCCTTTTGAAGACTCAATTACAGGGCCAGGTAGGTGTCAATACTTTGCAAGGGCAGGGCAAGGTCCTCCAGAAGGCCATATATGCTCTGAATTAGTGCCCAATATATGGTTCTATTTCTCCCAAAGCCAGGATTAATAGCTCTGGAAATTAAGGGGTAGAACTAAGAGTGGCACCACAATTACCCCTCAAAACCCACTAGCAAAATTGTTGCTTCCTCTTCCTGTGACCTTATGTTGCCTGGCCTAGAAGACTTAGTCCCAAAGGGAGGAATGCTTCCACAAAGAGACACAGAATGATTCCATTGAACTGGAAGCTAAGACTGTTGCCCACCCATCTTGGGCTCCTTGTGCCTCTGAATCAACAGGCAAAGAAGAGAGTTACTGTGTTGGCTGAGTGTTAATCCTGACTACCAAGGGGGAAATTGGACTACTATTTCACCATGGAGATAAGAAACAGTATGTTTGGAATACAGGATATCCCTTTAGGACATCTCTTAGTGTTACCATGCCCTGTGATTTAAGTCAGTTTCCAACTACAATGAACCAATCCAGGCAGGACTACTAATGGCCAGACCCCTTAGGAATGAAGGTCTGGGTCACCCCACCTGTCAAAAAACTGACTAGTTGAGGTGCTTGAAGGCAAAGGGAATATTGAATGTGTACTGGAAAAAGGTAGTTATATATACCAGCTATGACCACATGACTAGTTACAGAAATGAAGACCTTAGTTGTCATGAGTATTTCTTCCTTATTTTGGTATGGAAGAAGTGCGTGTGTGTAGGCAAATATCTTTTTTTCTTCCCTATATCATCCCCTTATCATGTAACTAAGATGTATAACTTTATATCATAGTCTTTAAGTATTGTTAGCTTTATGTAACAGTATTTAAGTTTTGAGATAGCAGGAAGATTAAACATCACTCAAGGAAAGGGGGTTAGTGTATTTTGGTTATATACAGTATCATGTTAGGTGGAATTATGTCCTTGCTATTGACTTCGTTTGGAGATTAATTATGCATAGGAGTGCCAAGTTGGCAAGGGTTGGACTTGTGATGGTTAATTTTGTACGTCAACATGACTGAGCCTCAGGGTACCTAGATATTTAGTCAAACATTATTCTGAGTGTTCCTGTAATAGTGTTTTTGAATGAGATTAACATTTAATTTACCTTGGTAGATTGAGTAAGCAGATTGCCCTTCCTGACATGGGTGGGCCTCATCCAATTAATTGAAGTCCTAAGTAGAACCAAATGGCTGACATTCCTCATGTAAGAGAGAATTCCTCCTGCTGGCCTGTCTGCCTTTGAACTGGGACGTGGACTTTTCCCTGCCTTCACATTCAAACTCAAAGATTGGCTTTTCCTGGTTCCCAAACCTGCCAGCCTTTGGACTGGAACTACATCATCAGTTCTTCTGGATCTCAGGCCTTTGCACTCAAACCAGAACAACATAATTGGCTCTCTTGAGTCTCTAACTTCCCGACTCACCCTGCAGGTCTTGGAAATTAAGACTAGCCTGGGCAAAAAAGCAAGATCTCGTCGTTACAAATAATAATAACAAAGTTAGCCTGGCATGGTGGCATGCACCTGTAGTCCCAGCTACTTGGGAAGCTGAGGTGTGAGTATTGCTTGAGCCCAGGAGGCCAAGGCTGCAGTGAACTATGATTGTGCCACTGTACTTGAGCCTGGGTGACAAAGTGAGAGACCCTGTCTCAATTTTTTTTCTTTTTGTCTTTGATTTTCTGCAGTTTCAATGTAATATGCCTGTGTGTAAATGTCTTGATATATAACCTGCTTGGTGTTTTCTGGGCTTCTTGGATCTGTGGTATGGTGTCTATCATTATTCTTGAAAATTCTTAGTTATTTGGAGTAATTATTTTGTTCCTTTCTTCTCCTTCTGATATTCCCTTTACGTATATGTCATACCATTTGTAATCACCCCATATTGGCTGTTACATTCTATTCCTCCCCCCCACAACTTGTTTCCAATTTGCTTTTCAGTTTGGGGTTTTTATTGACATATCTTTAAGTTCATTGATTATTTCCTTAACTGTGTCCAGTCTACTGGTGAGGCCATCAAAGGCATTCTTCATTTCTGTTATATATTTTTTTGATTTTAAAAATTCCTTTTGAATTATTTTTAGGGTTCTTATTTCTCTGCTTACATAACCATCTGTTTTACTTGTTGGTAACATTTTCATTAGAGCTCTTAGCATATTAATTATAGTTCTGTTAAGTTTCTTGTCTGATAGTTCCAAATTTTGTGTCATACCTGAGTCTGGTTCTGAAGCTTGTTCTAGCTCTTAGACTATGTTTCTGCTTTCTAGCATACCTTGCCATTTTTTGTTCAAAGCTGGACATGATGTATTGAGTAAAAGAAACTGAGTTAAATAGGCTCGTATCGTGAGGTTTTGTGTTTATCTGGCTAAAAGCTAGGTTAGGTTTACTATTTGCCATAGCTGTAGGTGTCAGAGGCTAAAACTTGCTCTAACGTCCTTGTTTCTGTCTCCCCTGTTGTGTTTGGATTTTTTTTCTTTCTTTTCTTTTCTTTTTTAGACAGAGACTCACTCTGTTGCTCAGGCTGGAGTGCGCTGACACAATGCAACTTCTGCCTCCTGGGTTCAAGCAATTCTCCTGACTCAGCCTCCCAAGTAGTTGGGGTTACAGGCATGCGCCACCACGCCCGGATAATTTTTGTATTTTTAGTAGAGATAGAGTTTCGCCATGTTGGCCAGGCTAGTCTCGAACTCCTGACCTCAGGTGATCCACCTGCTTCAGCCTCCCAAAGTGCTGGGATTACAGGCATGAGCCACCGTACCCAGCCTGTCTTTGGATTTCTTCAGAGACGCCTTCCAAAACCAGTCTGAGCCTTGAAGTTACTTCAGTTGTAATCCCCTGTTATTATGTAGGAGCCTGACTGATGTGGTGGTAAGGAGAGGTATATTAGGATTCTCTAGAGGGTCAGCATGAATAGAATAGATGTATATATGAAGGGGAGTTTATTAAGGAGTATTGACTCACACGATCACAAAGTGAAGTCCCATAATAGGCTGTCTGCAAGTTGAGGAGCAAGGAAGCTAGTCCAAGTCCCAAAACCTCAAAAGTAGGGAAGCCAACAGTGCAACCTTCAGTTGTGGCTGAAGGCCCAAGATCCCCTGGCAAACCACTGGTATAAGTCCAAGAGTCCAAAAGCTGAAGAAGTTGGAGTCCAATATTCGAGGAAAGGAAGCATCCAGCACAGGAGAAAGATGAAGGCCGGAAGATTCAGCAAAGTCAAGTCCTTCCATATTCTTCTGCCTGCTTTTATCCTAGCCATGCTGGCAGCTGATTAGATGGTGCCTATCCAGATTGAGGGTAGATCTGCTTCTCCCAGTCCACCCACTCAAATGTTAATCTCCTTTGGCAATACTCTCACAGACACACCCAAGAACAACACTTTGTATCTTTCAATCCGATGAAGTTGACACTCAATATTAACCATCACAACAGAGGAAGCATTCTATAATTCTAACGTTATGTCTTATTCTGCTAGTCTTTTATTGAGCCTATGTCCTAGGGCTATAACTTTCCCAAGTGCTTCTCAGCTCTTTTTCCTCCCTTAGGTAGGGCAAGAAGGCTAGAAAGTTTTGGAATTGGGTATTTTTCATTCTCTGGGTAGGTAAGGCTCTGGAAAATAATTTCCCTGAGGGAAGGGTTTTGTTAAGAAGAACAGAATGCTGTAGGTGTATTTCACAGGCATTGCTTTTTCCTCCCCCTGCTGGAAGCGTGAAAGGATTTTTCTCTGAGAACCTGGTGGGGGTTCCTAAGGGTCTCCCTAAAGTGTGGGGGTCTCCCTAAAATCGAGCCCCCAGAGTTTTAACTCTCAAACTAGTCCGCAGGGAGCCTCCAGTAATTTGCCAATTACAGTTTGCTTAAGTATTCGTACCACATTAGCAACTTCAGTGAGATAACTTTCATGTGACTCAAAATTGAGAAGAAATGAAAGAAAATATTGGTAATTTGTGTATTAAAAATTCCTTTGCACAGCAAAACTCATTGCGAACAAAATTAAAAGACAAACGATAACTAGGAAAATATTTGCTACTCAAATGACAAATAAAGGCCTAAATATTTCAAAAATTGAGAAAAAAGAACAATTATTTAGAAAAATGGACAAAAGATAGAAACATACATTTTACAGAAACAAAAGCTTTTCTATATGTGAAAACATGCTTAATCTCAGTCATGAGATATACAAATTAAAACTTGTTTATGTTGTTGATTTATCAGTTTTCATACATCAGATTGGTAAACATCCAGAATTTCGACAACATAGTCTATTGGGAAGGCTATATAGGAATTAGGCACTCTGGCACTCTGACACATCTCTGGGAGAATTGTGAATGACACAACTTTGGAATGGAATTTGGCAACATACTAGCAAAATTACATATTTATTTACTTTTTTATTGTTGTTTAGACACAGGGTCACCGAGTCACCCAGGCTGGTCCTGAACCTCTGGCCCCAAGTGATCCTCCCACCTTGACCCCACAAAGTGCTAAGACCACAGACATGAGCCATCCAACTTGGCCTCATTTACCTTTTGACTCAGCAATCTTACTTCCAGAAGTATGGAAGTGTGATTCCAGAAGTGTAATTCCAAAGATATATCAACAAAAATAAAATACAACTTATGCATTTCATTGTGATTTAATTTATAATAACAAATGATTGGGGATATCTCAAATGTTCATTAATAGGGGACTAGTTGAAGAAATGATGGTACAACCACACAATGAAGTACTAGGAAGCTGTGAAAACTGATGAAAAGATCACTGTATATTGATATAGAGTGATTTCTAGAATATATTGTTGGGGGGGGGAAGTAAGGTACAAAACAAGTTTTAGTATGCCAATTTTTGCAAAATAAAATAAAATAAACTAGCAAACCAAAATCTATTAAGGCGTTCCATGTGAAGAGAGAGAGAACAGCATGTAGAAGACAGCCATAGTAGTGAGATTTCTGTAAATTTAGGTTATATAGTTTTGACTTTGAAACCATGTAAATGTTTTACATGCTTAAGAAAAGATTAAATGAAGAAAAAATCATACCAGTCCTTAACAATAAAAAATTTCTTCAAGTGATGCAATTTCATTTTAATACAACAAAAACAAAAAAATGCTATAAAAATCCTAAATGATCAGGGGTGGAGCCAAGATTGCCAAATAGGAACAGCTCCTGTCTGCAGCTCCCAGCCTGAGCGACACAGAAGGTGGGTGATTTCTGCATTTCTCTTTGAGGTACCGGTTTCATCTCACTAGGGAGTGCCAAACAGTGGGTGCAGGACAGTCGGTGAAGCATACTGTGCGCAAGCGGAAGCAGGGCGAGACATTGCCTCACTCGGGAAGCACAAGGGGTCAGAGAGTTCCCTTTCCTAGTCAAAGAAATGGGTAACAGAGGGCACCTGGAATATTGGGTCAGTCCCACCCTAATATTGCGCTTTTCCAACGGGCCTGGAAAACAGCACACTAGGAGATTGTGTCCCGCACCTGGCTTGGAGGGTCCCATGCCCATGGAGTCTCGCTGATTGCTAGCACAGCAGTCTGAGATCAAGCTGCAAGGCAGCAGCGAGGCTGGGGGAGGGGCGCCCGCCATTGCCCAGGCTTGCTTAGATAAACAAAGCAGCCAGGAAGCTCGAACTGGGTGGAGCCCACCACAGCTCAAGGAGGCCTGCCTGCCTCTGTAGGCTCCACCTCTAGGGGCAGGGCACAGACAAAAAGTCAGCAGGAACCTCCACAGACTTAAATGTCCCTGTCTGACTGACAGCTTTGAAGAGAGTAGTGGTTCTCCCAGCACGCAGCTGGAGATCTGAGAACGGACAGACTGCCTCCTAAAGTGGGTCCCTCACCCCTGAGCAGCCTAACTGGGAGGCAACCCCCCAGTAGGGACAGACTGACACCTCGCTCGGCCGGGTATTCCTCTGAGACAAAACTTCCAGAGGAACTATCAGACAGCTGAATTTGTGGTCTCATGAAAATCCACAGTTCTGCAGCCACCACACTGACACCCAGCCAAACAGGGTCTGGAGTGGACCTCTAGTAAACTCCAACAGACCTGCAGCTGAGGGTCCTGTCTGGTAGAAGGAAAACTAAGAAACAGAAAGGACATCCACACCAAAAACCCATCTGTACATCACCATCATCAAAGACCAAAAGTAGATAAAACCACAAAGATGGGGAAAAAACAGAGCAGAAAAACTGGAAACTCTAAAAAGCAGAGCACCTCTCCTCCTCCAAAGGAACGCAGTTCCTCACCAGCAACGGAACAAAGCTGGATGGAGGATGACCTTGACGAGTTGAGAGAAGAAGGCTTCAGACGATCAAACTACTCTGAGCTACAGGAGGAAATTCAAAACAATAGCAAAGAAGTTAAAAACTTTGAAAAAAAATTAGAAGAATGGATAACTAGAATAACCAATGGAGAGAAGGGCTTAAAGGAGCTGATAGAGCTGAAAGCCAAGTATCGAGAACTACGCGAAGATTGCAGAAGCCTCGGTAGCAGATGCGATCAACTGGAAGAAAGGGTATCGCTGATGGAAGATGAAATGAATGAAATGAAGTGAGAAGGGAAGTTTAGAGAAAAAAGAATAAAAAGAAATGAACAAAGCCTCCAAGAAATTTGGGACTATGTGAAAAGACCAAACCTATGTCTGATTGGTGTACCTGAAAATGACGGGGAGAATGGAACCAAGTTGGAAAACACTCTGCAAGATATTATCCAGGAGAACTTCCCCAATCTAGCAAGGCAGGCCAACATTCAGATTCAGGAAATACAGAGAACGCCACAAAGATACTCCTCGAGAAGAGCAACTCCAAGACACATAATTGTCAGATTCACTAAAGTTGAAATGAAGGAAAAATGTTAAGGGCAGCCAAAGAGAAAGGTCGGGTTACCCACAAAGGGAAGCCCATCAGACTAACAGCTGATCTGTTGGCAGAAACTCTACAAGCCAGAAGAGAGTGGGGGCCGATATTCAACATTCTTAAAGAAAAGAATTTCCAACCCAGAATTTCATATCCAGCCAAAATAAGCTTCATAAGTGAGGGAGAAATAAAATACTTTACAGACAAGCAAACGCTGAGTGATTTTGTCACCACCAGGCCTGCCCTAAAAGAGCTCCTGAAGGAAGCACTAAACATGGAAAGGAACAACCAGTACCAGCCACTGCAAAAACATGCCAAATTGTAAAGACCATCGAGGCTAGGAAGAAACTGCATCAACTAACGAGCGAAATAACCAACTAACATCATAATGACAGGATCAAATTCACACACAACAATATTAACTTTAAATGAAAATGGGCTAAATGCTCCAATTAAAAGACACAGACTGGCAAACTGGATAAGGAGTCAGGACCCATCAGTGTGCTGTATTCAGGAAACCCATCTCACGTGCAGAGACACACATAGACTCAAAATAAAGGGATGGAAGAAGATCTATCAAGCAAATGGAAAACAAAAAAAGGCAGGGGTTGCAATCCTAGTCTCTGATAAAATAGACTTTAAACCAACAAAGATCAAAAGAGACAAAGAAGACCATTACATAATGGTAAAGGGATCAATTCAACAAGAAGAGCTAATTATCCTAAATATATATGCACCCAACACAGGAGCACCCAGATTCATAAAGCAAGTCCTGAGTGACCTACAAAGGGACTTAAACTCCCACACAATAATAATGGGAGATTTTAACACCCCACTGTCAATATTAGACAGATCAACAAGACAGAAAGTTAACAAGGATATCCAGGAATTGAACTCAGCTCTGCACAAAGCGGACCTAATAGACATCTACAGAACTGTCCACCCCAAATCAATAGAATATACATTTTTTTCAGCACCACACCACACCTATTCCAAAATTGACCACATAGTTGGAAGTAAAGCTCTCCTCAGCAAATGTAAAAGAACAGACATTATAACAAACTGTCTCTCAGACCACAGTGCAATCAAACTAGAACTCAGGATTAAGAAACTCACTCAAAACCGCTCAACTACATGGAAACTGAATAACCTGCTCCTGAATGACTATTGGGTACATAATGAAATGAAGGCAGAAATAAAGATGTTCTTTGAAACCAACGAGACCAAAGACACAACATACCAGAATCTCTGGGACACGTTCAAAGCAGTGTGTAGAGGGAAATTTATAGCACTAAATGCCCACAAGACAAAGCAGGAAAGATCCAAAATTGACACCGTAACATCACAATTAAAAGAACTAGAAAAGCAAGAGCAAACACATTCAAAAGCTAGCAGAAGGCTAGAAATAACTGAAATCAGAGCAGAACTGAAGGAAATAGAGACACAAAAAACCCTTCAAAAAATTAATGAATCCAGGAGCTGTTTTTCTGAAAAGATCAACAAAATTGATAGACTGCTAGCAAGACTAATAAAGAAGAAAAGAGAGAAGAATCAAATAGATGCCATAAAAATGAAAAAGGGGATATCACCACCAATCCCACAGAAATACAAACTACCATCAGAGAATACTACAAACACCTCTATGCAAATAAACTAGAAAATCTAGAAGAAATGGATAAATTCCTCGACAAATACACCCTCCCAAGACTAAACCAGGAAGAAGTTGAATCTCTGAATAGACCAATAACAGGTTCTGAAATTGTGGCAATAATCAATAGCTTACCAACCAAAAAGAGTCCAAGACCTGATGGATTCACAGCCGAATTCTACCAGAGGTACAAGGAGGAACTGGCACCATTCCTTCTGAAACTATTCCAATCAATAGAAAAAGAGGGAATCCTCCCTAACACATTTTATGAAGCCAGCATCGTCCTGATACCAAAGCCTGGCAGAGACGTAACCAAAAAAGAGAATTTCAGACCAATATCCTTGATGAACATTGATGCAAAAATCCTCAATAAAATACTGGCAAACCGAATCCAGCAGCACATCAGAAAGCTTATACACTGTGATCAAGTGGGCTTCATCCCTGGGATGCAAGGCTGGTTCAACATATGCAAATCAATAAATGTAATCCAGCATATAAACAGAACCAAAGACAAAAACCACATGATTATCTCAATAGATGCAGAAAAGGCCTTTGACAAAATTCAACAACCCTTCATGCTAAAAACTCTCAATAAATTAGGTATTGATGGGACATATCTCAAAATAATGAGCTATCTATGACAAACCCACAGCCAATATCATACTGAATGGGCAAAAACTGGAAGCATTCCCTCTGAAAACTGGCACAAGACAGGGATGCCCTCTCTCACCACTCCTATTCAACATAGTGCTGGAAGTTCTGGCCAGAGCAATCAGGCAGGAGAAGGAAATAAAGAGTATTCAATTAGGAAAAGAGGAAGTCAAATTGTCCCTGTTTGCAGATGACATGATTGTATATCTAGAAAACCCCATTGTCTCAGCCCAAAATCTCCTTAAGCTGATTAGCAACTTCAGCAAAGTCTCAGGATACAAAATCAACGTACAAAAATCACAAGCATTCTTGTACACCAATCACAGACAGAGAGCCAAATCATGAGTGAACTCCTATTCATAATTGCTTCAAAGAGAATAAAATACCTAGGAATCCAACTTACAAGGGATGTGAAGGACCTCTTCAAGGAGAACTACAAACCACTGCTCAATGAAATCAAAGAGGATACAAACAAATGGAAGAACATTCCATGCTCATGGGTAGGAAGAATGAATATCGTGAAAATGGCCATACTGCCCAAGGTAATTTATAGATTCAATGCCATCCCCATCAAGCTACCAATGACTTTCTTCACAGAATTGGAAAAAACTACTTTAAAGTTCGTATGGAACCAAAAAAGAGCCCGCATCTCCAAGTCAATCCTAAGCCAAAAGAACAAAGCCGGAGGCATCACGCTACCTGACTTCAAACTATACTACAAGGCTACAGTAACCAAAACAGCATGGTACTGGTACCAAAACAGAGACATAGATCAATGGAACAGAACAGAGCCCTCAGAAATGATGCCGCATATCTACAACTATCTGATCTTTGACAAACCTGACAAAAACTAGAAATGGGGAAAGGATTCCCTATTTAATAAATGGTGCTGGGAAAACTGGCTAGCCATATGCAGAAAGCTGAAACTGGATCCCTTCCTTACACCTTATACAAAAATTAATTCAAGATGGATTAAAGACTTAAATGTTAGACCTAAAACCATTAAAATCCTACAAGAAAACCTAGGCAATACCATTCAGGACAGAGGCATGGGCAAGGACTTCATGTCTAAAACACCAAAAGCAATGGCAACAAAAGCTAAAATTGACAAATGGGATCTAATTAAACTAAAGAGCTTCTGCACAGCAAAAGAAACTACCATCAGAGTGAACAGGCAACCTACAGAATGGGAGAAAATTTTTGCAACCTACTCATCTGACAAGGGGCTAATATCCAGAATCTACTATGAACTCAAACAAATTTACAAGAAAAAAACAAACAACCCCATCAAAAAGTGGGCAAAGGACATGAACAGACACTTCTCAAAAGAAGACATTTATACAGCCAAAAAACACATGAAGAAATGCTCATCATCACTGGCCATCAGAGAAATGCAAATCAAAACCACAGTGAGATACCATCTCACACCAGTTAGAATGGCCATCATTAAAAATCAGGAAACAACAGGTGCTGGAGAGGATGTGGAGAAATAGGAACACTTTTACACTGTTGGTGGGACTGTAAACTAGTTCAACCATTGTGGAAGTCAGTGTGGCCATTCCTCAGGGATCTAGAACTAGAAATACCATTTGACCCAGCCATCCCATTACTGGGTATATACCCAAAGGACTATAAATCATGCTTCTATAAAGACACATGCACACGTATGTTTATTGTGGCACTATTCACAATAGCAACGAATTGGAACCAACCCAAATGTCCAACAACGATAGACTGGATTCAGAAAATGTGGCACATATACACCATGGAATACTAAGCAGCCATAAAAAATGATGAGTTCATGTCCTTTGTAGGGATATGGATGAAACGGGAAAACATCATTCTCAGTAAACTATCGCAAGGACAAAAAACCAAACACTGCATGTTCTCACTCATAGGTGGGAATTGAACAATGAGAACTCATGGACACAGGAAGGGGAACATCACACTCCGGGGACTGTTGTGGGGTGGGGGGAGGGGGGAGGGACAGCATTAGGAGATATACCTAATGCTAAATGACGAGTTAATGGGTGCAGGAAATCAACATGGCACATGGATACATATGTAACAAACCTGCACATTGTGCACATGTACCCTAAAACCTAAAGTATAAAAAAAAAAAAAAAATCCTAAACGATGTTCAGTAGTCTTATTGTCATTTTGAAACTCTAAGTTTATTGTAGAATAAAGCAAATAAGTAATTATGTTGTGTTTTGAAATCAAGATTTTCAACATAAGAAAGAAAACTAAGCATAAAATCAAAGGAGTTTAGTAAAAACCATGTAATTTGTCCAGGCATAGTGGCTCGCACCTATAATCCCAGTACTCAGGAGACCAAGGTGGGAGAATTACTTGGGCCCAGGAGTTTGAGACCAGCCTGGGCAGCATAGGGAGATCTTGTCTCTACCAAAAACAAACAAACAAACAAACAAACAAACAAACAAAAAAATTAGTTGAGTGTGGTGATATGCACCTGTAGTAGTCCCAACTACTTAGGAGGCTGAGGCGGGTGGGTAGTTTGAGCCGAGAAGTCTGAGGCTGCAGTGAGCTATGATGGTGCCACTGCACTCCAGCCTAGGCAACAGACTGAGACCCTGTCTCAAAAACAAACAAACAAAAAACTATACAATTTTATATTTAAACCAGAAATACAGTAAGAATTTTATTCCCATTAAAAAATAATTTTTCTAGTTCTGTTCACTGAAAAAGTCTGTAAGCCATGACAACCCTGTGGCAATAAGCATTCATATATTCCAGAATGTCATATATAAACACAATTCCTCAATAAAAGGAACCGGAGATCTGATTCCAATTCTTTGGCCGTACTAATTTTCATTCTGAAACACAGTGTCTAAGGGTTTTCCTTTCCTGCATCCTCAGTAGCATGTGTTATTTCTGTCTTTTTGATAATGGCCATTTAAACTGGGGTGAGATGAGATCTCATTGTGGTTTTGATTTGCATTTCTCTAATCACTAGTGATGTTGAGCATTTTTTTCACATATCTGTTGGCCATTCGTATGTCTTCTTTTGATAAATATCTATTCAGATCTTTTGCCCATTTTTATGTTGGATTATTTGGTTTTTGGTACTAAGGTGTTTGAGATCCTTATATATTCTGGTTATTAATGCCTTGTTGAATGAATAGTTTACAAATATTTTCTCTCATTCTTTAGATTGTCTCTTCACTTCATTGATGCTTTCCTTTGTTGTACAGAAGCTTTTTTTTTTTTTTTTTTGAGACAGAG